>NC_064638.1:534952488-535590215 GCF_023864345.2 Schistocerca serialis cubense
TCTTTTGCTGTCTTGTCCTACGATTTCGCCTTCAATTTGTTTGACTTGCTTTTGTAATGCTTCAATTTCCCTTTTAACGCGTTCATTAAATTTTTCTTGATTTTCAACATGTTTATTTATGTTCTGATACTCTTCATTTTCTGCAAATGGTAATGGAGCTGTATCATCCGAATCTCTGTCCCCATTTAAACAAAGACTTGTCAATTTATCTGAAATCACCTCAACTCTTTCCGATAAGTAACCAATTTTTTCTTTCTGTTTATTTACGTCTTCTGTAAGTGTCGCGACTCGGGTTTCAGTAGTGACACATTTAGTAGTTAACTGTTCATATTGTTGTGTTTGGTTATTTAATTTGTCATTTGGTATGGATTCCTCGATTCTCTCAAATATTTTTTCCTTATCGTGTGCACATTGTAAATTTAACTCTGAAAATTTTTGTACTATCACGCGATCTCTTTCTTCCTGTTCTCTATCTTGTTCCCTTTGTCTAATCTCTACTGCAATTAATCTGTTATTGTGAGAATTCAAAATCGGTTGTACTTCTTCTCTAATTTCTTTCTTTAATTCATCTTTCATGTTTTTGAAACATGTCCCTATTCGTGAATCTAACTGTGTTTCCATTGTTTCCATCTCTGTTTTAATTGTTCCTATTTGTGATCCCAACTGTGATCCCAGTGAGCCTAACCGTGTTTCCATTGTTCCCGTATCAGTTTCTAAACGTGTTGCCAACGTTCCCATCTCTGTTTTAATTGTTCCTATTTGTGATCCCACTGTTTTTAATTCAGATCTTAACTGTGATCCCAGTGAGTCTAACCGTGTTTCCATTGTTCCTATTTGTGAGTCTAACCGTGTTTTTAATTCAGATCCCAAATTTGATATTACACCCATCAACTGCTCCATATTAACTAGTTCAAAATTCCTTTCGCCCCTAACATTTCCCACAAAACCAGCTTCCTTCGTCATAGCTGTAAAGCTATCTGGGTTCGATACTGTTCCAGAATCTTCTGTAATTAATCTCGAATTCTGAAAATTTTTTAATTGTGAAAAGTTTTGAATTGGTTCCGGACTATTTTCCCGACTTATTAAATTGTTTTCAACTTCATCATTCTGTTCTCCTGTGTTGGCGAGTTCGCCATGTTAACAATTTCGTCCTTCTCACTATTCATCATTTTTGCCTTTTTCATTGATCACCTAATCATTTACAAAACATACAAAACTCGTCACTGTACGAAAATTATGCACAATGACTCTTTATCTCCAACAATACCATTCACAAGAAATGTTTCCCTCAAACACGATTAACGAACAATTGAAATAATTGCACGAAATTGTCAAACCCGTAGACAAGACAACAAAAATTAAATTCGGCAAAAAAAATACCATTAGAAGAATGACAATTACCAAATCTACACATGCAATATAGACTACAATTACTAAACTACAAATTACTACAACAATACTACTGTCTGCTATTTTTACTATCAGAAGAATTCCAAGGGACGAACCGAAGCAGCGGTCGCCACGTGCATGGGGGCTTAATTACATAAATATGAAATGCAAATACTTTTAATATTTAGTAGTTGTCTGTCCGATTACGAAGTCTCGTAAACGGTTTACCCTGACTAGTTTTAGTACGCAATCTGACTGCATAGAATAACAACAAGGAATGAAAAAAAATTTCCATTGACACAATTAATTAATTAAGTCCCCAGCAACTATAAAACGTACGAAACCAAAGCACAAGTGTAACTGTTCTGTGTGTGGAAGTGTGATTCAACGTACACATCTGGCACGGTTCTTCTTCAATAAGACAAGGAAGTTTAAATATCATTTATACTGAAGTAATTAAAAAACAATAGAAATACTATAATAGCGCAAGAAAACCAGAACTACACTCTAATACAAGAACACAAGCCAGATGCTTTGTTGACTGAACCTGTAATGACGCATTATTTAAGACATTGAAATAATAAAAAAAAGGAATTTTTTTACCCTCATATATATTGACGAAAAGCACTCTGATCGTTACAGTATCTCCATTCGAACAACATCTGCTGTCTAGTCCATCAAACAACTGCATAAAACATGGAACAAGCACTCCCTACTACAACATCTCAACACCGACTCACTACTACTACTTCTCAACAAGCACTCTCCACCACGACTTCTCGACAAGAACTGCCACTGGAGGCGGCTGAATAATACTCCTTGGCGCAATCTCTGGCGCTGTGGCTCAGTGTAGCCACCTTTCAGTCTCCATAGCTAAGGCGTGTCACTAGACAGGGTTTCTTAAATCATCTGTTAGATACAATTCAACGTCTATTTTCAAAACCCGTCGGTAGTACAAACTTACAAATGTTTCTTCATCATTTTGAATAGCTTCTCTACTTCTGTTGCATAGTGGCCCATGCATAGAGTTTGAGAAGTACTTTTCCATGTCTGACACAATGTTTAATACTGCTGGCATTGCTGGGGTATATAGTTTATTTCAATCTTGTATGACTTCGCCTTTCTATTAGTCCACTTCCTCCTATCCCATCCCTCTGTCCAACTCCACCATCCATTCTCTCTGTTCAACTCTTTGACCACCGTTCTTTGTGCATCTCCTCCTGCCCCTCTCTGCCCATCTGCTCCTTCCCCCTCTGTCCATCTCATCCCCTCATTTAATTCCCTCTGTCTCACAGTCTTCTCCTGCACCTCTCTCTGCCTAATTTCTCCTCCCCTCTCTCTCACTCAATCTGTCCTACCTCTGTCCATTTTCTCTTTCCCCTCTGCCTGTTCCTCCTCCCCATTTGTCGGTTTCCACCACTCCCTCTCTCTGTAAACCTCCTGCCCCCTTTCCCTTTTTATCTCTTATTTCCTCTCTGTGTCAATTTGCTCCTCTCCCCACCCTCTCTCCAACTCCTCTTCCCTTTCTCTGTCCGTTTTCTCTTCCCCCATCTCACAGACTATCTCTTCGTACTCCAGTCGCTATGTCCTCCTCTTTCCTTTCTCCGTCCATCCCTACTCTTTCCTCTTTCTGCTGCTTTCCCCTCTGTCCAGCTTCTCCTCCTCCTGTCTGTGCCTGTCTCCTCTCTCGCCGTTACTCCATCTCCTCGTACTCCTTTCTTTCTCACCTCAATAGGAGACTAGTAGTTATTACCTCAACACCATTGTTTACAACACTGTCATTATAATGTGTACCAGATTTAGTTCAGATAGTTCCACGGGGTTAGGATGAGCACCTTACCCATGGCTTTGCTCGCACGTGTCTAACATATTTCACATATATGTAACGTATTTCAAGCGTATTTGTACACGTATTTAACCTCTATGTCTAGCTAATTTCGCCCTGCAGTTTCATTGTCACACAGTTTAATGACGTCATATCTCCTGAAATATGAGTTGTACGACGATATAATTCTTCAGGTACGTCTACTGACACATATGTCTGCGAAATGCGTTGTGAATAGACTTAGTAGTAAAGAAGAAATAAATTAAAACGTCATGCTTCGTGTGGCTGTCTCAACGCATGAACAGTGAAAATCGAGTAAGCAATAATCTTCTTTTCCTTCCACTATGTTCTATTTTGCCATACTAACGTCATCCATAGATAATATTTATGGAGAAACAAATCAGAATTTTGAAACTTCCTGGCAGATTAAAACTGTGTGCCCGACCGAGACTCGAACTGGAGACCTTTGCCTTAGGCAAAGGTCCCGAGTTCGAGTCTCGGTCAGGCACACAGTTTTAAACTGCCGGGAAGTTTCATACCAGCGCACACTCCGCTGAAGAGTGAAAATCTCATTCTGGAAACATCCCCCAGGCTGTGGCTAAGCCATGTCTCCGCAATATCCTTTCTTTCAGGAGTGCTAGTTCTGCAAGGTCCGCAGGACAGCTTCTGTAAAGTTTGGAAGGTAGGAGACGAGGTACTGGCAGAAGTACAGCTGTGAGTACCTGGCGTGAGTCGTGCTTCGGTAGCTCAGTTGAGAGAGCACTTGCCCGCTGAAGGCAAAGGTCCCGAGTTCGAGTCTCGGTTGGGCACACAGTTTTAATCTGCCAGGAAGTTTCATATCAGCGCACATTCCGCTGCAGAGTGAAAAATCTCATTCCAGAATTTTGAAATTATAACCTAAAGAATACAACGTAAGTTAACAGTGAGCCATGGTGGAATTGCTGGCGCCAATGACCCTCTGTCTAGTCGGGGCAGAAATCCAAGTTGTTCTGGCATGCATGTTTTCTCTTTGGTTTTCCTCTTGTGGCCTCAAATTAAGCGCGGCGCTTCCGACGATGTGAGTCTTGGTTTTCCGCTCCGGGCGCGAAAGGTCGTGCTTGCCCGTGGTACGGGGGTAGATTCTATTGCGGAGTCCCGCAGTGGCAGTCACGTGGAGCGTTGATTGCTCGCGGCCCCGTGTTATGATTTGAGAAGTGTGTCGGCGTCGGGCTGGTAGTGGTGGCCGCTAATGTACTTCCAAGAGTGTATATAGTGCGACTTTATGCTGGATGCCTATGTACGCTTTCTGGAGTCTCGTCGCTTGTTGTTATTATCGGTGGGCACACGCTATTTTCTTTGAAGTGGCACTGGTAATCAATCTGATCGTAAGTTGTGTTCACAACTGGAAACAGTGTTGGACAGTGATTATCTCCGCTGAGGCGGAAATAAGGAATCCACTCTCTATTGAATAGTGGTGTTCAGAGTATAATACACTGCCCAGTGATGAGACTACTAAGCTTCAGTAGTGTGAAACCTACGTGAGTCATTCTAGCACAGTATGCAGGACACGTTTCGTATTAAGACAATGGCTTATTAATGTTCTTAAGTATCTTCTGATTTATGCTGTGGTCTCTATTTGAAGGGGCCGTGATCTTCGTGTCTTGTATTATAGTTTCATATTCTTGGTTTGGCAGGCCGTTAGCTTCTCCTGACTTTATGCTCGTTCATTGGGGGGGGGGGGGGGGGGGGGCTGCCTGTAAAAATCTTGAATTATGAAATGTATAATTTTCTATGTCATTTATTTGAGGTTTTCTTTCTGTTAACTATGTTTAAAGGGGGCATAACCTTGAAATTAGGGTGTTTTGTGTTGCCTATTTTGGTTTGGTTTTCGGTTCTTGTTTCGTTTTAAAAATGTTCCAGTGTACTACGAACGGCGGGCACAACCAGTTCCGGATCGATCGACAGAGAGGCGGCGCCTTGGGTGAAATGTGTTCAGACGCCGTTAGCTCGGCCAACTACGTTTTGGTGACGCTCCACGCTGCTTGGCTGCATCCTGTCTATGTCGCTGCTCGTCCCAGTAGTTAACAGAAGTTGAGTATTTTTCTCTCGCTGTTATTTGGGGATTTCTCTCGTCGATGTGTTCGAGTTCCACCAAGGTGCGTCCCCTGTTCCTAGTAATTAGTTTCTCTTGTGTATATGTGGATTATCAATCGGGGTGCGCCCGCTGTTGCATGGAATTTGAAGTGATTATTAAAATATTTGTTTTTCACATGTTTGGTAGATTGTTAGTGGAATTACGTTGATCTGTTTAATGGCCTGAGTTGCCGAATAAGTACATCTACACCTACCTCTATATCTATTGTTGCTACACTGTTTTGCAGTGTCCATACTGGTCTATGCGTGCTTAGGAAATCCGTGAGTCCACGCTTACCGTGAGGGTGGCCGTTATACATAAATTTATATTGAAGTGACAAAAGTAATGGCATTCCCCACAATATCGTGTTGAGACTCATATTTTCCGGAATAGTGCAACAAGTCTACGTGGCATGGACTTCAAAAATCGTTGGAAGGCCCCCTGCAGTAATACTGAGCCAGACTGCTTCTATAGCTGCCTATAGTTGCGAAAGTATTGTCCGTACAGAGATTTTGTACCCGAACATACCTCTTCATGCCGTACCATAAATGCTCAATGGGTTTCATGTAGCGAAATCTGGACGACGAAATCATTGGGTTGGGTTGATTTGGGGGGAAGAGACCAAACGACGAGGTCATCGGTCTCATCGGATTAGGGAAGGAAGTCGGCAGTGCCCTGTCAAAGGAACCATCCCAGCATTTGCCTAAAGCGATTTAGGGAAATCACGGAAAACTTAAATCAGGATGGCCGGACGCGGGATTGAACCGTCGTCCTCCCGAATGCGAGTCCAGTGTGCTAACCACTGCGCCACCTCGCTCGGTGACGACCAAATCATTCTTCAAACAAATCGCGAACAATTATAGCCTGATGACGTGGCACATTTTCATGCACAAAAAAAAAAAAAAATCCATCGTTGTTTGGAAACATGAAGCACATGAGTTACTGTAAATGGTCTCCACGTAGCTGATCATAACAATTTTCCAGTCAATAATCGTTTCAATTTTACCTGAAGACTCAATCTACTCCATGTAAACACAACCAAAACCACTACTGGGCCATCACCATTACACAGCACCTTGTTGACAACTTGCGTCCATAGCTTCGTGCTGTCTGTGCCACACACGAACTGTACCATCAGCCCTTACCAAATGAAATATCGTGTCACCTTACCAGCCCCGGCTTTCCAGTCGTTCTAGAACCAACAAATGTTGTCACGACGCCAGGAGCAGGCAATGTCGCGCTGTTAGAAAAGCTACTGGCGTCCGTCGTCTGCTGCCATAGCCCATTACCGACAAGTATTACCGCACTGCCTTAACTGATACGTTCGTCGTACTTCAGAAACTGATTTCTGCTGTCATTTCACATAGTGTTGCTTGTCTATTAACACTAAGAACTCTACTTAAACGATTCTGCTTTCGGCCGAATGCAATGCCGTCGACCATTTCGTTGTCCGTGTCTGCTTTGTTTTTTTTTTTTTTTTTCTCCGACACGAGTTCTTCTCCTGCACCAGCTTCTTCATCTCAGAGTAACACTTGCTACCTACTTCCTCAATTATTTGCAGGAAGTATCCCAACCTCTGTCTTCCTCTACAGTTTTCACTCTTCACAGCTCCGTAATGTCTTAAAAGACGTCCTACCATCCTGTCACTTCTTACTGTGAGAGTTTTTCTCGCTGATTCTCCGGAGAAGCTTCTCACTCCTTACCTTATCAGTTCCCTTCATTTTCAACATTCTTCTGTAGAAGCACGTCTCAATTGCAATGATTCTCCTATTTTGGGGTTTTTGCGCAGTGCATGTTTCACTTCCGTACAATGCTGTGCTCCAAACGCAAATTCTCTGAAATTTCTTCCTCAAACTAATACTAGAAGACTATACTTGGCCAGGAACGCCCTTTTTGGCAGTCTTAGTCTACTTTTCATGTCCTCCTTACTCCGTCCATCACTGATTATTTCGATACCTAGGTAATACAACTATTTAGGTTCATCTACTTCGTAACCATCAATCTTGATTTTAAGTTTCTCTCTTTTCTCACGTCTGCCAATTCTCATTGTGGTTGTCTTTCTTCAGTTTACTCTCAGTCCATATACTGTGCTCATTAGTGTTCATTCCGTCCAACAGATCCTGCAACTCTTCTTCGCTTTCACTAGGAACAGCAGTTTATTCAGCAAATTTTGTCTTCGATATCCTTTCTCCTTGAATTTGATTCCACTCTTGAACCTTTCTTCGATGTATATGTTGAACACAAAGGGGTGAAAGGCTACGTCTCTGTCTTACATCTTTTTTAATCCGTGCACTTCGTTCTTTGTTGTTCCCCTTATGGTTTCCGCTTCGTTCTTGTCCATATTGTATGTTACCCTGAAGCTCACCCCTATTTTTTCCGAATTTCGAATATCTTGCACCAAAATTACGTTGCCGAACTCTTTTTCCAGGTCGAGAAATCCTATGAACGTGTCTCGACTTTTCTTTAGTCGTGCCAGCATTATCAAACACAAGGTCAAAATTGCTTCTCTGATGCCTTTTCTTTCCGAAAGGAAAACTAATCATCCTCTAAAACTTCCTCAGTGGCCTGAAATTTCGTATTCTCGGTCGAGTGATGAAGCATAGGCTACTCACGAAGAATCAGTGCGCATTCAAGTGGGACACGTAAGTTCTAAGGAATGAAGAAATACGCCTGAAGTTCTATGGGACTGCAGATTCTCTGATAAGGAATTTCACAATAGGAGGTTCAGTTATGGAGAAATGTACATCTCTAAAAAGGCATTTACATATGTTGGAAAGAAAAAAATAGGTACAATGAAGGTAACCGGAAAGAAACCATGGGTAACAGAAAAAATACTTCAGTTAATCGATAAAGGAAGGATGTATAAAAATGTTCAAGGAATTCAGGAATACAGAAATACATTCCACAGGAAGTGCTCAGAAGTTAAGGCGTAATGGCTGCATGAAAAATATAAGAAAAGCTAAAAAGAGATGTTTGTCGGAAGGACTGATTCTGCATACAGAGATTTCAAAACAACATTCAGTGAAATGAAAACCAAGGCCGATAATATTAGGAATGCAATGGGAACCCCACTGTTAAAAGCATTGAATGGAACAGATGGGTGAAAAGAGTATACTGGAGGTGTCTTTGAGGTCGAAGACTTCTCTGACGGCTTAATGGAAAAAGAAGAAGTACTCGATGGGGAAAAGACAGGGGAAGCAGAACTGGAATCACTTCAGAAGAGCCTTGGAAAACTTAAGATCGAATAAGGCAGAAGCGATTGATAACATTACATAAGAATATCTTAATCATTGGGAGTTGTGGTCACACAATGGATGTTCACAACTGATTGCAGGGAAAACACCATCCTCAGAGTTTCCAAGATGGCAAGAACCGACAGGTGTCAGTAACACCGCAAAGTCAGCTTAAGAGCTCATGCATCCAAGTTGGTGGCAAGAATAATATACAGAAGAATGGAAAAGAGAACAGTCTTTTGGAACGGGAAAGACACCAGACGGGCAATTTTGATTTGCGGTTATAATAGAAGCAAGACTAAAGAGGAGGCGCTCGAAGTTGTCAGGTGGCGGAAAATGTCCGAAGTTCTGAGTAAGCTATAGGAAGAGACGGGCAATACACAATGTGTACAGTAGCCATGAGGCAAGAATAAGAGTGGGAGACCAAGAACGAAGTGTTCGTATTATAATGTCTGTAAAAGAGGAATGTAGTGTTTCGCCCCTCCTGTTCAACCTGTGCATCGAGGAAGCAATGACGGAAATAAGAGAAAGTTTCATGTGTGGAACTGAAATTCAAGGTGAAGTGATATAAATGTTAAGATTCGCTGATGACATTACTATCCTTATTGAACATGAATAAGAATTACATTCTCTGCTGAACAGTTTAAATAGTGTATAATATGATTCAGAATTAAGAAAGACGAAAATAATCAGAAGCAGCAGGAATGAGAACAGCGGAAAAAATAACACCAGCATTGATGATCACGAAGTAGATGAAGTTAAGCAATCCTGCTACCTGCGCAGCAAAATTACCCACGGTGGACGGAGGGAGGAGCACATAAGAAAGCAGACTAGCAATGGCAGAAAGGTCATTCCTCGCCAAGAGAAGTCAGCTAGCATTAAACATAGGCCTTACTTTGAGATTAAAATTTCTGAGAATATGCGTTTGGTTAACAGCATGTTAGTGAAACATGGACTGCGGGAAAACCGTAAAAGAGGAGAAGAAGAAGAGAATCGAAGCATTTGCGATGTGGTGCTACAGAAGAACATTGAAAATTAGGTTAACTGGTAACATAAGGAATGAGGAGGGTCTCCACAGAATCAACGGGGAAAGTTACACTATGTGATCAAAAGTATCCGGACACTGGGCTGAAAATGACTTACAAGTTCGTGTCGCCCTCCATCGGTAGTGCTGGTATTTAATATGGTGTTGCCCCGCCCTTAGCCTTGGAGACAGCTTCCACTCTCGCGAGTATATGTTCAATCAGGTGCTGAAGGTTTCTTGGGGAATGGCGGCGTATTCTTCACTGAGTGCTGCGCTGAGGAGAGGTATCGATGTCGGTCGGAGAGGCCTGGCACGAAGTCGGCGTTTCAAAGCACCGCAAAGATGTTCTATAGGACTCAGGTCAGGACGCTGTGCAGGCCAGTCCATTACAGGGATGTTATTTTCATGTAATCACTCAGCCACAGGCCATGTTGAAAGATGTAATAGTCATCCCCGAATTGCTCTTCAACCGTGGTAAGCAAGAAGGTCCTTAATACATCAATGGAGGCCTGTGTTGTGATAATGCCACGCATAACAACAAGGGGTGCAAGCGGCCTCCATGCAAAACACCACCACACCACAACACCACTGCTTCCAAATTGTAATTTTCGCACCACAAATGCTGGCAGATGACCTTCACCGGGCATTCGCCATACCCATACCCTGCCATCGGTCGTCACTCAACACCACGTTCTTCCACTGCTCAACTGTACAACGTTTACGCTCCTTACACAAAGCGAGGCATCGTTTGGCATTTACCCGCCTGATGTGTGTCTTATGAGTAGCCGCTCGACCATGAAATCCAAGTTTCTCACCTCCCCCCTAACTGTCATAGTACATGCAGTGGATACTGATGAAGTTAGGAATTCCTTTGTGGTAGTGTGGATAGATGTCTGCCTATCACACATTACGCCACTCTTCAACTGTCAGTCAACAGAGATCGGCCTGTACGCTTTTGTGCTGTATTTGCCCCTTCACGTTTCCACTTCACTGTCACATCGGAAACAATGGACCTAGGGATGTTTAGGAGTGTGGAAATCTCACGTATAGACGTATGACACAAGTGACACCCAATCACCTGAACACGTTCGAAGTCCGTGAGTTCCGCGGGGCGCCCCATTCTGCACTCTCACGGTGTCTAATGACTACTGAGGTCGCTGATATGGAGTACCTGGCAGTAGGTGGCAGCACAATGGACCTAATATGAAAAAAGTATGTTTTTTGGGTGTTCTGATACATTTGATCACATAGTGTATATATGGGAAACACTGAGGAAAAGAAGAGACATGATAGTAGGAAGTTTGTTAAAACATCCGGGAGTAGCTTCCAAAGTACAGGGTGATTCAAAAAGAATACCACAACTTTAAAAATGTGTATTTAATGAAAGAAACATAATATAACCTTCTGTTATACATCATTACAAAGAGTATTTAAAAGGTTTTTTTCACTCAAAAACAAGTTCAAGAGATGTTCAATATGGCCCCCTCCAGACACTCGAGCAATATCAACCCGATACTCCAACTCATTCCACACTCTCTGTAGCATACCAGATGTAACAGTTTGGATAGCTGCTGTTATTTCTCGTTTCAAATCATCAATGGTGGCTGGGAGAGGTGGCCGAAACACCATATCCTTAACATACCCCCACAAGAAAAAATCGCAGGGGGTAAGATCAGGGCTTCTTGGAGGCCAGTGATGAAGTGCTCTGTCACGGGCTGCCTGGCGGCCGATCCATCGCCTCGGGTAGTTGACGTTCAGGTAGTTACGGACAGATAAGTGCCAATGTGGTGGCGCTCCATCCTGCTGATATATGAATTGTAATTGTAATTGAATAGCTCTGCGAGTCGATTTTCCTGGGCTGCGAACAAATGCTTGCTGGATGCGTGCTACATTTTCATCATTCGTTCTTGGCCGTCCAGAACTTTTCCCTTTGCACAAACACCCATTCTCCGTAAACTGTTTATACCAACGTTTAATACACCACCTATCAGGAGGCTTAACACCATACTTCGTTCGTAATGCACGCTGAACAACTGTCGTCGATTCACTTCTGCCGTACTCAATAACACAAAAAGCTTTCTGTTGAGCGGTCGCCATCTTAGCATCAACTGAAACTGACGCCTAGTCAACAGCACCTCAAGCGAACAAATGTACAACTAAATAAAACTTTATAGCTCCCTTAATTCGCCGACAGATAGTGCTCAGCTCTGCCTTTTGTCGTTGCAGAGTTTTAAATTCCTAAAGTTGTGGTATTCTTGTTGAATCACCCTGTACTATACGGAAGTGCAGAGGGTAACATCTAGAGGAAAACAGAGGCTGGAATACATCCAATGATTAATTGATTACATAGGCTGCTAGTGCTACTCTGAGTGGAAGAAGTTGGCATAGGAGGAGAATTCGTAGCAGGGCGCATGAAACCAGCCAGGAGACTGACGACCCGAAGATAAAAAATGGCTTCCTTTGATCTCTTATACCCGTCATGCTGTTCTTGCATCACCAAAAACAACGCCACTCAGGTGCCTACCATGATATCCATCGGACGTCTACAGTGACTCACAAGCAAATCTTTCCCAGTTGAAGAGCAGAAGCTACCAGCGAACAGCAGAGGTACGCTCCGTAGAATTCCTCTGCAGCCCTTCACTCGAAGGCGATGCACCCAGTAAATGGCAGCAGAGCCAACAAGAGCGCTGAGTCAGCCTTGTTTCTCTGTCATTCATCTCGTCTTTCCTTTTCTTGCGATAATGATTATGCCCAACAGCTGGGGCAGGAAACGACGGCGGCGCAGAGTGAGAAGTGGGATAGAGCCAGTGAGCAGGTAGTGGCGACTGCGGCGGTAACGGGAGGCGCCGCGAGCAGCCGAGGTTCGCAGAGCAGACTGCGGGCTTCGGTGACGGCGGGGGTGGCGGTTGGCGGCCCTCTGCAGGCGGAATGCGGTGGCGCGCCGAGGACTGTGGCCGGAGTTGCGCATTCCACGGCCCGGCAGTTCCGCACATTGGATGCGCCACCCACTGCTCCATACTAGCACCGTCAGTTTTCCTTAGAAAATCAGGGACATCTGCCGGTTAGCACACTCCGTATTTCGGTAGCTCAGGCTACCATGTTCCACAGATCTCGCAGCACTGCCATTTATTTATAATGGCGAGATTAAGAATATGTATCGGGCAATTTTCTTCGGAATGCCATAAATTTTCTTTCATCAGAGAAACTTCAAATGTTCATTACCTTCTTAATTTGTAGGGCTGGTATACTGATTCGAAATTAATTAAAAAAGAATCAAGATTGCAAGGAATGTTTTCTCTTGCAAAAAGTGACCGGTTTCAATCATAATACGACTTCAGTTGCAATTTAGCGCATCATATAAATTAGTGGGGTACATTAAAACTACTTAAAATTACCTTCAGAATTACAAAACATAGATACACCCATATACCTGGATAAAAACAGTCTTCTTGCGAAACCGAGGCTATTTTATTCTGAAATAATTCTAATCTGGTTGCTGTGGCACCCTGCCAAAATGGAATGGAATAATTTATGCCCATATTGATGTAAAACGTGTATGCATGAGTGGGCGCTCTTAATGGCGGTAGCTAAACCCTGGAGAGAGCAATACAGCTATTTCTTAAATAGTGCAGGCTCCACTTACAGCTGACAGCATAATGTCAGCGATAGCTAATCATGTATAAGTCGAGAGAATTATGTACAGAAAGATGTATCGTTTGTTCACAGAATGTCAAAAGTACTTACGGTAATTTTATAGTAAAAAATAGCTTCTTAATACAGCTATTGTTAAATGTACTAAGAGATTTAACAAGGAGGGAGTAAACATCACTTTCATTATTTATAGCGTGATTCTAGAGCAATCTGGAAAAATAATCACGACGTCGTTGGTTTCTGTCAAAATGGTGAACGCCGTTCCAAGGATGTAACAGCAAGACCATTTCCAAAGAAATACCTGTTAGTATTTACTATCTATACTTAACATCCAGCAAACCACCTTTCATAGGTAACTGAAACGGTTGCTTACTGTGGAGATGATAGACGCTGGTCTTGGGCAGCTTCCAAGGAAACAGTCACAAACATCAATAAATGATGTATAGAGCGCTCCATAGATGCAGTCCCAGAATGTAATTAAGGAGTATCCTTTATTATACTTACCGATCTTCAGTGAATACCTGTACATCGTAAAAAGCTAGCAAACAGTAACAGAGGTGGTATGAGAAGCTACCAAAATCAAAGGAAAATACGTGCCCGTATTTATAAATGTATGCAATAACTAGCGAAATTAAGTACTCTAGAAAAGAAAGAAATTAAAAGGATTCGATGAAGAAACAGTAGAAATTAAAAATGCTATGTTATGATTGACCTAATGTGCCAATCACCAGAAAATGTAACAACATTACATAAATATGTAAGAAAATAATATAAAATTAAATAAGAATTTCATAAGAAATTTTATGTAAATGAAATAAGAAAGAGACATAATAATATGCGTCAGAATAAAAAGAGTGTGAGAAAGGTGTAAAACACATTTGTGCAATTACAGAATCAGGACATCAGACTAAGATTTCTAAAGGAAATCGTGCAGAAGCTCAAAGAAATGTTTGGTTTCTAAGTGTAACTGCTTGTAGGTGGGTTTCTTTTTGGGCTGTGAATAATTTCGATTTCTTCTAACACATAAAGAAATAGCACTTTAGACGCGTTATGTAAAATTTCCATGTGGATAGAAAATCAGTGTAATTAATTTCAACAACATGCTGACCAAACAAGGATATGGTACGTGAAGGACCAGTACTTTTCCCTCTAAAAGCTATTAAAAAGGTGGACTGATACATTGTTTATCGCAGTCTTTGCACTATGTTTAATAGAAACCATAATCTTGTTTTTTCTTAAATTCGCCACTTGTGTGTATCAATTTCTTTTGTAGTAGGTTGTTAGTTGTTAAGGCAATCGTCATATTTATTTTTTTAAATGATTGTGTACGAAATAAGTCACATGTAGGCGATTTCAATAAACCTCCTACTGCAATTTGTAAGAATATCATTTGATAGTTGTAGTTTCTGATACAAAAAGTCAACTGGACTGGCACTAAGTTTATTGACAATAGAAATTTGTTTAAAGAATCAATATCTTTTTTGGACTTGATCACACTGAGATAATTTTAATAGCCTATGTATCATTGTTTAGGAGAACACTTTTATATGTAGCAGGATGACAGGGACTGGCGTTAATTCTATATCCGTTGATTCTGGTTTCCTGTAGATATAGATACAGAGCTTTCTGTTTTGATTTGAATTTCTAAGAGTTAGGAAATGTACACGTTTTTGATTTTCATGAACTACTGTGAAAGAAAGTTTTCGATGTACATTATTTGAGCTCTTGTTGAGGAGATTCATTTTTTCTTTGTAGACTGACGAAAAAGTGATTGCAACAGCAACATAAGCGAAAGTTATTTGGCGCGTCCTTACACCTGGAAGATGGTGCCAAATCAGATTTCGCCCCAGTAGCGTAAGAGTGGAGCTAGTAGTGCAACTATGAGCATGCAATTCAGGTATGCTTTAAGTGTACGATTTAATGGTCTTGAGCGTTAGTTACCTTTGAGATTGGACGTGATGAGTTGTTAGTGACGAATGACTGTAAGGCGACAAAGACCACATTATCAGTACCTTACTAAGCTTGAACGACGTCATATAGTAGGACAACAAAGAGATGGATGTTCCTTCTGCGATATTTCAGAAAGATTTGGCACGAATATAGCCACTGTAAATTATTGAGGTACCCGCGGTCTAGGGAAAGCGTGTTTGATTCATAATCAAAACGTCTTCGGTCCCGTGTTCGATCCCCGCCACTGCCTAAATTTTGATAAATAATCAGCACTGGCGGCCGAAGACTTCCGGCATAAGAAGTCAGCCTCATTCTGCCAACGGCCTTGTCAAAGAGGGCGGAGGAGCGGATAGAGGTTCTGGGCACTCTCTTGTCCTAGGGGTGGGAAATTGCCCCTAATGGCCGAAGAATCAGCAATGATCAACGACATGAGGATGCAGAAGCCAATGGAAACAACTGCATCAAAGGCACGTAACGTGTTTCCACAGGACATGTGGCCTGTAATTGAAGAAGTGTCATGATGATCTCTCCATTGGAAAAAGATTCCGGAATAGTCCCCCATTCAGATCTCCGGGAGGGGACTGCCAAGGGGGAGGTTACCATGAGAAAAAGATTGAATAATCAACGAAAGGATAACGTTCTACGAGTCGGGGCGTGGAATGTCAGAAGTTTGAACGTGGTAGGGAAACTAGAAAATCTGAAAAGGGAAATGCAAAGGCTCAGTCTAGATATAGTGGGGGTCAGTGAAGTGAAGGGGAAGGAAGACAAGGATTTCTGGTCAGAGGAGTATCGGGTAATATCAACAGCAGCAGAAAATGGTATAACAGGTGTAGGATTCGTTGTGAATAGGAAGGTAGGGCGGAGGGTGTGTTACTGTGAACAGTTCAGTGACCGGGTTGTTCTAATCAGAATCGACAGCAGACCAACACCGACAACGATAGTTCAGGTGTACATGCCAACGTCGCAAGCTGAAGATGAACAGACAGAGAAAGTGTATGAGGATATTGAAAGGGTAATGCAGTATGTAAAGGCGGATGAAAATCTAATCGTCATGGGCGACTGGAATGCAATTGTAGGGGAAGGAGTAGAAGAAAAGGTTACAGGAGAATATGGGCTTGGGACAAGGAATGAAAGAGGAGAAAGTCTAATTGAGTTCTGTAACAAGTTTCAGCTAGTAATAGCGAATAACCTGTTCAAGAATCACAAGAGGAGGAGATATACTAGGAGAAGGCCGGGAGATACGGGAAGATTTCAATTAGATTACATCATGGTCAGACAGAGATTCCGAAATCAGATACTGGATTGTAAGGCGTACCCAGGAGCAGATCTAGACTCAGATCACAATATAGTAGTGATGAAGAGTAGGCAGAAGTTCAAGACATTAGTCAGGAAGAATGAATAGTCAAGGAAGTGGGATACGGAAGTACTAAGGGATGATGAGATACGTTTGAAGTTCTCTAACGCTATTGATACAGCAATAAGGAATAGCGCAATAGGCAGTACAGTTGAAGAGGAATGGATATCTCTAAAAAGGGCCATCACAGAAGATGGGAAGGGAAACATGGGTACAAAGAAGGTAGCTGCGAAGAAACCATGGGTGACAGAAGAAATACTTCAGTTGATTGATCAAAGGAGGAAGTACAAACATGTTCCGGAAAAATCAGGAATACAGAAATACAAGTCACTGAGGAATAAAATATATAGGAAGTGCAGGGAAGCTAAGACGAAATGGCTGCAGGAAAAATGTGAAGACTTCGAAAAAGATATGATCGTCGGAAGGACAGACTCAGCATACAGGAAAGTCAAAACAACCTTTGGTCACATTAAAAGCAACGGTGGTAACATTAAGAGTGCAACGGGAATTCCACTGTTAAATGCTGAGGAGAGAGGCGATAGGTGGAAAGAATACATTGAAAGCCTCTATGAGGGTGAAGATTTGTCTGATGTGATAGAAGAAGAAATAGGAGTCGATTTAGAAGAGATAGGGGACCCAGTATTAGAATCGGAATTTAAAAGAGCTTTGGAGGACTTACGGTCAAATAAGGCAGACGGGATAGATAACATTCCATCAGAATTTCTAAAATCATTGGGGGAAGTGGCAAGAAAACGACAATTCACGTTGGTGTGTAGAATATATGAATCTGGCGATATACCATCTGACTTTCGGAAAAGCATCATCCACACAATTCCGAAGACGGCAAGAGCTGACAAGTGCGACAATTATCGCACAATCAGCTTGACAGCTCATGCATCGAAGCTGCTTACAAGAATAATATACAGAAGAATGGAAAAGAAAATTGAGAATGCGCTAGGTGACGATCAGTTTGGCTTTAGGAAAAGCAAAGGGACGAGAGAGGCAATTCTGACGTTACGGCTAATAATGGAAGCAAGGCTACAGAAAAATCAGGACACTTTCATAGGATTTGTCGACCTGGAAAAAGCGCTCGACAATATAAAATGGTGCAAGCTGTTCGAGATTCTGAAAGAAGTAGGGGTAAGCTATAGGGAGAGACGGGTCATATACAATTTGTGCAACAACCAAGAAGGAATAATAAGAGCGGACGATCAAGAACGAAGTGCTCGTATTAAGAAGGTTGTAAGACAAGGCTGTAGCCTTTCGCCCCTACTCTTCAATCAGTACATCGAGGAAGCAATTATGGAAATAGAAGAAAGGTTCAGTAGTGGAATTAAAATACAAGGTGAAAGGATTTCAATGTTACGATTCGCTGATGACATTGCTATCCTGAGTGAAAGTGAAGAATTAAATAATCTGCTGAACGGAATGAACAATCTAATGAGTACACAGTATGGTTTGAGAGTAAATCGGAGAAAGACGAAGGTAATGAGAAGTAGTAGAAATGAGAATAGCGAGAAACTTAACATCAGGATTGATGGTCACGAATTCAATGAAGTTAATGAATACTTCTACCTAGGCAGTAAAATAACCAATGATGGACGGAGCAAGGGGGACATCAAAAGCAGACTCGCTATGGCAAAAAAGGCATTTCTGGCCAAGAGAAGTCTACTAATATCAAATACCGGCCTTAATTTGAGGAAGAAATTTCTGAGGATGTACGTCTGGAGTACAGCATTGTATGGTAGTGAAACATGGACTGTGGGAAAACCGGAACAGAGGAGAATCGAAGCGTTTGAGATGTGGTCCTGTAGACGAAAGTCGAAAATTAGGTGGACTGATAAGGTAAGGAATGAGGAGGTTCTACGCAGAATCGGAGAGGAAAGGAATATGTGGAAAACACTGATAAGGAGAAGGGACAGGATGATAGGACATCTGCTAAGTCATGAGGGAATGACTTCCATGGTACTAGAGGGGGCTGTAGAGGGCAAAAACTGTAGAGGAAGACAGAGATTGGAATACGTCAAGCAAATAATTGAGGACGTAGGTTGCAACTGCTACTCTGAGATGAAGAGGTTAGCACAGGAAAGGAATTCGTGGCGGGCCGCATCAAACCAGTCAGTAGACTGGTGACAAAAAAAAAATTATTGAGGGCAGCAGTGGTTGTGAGAATACACAGTTGCAAGAGCTCCTGAAGGCCTAGGGCTTTACTGTGAGCGAAGACTATCATGTTATGCGTATGTCTCTGGTGCATCTTAATGATTCTGCAGCACCAATTTCAGCAGCAGTCGGCGCCGTATTGACATAACAAACCGTTACAATTCGGTTGCTTCAAGAATATCTCCGAGCCAGACCCTCTATAGCGTGCATAGAATGACTACAAGCCACTGCCATTTGCGACTTCAGTGGTGTCAAGTGAAGCTCATTGGAGGAAGAATGGAAATCTATTGTGTTTGCTGATGAAAGCTGCTTTTGCCTGCTTGCCACTAACAGCCCTGTGTTGATTAGGAGGAGGCCAGTTGAAGACCTGCAGCCAACGCGTTGTGTGCTAGACACATTGGACCTACATCTGGAGTTATGGTGCGATTTCGTATGACAGGAGGAACCCTCTCATGGTTACCCCACGCAACCTGACTGCAGATCTGTATATCAGTCTAGTGATTTGACCTATTGCGTTCGTGCATACCATTCCAGGGAGAGATTTCCATCAGGACAATGCTCACCCACACACAGCAGTTGTAGCCCAAGAGTGTAGAAATGTTAAGTACATCGTAGATCTATGAAAATCGTCTGCTGCACATCACATATCGATATACACAGCCCTCTCTATGGAAATCGTCCAGCTGCTACATCTTTGAAGTGGCATCCACCAACACCGTAGAAACCGACAACGTCGTAATTATTTTTTCATCTCGCCCCTAGATGGTAACCTATAAAAACTAGTCATGTTTGTTTCCATTTAAAGCTGTATGCAGACATACAGACAGTGATAGTACTACGTACACAAGGTGTAAAAGGCATTGGTGGTACCGTCATTTTAATCAAATGTTCAAATGTGTGTGAAATTATATGGGACTTAACTGCTAAGGTTATCAGTTCCTAAGTTTACACACAACTTAACCCAAATTATCCTAAGGACAAACACACACACCCATGCCCGAAGGAGGACTCGAACCTCCACCGGGACAAGCGGCACAATCCATGACTGCAGCGCCAAAGACCGCTCGGCTAATCCCGCGCGGCTACGTTCTTGAAACATGGTGATATCGCTGTTAAGCTTCGAGTTATAAAGCACTGTTTTTTCTAAATGAGATTAAATTTTGGCGAAACAGGTGAGGCCGCTGTTAGGTCTGGACTTTGTAGAATAGTACTTCATGTGAGTGAATTGTGTTGCAGGAATAAGACACCTGTTACTGATGTTACTTTCATCTCTGTCGTTGCTGTAGGATGTTCATTTGCTTAGTGTGTTACTGTAGATTGTGTCTGTGTGTTGTGTCTCTGTCTGCCTTTGTTGAGTGCATTAATGATTATGTTGTGAAACAAGATCCTTGGTTGCGCGTCTTCGTGTTACCCTTTTGATGTGTGTGTAGTTACTTTATTTGATAATTCGTGACTCCTTTACTGTTAAGTTGTCATAAGAGTGGAATGAAATATTGATATATGAAGATGTAGATTATTTTAAGGTTTTACAATTTTATATAATTGTTTTTGACCGTTTTGTCGAGTTAGGTGTTATGGAAAATTATTTTATCCCGCAAAGTATGGTGATCTTCATCACGGTCTTTCGATAAACTAAGATCTAGTTCCTGGTTGGTGCTATCTCGCACATGCACTCTGATTTACCATACTGTTCTTCTTGTTTGGCTGAAACTGATCTGTATATGGTTAAGAGTCTACACCTACGCAAACCCCCTTCCACATCTCACTCATACCTTCATCTAGCACCATACTCTTTACAAGAAAAGATTACGCAATCTCTCTCTCACTCACATTTCAGCGAACAATTCGAGAAGGAGAAACGTCTAGTGGATATCATCAGAATTCGGCAGCAGCAGAATCGTGGTCCACGGCGACAATATTTTATCTTTCCGCCGTATTGCTGTTCATGTTCGCCGGGATTACACACCTGGCTTGTAAATATGGAATGGATCGGTTCAATACATTGTAGGGTATAGTAGCCCCAAGTCACTGGTGACTTCTGCCGTGCAGTACCATACAGTTACTTTTATCAAAACTGGAATATTTGTCACAGGGAGGTATGTCAGAATCTTAATTACACGAAACAGGCTTATTGTCTGTATGTCGATTGCTATTTTGTTTCAGAAGACAGATATCTGGCAATGTCACCCACCTTCAGATCATATGTCACAGTTACTCAGCAAACGATCCTGATTGAATCATCAGTTCACAGACACACACTCAAGGTACACGACCCAGTCACATTAATGTGATCACTCGTCAAAAAACTGAATAACAACCGTTCGCCGCCCTGAATTGCAAGCAAAGAGTCCGTGAGACTCAAGATGGTACCGACAGGGGATTAGCCGAGCGGTCTAAGGCGCTGCTGTCATGGACTGTGCGGCTGGTCCGGAGGAGGTTCGAGTCCTCCCTCGGGCATGGGTGTGTGTTTGTCCTTAGGATAATTTAGGTGAAGTAGTGTCTAAGCTTAGGGAGTGATGACCTTAGCAGTTAAGTCCCATAAGATTTCACACACATTTGAACATTATTTTGGTACCGAGAGTGACGCGTAGCCATGGCGACCCCAGTTCCGTGATCAGCTGAATTACGTTTCACGGTTGAGCGACCATGGTGCAAACACCCCGATCGAGGTGGTCCCACAGCTTCTAGATTTGGTTCAAATCTGGGGGAGTCTGGTGGCAAGGGCAGTATGTCAAGCTCATTCTGGTGCTCTTGGTGCCACGCACGTGCACTGTGAGCTGTGTGACAAATTCCATTGTCCAGCTGGTAGATGCCGCCGTTCCGAGGAAAAACAATACGTATCTAGTTTTGGAGATTGTCCCCGACAAGAGGGACATACTTGTGTCATCCGTTGTTCCTTCCATAACGACGAGATCACCCACGAAATGCCAGACCATAACGCTCCATCCCCCAGCCTGGGTCATTCCGACGATTCATGCAGGGCCTTATACGCTAAAGGTCACTTGTTCGATAAAGCATTAAACGTGATTAATTCGAAAAGACCACCTATGGCCTCTGAGTGGGCGTTCGGTTGCGGTAGCGGCGTGCAATTTCCAGCCTTCCTTCCCAATGACCAGCATTCAGCATGGGTTCTTGAACCAACGCTTGTTGTGGATGTCCATAAGCAGCAGCGTCGTTGAGGAGACATTTTTGGTAGTCCCTTGGTTCATGTGGACAGCTAGTTGCTCAGCAACTGCATGTCTACATACCTGTACATATCTTTACAGCCTTTGTTAATTCCTGACTTCTATGCCACAGGGTGCTCCACAGTTGCCTCGGTGCCGGGTTTGGATAGCATCATTTTCCATGCAAGGTGTTCTCTAACCACCACAGACTTCGTACGGTATACAAACATAGTCTTTTTGGAGATACTTCCACCCTTAGCCCCAAAAGACAATGATCATGCAATATGGGGCGGCAGATAAATAGCTGCAGTTCCGCATTACGACAATGACTGCACTGTTTTCTGCGTCACCCCGACACGCTTCTATTTTGAACAGTTCTCGGATATCCGATCGGGTAGCGTCGTAATTTCTGCACAATATTTCGGCAGACGTGCACGCCGCCATCTTCAGGTGGTTCCTGACGAATGCTGTGCTGTTCCTCTCGGCGCCCTGTATGTACTAGCCGTTAACCCCTCCGCCGTTCCTCTCCTGGTGTCTTCGGCGCGGCCGGCGCGGCGGCTACTCGAGGTGGTGGGGAAGCGGCGCCTGGGTCTGTAGCCTCCCTGTTGCCACCGTCGGGGGCGGTCCTCGATCTCTGGGACCGCATCTTTCTATCCAACCCGACCCCCTGCAAAAATCTTGACTCTATTGGGTACAGTGAAATATGGCCTCGCCTTCGAAAACCAGGCGTTTATCAAATTATATTTTTTCATATTGCATTTTCAGTGTCCTCCGTGACTAGCCATTGAAATCAGATGTCGTGTGGATAAGGCCTCTAGTCGGGTACACCACTCGCGTTGTGCAAGTCATTTTAGTTGAGACCACTTCGGCGATTATATGATGATGAAGACAACGCAACACCCAGTCCCTGATCGGATAAAATCTCTGACCCAACTGGGAATCGAGCCCAGGGCCCTCGCATGCCATTCTGCCACGCTGACCACTTAGGCACGGAGGCGAACGACTAGTGATACATCGCATCCGTCTCCCTGTATTCACATATCAGAAGTAACTGAATGGTTTAGGTGACTGTTTTCAAATGATTTCACCCTACATCTAATAAATCAGATATTTAGTAACCCACATACATTTTCATGGTAGTATGTTGTACTGTTCCGTCCTCGTAGTTACAGTTTCTTACATTTCAGTAGTGGATGTGAATAAAAAAGGGCCTCTGATACTGCAACATATTACTGCTATCACAACGTTATCCGAAGTAAGTGCTTTACTTTAATTTTTTTATGTAAGAAGGTCGTTCTTTTACATTAAAGGTACATAATATATTTGTTTTCACGAAAAACAGTTTTGCTTACACTCTTTCGTTACTATGCAGGACCTGACGGGGACCTTTGCTATCGAAACAGCTCGTCAGTGAAATAGTTTCATTCATAGTATGGTGATCTTGGTGTTCGTTAAACATAGTGAATACTTAATGAGGCTGAATCGCGTTAATAATCTTGACGTTGAAGCCATGTCGTTGGCAAAGGCGCTGCGGCCACCTTGAGCAGCTGCACCGACACATCGCCAGAGAGCAGGGGTAACCCTATTTACGTTCCATCTGCAGGCGCTTCGCCCGACGTGGAGTTCTCCGCCCGAGAGACGCTAAGGGCGCGCCACCCTACGACGCCCGACCAGCGTCTCGACACCACAGCGGGGAGCGGTCCCCGCCCACGTAATTGAAACGTAACATTCTGGGAGGGCAATTACGTGGGCCAGATCATTTCCTTATTAGGCCTCGCCTCCAGCGCAGCCGGCTAATGCAAGCAACTGTTGCGCAGGGTGCCGACGCGGGTTGCTCCTGCTGCGCGGTGGAGCCTAACTTGCAAGGAGCAGCATTGCTCGGAGTCTCGCTTTCAGCGGCTTCTGACATATCCTCCCCGTGCCAAAACCACACACCCATCAATCACATGAACTGAAGTGGTGCATAAATTTCTCATGATTTTCAAATAACTTTTGTTTTTAGAGTTATTATGATTTAAGTTAAACTTGCAGAACGCTGTAGAAATGACACCACTGGTCATAGTGACGTCAAATAGCAACGGAATATCATCGGAGAATGGGGAAAACGTACTGCAGAAGAAGAAAAAATGTGTGAAAATTGATCAACAGAATGTGCTGTATGTGCCAGAATACGTAAATGCAAATACCTTTCATGCGCACAGCCCACTGAAGTTGGTATAAATACGCCGGGTACACAGCTTTTACCCCTTTCGCGTCTGCATGGTTTCCCATGACAGTCTCAATGCAGGATCGCCGCTCTGCTTGTAAAGCTGCATTACAAGAATCATGACTGCACAGAATTTCGGGACACTGGAGGATTTGAAAAAAGACGTTGGTTCGATAACTGCCGCGGTTTGGAGAAAATGATTCGGAAATTCGAAAACACGGGTTCTTTTGGTGTGCAACGTGGTAGAGGGAGGAAACGAATTGATTCGACATTAGTGGAAGCAGTGGCCACAGCAAAGCAGGAAGACACGAATGGTGGTGTGCAAACGTATAGTGCACGGAGAACTGCCCCTAAGATTGGATATACCCATGAGGACAGTAAATAAAATCCTACGAAACGTTCTTGTTTGCTTTCCATTCAAAATTACCCATGTGCACAGTTTGCATCCTGTTGGTCTGCGAGCAAGAGAGACCCTTGCCTTAGAATTTCTTGCTCGCATGGAAGTGGACAATGATTGGCCATGGAAGATTTTGTGGACAGACGAAGCCCACTTCCATCTGACAGGATATGTCAATACACAGAATTGTCGAAAATGGGCAACGGAAAATCCACATCCAAACCAACCACTACCACTTGATCCTAAAAATGTCACTGTGTGGTGCGGGTTTACGGACTTTTTCGAAGAGACAAGTGCATATGGTCCTGTTACCTGTACCGTCACCAGTAAGCGCTATGAGTGCTTTTTGCGCAGCCACGTCATTCCAGCTCTCCATCAGTGTGGATGTGTGGATAGGACCACTTTTATGGAAGGTGGTGCACCTCGGCACACTGAAAAACGAGTTCGGAAGCTCCTAAAGCGCCATTTTGGAAATGCTAGAATTATCAGCCGCCGTTTCCCTACAACCTGGCCGTCCCGATCACCTGATCTTAATCCGTGTGCTGTGGGCTATCTGGAAGATGTTGTATTCAGTGTTCCGACTGCAAACTTAGCTGCATTGGAGGCAAGCATTGCACAACACACTCTGAACGTGACCCCAGAGACACTTCGATCAGTTGTGGAACATGCTGTTTCTCGATTTCAACTTGTTGCAGAAAACGGTGGACGGCATATTGAACATGTTTTGCGCCATTCACACGGAAATTAGCAATCCGATTTGATTCATGTTTTTTATGCTGTTTTTGGCCTCAGGACAACTAGAAACCCATTTTTTTCCATCCGATGTGATATGACCTTGCCGTGGTGGATGGTCTTACGTAACTAACAGAATCACACCTGTACACGCATGCACACTGAGTAGTACAGTTCGTTTAACGTCAAACGAACACCTCACGCTTGTGCAATTATTTATTTGTCATTTGCAGTCGACCTCTATTAAATTATGATGCTTACAGCGGCAGCTATTGCTAAATTTTTCAATGTTTTTTTTTTTTCTTCTGCCATACGTTTCCCCCCTTCTCCGGTAATATTCCGTTGCAATTTCACGTCATTCTTACCAGTGGTGTTACTTCCACAGCGATTTGTAAGTTTAACTTTAAGTACCCCGTATTCAAATGATTTATTACTACCGAAGAAAAAACTACAAAAAGCGACACTTCATAAACAAATGATCTACTTCGCCGCTACTAGTTTCTGGCCTGCCCATATTCACACTGCATAGGGAATCCGAATATCTTCACATTTTTGTTTCAAAATATAATAGAATAATCATTATCAAAAAAACTAAGCTTTCCAAAGCTCAAAATAAGCATACGCAATAGCGAACACAAATTTCAAGTATTTAGAGAACCTCGTAAAGCTGATTTCACAATCAATATCACTTCATGTTATCCCAATCAAAATAAAACGGAAAATTGTAGGATTGGATGTTGAAGATATAAAACAAGAATTTAACCTAAACAGATGGCTCACTACAACGGTTATACACCTGCCAGCATTCAAAAACGTACAAGATTAAACAGATATAGTGACAAAAACTGTACCATATTTTCTACAAGCGGCAAATTTACGCCTCCACACACCTCCGTTGAAACTCTTAAATATGTATGCATTTTATTAAAAAGTTGAGTGTATATTTCCCATTGCGACCTAGGTTACGAAAAGAAACTTTGCAGTAATATACGTCATAGGTGAAGAAACATCGCATTATTGATTATCTTATTCTTTGGTACAGCTAATCAAATTGCCACCTAATGTGATGTCAGATGAAAACAAGTGTCCGCCATCATCTCCTTAGTCTAGCCCATGTTCCTGATGTCAAATATCAATAATGCAAACCATTCAGATAATACACAAGGTAAAATGTTTTCTTAAGTATCTGAAATGAAAAGACCTTCTATAAACCGTCAGAATTTTCTCTAACACGAAAATCAAGAATATTTTGTTACTTATGTGAATCTGTATGAGATCTCTTCGCTGCCGTCTGAGGATGGGTTGACGTTTGGAATCAGACTTTTGACTTGTCAGCAACTGATATGCTATAAGACTTAGATCAGTGCATTAATGGTACGTAAAAGACAAAAAGAGTTATCAGTCCCCTGAATGGTTTCATCATCTTCGTCGCAGAGTAGCACTGGCGCACTGCGTTCTCATTTACTTCTTGGGTGCATTCCTATCTCCACCTTCCCCTCAAATGTTACACTCTACACCTCCCTGTAGTCCAGGGAAGTTATGAGAGCTATAACTTCACGTCCTAACTGATGTCCTTTTTTTCTGTACTCTCCTCTTGTCAATATTTTCCATATGTACGTCTCTTCACCGGTTCTGTGGAGAACCTCCCCATTTATTAACAGTTCATTTAACTTTCAACATCTTTCTGTAGTACTTCTATCAAGTCATCAAACAAGTTCTAGCTCTCGTAGACAGCTTCAAGGTCCCCTTTTCACCTATCCGCTCTCTCCTTTGCATTTAATAGTGGAATTCCTATTGAGCTTTTAATGTTACAGCCCTTGCTTTAATTTCCATTGAAGGTTGTATTGACTTTTCTGTATGCTGAGATGGTCGTTTCGACAGTCATTATTTTTCGATTTCTTTCCTTCTTTCATGTTGCCATTTAACCTTACCTTCCCAAATTTGCTATTTACGAGGGTTATTCGGAAAGTAAGGAACGATCGGTCGCAAAATGGAAACCACAGTGAAAATCCGATGAAGTTTTGCACAGGTGTGTTGGGCAGTGTCTTTAGTATGCCCGTCGCTCGCGTTACGTCGTTCTTTTTAGTTCTGAGCACACAGGGAACACATATAGCTAGAGCAATAGTGTCTCCCGACAAGTACGAAGGCCTGGTGCGAAATTTCGCCTGAAGCTATGCAGCCAACATTACATGATTGTCGTGCGTTTTTTTTTCAAGACAATTCTCAGCCGCATTCTGCAGGGGCAATGAAGATGCTCCTGTATCGTTTTCAATTGGAAATTTTTGATTACGCACAATACAGCCCGTAATTGTCTCTCTCTGAGTTTCATCTCTGCTCACATGAACCCTTGGCTATGAAGACAACATTTTGGCACAGACGACGAGCAGTAGGCCAGCGTAGACAATCGGCCGTAAGCTCTGGCGGCCGCCTTCTATAACGAGGGTATTGGAAAGTTGCTACAACGCTACGAAAAATGTCTAAGTCCGAAAGGCGACTCTGGAGATAAGTAGCTGAAAGTTGTAGCTAACTGTTGCAAATAAACGGTTTTGATTTTCACTATCGTTTCCATTTCGCGACCTATCGTTCCCTACTTTCCGAATAGCCCCCGTATATTGTTCCTAAGTGATTCGCATTTCTGTATTTTTGAATTATCGGGAATCTTTTTCTGATTCCTTATTGGTCCATTAAGTGACGTATTTCTTCTATTACTTAAGGCTTCTTCGCAGTTACCTTCCTTTTGACTATGTTACTCCTTCAAACTTCTGTGATTGCCATTTTCAGAAATGTCCATTTCTCTTCCTCTGAACCGACTACTGAGTTATTCATTACCGCCTCAGAGAACTTCAAGCGTATCTATTCATTCTTTAGTACTTCTGTATCCTACTTCTTTACGTACTAATTCTACCTGACTAGTCTCTTCAGCCTATTCTCCATCACTAACAGTTTCTGACTTGGTTTGTACAGGGTGACAATTGTTCAACTATATGAACTATAATCATCATAACTACTGAACGATTTGCGTTGGGCCGGTTGCGGCCGCGGGGCATGATGGTAATTAGTTTGCAGAGGCGATTTGGCTTATCGACGAGGCCCACTTTCATTTCGATGGGTTCGTCAATAAGCATTTGGTGCATTTGGGAACTGAGAACCCACATCCCGCGATCGAGAAGTCTTTTAGTCTTCAAAGGGTGACTGTGTGGTGTTTAAAGTCCAGTCACGGAATAATCGTTGCGATATTCCTTGACTGCACGGTGATTACAGAACAGTAAGTGAAGGTTTCGGAAGATAATTTCATCTTCATTATCCAAGTGACCCAGATTTCGACAAGATGTGGTTTATGCAAAATGGAGCTCGATCCAATCGAAGCAGGAGAATGTTTGATGTCCTGGAGGAGCACTCTGGGGACCGCATTCTGGCTCTGGGGTACCCAGAGGCCACTGTAATGGGCTTCGATTAGTCTCAATACTCTTCGAATCTGAACTCATACGACACCTTTTGGTGCTTGTGGGTCTATATTAAAGAAAAGGTGTACAGCAATAACCCCGAAAACTATTGCTGAGCTGAAATCAGCCATTTAAGAGCTCATCTACAGCATCGATGTTCCGAGCCTTTAGCGGGTCATGCAGAATTTCGCTATTCGACTGCACCATATCATCGCCTATGGTGGATGGCGCACAGAACATCTGATAACCTTAATCCGGCTGTCAATAATAACGTTCATATGTTGAATAAACTGTCTGCAAACCGTAGTTTGTAACTAATTTCCTTTTTTCATAAAATTGAATAATTATCCCTCTATGTGCTCTTGGGTATGCCTTACAGTCCAGTATCTGATTTCGGAATATCTGCTTGGCCATGATGTAATCTTACTAAAATCTTCCCCTATCTGCCTGTAATATTCAAGTATACCTGCTCCTCTTGTGATTCTCGAACAGAAAACTCGCTATGACTGGCTGAATTTTGCTGCTGAACTCAATTAGTCTTTCTCTTCTCTCATTTCTAGTACCGAGCCCGTATTCTCCCGTACCCTTTCTTCTACTCTTTCTACAAGCGCGTTCCAAACCTTCATTAGTACTAATGGGTAACTACCGACAACAGTTTTGAATTACTCGTCAAATATCCTCATATACCTTCTTTATCACTTCATCTTTTGACTGCGGCATCGGCATGTAGAACTCAACTTTCGTTGGTGGAGTTGCTTTGCTTCCGATTCTGATAAGAAAAACCCTATCGCTGAACTGATCGCAATAACATTCTCTGTGCCATACTTTCGTGTACATAACGAATCCTATTCCCGTTATGTCATTTTTTTGCTGCTGTTGGTGTTACCCTATACTCGTCTGACCAAATATCCTTGGCTTCTCTACGTACCACTTCACTGTCCCCGAAAACACGGGGTCACGAATGTTGTGAAGCCCGAGTACATAGTGGGCGTAGTATCCGAGGAGCCATATTATCGTACGAGAAAGAAGAAGTTCAAACGAGAAAGCAGGTTCAGCTGATCGTCTAAGGAAACCCATTTGTAGGGAATCCAGAGGTACTGTAATCGTCTGCAAGGGACAAGTCTGTGTGGTAATAGACCAGGTTGATGTATTGTCGCAAAGACCAGTCGTAGTGACCAATGAGATGGAGGTGTTCGTTGGGCAGTACCAGATTGTTAACGACCCTGCACCATGATGGTGTGACTTCCATCGGGAGGGTAAGAACAGTAACCACACTGTTTCTCACGATATCAAAAGCGTGGCTATTACAAGTGGAGAAAGGGATGATTGTGATCTTCTACAGAAAACGAATCTGGTGGTATAATGTGTCAGTGATAAAACGTAGACTCAGAGAAAACTTGTTATAAAATTTACGTATGTGCCACGATTTAGAGTTCATCCGGCCGACATCTGTAGGAGGAGTCAGATTGGCTGGTCGCAGACATGTAGATAAGAGAGACGTGATGAAATGAGTAGCTAGAGTACATGTTAAAACATAACGCCTTATGAAGCTACACAAAGCCTTGACCGTGATGTTCGGAAGTCCCAACTCTCTAAGGGAAAGGGACTCGCTGCCACTGCATGCGAAAGTCGAAAAATATGACTTTTTCACAGGAAACGATCTGATAATTGCAACAATTTGCGCGCTGTCATTGTAGGGAACAGGAGTATTTGTGCAACATAATACACTTCACCGAGAATGTGGGAATCTATGATCCGTACTTTATGAATACGATCCATTACATAGCGCCAATGAATGCAGCAACTTTCATAGAGCTGCGATCACCGTTAATTCCCAACGATTTTGTGGAGAGCAACTTCCGTTGCCAATGAAATGACAATTTGGTGAAAATCCCGCAGTGGTGAAGAGTACATTCTCGCTCATTAGTGAGTGCTGCAGAGAGAGAAGAAAAGTAATATGCTCTTCAGCTAAGATATGTCATCGATATGACATAGGAATACCTTATCGTTATCCGCGTAAGCTCGCACCGAGATGGTCCCTTCTAATACCTTCCAACCACATAATCGATCAGATACACGGCAAAGCAGAGGTTCTAGTGACAAGACAAAATTCGACGTGGAGAGCGGGCTCCCTGTGGTATGGCCCGTCGGATGGTAGTCTGGGAATAAAGTTGTCCACTCACCCCGATAAACGTTTGAATACCGGTAAGCAGACTGGATGTAAGATTGAGACCAGTCGCCTCGAGCATCCAGTCAAGAAACTCTGACTGATCCGATCAAATTCCTCATTAAAATTAGTAACAATTAAGGCTCCAGAAACAGCAGTAGCTGCAGTCGCCGATACGACGCCCCAGCATTCGACTACAGAACTCTGGAACGTACACCCAGGTACACAACTTTGGTGAACAGACAGAATTTTCTCTAGCAGTACAACGAGTGGTTATTTCCCACCCGCGTAAAGTTGTGTAATCGAAATTAAGGAGAGTGGTCTGAGGAAATTTATCAGTGTCTGGATGTCCGGTTGTCATCTGAATCATTACGATCTTCTCAACCTCGAAATCGGCAGGACTCAACCCATCCCTTGTATCATCTCATTTACCAGTGACGTAATAATAGCACCCATAAGTGGCAAAAAATGCCTAACTTTACATAAAATTCCCTAGAAAAACGGACGAGTCCCTTTGATTTTTGCGTTGATGAATTAATAGAATGTAGATACGTATCACCTGAAGTAAAGTCACTCACAGATTGATAATTTAATGCACGATTAAACAATGAATCCAGGAGAGGAAAACATACATCAAGAAAAATAGTATCAGTAGCACGGACGTCATAAAAGGCGGTAAAATTATTCTAGATCGCTCTTGAAATGTCACGTTAGGACACCAGTACGCGACTCAGTGTGAGAGAGAGACGTGATTTAAGATCTTTCTCGACGCGCCCGCCACCGGATAACATGATATAAGTAGGTCAATTCATACGGTAGGAATGAGCGGAATTTTGGTCGCACCCTGTCCTTCCATTTGTTGTCTCTTTAACTGCAGAAGCTTCGCCTTAACATGGCAGACATCCATAATCCGTAATGGGGCTTATCCGTAATGGAATTGTCGTAAGACGGAATAATAAAATCGATGGATCTCCTGGAGACCCGTGGCCCTCTTAGCGCCATAATACATTACCTCTTTCTGGGCCGACGGTTTTGCATGCCCCGATCATCATTCTATAAGAGAAAGGTAGCGGTTCTGGAAACGTAAGCTACGGATGCAAACCTCTCGAACGATAGTCCTTTAAGAGGGATGTGCTAATATCTAGGGCATAAAGTAGAATTGAATTAAGGTCACAAAAACTGTAGCCTATGCGTCGAACGTTATCAAGAACTTCTGTCAGTGCTATCCTAACTTTTTGAAATAACGCAGTATCAGTAGATAGATCAGGAGCCACATTAAAGAAAGAGAACAGCTGGAAATAGAAACATGATCAAATAACACTTCTTGCAAAAATATCACGTCGGTACTTGGATCGTTATAAATTGTCGTATCCCTGAAAGTCTAAGATCGGAACCAGTTCGGTGCACATTGAAGATACGAAAGACATAGCTGTGCATGCACCTATTACCCAAACAGTTTAGATGACAGAAACTTCGTGACAAAATTGAAAATGTGTGCCTGATTGATATTCGAACTCGGGACCTTTGCTTCTCGTGGGTAAGTGTTCTACCGACTACGCTCTCCAAGCACAGCGCAGAGCCCCTCCGCATACCTTTACCTCCGGCAATACCTCGTCTGCTACATTCCAAAGGTCTTTGGTTCGAGTCTCAGCCCGGCACAGAGTTTTAATCTGCCAGGAAGTTTCGTGACAGCGCACATTCCGCTGCAGAGCAAAACTTTCGTTCTTGGATTCGGAAGATTACTTACAAGTTCTAATGGCCCTCCCTTGACAACTAGAAAAATTATTAAGTAATCCTGACAAGAGTAAAAAGAACAAACATACAGGCATCCTCGAAACTTTCCGCTACAAAATTAATTGTGACTACCGTTCCCTACTCTTACCCGGTCCTCTTTCCTTCCTAGTATTAAATGATTTATGTAAATATGTCTTTGGTGTTACTTTTTGATGTGAAAATTGAAACTGACCTTTTCATCGAAAGTAAAATATTTAGTGCTATGGATCTTAATTACTGTCTTCTAGGCTGAAAAAGAGTATATTATTAATTTTCCAGTAAGGCGTGGCGTCTTTGGAGTGCAATTGAGCGCACTCAAGATTAAACTTCTTCTTAACGTCCAGATTAAGAAACAGCTTTTTAAGATCTGCGTCGCAATGTAGCTCTGAAAAATTCTTGACGCTGTTATTGAAGAGCAAGTCAGACGGATACAATTCTGAAGAACTATGATAGTCTGTGACGGTAGGGCAAGCTCCACAAATTTTTGCTTTTCACAAAAGAGAATCTGTTCATTCCAAAAGACCGTGATATGAAATAGGGATCGCACAGTACTACCTAGCATTCAAAATCCTAAGTCTTCTGCTTGCTTGCACTTTGTATTGTAATTACTAGGAGAGGAAAGATGAGCATAATATTCACTTAAAAAATGAGAAAAATTGTAAATTTTAAGATAACAATTATTATATGACATAAAACGTTCTTCTCAGTGCGCAACTATTGTATTTTATATTCATCTTGTTACAAGAGCATATACTGACAAAAATTAATATTACCTTATATCTCGAAGCAATGGTGGCTGTCGTTTCCTTTTTAACCATAGAAGTACCCCTCCTTTGAAAATACGTCGTTCCGTAGTCAAGGCTACTCTCAAAGACAAAAAAATCATTAGTAAAGTTACGAAATACACAAGTGTGTTAAAAATCACGGAACGCTAACATATCAACGACTTTATTTACAATGCTGCGCTTTCCCAGTCGAAAGCGATAATTCAGGTTATGAAGTGATACTCTACATTTGTCCATAGATGAGTGCACACATCAGTTTCAATGTCAACTGCTGAATGACACACTTGAACTCTGTTTGAGTACGTAATGTCACCGCATGCTGAAGTTGAAAGTGGCCTGTGACGGTTTTATGGGATATCGACTGCCCTATGCAGCAACGTGGTGGTGTTCTGTGGAATTTCAGTTTCAGGAGCAGTGTAAAGACCCCACTCTTCATCAAATAGGTCGTGCGGCTCCTGAGAATCAGTACAACGACATATGGCTGTATGTCTTTCACCGTCACCGCGTGCTCCGCTGTCACTCTTGGGTCAAATTGGTTCTGCCCTCTGTTCAGAGAAGGTCCGTGGCATGCCTTTCCATACAGCGGCGCAGAAGCGGGATGGTATTACTTTACAGACCCAGAGATGCCCAGCAAGGCCGTCGGTACAGTACGAAGCTCCAGAACACATCAATCCTCAGGCGATCCCGAAGAGGTGGTTTCGTCTAGGGAGTTAGATACAAGAAGCTGCTTGATGCTTTCGAATCTTGAGCGGCACCTGATATGTTACTATCCGGTCTGATCTCAGTGAGTGAAGAGGCTTTGTCCAACTGAATGTTTTCCATAGAGCGCAGAAAGTAACAGGATTCATCTGACTATTCATCATATTGCGTCCACATACATTATTTTGAAGTGGAGATGGTGGCGACGCGGAGGCTACATGGTAAATATGTAAGTAGGATGTTTAGGTTTTTATATTGGTAACGCCACGTAGCGCTCTGTATGAAAATCACTGGCTGTGCTGTGTACAGTCTGTGGCTGGTTTGCACTGTGGTTGGCCATTGTAGTGTTTGACAGTTGGCTGTTAACAGCGCGTAGCGTTGCGCAGTTGGAGGTGAGCCGCCAGCAGTGGTGGATGTGGGGGAGTGAGACGGCGGAGTTGTGATAGCGGATGATCTGGACAAAGACAGTAAATTTGTAAGACTGGATATCATGAACTGATATATATATATATATATATATATATATATATATATATATATATACATATACAGGGAGAGTCACCTAACGTTACCGCTGGATATATTTCGTAAACCACATCAAATACTGACGAATCGATTCCACAGACCGAACGTGAGGAGAGGGGCTAGCGTAATTGGTTAACACAAACCATAAAAAATGCACGGAAGTATGATTTTTAACACAAACCTACGTTTTTTTTTTTTTAAATGGAACCCCGTTAGTTTTGTTAGCACATCTGAACATACACTCCTGGAAATTGAAATTAGAACACCGTGAATTCATTGTCCCAGAAAGGGGAAACTTTATTGACACATTCCTGGGGTCAGATACATCACATGATCACACTGACAGAACCACAGGCACATAGACACAGGCAACAGAGCATGCACAATGTCGGCACTAGTACAGTGTATATCCACCTTTCGCAGCAATGCAGGCTGCTATTCTCCCATGGAGACGATCGTAGAGATGCTGGATGTAGTCCTGTGGAACGGCTTGCCATGCCATTTCCACCTGGCGCCTCAGTGGGACCAGCGTTCGTGCAGGACGTGCAGACCGCGTGAGACGACGCTTCATCCAGTCCCAAACATGCTCAATGGGGGACAGATCCGGAGATCTTGCTGGCCAGGTCAGTTGACTTACACCTTCTAGAGCACGTTGGGTGGCACGGGATACATGCGGACGTGCATTGTCCTGTTGGAACAGCAAGTTCCCTAGCCGGTCTAGGAATGGTAGAACGATGGGTTCGATGACGGTTTGGATGTACCGTGCACTATTCAGTGTCCCCTCGACGATCACCAGTGGTGTACGGCCAGTGTAGGAGATCGCTCCCCACACCATGATGCCGGGTGTTGGCCCTGTGTGCCTCGGTCGTATGCAGTCCTGATTGTGGCGCTCACCTGCACGGCGCCAAACACGCATACGACCATCATTGGCACCAAGGCAGAAGCGACTCTCATCGCTGAAGACGACATGTCTCCATTCGTCCCTCCATTCACGCCTGTCGCGACACCACTGGAGGCGGGCTGCACGATGTTGGGGCGTGAGCGGAAGACGGTCTAAAGGTGTGCGGGACCGTAGCCCAGCTTCATGGAGACGGTTGCGAATGGTCCTCGCCGATACCCCAGGAGCAACAGTGTCCCTAATTTGCTGGGAAGTGGCGGTGCGGTCCCCTACGGCACTGCGTAGGATCCTACGGTCTTGGCGTGCATCCGTGCGTCGCTGCTGTCCGGTCCCAGGTCGACGGGCACGTGCACCTTCCGCCGACCACTGGCGACAACATCGATGTACTGTGGAGACCTCACGCCCCACGTGTTGAGCAGTTCGGCGGTACGTCCACCCGGCCTCCCGCATGCCCACTATACGCCCTCGCTCAAAGTCCGTCAACTGCACATACGGTTAACGTCCACGCTGTCGCGGCATGCTACCAGTGTTAAAGACTGCGATGGAGCTCCGTATGCCACGGCAAACTGGCTGACACTGACGGCGGCGGTGCACAAATGCTGCGCAACTAGCGCCATTCGACGGCCAACACCGCGGTTCCTGGTGTGTCCGCTGTGCCGTGCGTGTGATCATTGCTTGTACAGCCCTCTCGCAGTGTCCGGAGCAAGTATGGTGGGTCTGACACACCGGTGTCATTGTGTTCTTTTTTCCATTTCCAGGAGTGTATAAACAAATACGTAATCAGTGCCGTTTGTTGCATTGCAAAATGTTAATTACATCCGGAGATATTGTAACCTGAAGTTGACGCTTGAGTACCACTCCTCCGCTGTTCAATCGTGTGTATCGGGGAGCACCGAATTACGTAGGGATCCAAAGGGAACGGTGATGGACCTTAGGTACAGAATAGACCGGAATAGCACATTACGTCCACATGCTAACCCCTTTTTGTTGGTCTTTTTCACTGACGCACATGTACATTACCATGAGGGGTGAGGTACACGTACACGCGTGGTTTCTGTTTTCAATTACGGAGTGGAATAGAGTGTGTCCCGACATGTCAGGCCAATAGATGTTCAATGTGGTGGCCATCATTTGCTGCACACTATTGCAATCTCTGGCGTAATGAATGTCGTACACGCCGCAGTACATCTGGTGTAATGTCGCCGCAGGCTGCCACAATACGTTGCTTCATATCCTCTGGGGTTGTAGGCACATCACGGTACACATTCTCCTTTAACGTACCCCACAGAAAGAAGTCCAGAGGTGTAAGATCAGGAGAACGGGCTGGCCAATTTATGCGTCCTCCATGTCCTATGAAACGCCCATCGAACTTGTACCTCACCCCTCATGGTAATGTACATGTGCGTCAGTGAAAAAGACCAATAAAAAGGTGTTAGCATGTGGACGTAATGTGCTGTTCCAGTCTCTTCTGTACCTAAGGTCCATCACCGTTCCCTTTGGATCCCTACGTAATTCGGTGCTCCCCGATACACACGATCGAACAGCGGAGGAGTGGTACTCAAGTGTCAACTTTAGGTTACAATATCTCCGGATGTAATTAATATTTTGAAATGCAACAAAAGGCACTGATTACGTATTTGTTTATATGTTCAGATGTGATAACAAAACTAACGGGGTTCCATTAAAAAAACGTAGGTTTGTGTTAAAAAACATACTTCCGTGCATTTTTGTATGGTTTGTATTAACCAATTACACTAGCCCCTCTCCTCACGTTCGGTCTGTGGAATCGATTCGTCAGTACTTGATGTGGTTTACGAAATATATCGAGCGGTAATGTTAGGTGACTCACCCTGTATATATATAAAATGACTTAACACTATTAAGGTAAATACATTGTTTGTTGCCTATCAAAATCTTTCATTTGCTAACTATGCCTATCAGTAGTTAGTGCCTTCAGTAGTTTGAATCTTTTATTTAGCTGGCAGTAGTGGCGCTCGTTGTATTGCAGTAGTTTGAGTAACGAAGATTTTTGTGAAGTAAGTGATTTGTGAAAGGTATAGGTTATTGTTAGTCAGGGCCATTCTTTTGTGGGGATTATTAAAAGTCAGATTGCGTTGCGCTAAAAATATTGTGTGTCAGTTTAAGCACAGTCATTTATAATTTTTCTAAGGGGACGTTTCAAAGAACCTACGTGACATTAATGGCGGAAATTCATTAGGGACATCAAGCAAAAATGGCTCTCGTTGCCAAACGGAACTTTGTTATGCACAACGGCTGTCACTTGGAGAACGAGATGCCCTAATGATAGTCTTTTACGACGTTCGTAAGTGTATTTTATGACCATGACACTAGACCGACAAATTTCGCGGAGGTGTCCAGTCCATTTGCATATAAAACAGGTAAAATGTATATCCAGTGTCCACTCATCAGCAAATGAGAGGAGTTACTCCGTTTTACCACAATGCCCACTGATATATAAATGTAAACGATGTTGAGCGCACCAGCGGTCCCGCAATATATTCCGTGTGTGCACGATGGGAAGCATTACAGCTATGTGGAAACTATCATCAAGTTCGGTCCAAAGGTTCACGCCCTGACATTCGTATAGTCCACTACTGCGTTCGTCAGGACAACGTAGAAGGAGAATCATCTGGGTGAGTGAAAGAGACTTCTTGTCAGTGGCGCAAAAGGAGTCTGCCAACCTGAAGCAGGTCTGGAAACTTGACGTCAAACAAATATGATTCGGAATCGAAACAAGCCTTGATCGTTTTTACAAGTCAATCTGATGGTACCTATGCGTGGAATGTCACTTTGAACCATGGCTATCATCACACAGAAAGTAACGCCGCGTCAAAATTTGTCACAAACACAAGACTGAGAGACACAGAACGTTGCGACGGACACAAGAGCTCACATGACACTGAAGGGAAACAAGGAAGCTCTCGCAGGGCTGCAGTAGAGGTGGACACCGGTAGAACATACTGGCCATAAGCCAGGCCACAGGTGCAGCCCAGAAGAAAAAACAGTCGATAGGGGATAGACATTTGATCCAGCACTAGAATAACAATTTGAAAGAGCTGTGGAAGACTTAAGATCAAATAAGGCCGAAGTGCGACACAATAGTCCATCGGAATTTCAAAAAAACGTTGGGGGAATTCGCAAAAAAAAACGACAGTTCACGTTGGTGTGGAGAAAGTACAAGACTCGAAAATACCTTCTGAATTTCGGAAAAACATCTTCCATAAAATTCAGAAGATGTCAAGTGCCTGTAAGTACAAGCGTCGTAGCACAGTCAGATTAGCAGCTTTAGCAACCAAGCTGTTGACAAGAATAATGCATAGACGAATGGAAAAGGAACTTTAGGATCTTTTAGGTGACGACCAGTTTGGCCTTAGAAAAGATAATGATACCACTTAGCCAGTTATGACGTTGTTATTGATAATGGAATCAAGACTGGAGAAAGACCAACAAGCGCTCATAGAATTTGTCGACTTGGAAAATGGGTTCGACGATGTGAAATGGTGCTAGATTTTGGAAATTCTGAGAAAAGGAGGGGTAAGCTAGAGAGAGAGTTGGGTAATATACAATCTGTAAAAGAACCAAGAGTCAGAAATAATATTGGATGAGGAAGAATGAAGTTCACGGATTAAAAAAGTGTATAAGATAAGATGTAATATTTCTCTCCTTTGGTCCAATCTGTACATCGAAGAAGCAGTGATAGAAGTAAAAGGGAGGGTGAAGAGTGGAATTAAAATTCAAGGTGAAGGGATATCAGTGTTAGGATTTCTTGTTGGCGTTGCTATCCACATTGAAAGTGAACAAGAATAACAGGATTAGCTGAACGAAATTATCAATCTAATGATTAAAGAATATGAATAGACAGTAAACCGAAGGAAGACGGAAGTAATGTGAATTTGCAGGAACATCAACGACAACCTTAACATCACAGTTGATCACAAAGTACATTAAGTTTAACAATTCTCCTACCTATCCGCAATTTAACGGGTGACTGGCGGAACAACAAGTACATAAAAGACAGACTAGCCCTGGGAAAAGAGCATTAGCGGCTAAGAGACATTTGCTGGTATCAAATATAGGTTTTAATGTAAGGAAGAAATTTTTAAGGATGTGTGTTTGGAACATAGTATTGTATATTCTTCATCTACATCTGCTTCTACACTGATAATTTGCAAATCACATTTAAGTGCCTGTCAGAGGGTTCGTCGAACCATCTTTACGATATTTCTCTATTATTCCAATCACATACTGCCCGCAGATAGAACAAACACATCTATGTCTCCGTGCGAGCTCTGATTTCCCTTATTTTACTATCTAGATTGTTTCTCCGTATGTATTTTGGCGGCAACAAAATATTTTCTAATTTGGAGGAGAAAAATGGCAACTGAAATTTCGTGATAAGACTCTTCCACAACGAAAAACGCCTCTGTTTCAATACTGGCCATCCTAAATCCTGTATCATTTCAACGACACTCTCTCCCCTACATCATGATAGTACAAAACGTGCTGCTCATCTTTCGATTTTCTCGATGTACCCCGTTAATCCTACCTGGTAAGGATCCCACACCGCGCAGCATTATTCTAAAAAAGCACAGAAAAGCTTAGTGTTGGCAGTCTCTTTAGTAGATGTTACATTTTCTAAGTGCCTGACAATAAAACGCAGTCTTTGGTTAGCCCTTCTCACAACATTTTCTACGTATTTCTTCCAATTTAATTTCTTGGTAATTGTAATTCGTAGGTAGTCAGTTGAAATTACGGCCTTCAGATTTGACTGATTTATCGTATAACGTAAGTTCAATGGGTTCCTTCTAGCACTCATGTGGATGACCTCATACTTTTCTTTATTTGGTGCCAATTGCCAATTTTAGCACCCTATAGATATCTTTTCTAGCTCGTTTTGCCATTTGTTTTGAACTTCTGATATTTTACTAGTCGATAAGCGACTGCGTCATCTTCAAACAACCTAAGACCGCTGCTCAGATTGGCTTCTAAGTCGTTTATGAAGATAAGGAACAGCAGAGGGCCTATAACACTATCTTATTGAACGCCAGAAATCACATTTTTCACTCGATGACTTTCCGTCAATTACTACGAACTGTGTTCTCTCTGGAAGAAAATCACGAATCCAGTGACATTACTGACACGATACTCCATAAGCACTCTATTTGAATACAAGCTGATTCTGTGGTGCAGTGTCAAAAGCTTCTGGAAATCTAGAAATACGGAATCAATTTGAAATATCTCGTCAATAGCACTCAGACTTAATGTGAGAGCTAGTTCTGTTCACAAGAACGTTGTTTTCTAGATCCGTGTTGACTGTGTTTCAATAGACCATTCTCTTCGAGGTAATTGATAATGTTCGAACACAATATATGTTCCAAAATCCTGTTACATATCAACGTTAATGATATTGTAATTTAGTGGATTACTCCTACTACCTTTCTTGAACATTGGTGTGACCTGTGCTACTTCTAGCCTTTGGGTACGACTCTCTCGTCGAGCGAACGGTTATATATGATTGTTGAGTATGGAGCTGTTGTATCGGCATACTCTGAATGGAACCTTACTTGTTTACAGTCTGGACCGGAGGAATTGCTTTTGTTAAGTGATAGAAGTTGCTTCATTACTCGGAGGATATCTACGTCTACGTTACTCTTGTTGCCCGCTGTTCATGTTACGAATTGTGGAATATTTACTTTCTCTTCTTTGGCGTAGGAGTTTCAGAAGGCTGTGTTTAGTAATTCGGCTTTGGCAGCATTGTAGTCTTTCCATTGCTGTCGCGCAGACAAGGCTATGGTTGTGTCTTGCGGCTAGCATACTTCACATACGACCAGATTCTCTTTTGATTTTCTGACAAGTTTCGAGACAAAGTTGCTTTGTGGAACTCGCATTGAAGTCCTCACTGTAAAAGATAGCCAATCTTGGAGATTTTACGTCCGTTTAAATGGCAGGTTTCTTTTCTTTTCTTTTTTTTCGTTCTGACCTGTTTTGTGTACCAAGGAGGCCGTTTGCTTATTTATTTGGTATAAATCTCACAATTGTTGTCAATACTATAAATCGGAATTCAGGCCACATATTGTCCACGCTTTCATTGTTAATTTAGGAGGAGTGGAGATTGTCCATCAGGAAGGCGTCAAGTAAATTTTTATCTGCTCTTTTTGAACAGGTAAATTTTTCATTTCTTTTTGGAGGTTTTGGGGGTTACAATATTTATCTCGCTAGGACAACCCTGTGTTCACTTATCCCAGTATGCGTTTTGATTCTTGTTATTAGCCCAGCATTATTTGCTTCTAAGATTTAAGTTTGTTTTCACAATCGTTTACTATTCGCGTAGGCTCATGAAATAATGGCTCGAAATAATTTTCAGAGAATACATTTAGCATAATTTCGGATGATGTTTTATGCGTACTTCTGGATTTCAGCATGTACATTCTCCAATATATCGAGGGTAAGTTAAAGTCGCTTCCAACTATAATATATAAGTCAGGACCTGTTTCAAATTAAACACAAGTTTCCTTTGAACCTTTCAGCAATTGTGTCATTTGAATTGGGAGGTCGGTAAATGGATCCTATTATTACACTCCTGGAAATTGAAATAAGAACACCGTGAATTCATTGTCCCAGGAAGGGGAAACTTTATTGACACATTCCTGGGGTCAGATACATCACATGATCACACTGACAGAACCACAGGCACATAGACACAGGCAACAGAGCATGCACAATATCGGCACTAGTACAGTGTATATCCACCTTTCGCAGCAATGCAGGCTGCTATTCGCCCATGGAGACGGTCGTAGAGATGCTGGATGTAGTCCTGTGGAACGGCTTGCCATGCCATTTCCACCTGGCGCCTCGGTTGGACCAGCGTTCGTGCTGGACGTGCAGATCGCCTGAGACGTACCTTCATCCAGTCCCAAACATGCTCAATGGGGGACAGATCCGGAGATCTTGCTGGCCAGGGTAGTTGACTTACACCTTCTAGAGCACGTTGGGTGGCACGGGATACATGCGGACGTGCATTGTCCTGTTGGAACAGCAAGTTCCCTTGCCGGTCTAGGAATAGTTGAACGATGGGTTCGATGACGGTTTGGATGTACCGTGCACTATTCAGTGTCCCCTCGACGATCACCAGTGGTGTACGGCCAGTGTAGGAGATCGCTCCCCAAACCATGATGCCAGGTGTTGGCCCTGTGTGCCTCGGTCGTATGCAGTCCTGATTGTGGCGCTCACCTGCACGGCGCCAAACACGCATACGACCATCGTTGGCACCAAGGCAGAAGCGACTCTCATCGCTGAAGACGACACGTCTCCATTCGTCCCTCCATTCACGCCTGTCGCGACACCACTGGAGGCGGGCTGCACGATGTTGGGGCGTGAGCGGAAGACGGCCTAACGGTGTGCGGGACCGTAGCCCAGCTTCATGGAGACGGTTGCGAATGGTCCTCGCCGATACCCCAGGAGCAACAGTGTCCCTAATTTGCTGGGAAGTGGCGGTGCGGTCCCCTACGGCACTGCGTTGAATCCTACGGTCTTGGCGTGCATCCGTGCGTTGCTGCGGTCCGGTCCCAGGTCGACGGGCACGTGCACCTTCCGCCGACCGCTGGCGACAACATCGATGTACTGTGGAGACCTCACGCCCCACGTGTTGAGCAGTTCGGCGGTACGTCCATCCGGCCTCCCGCATGCCCACTATACGCCCTCGCTCAAAGTCCGTCAACTGCACATACGGTTAACGTCCACGCTGTCGCGGCATGCTACCAGTGTTGAAGACTGCGATGGAGCTCCGTATGCCACGGCAAACTGGCTAACACTGACGGCGGCGGTGCACAAATGCTGCGCAGCTAGCGCCATTCGACGGCCAACACCGCGGTTCCTGGTGTGTCCGCTGTGCCGTGCGTGTGATCATTGCTTGTACAGCCCTCTCGCAGTGTCCGGAGCAAGTATGGTGGGTCTGACACACCGGTGTCAATGTGTTCTTTTTTCCATTTCCAGGAGTGTATTTTATTCCGGTTGCCAAGAATGACCTCTACCCATACTCAGAGGAATTTTCTATTTCAATTTCGTGACAAGATAAAGTACTTCTAACAGCAACAAACACGTCTCCACCAACAGAGTTTAACCTGCCCTTTCGGAGCTCAGATTTTGCGCAAAAATTTCGGCTGAACTTATCTCCGGCTTTAGATAGCTTTCAGTGGTTGTAACGGTTTGAGCATCAGTGCTTTCTACTAGCGCTTGGAGGTCTGGTACTTTTCCAACACAGCTACGACAATTTACTGCTATAATAATGATCGTTCCTGTATCTACGTTCTTCCTGTGTTCAGCTATGCTCTGTGAGAAAACAGGAAACGAAGGGAATCGAATCATTCCATGTTGTTTGGATGAAATGGTTGGCACAAGACTGCAATTCGTGAAGGGCCGCGTGAAACGAGTCAGAAGACTGAAGACATTGGTAACACATATCTCTACTCTTCGTTACTTTCGTCTGCTTCCGCAGTTTCACTACGAATAGAATTTTCGTCAGCGAATGATACAACTTATTTCTCTCCACCATCAGTTTTAATCTCACTCCTGAAGGTTGTTTTTTTTTTCATCAATGCTTTTCGAAGTGTATATTTAACAGTGTGTGAGGCTCGTTTGGTAGCTGCGTGGTCTGCGGCGCCTTGCCATGGTTCCCACGGCTCCCCCCGTTGGAGGTTCGAGTCCTCCCTTGGGTATGGGTGTGTGTGTCGTCCTTAACGAGGTTAGTTTATGTTAGATTAAGTAATGTGGAAGCCATAGGACCGATGACTTCAGCTGTTTGGTCCCCTAGGAACTGACCACAAAATTTCCAGTGTGTGAGACATGCTACCACCCTCTCGAAAGCCCTTTTTAATCCGAACACTTCGTTCTTACTGTTTTATTTTTATTTTCCCCTCTTGTATATAGTATTATCCGTGTCTCCCTATAGTGGTTACCACATGCGCGTGTTTCTCCCAGGTTCAGCGCAGTATTAAATAAACCACTTGACTGCAGGTAGTGTGGACGTGTCGATGTATCTCTCCACAGTTACAAAAGTCATGTTTACTCGAGCTCTCTCCTTCGGTCTCACTGTAATGTACACCGCTCAGTCTCTGTCGCCATATACCTGTATCAGTACCATGTTCAGCCCGCATTGCTCGAATGTGTGTGTGCCTTTCGTATTGGAACATTTTTTTTTCGGTTTTAGGGCGCAAAACTGCTATGGTCATTAGCGCCCGGTCCGTGACTTACGAAACAGTAAAAAACCGAAAATGGAAACCAGCAGCAATGGGAACGAAAGTCATAAAATTGGAGAAACTAGAAGCAGAAGGAAGGCTTAAAAATCTGCAACAGAAAGGGGTTGGTTGTCCCCAAAAAAAGCTTCAAATGACTGACGTCATTTCACTGGCACTAATAAACTAGAAAACGCGATCGGCTGAGCGCGTGTCATCTGCTAAAATCGACGATATATCAGGCGATAGCTGTAGACGGGAGCGTAACGGATTAAAATAGGGGCACTCAATTAAAAGGTGTCTGAGAGCAGTGGGGACTGAGTGGGGGAGTATCGCCGCTTAAAAGATGTCGATGGCTAAAAAGACAGTACCCTATCCGGAGTCTAGTTACAATTACCTCCTCCCGACGACGCGTTCGGGAGGAAGAGGTCCAAGCACAAGGAAGAGCTTTCACGTCCCGCAATTTATTATGGGGAAGTGTCGACCAATGCGCGTGCCATAAATGAACAACACGACGACATAAAACGCTCCGTAGATCGGCGAAGGGAATCGATTGAATAGCTGGCCGAAGAAGAGAGACTGCAGCCTTGCCGGCAATTTCGGCCGCCTCATTTCCACAGATACTAACGTGTCCCGGGAGCCAGAGGAACGCCACCGAGACGCCCCCCAGGTGGAGCAAGCGCAGACAGTCCTGAATCCGGTGGACCAGAGGGTGCACAGGGTAAAGAGCTTGGAGACTGAGGACAGAGCTGAGAGAATCTGATCAGATTACGTACTGTATCCGCTGATGGCGGCGGATGTAGTGAACAGCCTGGAGAACAGCGTAAAGCTCCGCAGTATACACCGAACACTGGTCGGGAAGCCGAAAGTGATTTGGGGTGTCGCCAACAATATAGGCACTCCCTACACCTAACGATGTTTTCGAGCCGTCGGTGTAAATAAATGTGGCGTCCGTCATTTGTGCACATAGAGCAGCAAATGCCCGACGATAACCAAGTGAAGGGGTATCATCCTTGGGAAATCGACAAAGGTCACGGAGCAGGCAGATCCGGGGACGGAGCCAAGGCGGGGCTGTACCCCAAGTTGTCAAGAAAGTTTTAGGCAAGCGGAAGGAAAGAGAATGGAGAAGTTGATGGAAGCAGACTCCCGGTGGTAGTAGGGAGGAGGGTCGGCCTGCATACCCTACATCAAAGGAGGCGTCGAAAAAAATGTCATGGGCTGGATTAGCAGGCATGGAAGACAGATGGCTAGCATAACGACTCAGAAGGACTGCTCGCCGATTGGACAGCGGAGGTTCAGCAGTCTCAGCATAAAGGCTTTCCACAGGGCTGGTGTAAAAAGCTCCAGACACTAAACGTAATCCACGGTGGTGGATAGAGTCGAGACGCCGAAGAATAGACGGCCGAGCAGAGGAGTAGACTATGCTTCCATAGTCCAATTTCGAGCGCACTAAGGCGCGATAGAGGCGGAGAAGGACAACTCGGTCCGCTCCCCAGGAGGTTCCATTCAGGACACGGAGGGTGTTGAGGGATCGCAGACAGCGAGCCGAAAGATAGGAAACGTGGGAGGACCAGCACAGTTTTCTGTCAAACATAAGTCCCAAAAATTTAGCGACGTCTGAAAACGGAAGGTTGACAGGTCCTAGATGTGAGGAGGGTGGAAGAAACTCCTTACGTCGCCAAAAATTAACACAAACCGTCTTACTGGGAGAAAAACGGAAGCCGGTTTCGATGCTCCAAGAGTGGAGGCGATCGAGACATCCTTGAAGACGCCGTTCAAGAAGGCTGGTCCGTTGAGAGCTGTAGTAGATCGCAAAATCGTCCACAAAGAGGGAGCTCGAGACATCAGGAAGGAGACAATCCATAATTGGATTTATGGCAATGGCAAACAGCACAACACTCAGCACGGAGCCCTGGGGTACCCCGTTTTCTTGGGAGAAAGTACGAGAGAGAGTAGTGTTCACCCGCACCCTAAATGTACGCTCTGCCATAAATTCGCGAAGAAAAAGGTGCAGCCGGCCTCGAAAGCCCCAAGAGAACAGTGTGCGGAGGATGCCTGTCCTCCAACAGGTATCTTATGCTCTCTCCAGATCAAAAAATATTGCTACCGTTTGGCGTTTCCGGAGAAAATTGTTCATGATATAAGTGGAGAGAGCAACAAGATGGTCAACTGCAGAACGATGCTTTCGGAATCCGGATTGGGCAGGTGTTAAAAGACTGCGGGATTCCAGTCACCAAGCTAAACGGTAATTCACCATACGCTCCAAAACCTTACAGACACTACTCGTGAGAGAAATGGGGCGATAGCTAGAGGGGAGATGTTTGTCCTTTCCAGGTTTCGGAACGGGAACGACGAGAGATTCCCGCCATCGTCTGAGAAAAGTACTGTCGGTCCAAATTCGATTTTAATGGCGAAGGAGGTAAGGCAGACTATGGGTTGATAAATGCAGCAACATTTGGACGTGGATACCATCCAGTCCTGGGGCGGAGGAGCGAAAAGAAGAGAGTGCATGTTGGAGTTCCCGCATGGAGAAAACAGTATTGTAGCTTTCGCGATTTTGAGAGGGGAAAGCAAGATGTCGCACTTCCGCTGCACGTTTCTTCGGGAGAAACGCTGGCGGGTAATTTGAAGAGCTCGAAATCTCAGCAAAGTGCTGACCCAATGAGTGTGCGACGGGGTCCACTAATGTATCATGCGCGACAGTGAGCCCAGAGACCGGGGAGAAACTAGACGCGCCTGAGAACCGTCGAAGCCGACTCCAAACTTCCGAGGAGGGAGTGAAGGTGTTAAATGAGCTAATAAAGATTTTTCAACTTGCCTTCTTGCTATCGCGGATGACACGACGGCATCGCGCTCGGAACTGCTTATAGCGGATACAGTTGGCCAAAGTAGGATGGTGGCGGAAAATGCGAAGAGCACGTCGCCGCTCACGTACTGTGTCACGGCATGCCTCGTTCCACCAAGGAACTGGGGGGGCGCGGGGCAATTCGGAGGTGCGTGGTATTGAACGTTCCGCAGCTGTAAGAATAACGTCGGTAATATGTGTGACCTCATCGTCGACGCTTTGAAAGCGACGGTCATCGAATGTCGCTAGAGACGAAAAAAGTGTCCAATCGGCTTGGGCAAACTTCCAGCGTCGCGGGCGCATATACGGCAGTTGAGGCTGCAGTCTAAGGACACATGGAAAGTGGTCACTCGAGTGTGTATCATCAAGGGCGAACCATTCGAAGCGCCGAGCTAGCGGAACAGTACCGACCGAAAGGTCCAAATGAGATAAATTTGTCGTGGAGGCAGACAAAAATGTGGGGACCCCAGTGTTGAGGCAAACTAGATCCGCTTGGTGAAAGACGTCTAGCAATAGTGAGCCACGTGGACAAGGATGTGGAGATCACCAAAGCGGGTGGTGGGCATTGAAGTCCCCAACCAGCAAATAGGGGGGTGGAAGCTGACCAAGAAGATGAAGGAGATCAGCTTGGTGTGAACGATGGAATGTATACAGTACAAAGAGAGAACGTGTATCCAGAAAGGGAAAAACGGACGGCAACAGCTTGGAAGGAAGTGTTTAAGTGGATTGGGTGATAATGGAGAGTATCATGGAGAAGAATCACGAGTCCTGCATGGGCTGGAGTGCCTTCAACAGAGGGGAGATCATATCGGACGAACTGAAAATGAGGGAGAACAAAGCGGTCATGGGGACGCAGCTTTGTTTCCTGAAGACAGAAGATGACAGGTGAGTAGGATCGTAGGAGGATCGACAATTCATCCCGATTGGCTCGAATGTCGCGGATATTCCATTGGATAATGGACATAGGGGGAAAGGAAAATGGAGGAATGTGACCAAAGTTGCTGTCAACTCGACTGCTCTGAGCTTGCGACCGACAGCATGGAATGGCAATCAGCCGAAGGCAGAAGATCCTGCTCCATAGGTTGTTCAGGAGCAGCTCCTGCCACCAGCGATCGTCCGGTTGATCGGCCGCCAGCAGTTCGCCTCGGCGACACAGAAGATGGCCGAAGGCGATTTCCGCCAGGTGGTGCTGTAGATGGGACACGCCTTGGCGGAGAAGGAGATGAACTGGGTTTCCTTGTAGCCTTCTTGGAATTATGATGTTTAGAAGAAGGAGGAACCGATGGTTGTGAAGTTGGGGTACGTAAAAAGTCTTCACGAGTATGCTCTTTTTTCGAAGTTTTCGTGTCTGACTTTTGGGCTCGAGATTTAGGAGAACCCGATGGAGGGAGAGCCATAGAGTGGGCAGGCGGAAGTGGTGAGGTTGAACGGGCGATCTTTGCGCTGGCCGATCTGATGACCGTGGTACTAAAGGTGAGGTCGCAAGTCTGCGTGGCCGCCTCCTTTGTTGGCCGAGGAGAAGCTAGGCCAGTGCTGTATTATCCTGTCTGAGGCACGGTGGGCTTTTTTTTGTGGTTTTAGGGCGCACAACTTCAACGGTCATTAGCGCCCATACTACGTTAAGAATGCACTGCGAGGCACAAGTTTAAAACAGCAACTAAAAGGGAAAACATGATAAAAGATCTACAGGCATAGTATTAAAAAAACAGCATAATCAAATGTCCATAGACAGGTTGGTCAATTTGATAAAACGAAGAACGCGAGCAGCTGCTCCTGGGTCATCCGCTAAAATGGCATCGAGAGTACATGGCAGGCCAAGATCAAGACGCAGTGTAGTAAAATCCGGACAGGACGTTAAAATGTGGCGGACCGTCAGCAAGTGCCCACATGGGCAGAACGGCGCCGGCGCAGCCGTCAGCAGATGGCGATGGCTGAACCGGCAGTGTCCAATTCGTAACCGGGCCAAAACTACCTCCTCCCGCCGAGAGGGGCGTGAGGACGACGTCCAAGCCGTGGGAAGAGGTTTCAAGGCCCGAAGCTTGTTGTCCGTAAGTGCAGCCCAATCGGCATGCCACAGCGATAAAATGCGCCGACAAATGACCCTGCTACAATCAGATGAAGGTACACAACAAGAAGCTGTCCGAGGTTGGAGGACCGCAGCCTTGGCCGCGGCATCTGCAGCTTCGTTCCCAGGAATACCGACATGGCCAGGAACCCACACAAAGCTAACCGGAGTACCGTCGTCCACCAGCTGCTGAAGAGAGCGTTGGATCCGGTGCACGAAAGGGTGAACCGGATACGGATCACTGAGGCTCTGGATGGCCCTCAGGGAATCGGAGCAGATGACATAAGCAGAATGACGCTGGCAGCAGATGTAAAGAACAGCCTGGTAGAGGGCAAAGAGCTCATCTCTGAAGACCGAACAATGGCCATGGAGCCGGTATTTGAAACTTTGTGCCCCGACAATAATAGAACAACCGACCCCGTCATTGGTCTTAGAGCCATCTGTATAAATGAAGGTCATATTAATGAACTTCGAACGAAGTTCGACAAAATGGGAGCGGTATACCGAACCGGGGGTAATCTCCTTTGGGAGCGAGCTGAGGTCGAGGTGAACGCGAACCTGAGCCTGGAGCCAAGGTGGCGTGTGGCTCTCGCCCACTCTAAAGGTTGCAGGGAGTGAAAAATCAAGGTGTTGAAGGAGGCGACGAAAGCGAACTCCAGGGGGTAGCAGGGCAGAGACATACAACCCGTATTGACGATCGAGGGGGAGTCGTCAAAAAAGGAACGATAAGATGGGTGGTCGGGCAATGACAGTAGCCGACAGGCATACCGACAAAACAGTAAATCGCGCCGGTAGGGCAGTGGCAATTCACTGGCTTCAGCATGAAGACTCTCGACGGGACTAGTATAAAATGCTCCGATCGCAAGACGTAAACCCCGATGTTGTATGGAGTTGAGGCGTCGTAAGATGGACGGCCGTGCAGAGGAGTATACGAAGCTCCCATAATCCAGCTTTGAGCGGACGATCGACCGATATAGGCGAAGTAGGACGGTTCGATCCGCTCCCCACGACATACCACTGAGAACACGGAGGACATTTAGTGAACGGGTACAACGGGCAGCCAAATAAGACACATGTGGAGACCAGCTAAGTTTCCTGTCAAGTGTAAGACCTAAAAATTTTGTTGTCTCCACGAATGGGAAAGCACCGGGACCGAGTCGTAAGGACGGTGGGAGAAACTCTTTGTAGCGCCAGAAGTTAATACAGACCGTCTTCTCCGCAGAAAAACGGAAGCCATTGGCGACACTCCAGGAGTAAAGATGGTCAAGAGAACGCTGAAGATAGCGCTCCAGTAAACATGTACGCTGCGCGCTGCAATAGATGGTAAAATCGTCCACGAAAAGGGAGCCTGATACATCAGCTGGGAGGCAATCCATTATTGGATTGATCGCTATGGCGAAGAGAGCGACGCTCAAAACTGAGCCCAGTGGCACCCCATTCTCCTGGCGAAAGGTGTCCGACGGGACAGAACCCACACGTACCCTGAACTGTCGATACATTAAAAAGGAACGAATAAAAAGACGGAGGCGACCGCGAAGGCCCCATGTATGCATGGTGCGGAGAATGCCCGCCCTCCAACAGGTGTCGTAAGCCTTCTCCAAATCCACAACCGCGGTCGGGCGCTTCCGCAAGAAGTTATTCATAATGAAGGTTGACAAGGTAACCAGATGGTCAACAGCAGAGCGGCGCCTACGAAATCCACATTGTACATTGGTAAGTAGGCGCCGAGATTCGAGCAGCCAAACCAAACGAGAGTTAACCATTCGCTCCATCACCTTACAGACACAGCTGGTAAGCGAGATGGGTCGACAACTGGAAGGCAAGTGCTTGTCCTTCCCCGGCTTAGGAATCGGTACAACAATAGACTCGCGCCGGCATGCGGGAACATGTCCCTCAATCCAGATGCGATTATAAGTACGAAGAAGGAAACCTTTACCCACAGGAGAAAGGTTCTTCAGCATCTGAATATGAACAGAATCAGGCCCTGGAGCGGAGGACCGTGACCGGGCAAATGCATTTTCGAGTTCCCGCATGGTGAAAGGGGCATTATAACTTTCACGATTCGAGGAGCGGAAGTCAGGTGGCCTAGCCTCCTCAGCCTGTTTTGGGGAGAGGAAGGCAGGGTGGTAATGAGCGGAGCTCGAAACCTCTGCGAAAAAGCGGCCGAAGGCATTGGAGATATCCTCAGGGGCCACAAGTACGTCATTCGCGACCGTCAAGCCAGAAACTGGTGAGTGGACCTTAGTGCGAGATAGACGGCGCAGGCTACCCCAGATAACTGAAGGAGTAAATCTGTTGAAGGTACTTGTGAAAGCAGCCCAGCTGGCTTTCTTGCTTTCTTTAATAATACGACGGCACTGCGCACGTGATCGTTTATAAGTGATACAATTCGCCACTGTAGGGTGGCGTTTAAAGGTGCGTAAAGCACGTCGACGAGCACGTAAAGCGTCTCTACATGCTGCGGTCCACCAGGGGACCGGTACGTGACGTGGAGAAGAAGTAGTGTGAGGGATGGAATATTCAGCAGCAGTGAGAATGACTTCCGTGAGGTGTGCGACCTGACTATCGCAGCTAGTGAAGGTTTGATCCTGAAAGGTCGCCCTGGAAGAGAAGAGCCCCCAGTCGGCTTTGGAGATGTTCCAACTAGCTGAGCACGGAGAGGGGGTATGATGCAGGAGATGGATGACACACGGAAAGTGGTCGCTCGAATATGTATCAGAAAGTGCATACCACTCAAACCGGCGTGCAACTTAGGTAGTACATATAGAGAGGTCTAAATGGGAATAGGTGTGAGATGTGTCCGAAAGAAAGTAGGGGCGGCAGTATTGAGGCAGACAAGATTGAGCTGGTTGAAAAGGTCTGCTAACAGGGAGCCCCTCGGGCAGGATGCTGGAGAGCCCCAAAGGGGATGGTGGGCATTGAAGTCTCCAGTTAACAAAAATGGTGCAGGTAGCTGAGCAATAAGTTGAATCATGTCTGCCCTGGTAACGGCAGACGACGATGGAGTGTAAACGGTACAAATAGAAAATGTAAAAGTGGGGAGAGTAATTCGGACGGCAACTGCCTGCAGGCCGGTGTGCAATGTGATGGGATCGTAGTATATATCATTTCGGGCCAGCAACATAGCCCCTCCATGAGCCGGAATACCTACCACAGGGGGTAGGTCAAAACGTACAGAGGTGTAGTGTGCCAAGGCAATGTGATCGCATGAGCGTAGCTTCGTTTCCTGGAGGGCTACGACGAGCGGACGGTGCAAGCGGAGCAGCAACTTCCTCTCGGTTGGAGCGAATGCTGCGAATATTCCAGTGAATAAGTGCCATCGTGAGAAGAAAAGGAAGATAAAAGAAGGGGTCACCTCGAAGGCCGCTGAGGGCCTGGCTTCGAGCGAGTACTGCCGCCGCTATCAGTAGGAGGACAGTCATCGTCCATTGGTTCTATAGGTTCATCGGCCATCTCGTTAAGATGGCCGGGAGGAGGAGCTTCCTCCGCCGGTAGACGGCCAGATGTTCGGCTGCCAGCAGGGCGGCCAGGCGAAACGGATGACGGCCTGGGACGGCAACAGCTGGGTGGCGCAGGAGAAGAAATGCGCCGAGGAGGAGAAGGAGAACTGTGCTTCCTATGAGCCTTCTTGGAAGGTCTTTTAGTGAAATTACTGGTCGACGGCTGGGAGTGCGAGGTACGTAGGAAGTCTGCACGGGACGGTTCCTTCTTGAAGGCCCGTGCATCTGATTTCTGGGTCTTCGTCTTGGCAGAAGCTAATGAAGGTGCTTGTGTTGGAGGCGTGACGGGAGGAAGAGGAGACGTCGACCGCGCGATCTTAGCACTGGCCGAACGGACGACCGTGGTGCCGAAGGTCAGATCGCATGTCTGCGTCGCCACCTCCCTGGTAGTCCGAGGAGAGGCGAGGACAGTACTGTACTTTCCCACTGGGAGCAGCGTGGGCTTCCTACTAGCAAATAGCTTGCGAGCAGCCGAGGTGGACACTTTCTCTTTGACCCGAATATCTTGGCTACAGCGTTCTTCCTTGTAGATGGGACAGTCGCGGGAGGACGCTGCATGGTCACCCCGACAGTTCACACAACGAGCAGACGGTGGTGGACAGTCACCCTCATGGGCATCCCTGCCACAAGTGACACATTTAGCCGCATAGCAACAAGACTGGCGAGTGTGATTAAAACGCTGACACTGGTAGCAGCGCGTAGGTGTCGGGACATGGCGAACAGAAATAACCTCGTAGCCTGCTTTGATACGCAACTGCAGCTGAACACTGTCAAAGGTCAAGAAAAGTGTCCGGGTCGGTACAAGGTCATTGTTGATCTTTTTCATGACCCTATGGACAGCCGTCACGCCCTGCTCAGCGAGGAAAGACTGAATCTCCTCGTCAGTCAATCCGTCATGTGATCGAGTATATACCACACCACGAGACGAATTCAAAGTGCGGTGAGCCTCCACCCAGACAGGGAACGTGTACAGGAGTGTGGCCCGAAGCAATTTTTGTGCCTGAACGGCGCTCTCAGTTTCTAGTAACAAGGTACCATTACACAACCTGGTACACGACTTGACAGATCCGGCTGTGGCATCTACGTCCTTCTGGATAACGAAAGGGTTGACAGAGGAAAAATCCTTGCCGTGCTCAGATCGAAAAACTACGAGGAACTGTGGGGCAGGCGGTAGTACTTTTGTCACTGGTGGCTGGTCAAGTTTCCGTTTATGGGCAGAAGTCGAGAGAGAAGAAGAGAAATCCATTGCGAAGGAATCCCCCATGATTGCCAACGTCTCCGATGGCGCGTTCCTTCCTCGTGGGGACCCTCTCAGAGGGCACTCCCGCCTTAGGTGAATGTTTACACCTCAGGTCACACCTCCCGAGAAACAGACAGAGGGACCAATCGGCATGGTCAGAAGGTATCAGCTCAGGCAATCACCCCTCCCTGGGCCTGGCCTTTACCAGGGGGAACGTGCGTGCCTTACTTGTCTACCCAGGGCGGGGTATTATGCGTTACCCCGTCACCGGCTACGCGTGCGAACGCGTGGGTCGGCCTTCAGGCGCGCACAGGGAGGAAGGAAGAAGAGGAAAAAGAAGAGAGAGAGAGGGAGAGAGAGGACAGACTGTCTCAAACGCCGAGGCGGAGACCAGAGAAGGCAAGGAGAAGAAGGCAATGAGAAAGCAAGGAGAAGAAGACAAGGGAAAGAGGAAGGAAGACAGGGAGATGGAGAAGAGCAAAGATAGGAACCAACCAAAGGAAGGAAGAAACGAGAAGTGAAAAAGCAAAATGACCACAAATAGAGGTCGTGAAACCGTCCGTCTCCGGACGCAGGTGCTAACTACCCCCTTGAGGGGGCGGGATTCCTTTTAGTCGCCTCTTACGACAGGCAGGAATACCTCGGGCCTATTCTAATCCCCGGACCCGCAGGGGGGCACGGTGGGCTATCGACTGGCGAATAATTTTCGAGCAGGAAAGGTCGACACCTTTTCCTTCACTCTGATTTCCTGGATGAGCTTTTCGTCCTTAAAAACGGGGCAATCACGAGAGGAAGCAGCGTGGTCACCCATACAGTTGATGCAGCGAGGGGATGGAGGTGGACAAGCACCCTCATGGGTATCCTTGCCACACGTCACACATTTGGCCGGATTGGAACAGGACTGGCTGGTGTAATTGAACCGCTGACACCGATAGCAACGCGTAGGGTTTGGGATGTAAGGGCGAACGGAAATTATCTCATAGCCTGCTTTGATTATCGATGGGAGTTGAACTCTGTCAAATGTCATGAAGACAGTGCGGGTTGGAATGAGGTTCGTGTCAACCCTTTTCATAACTCTATGAACAGCCGTTACGCCCTGGTCAGACAGGTAGTGCTGAATTTCTTCGTCAGACAATCCATCGAGGGAGCGTGTATAAACGACTCCATGCGAGGAATTTAAAGTGCGGTGCGCTTCAACCCGGACAGGGAGTTGTGGAGCAGTGAAGTACGCAGCAATTTTTGTGCCTGGAGGTCACTGACTGTTAGAAACAGCCATTCCGTAATCTGGAACAAGACTTTACAGGACCGGCAATTGCGTCGACACCTTCCTGAATAATGAAAGGGTTGACCGTGGAGAAGTCGTGACCTTCGTCAGACCGAGAAACATTAAGGAACTGTGGCAACAATGGAAGAACTGACTGTGGCTGAGACTCAGTGAACTTACGCTTGTGAGCAGACATAGTGGAAGGTGAGGAAACCATTGCGGAAGAATCGCCCATGATTACCGGCGTCTCTGATGGCGCGCTCCTCCCTTGCGGGGGCCCTCTCTGAGGGCACTCCCGCCTTAGGTGATTGTTCACACCTCAGGTCACACCTCCCGACAAACGGACGGAGGGACCAATCGGCACTTTCGGAAGTTATCAGCTCGGGTAATCACCCCTCCCTGGGCCTGGCCGTTACCAGGGGGTACGTACGTGTCCTACCTGTCTACCCGGGGTGGGGAATTACGTGTTACCCCGTCATCGGCTATGCACAAAAATGCGTGGGTCGGCCTTCAGACACGCACAGGGAGGAAGAAAGAGAAAGGGAAAGGAAAGAAGAGAGGTCTCAAACGCCGCAGCGGAGAAAAGGGTAAAGAGAAAAGGTAAGGAAAAGAGAAGGACAAAGGAAGGATGAAGACATACAGGCAGAGAAGGCGAAGAACGCGGTATATTTACGAGCGTCCGTCTCCGGACGTAGGCACAAACCATACTCCCAGAGGGGGAGAAAGGGAAGGAAAGAACCCGTGGTGAGGGGAGGAGGGGCGAAGATGGGGGAGAGGGATGGATGAGGAAAAGGAAGGTATGCAGCTCGGAAAGGAAGGAGGGCCACATTAGCTCAGGGTCCCGTGCTCGCTACGCACGTATCCACATTAGAGTTGTGGACCCCCTGGGGGAATTGGGACCTTGTTGATGTTTCAAACGTCATTTTCTGTCCACCTCTCATGTTTGCCATCAGTGAGCATTTCTCATTATTTTTGTACGAGTGCATGTTTGTAATTAAAATTACAAGTTATTATGGTTTCACAGGAGAATTTAAGTGCGGCAACTCCAATGGCAGACAAGTACGTTTCAGCCACAAGCTTTATTGGGTAAACAGTCAGCATCGCTCAGTTACGGATACTACTCATTCGGTTCCATGACCATGTGCGAGTCAGGGAATGCATCATGCGCTCTCCTGTACTATGATATTCTTAACAATACCTAATTATACTGATAGCCAAATGAAATAATTGCTCTAATTTGTAGTAATGACAAATACAGCAAGTGCAGTCTCGATTTTGAAAGTGGAAAAAACGCAGTACTTGTAGAATTATAATCCTCATTACCTTTCGTTTTCCTTCTATGAATAAGCTGGTAAGGAAGTTGACAATTAGCGTTTACTTTACCCTAAACGTTTCAGTTTTCGTAGAGAAGGTGTCACGAGAATGTTTTGTGTATATGTCGAAAATATTTAGCTGCAGTGGATAGTCCTGAAACAGCTGCAGGAGACAATTTATAAAAAAAAAAAATTCCAGATAAAGTTCGAATGGTGTACCAGATGCATTTCGTGCCAAACAGATGCTCTGTACTCATGAAAAGCATCGTCTTATTGTAGAGTAACTTCCACCTGGGTAGTGTCTGAGCGGACTGGTTATTTAATTCGAAAATGTATACCATGTATTAGGTTTTGCAGTGTGTCTATGACACCTCCAGCCAGATCTTATGAACGTATTTTACGTGTACAAGTAGGTTAGCTTTGAACCTCTCTGTCACGGAAACAGATAAGAATGTCAAGAAAATATTTGGCGATGTTGGAGATGGGGATCTTAGAAATACGACGTAAATATTACAACAGTTTGCTTTGAGTGGCTGTGTTGAAATCTGTAGCTCAGTTTAGGCGCCTGCTTTTGGGGTGTTTATGTATAATGGATATGGACAGATTTCTGAAAACAGGAAGATAGCAGTTTAAGGCAAATAACTAATGCATATAGGTTTAATATTTAATAAATTTGCGGATATGAGTGGGCAATGTGAGTGCAGCTGCAATATTTTTATTGCATGTTCTTGTTCTGCCAAATTAGTTACTTTAAATGTATTTTGATATGAATCAACTAAATTACTTTCATTTTATTCATAAATGAAATTATTTAAAAATTAAAATAAATTAATTAAAAATTTGAATAAAGTGAATTTAAATAATTCATGTTAAAATAAAATTAAATTAATTCATTGAAAAGGGTGTGCAGTTGAAAACATGTGAAAACATGTGAAATACACTCAATGTACCCACTTACTACTTCTACTTATACTACTACTACTACTACTACTGTATAAAATTAACCATCAGTTTTGAGAGCCCTAGAACTAATTTTGAATAATTACAGGTCACAAAATCATTACTATTACTTTTTTAAGTTTTTTCATTCCTTATATTATCTTCTTCAAAACAATTAAATTTGTTAGAAAGACTATTTATACAACTAATAAAAAGTTTTAGTTGAAAATGTACAACTCAAAACATTATTTTTCCAGTAAATCTTCCTGTGTGGTACATAGAAATCCTAGGAGATATTACCCAGGATTTTTTTAAAAGTAATCACTCTTTCATGATTTGAATCCACTAACCTTGGCGCTGCGCTATCTGCAAAAGCCGGAAAGTGTTATTTAGGTTTCATTCATATCTCTACCAGCTCATGTTGAAAACTGTAATAACCAAGTTAAATAGCATAAGTTCGAAGTTTAAACCATGAAACTCGATTAGAAAAGTAAAAAAAGTTTATAATTTGTGTTCCATTCGGAATGTGTGGTATGTGTTAGCTTTTTAAAATGAATTTAAACCATTAACAGAACAACTATAAACCACCTAGATAGCAATAACTCAAAATTGAAAAAGTTTATATCAGTTAAGAAATAGGTAAAACATGCTTAAAAATTCGTATTAAACTTTGCTAGGCTGGTGAAATCTATCTTCTGTGCCAACGCTGTGAATATAGCTGTGTGACAAAGCAAGAACTACTGTATAAGCGAGGTGATAAGGAGGTCGAGCGAAGGAAAAGGCATGGTCAAATATCCTTATCAGATGCATTCAGCTTACTCAGCTGAGAGATCTGTTATAGTTGGACGCTTATGCAGCAGCTGCTGCCTGGGCAGTTAAATCGATTGTTGTTTATTTCACAGTTAATTATTAACCAATTTAAAAAAATCAGTATGCTAACAAGTACTGCATAAAAATTAATATTCAGAAAAATAATAATGAATTAAATTGGAATTCATTAAATATTGAATTTTTCAGTTGAAAAGTTATCAGTTAATGTTCTGTGTTGAGAATCACTTGTCAAATTCTTCTTACCATACATGACTATACAGGAAAGTGTGTCTAGATACCTCATCACTGAATGTACCTACCAACTTCATCGTTGTCTTTCAAATTATTACAATATTAGAGAACTGGTATGAAATTCAAAAATTCATTTCACTATCTCCTTTCAGTTGCTTAACTCTCGTAAAATCGATAAAAGTGTCAAAGCTTCCAAATGATTATTTTGTGGTTCTAAATTCCATGTTTCTAGAGGAAATATTTCCTTCCTTTTGTTTTTAAAATACAGATTATGGAGCTTCACACAGTCATATAGTGATGACTCAGCTGACTAATTTGTTTTTGAATTAGATTGAAATGCAACATAAATTAAATGAACCATAGCAACTTTTAATGCTACATACCAATTTTTGGCACCTAGCTGAAAATTTTTCTTGTTACTTAAACATGCAACTTCCACAGTTTGTAGTTCTTAGAAAGCTATCAGAATTTTACGATTTTCGACTAACTTTTCTTGTTGTTCAAGTTCCTAATTCAGTTCAACTGATAAAGTACTACATTTTACCATCACTCTGAACAATAATTCTGTTTAAATTTTCATCTGCTTTAATGTGAATAATTGGTTTCTTTCAATGAATATATGTTTCCAAGCAAAACAAAAGGAACGAAGTATGTCCTCTAGAAAAATGGAATTTAGAACCTCAAAATAATCATTTGGAAGCTTGTGGCACTTTAATCTATACTGGCCAGCTGATTTTGCCATTTAATATTTGGAGTGAAGTTGTATGAAAGCCAAGTAGTGCGACACTGCTATTACTTTTTTGTGTAGGTACACTCAATAATTTTTTTGACAATAGGTAACTTAGCACTCATTTGAAATAGGTAATTCATTTAATATTAATCTAATTTTATTTAATTGAATGATAACAGACTGGGAACCAAAAATAAGAATTCCAGACAAGAAATCAAAGAATAAACATGGTATGTTTTTAGCAAATTCTATTTGATATGCAATAATAGGACCAAGTGGACATGGAAAAAAACTTAATGACTGGCAACCATATTCTAGATCCAGGATGATTAAGCTCGATCAAGATAAGTCACTTGTATGTTTACTAAAATAATGAGAAGTTTACTGCTTTTATTGAGAATAATTATGAAATTTTATCATTGCACCAGTACCAAGGTAACGTCCTGGTACTATTCAATGATTCCTTTCTTGAAAATCAGGACATAGTTAGAGAATGTTTCACTAGAGTTAGACATAAAGAAATAAATTATATTTAGCTCAGACATATTCTAACGTGCCTAAACAATGAGTCAGGCATAGTCTAATTTTTAAAATATTTTAGACGAATTTAAATTATACCTATCATGTGTTTGTTGGTGGAGATTTAAATTTTGATGATTTTAAAGAAACATATATAGAAAATCTCATACAAAATATTTCTTAACCCTATGTTTTTACCCTTATTAAACAAGTACTTTAAAGGATGGCACTGCCTATCTGTTGGACCATGATAATCGTATGTTACTTATACTTATAAATTAATTTGAATAAGCTCTAGATTTTATAAAATATCATGAAAAATTACAAAAATTATGTCAGCATTATACCAATAGTGCAAGGGCTACTAAAATTGCTAAATGGTGGCAAAGATACATGTGGTTGCTATTTAGTTTGTTTAAAATTGAGTTTCATTAATGTTTTTCTAACCTTAGCAAATATTGTCGAAATATGACCCAACAGTTCGTTAAAAAACTAAACGAAATGGAAAAAGAGAAGAATTGAATGAAGGATACAAATTTTGGCAGAAACAACCATGAATGGAGTTTGAAAAATATAATAAGAAGGTCAACCTGTTACTGATGCAGTGGAAATGTCGAAGAACAGATCTAAGGTTTAGTTGATAATGTACTAAATGGTAATGATGAGAGCAGACAGGTTGAAAAACACATGGTTCCATAACTTCATAGACATTTAGAAACATTTGGAGCTATACCCTGGTACCTAAATCCACAGTATGAATGATAGGAATTCCTTATCTGATTATGTTTTTGAATAACTTGTCACAAACTTTTTGGAAAACTGGAAACATGTAAAACAGTTAGTTAACTGGGCTTTAAATACTTCACCAATACCAGAGATGCAGCTGCTCGCCTACACATAATATGCATCTATTATTAATTTAGAAGAACGATTTGCATATGGTGATAAGGAAATAAATAAATTAGATGAGGCTTACTAAGTACATGATATTACATACAGACGTAAAAAAGATTTAGAAAAAAGCTGTGAAGCACATATACAACTTCAGTTTCTTACAAAGGAAGGATTCCATGCTTCATATGCATAAACTGGATAAAAATTATCTGATATGTGAGTTGGAGGAATAATGTATGGAAAATGAAAACTGGATACGAGTGTCGATGATAATGATTGGGGACTAAAAACTCGTTTCAAAAACTCGTTTACGGTAGAGGACTGCAGCACCATTTCCCCTTTCATTTATCGAACAAACGCAAGGATGGCTGGCGTTGTGTTTAGTGTATCTGGGATTGTAAAACAGTTAAGATCCTTAGACACCAGGAATGCATCTGGCGCAGACGGTATCCCATTAAGATTAATTGTTGACTATGTCACCAATATAGCACCATTCTTATACATCATCTATCAGAGATCATTGGAACAGTGGAAAGTTGCACCAGACTGGAACAATGCCCAGGTGATAGCAATATATAAAAATCGGATGCACATAATTACCGGCCAATTTCACAGATATGGAGTTGTTGTAGAATCATGGAACATATTTTGTGTTCAGACATAATGACCTTTCTAAAATCTGAGAATCTCATCTGCAGAAACCTGCACGATTTTAGGAAACAGCGGTCATGCCAGACACAGATGGCCCTCCTTGTGCATGATATACAATAGGCTCTAGATACTGGCTCCCATACTGATGCCATATTTCTAGACTTTCGAAAGGCGTTCCACACTATCGCTTGCTCCAAAAAGTGAGCGCTTGCGGTCTATGCGATGACATATGCGGTTGGATAAAATTTTTTATAACAGACAGGGAGTAGTAAGTCGTCCTGAATGGGGTGACTTCAACAGAAGCAAGAGTAACTGGAGGCGTGCCCCAGGGCAGCGCAACAGGGGCGCTGCTTTTTACGATTTACATAAACGATCTGGTTGATGGTATTGACAGCGGCATTAGACTGTTTGCAGACGATGCTGTAGTCAACAGGAAAGTGGTAAGACACGATAGTTGCGAAAAAATCAATGCGGATTTGCAGAAAAATGATGCGTGGTGTAATGACTGGCAGTTATCTCTCAATATTAGTAAGTGTAACCTACTGCGTATAACAAAGCAAAAATCGTCATTAATGTACGAGTACAAAATAAATGCCCAGTCTTTGGAAGCGGTAACATCAATCAAGTACCTGGATTTGACTATTCGAAATGACCTCAAATGGAACATTCAGATTATACAAGTAACGGGGAAGGCGAACTCTAGATTGCAGTTCATTGGTTTAATCCTGAAACTATGCAGTCCTTCAACAAAGGAAATTGCTCCCAATACGTTAGTTCGTCCAGTCTTATTGTTGGCCTGTATCGGACCCTTACCAGTTGGGTCTGATTCAACAGACTGATAAGGTAATAAGAAGAGCGGTAAGATTCGTGACTGTTACACTTAGTCATCGCGAGAGGATTACAAATCTCATAGAAAGTTGGAAGTGGCACACACTTGCAGATAGACGACACGGTAAACGGAAGGGGCTGCTCACTAAATTCCGAAATCCGATCTTCGCCGAGAATGTACAGCATATATTATTAACCGCAACTTTCAAATAGCGCAATGATCACCATTCAAAGGTAAGGGAAATTAGAGCTCATACTGAGGCGTTCAGACATTCGTTTTCGCCTCGCGCGATCCGCGAGTGGAACCGAGGGGTGGAAATACGACTTTGGTGCGAATTGTGCCCTCCGCCACACACCGCTTATTGGGTAGCGGAGTATATACGTAGATATGTAGATGTAGATAGCTGCACTTGAGATGGGAGAGCCTAAAAGTCTAAAGCAACCACGGATAACCAGTCTATCAAAACATCGTTTTTACTTTTTCGTTTCCCTTGAGGAACTTACGTAAAGGTAATTACAAAGGTTTGCACACAGAATTAAACAACATCAATGCGTACCATAGATCAATACTGATCTCGCTAGTTCGCAAACAATTAACAAACTACTGAATGTATTTAGCTCACATAATTTGCGACGCTAGCTGCCTGTGCTTCAGAAGCGATGTTCTAGCCGCTGGAAAGGCATGCGACCTGCTGAGTCTCACATAGAATTGCTGATAAGCGCTAAGCAGCAGACCAACCTCACTGAGATTACCCTCGTTGCAGTCATCAACAGCGTACATAACGCACTTAAAAATCGTTGATAAAAATGACATTTCATTCCTCTGCATTTGCAAACTGCACTAACATCATCCCACGTAACAGTCTACAAATCTGGGAACAACAGCTTTCATACAGATAAACAGTTTAATTTTAATTGCTTTTATTCCATCATTCACATGCTACTCACGATGTTCTAAAACAAATACCTTACGCTACAAGCAATTTATTTTCTACATTCTGCGCCGACGAGCAGGCTACACACATCAGGTTAAGTTCACCGCCGGGGAACCCGCAACCACCTTATACGAGAATCCTTAATTTACCTCATTAACAGCTGGAATACGGCAGGTAAGTCAAAAACCACCGCAAACGCCGCTAAGGAGTAGGCAGTCAAGGATCACTTGACAGAAAAGCCCACGTAATATAGAATGTAGTTCCAAAGAATAAAAAATAGCACATTTAACAAATCTTTACGACTGTACTGCACAATTATTAATGCACCTGAGAGAGCCAGATATTGCTAGGAATAAGTAGGAAAACTCACGCCTTACTTCTATATTATGAGAATAATATTGAAGTATACAATCATAACAGCCCTTAGACAAAGTGTTAGACAAGCACTGCTCAGTACTTTAATGCATGTTGTGGTGATCAAGAGTCAGATATATGTAATACTAATCAGAAGGTCTAGACTGATATCTCATATGCTTCTGCTCTTATACTGTTATTTAAGGACGTATAAATATTTCGCTGATTTAAGGTTTGGAGCCACACCTTAGAATGTTGTATTTCATGTAATATGCTGGTGTATATCTACCCCTTCTCTCTGAGCTTTACCACCATTTGAAGAAGAGTTTTAATTTTATGATGCCAGTATGTGTGAATTTTTTCAGTGCAGTTAGATATTGCTCAGCACGAGCCTTTGGAAACTAACAAATATAGCTTGTCCATGAGACAGTAGCTTGGTTTATTTGTATGTGATATCTAAGTTAAATACCCTAGCTTCAACGACACATCTCCTCTTCCACTTAATATCATAACCCATTACAGTTCTTATAAGGGATTTATATCTATTCATTCCGTAAATGACGGACATATTTGTGCCCACCTGAGGCACAACATGCACATCGAGATGCATTTAGCTTGTATTTGAGTTATGCAAATAATCTCAGTCTTACAGATTACAGAGGATTATTCCCATACTGTTAAACTTTCATCACCATTAGTTTATACTCATAACGTTAGCTTTAGATTGTAGAGTTTTGTCAGAGCTGGCTCTCCCAAGGCTATCAGTGGAGTTAAAGGGAATGTTGTATACTCCTGGGCTCTTGTTTCCTCTCAGGTCTTTCAATGATCTGTCAAATTCTTCATGCAGTATCACATCCCCTATTTCATCATCATCTACGTCCTCTTCCATTTCCATAATATTGCTCTCAAGTACATCGCCCTTGTATAGACCCTCCATATACTGCTTCCTCCTTTCTGCTTTCCCTTCCTTGCTTAGAAATGGTTTTACATATAAGCTCTTGATATTCAGACAAGTGGTTCTCTTTTCTCCAAAGGTCTCTTTAATTCTCCTGTAGGCAGTATCTATTTAACCCCTAGAGATACATGACACTACATCCTTATATTTGTCCTCTAGCCATCCCTGCCTACCCAATTTGCGCTTCCTGTCGATCGCCTTTTTGAGACGTTTGTATTGCTTTGTGCCTGTTTCATTTACTATATTTTAATTTTCCCCTTTTGTCAGTTAAATTCAGTATCTCTTCCGTAACCCAGGAATTTCTCCTGGCCCTCGTCTTTTTACCCACTTGATCCTCTGCTGCGTTCAATATTTCATCTCTAAAAGCTACCCATTCTTCTTCTACTGTACTTCTTTGCCCCCTTTCTCGAAAATCGTTGCGATGTTTGCAATTTCTTCAGTTTTAATGTGCAGTTCATTACCAATAATTTTTGGCCAGAGTCCACATCTCCCCTGGAAATGTCTTACAATTTAAAACCTTTTTCCTAAATCTCTGTCTTCCTATCATATAATTTATCTGAATCCTTCCAGCGTCTCCAGTACTCTTCCACGTATACAACCTTCTTTCATGATTTTTAAACCAAGTGGTAGCTATGATTCAGTTACTCTCTATGCTAATTTCTATCAGGTGGCTTTCTCTTTCATTCCTTGCCCCCAGTCCATATTCACCTACTACTTTTCCTTCTCTTCCTTTTCCTACGATCGAATTCAATCCCTCATGACTACTAAATTTCCGTCTCCCTTCACTATCCAAATAATTTCTTTTACTGATCGTACATTTCTTCAATCTCTTCGTCATCTGCGGAGCTAGTTGGCATATAAACCTCTACTACTCTGGTAGGCGTGGGCTTCGTGCCTATCTTGGCTACAATAAAGTGTTCACTATGCTGTTAGTAGTAGCTTACCTGTCGTCCTATTTTTCTATTCATTATTAAAACTACACCTGCATTACCATTATTTAATTTTGTACTTATAACTTTGTATTCACCTGATAAGGAGTCTTGTTCCTCCTGGCACCGAACTTCACTAATTCCCACTACAACGAACTTTCGCCTATCCATTTCCCTTTTAAATTTTGTAACCTTTCTATCCAATTAAGGGATCTGACATTCCACGCTCTGATCTGTAGAACGCCAGTTTTGTTTCTCCTGATAACGACGCCCTCATGAGCCCGCCTGGAGATCCGAATGGGGGACTATTTTACCTCTAGAATATGTTACCCAAAAAGACTCCATCATCATTTAACCATATAGCAAACCGCGGTTCCAGACTGAAGTACTTAGAAACGCTCGTAACTCATTTCATTAAGATAAAATAATTGGTCTAGAAAATTATGATACAGTACCATACGGGCTTAGAATTTTGTTAATAAATTTTCATTCTATATAAATGAAAGCCTTACTGCAGGAGCTCTACAACGCCAGGAACAGTAATTTGCTTAAAGAGATTAATGAACTGCAAGTACATTTTTAAACACCGTAAGAAGCGTGAATATTTGAACACTGCAGATTGAGATAAAGTTTGTTGGAAACTGAATAATGATTTTAAATTATTTTGTCAGACACATATCTTAGATTAATTAGTGGTTGGGTTATAAAGGAATGAAGAAACTTAAAAAGAATGATAATGAATTTCATGATCTAGAATTTTTAATGTAATTGTTTTTCAGATTTTGATAGATAAATTTTCTGTTTTACTATTTTAGTTTGTGGGAGTTTGAGAAGAATGTTTTAGCAAATTCGCAGTCAAATGCATCAAGTGAACCCACCTAGTAGTTAGAATTACAGATGGTAAAATATAAATGTTTTAAAAACTGTGTCGTCTTTTTACATTTGGTATAATTTTTAATCCGACACTATTTTTATAATTAATTCACTTTTGCTCAAAATTATTGTGGATTATTATATATTAGAAGTAGTAAGTGGGTACATTGAGCTGAGTTGGTATGTTTTGCTCACTATTTTTTGACGAATTAATTGAATTAATTTTACTATCTTTTTATCTAAATTATTTGAAAATTAGAAATGAAATTGACTTCGTCATTAGATACTAAAATAAAATTAATCTAGTGAATTTGTCATATAAGAGTGTGCTAGAGAAACATTCCAAATTTGCTTGAAGTACCCCTCGCTACTGTTATTCATTATTTGGATTTTGCCTTACACCGCATTTCACGTCTTTATTTTACACTTACAAATAAGGTGATGTTGAGACTGTGTCTCTCAGAAACGAATAGAAATATCAATAATATTTACCAGATTACTAGACGGGGATCTAAGCAATATATTGTAAAAATTTCAGCAATTTTCTGTGCATAGCCGCCTTGGAATCCTCATTGTGGTTCAGTACTCAAAAGTCATGTTTTCCGCCTGTCGCAAGCACCCTGATATCATACTTAAAAGAAGGGAATTCACATCACCAGGTGGTGCTGATCGTTTGTAACGCCCCAGACAGCCTTGAGACGTGAAGCACTCAGAGGAAGATAGGCAAGACAATCAAGAACCACCTGCTAATTAAAGATTATGAGACAGCAGAAGTGAGAGGACGGTTAATCATTCAGTCATTTTACTAAGTTCAGTACAAAAAATTATCTTCCCGTATCCACACACATCACGTTTTAAACGTTCTTTTACGGCTAGTAGCACAACATGTAATGAAGTACCGCATAGAAGGAAGAAAATATGAGCTGATGGTAGTAATACACAACGAAATACTGGGAAGCATATAAAGGCCATAAATTCATTATCACTGCCAACTTGAGGTTGAATGCCACCTGCGATCGTTGCTGGCATCCGAGGTGTTAAGGAAAGTACGAGTGTCATTACAATATTCACGGTAACTAATTTTTGTCTCGTAAATGGTAACGAATTAAAAAATTCTGAAATACGCAAATGGAAGGTTACTTCACATGTAAATATTATCTCTAGGAACACGGAAGAACACACACACCACCATAAAGATACAGCACGAGAAAGAAAAACGAAAATAGTGTGTTGTTGCATACGTGTTTTAGTGTCAGTTGCGGTGGTACACAATAATATATGACATCCTACGTCCATTTCACGGCATCAGGAGTTTCCCCAAGAATACAAATTAACGTGACGTGACCGTAGACGGTAGTCATTTTCGCGACAACGAAACATGAAGACCACGTTGTGAGTAGAGCAGCCATTCAGGATGGAGGTTACCTGACCTGAACAGCGCTCTTAGACAGAGATTGCAGTTAACCGTGGAAGGAATGAGCGACAATGCCACGACAAACTTGTGGAAGCGGAGAATACTGCTCTACCGGCAGGTAGATGTATCTAGGCGTGGCAGAGCTGCACCGATCCGGGAGGCCTGTCAGTATGCAAATGGACAGTGCTCGTACCCAGATCGCCCAGCGTTTGTAGAACGACAGAAGATGGACTATGTACGAAGACGAGAATGTAGAGGTATTTACGCGACGAGCTACACATACTTAAAGTTGCTGAAAATTCGGTGCCTCGCGCACTAAGTGATGTGAAAAAGTAGGTACGTTACGAAACTTGTGTGCATCTAGCCCGTTACGAGGAGGAGGGAGACAATAGGTTTGCAAGAATCGTCCCAAGAATGAATTTTAGGAAAGGGTTTATGAGCCAGAACTGAAACGCCAGTCCACTGAATGGCGTCATTTAGATTCACCACGCAGGCGGAAATGTCGTGGCAATCCCTCTCGCCGGCCGGGGTGGCCGAGCGGTTCTAGGCGCTACAGTCTGGAACCGCGCGACCGCTACGTCGCAGGTTCGAATCCTGCCTCGGGCATGGATGTGTGTGATGTCCTTAGGTTAGTTAGGTTTAAGTAGTTCTAAGTTCTAGGGGACTGATGACCTCAGAAGTTAAGTCCCATAGTGCTCAGAGCCATTTGAACAAATCCCACTCCTGTAAAGTTAGTGATCATCATAGATTATGGCGGCAGAGGAGGGATTTTGTTCCGTTTCGTCCCACATGGACAAACTGTTAATTCGCCGTACTACTGTCGCACTTTCCAACAACGACGTCTACGACGGGGTGTTCGGGAGAAAAGACCTGAACGCCCACACGATGCGTTAATTCTTCAGGAGATCGCGAGAGCCCATACGGAAAGTGTATGTGATGAATCTGGTCGCGCGATGTGGATGATTAGTAATGGAACAATTATATTCGCCAAACTTATCACCTTACGAATATCGCCTCATACCAAAACTGAAAGAACCACTGCGTGGAACGCGGTTTAGAACGCGTGAAGACATTGCCACAGCGGTGATGCGTGAGATACGGGTATTCGCTCATGTTGACGCCAGGGTATTTGGCGTCTTGCACAGCGTTGGCAGTATGTGAAGGATTTGTTGGGAGACTGTTTCCAGGGACTCTGATACGCTCCTGCCCCGAATACTGTTGAGTACTGTTGCAATTGAGAGTAAAATATATTTTAAGGACAAAATTTATTTCATCTTTTTTTCTCGTCTTTGTGGCGGTATGAATGTTAATTTATCTCCATACATGTAATTATACATATGACCGAACTTTCCATTTGGCCAATTGAGAATATTTTGCTTCGTTACCATTTCCGAGACAAAAAACTGTTACCATGCCGTTTGCAATGAGTCTCGTATATCCGAGGAACAGATACGGTTGGGGAATCATGCTTGTGACAAAATGGGCGGCAAAAGGGGAAATATGCTGACATAAGCGATTTTGGCGAACTCGACGCCTGGGAAAGAGCCTATCGGATAAGGTCCATGACAGTCTGCGGTTCGCGTGCTAACGTCACGAACATTTATGGAATTTAGGAGAAGGCGACGCCCACACCTTAGCATAGGACGTCGACCTTCCAGGCTTATACTCTCTGTAAAGCAGGAAGTGTTCCTGTCTGTGGCAGATGAGACGACAGAGTAGAGTTCTGGTACAGGCGCAAGGCTTAGGAGCACAACATTCGGCACACACATTTCAACATGCGTTTGCGTACCCTACGACCTCTTCGTGGCTGACCTAACACCCTTGATACTTTCCAGTGCAGTGCAGTGGGCGCAGTGTCATCAGGATTGAACCGAAGATCAATGGAAACGTGTCCCTGGTAGGATGAACCATGCTTCAGGGTTACATGACGTCGATGGTTGTCTCCATATTCGCACCCATCCAGGCGAACGGCCGTTCGAATCATGCACTGCACCTCGGGCGAAGGCCAGTCGAGGTGTTCTACGGTATGTGGGATATTACAGCAAGTCATTAACCTCCTTTCAGTCTAAGGTCTTCCTCGCTGGTGATGGCATCTTGCAGCATCATAACTGTCCGTGCTGCGAGGCCAGAAGCGGGCTACAGTGATCTAAGGAGAATTATAGTGATCGGTTCTAGGTGCTTCAGCCTGGAACTGCGCGACCGCTACCTCCGCAGGTTCGAATCCTGCCTAGGGCATGGATGTATGTGTTGCCCTTAGGTTAGTTAGGTTTAAGTAGTTCTAAGTTCTAGGGAACTGATGACCTCAGATGTTGAGTCCCATAATGCCCAGAGCCATTTGAACCATTTTATTTGCACCCGGTGGACTGGAACGTGATCAGAGGCCAGCTGTAAACCTGAAAGCGACCCGTCTATAATTTGCGGGGATTGAGTAATCTGTGCTAGCCATCGGGTTCCACATGCTTCCGGAAACCTATTAATCAGCTGTCAAATCAAAGCAAAGGATTCTGATGTAGGGCTAATAGGTACTAAGCATGTCCATCAGCGTGCTTCATATGTTTAAAAAGTACGATCCGAGAAGGAGAAACTGGAACCCTAAATCGAGTATTAATATCTCAGTTTCAAAACTCCTGTGTAATATCCTTATCCGAGACTTCTGACGTAAAAAATATTTATCGTCGGAGACTAGACAATAAGAATGGATAAAAAATTAAATCTTGTATCGAACATGTGTAAAATAAAAACATAATAGAAGCCCATACTATGACCGCAATGTATGGAATGGAAAATACAGCCAATGACTAAAAGTAAGCGGTCCCTTAGAGTTTATCTCCGTGTGAATTAACTGTGTTGACAAGCACAGCACACTGCAGAAACTGTAAATACTATCTAGCTCAAAACCTATTAGTGAAAGGGAAATCTTAATTGCGTTAACTAAACACAAATTGTAAATAATCCTGAATTTCCAACACAATAATTTTCAAATGCAAGAATGTCTCCCGAGAACCGTATATTCAATGATCTGAACGTCATCTAGGAAAAATGTACGTATTTTACGTACGCAGAATGGGTTTTAAACATTTCCGAAAAGTACACCAATATTCAGATGTCATTTCTTTATGATTTGTCTTTGGACGAATATTTAACATAATCAACAAAGACAGTGTTTACTCTGTAATCCGTGAAACTTGCTCAAAACGCAATCGCATAGGACAAATAATTATCCAAATTGGACATGCTTCCGTATTTCACAGAACTCTCTGGACTGCATGAAATTTGCCAGGCATCATGCACAAAAATATGAATTTCTAATTATGCACGTATTCCTCTTAACTCCTGCACAGCAGATGTTCATTCAGTGTAAACTGTGCAACAGAACACTAGGCTACTGCACTAATCGTCCATTCACTGTGTGCTGTAGAATAGAACACTAGACTATTGCACTAATTGATAATTAATACATCATTTCTGTATATTTGCTCCAAATTGGTTTACTGTAATTATCCCCGTGTTAATTTGCATTACATTCCACTTTTTCCGACACATATCAAGAACGAAAACATTTTCGAACTCCCTGTTCAAAATTGTTTTTCTTAGGTAATTTTTTGCTGTATTCAATGTATGCTGCCAGTTGCATAATATCGTTTACGCATGCAACAGATTCTTCAGACGTATTAGTTTTTCTAGAGACTTGATTTAGTTCCTCTTTTCCTCCATTTTTTCTTTCTGGTCGTCTTCGGCGTTGCGGATTTCTGTAAAATCCGTTGCTGAAATGAAAATGGCGTAAGTTGACAGAAAGTCATCACTTCGAACGCAGTCATCTGAACAACATGAAATGTTTCGCTTTTTAATTAATTCACTAATTACTAAGGCATTTTCTTAAGCTTTTGTGGTCAGAGAAGCGTTTTGTTCATTACTTCTAAGGTCCAGATTTTTGTTAAGCACTTGGTAACAGTTGTGGGCTTTATTTCCCTTACTGCCAACCCAGCCCAATTTATTGCATCCAGCACAGAAACTGACCGTGCAAGAGCAAGTGCCTCTCGGGTTCTTCAACACTGCATCAGTAATCGCTTATAGTGGACAAGAACGTATAAGTAACCCCACGGTTAAAGTTTTGTGAGAGACTGGTTGAAACTGATGGGAACCAAACCAATTACACGTTTCTTAATTTGTTTTTCGGGTGGCAGGTAACATTCGTTAGTAAAAGGAGAGTCTGTTTACTTTCTTTTTTCCTTTTCGAAACGGAAGAGCCCAGTCGTTCTGCGGTAAGACCACTCAGCACCCACGCCTTTTTATTACTTGCCCAAATAACGGGAAGCTTACTGACATTTATGTTTTTGAGACAAGGCTGTTTTGCCGCCTTTCCAATCACCAGTGGCTTCTCCATTTCACCTAATGTGTTTCCACACAGCAGTAAAGGGAGTCTTTCCTTGGACATTTTTCCGCCGCTCCACCTTTCACGTTGAATTGCAACACATTTGGAAGGAAGTGCGAGATGAAACAGTACTGTTTCATCGGCATTGATCATCGGTTCATAATTCGGAATTAGGTTTTACAGCACTGTCTTTCTGCTGCTACACTTTCCTGCACGTCCTTAGCTTCCACACCCACTTCATTCCACACGATGTTGTGCTCAGATCTGAAGCTGTCTAGCCATCCAGAGGATGCCTTAAGCTCGGAAAACCGAGCTTTTTAGCTACTTTCGGAGCTTCACTCTTGACGCAAGGGACGAGGCGAAGGTAAGATTTTGGCCCGCGCTCTTACGAAGCATTTCCCAACTATCTCCCTTATTTCTTCATTCATTACACGTCTTCATCTTTTTTTCATTTGCCCCCTTCCTTTCATCAATTCATCCCGCATATTACCCTTGTTTCTTAAAGTATCGTAAGTTTGTGTTTTACCGCTTTTCGAAGCGCCACATTATTTTGCACACAGATAGTTTTTCTTGCTCGCTTGCATCGATTACCTTAAGCTTGTCGTTAAGTCTTAGCGATTTGTGTTTTTTGTTCGACATCATGTAATCATTTAAAGTGCTACTCGTCAACTGAACCTGACAGAAAATAGTGGTAACACATCTGTTTGGGCTGCTACACCTTGCTGGGTAGAAACAACACCCATTTATTTTACTGTGTATATAGCAGCAAGGTGTTCGTTGGTGTGCTACTGCGTACTAGTGTGCACCGGCGTACGCTAAGAATGGCCGGCCGAAGTGGCCGTGCGGTTAAAGGCGCTGCAGTCTGGAACCGCAAGACCGCTACGGTCGCAGGTTCGAATCCTGCCTCGGGCATGGATGTTTGTGATGTCCTTAGGTTAGTTAGGTTTAACTAGTTCTAAGTTCTATGGGACTAATGACCTCAGCAGTTGAGTCCCATAGTGCTCAGAGCCATTTGAACCATTTGAACGCTAAGAATCGCGGAAAACGAGAAACGCCGACAAACAGGGCGCTTACGAACGAAACGTTCACTCTGACGTACCGACATTGCACGTAAGTTCTTCGTCGTTGCACAGAGTGGTACGGTTTGGTGTCCACACCCGCAGCTCTTTGCTGAACATCTGTTCTTGGTTTTGTGCTGCTTATCAGCTTTATCAGGGTTGTACAGTCTCTGTGTTAATAGTAACGTCCTTGTAGAGTCCTGAATAACTAATGGCCACTGGAATGACATTCTAAAGAAACAGATTACTGCGTAATACGTGTAAAACAAACCATAGGGCTATAGATAGACAGATGCTGAATGAATCGGTTTTGGCTGTCAGAGCAGTGCGTGATGCCTTCAGTGACTACCGTAGCAGAGCATTGTCAAATGACATTTCACAAAATTCAAAGAAATTCTGGACGTATGTAAAGACTGTTAGCACCATCAAAGTTAATATCCAGTTCCTAGCAAATTTGACAGGAACTGAAACTAAGGGTAGCAAAGCAGAGACTGAAACGCTTGACTTTGTTTCGAAGCACTCCTTTACAAAGGAAAATCTGGGAGAATTAATCCAATTTAACCCTCGCACCACCGAAAAGGTGGATGAAATCAGTATTAGTATCAGCGTTGCTGAGAAACGCCTGAAATTGTTAAAATTGACCAAAGCTCCAGGCCCTGATGGAATCCCTATCAGATTCCAAACTGAATTTGCGGCCGAGTTAACCCCCCTTCTAACTATTGTCTAACACACGCTGAAGCGCCAGAGAAACTGGTATAGTTATGGATATTCAAACACAGAGAGATGTAAACCGCAAGAATACGGCTCTGCTATTGGCAACGCCTATGTAAGACAACTCGTATCTGGCGCAGTTATTAGATCGGTTACGGTTGCTACAATGGCCGCTTATCAAGTTTTAAGTGATTTTGAACGTGGTGTAACAATCGGTATGACATAGCATCTCCGAGGTGGTGATATAGTAGGGATTTTCCCGTACGACCATTTCACGAGTGTACCGTGAACATAAGGAATCCGATAGAACATCAAATCTCCGACATCGCTGCGGATGGAGAAAGATCCTGCAGAAACTGGAGTAACGACAAGAGAATCGTTCAACGTCAGATAAGTGCAATCCCTCAGCAAAGTGCTGATCGAACCATTCAACGAAACATGATTGATATGGGCTTTCGGAGCCGAACACCCATTCGTGTACCCTTGATGACTGCACGACACAAAACATAATGCCTTGCCCGGGCCCGTCAACATCGACATTCGACTGTTGATGACTGGCAACATGTTGCCTGGTCGGACGAGTCTCGTTTCAAGTTGTACCGAGCGGATGGATGTGTACGTGTATGGAAACACCTCATGAGTGCATGGACCCTGCATGTCAGCAGGGGACTGTTTAAGCTGGTGGAGGCTCTGTAACGATGTGGGGCGTGTGCAGTTAGAGTGATATGGTAACCTGATACGTCTAGATAGGACTCTGACAGGTGACACTTATGTAAGAATCCTGTATGGTCACCTGTACCCATTCATGTCTATTGTGCATTCCGATGGACTTGGGAAATTCCAGCAGGACAATGCAACACTTCACAAAGCCTTAATTGCTACACAGTGGCCCAAGGAACACTCTTCCGAGTTTTAACACTGACCACCAAACTCCCAAGACATGAACATTATTGAGCGTATCTGGGATGCCTTACATCGTGCTGTTCAGAAGAGATCTCCACCCCCTCGTACTCTTACGGATTTATGGTGTCAGTTACCTCCAGCACAACTTCCAACATTAGTCGAGTCCGTGACAAGTCCTATTACGGCACTTCTGCGTACACTCGGGGGCCCTACATGATATTAGGCAGGTGTACCAGTTTCTTTGGTGCTTTGAACTGAATGATCTCCTTAATGCCAACCGGCATGGATTTCGAAAGTATCGGTCGTATGAAACCAGACTCACACTTTTCTTCCATGGCATACTGAAGGATTTAGATCAAGGTATCCAGACAGAGGCAATGTTCCTTGATTTCCGAAAAGCATTTGACTCAGTACCACAAATACGCAAAAGTATGTTCATATGGGGTACCAAATGAAAATTGACTGAATTGAGACTTCTTTTACGGAATACACAGCACGTTGTCTTGAATGGAGCGCCATCGTCAGATGCGGAAGTAACTTCGGGTGTGCCCCAGGGAAGTGTGTTGGGACGCTTTCTCTTCATGTTCTATATTAACGACCTTGAGGACAATATTAATGGTAAACGCCAACATTTTTGCAGATGATGGAGCTATCAATAATGAAGTAGTATCTGAGGGAACCTGCATAAATGTTCAGTCATATCCTGATAAGGTTTCAACATGGAGCAGAGATAGGCACTTGCTCTAATTATTCAGAAATGTAAAATTGTGCACTTCACAAAACGAAAAAACGTAGTGTCCTATGACTACAATATCAATGAGCCATTCTTGCAATCAGCCAACTCATTCAAATATTTGGGAGAAACACGTTGTAGGGATATGAAATGGAATGATGACATAGGTTCAGCACTGTGCAAAGCATGTGGTAGACTCTGGTTTACTGGTAGGATACGGGGGAAGTGCAATTCAGTTTACAAAAGGGCTTGCTTACGTATCACTCGCGCGACCCATTGCTGAAGTTTGTGAGACCCATTCCAGGTAGGACTAACAGGGGATATTGAACAAATACAGAGAAGGGCAGTACGAATGTCACAGGTTTCTTTAACCAGGTGGAGGTGTCACAGAGATAGTAAAGGAACTGAAATGGTAGGCTCTTGAAGACAAAAGTGAACTTTCCTGAGAAAGTGAATTTGCAAAATTTCATCACCCAGCTATAAATGTTTACTCTAGGGAGACACTACAGCCCCCTGCGTATCGATCACTTAAAGATCGTAGGAATAAGATTATAATTATTGCACACGTAGAAGCATTCAAATAATAAATCTCCCCCCGCCCCATGTGTCAATGGTACAGGAAGAAACCCTAATAACTGGTAAAACAAGACGTACACTCTCCCATGAATCTCACGGTTCTTTCCAGAGTATAGATGTACATGTGGATTGTGTAAAAGCTCATTTTCGCGTTACACGGTGAATTATTAATTTAGTGTTAAAATTTACATTCCGTTTCCGCGTTAGACTAGTTCTGCTTTATACAAGAAATTAGCGTTTCAAAGTGTCCATGCTGAAATACTTGTATGGTCTGTGCAGATTTCCGAATTTTACACCTTCCGCTTTGATCAGGTTTTACTGTATATAGAACTCTTACGTCCCTCTGCATCAATGTCAGCTCAGTTATACACACCCTTCCTGAAGGTACTCTTGTCACAAATATGGCGGAAATGGGAGCTCTTTCTGTTAACATTCAGTATACACGGAAAGTGTGACATCTGTCTAAGCGCTCAGTTTTGCGTAGAATACGAAACAAATCGTTCCAAAAATTTCTAAACCGTGTACATGAAATGATTGAAATAAAAGTAGGGGACTGCATAATCTGTGCGTAGATATATGGTAACCACATGCCGACGAAAACCTATTAAACTCTTCATTACAATGATTTTCACTGAATAACAACAACATCATGCTCACTATAATTTACTCAGTTTTCAATAAGAAATCACCCTGAGGTAAGGCAGGTAATGCTCCATGACAACTACTCTTAAAAAATTATGTCGTGGTACTTACTGGAATTAAGGAAAAAGTGGAATGGAGAATCCACCTATATAAATTTTTTTCGCACAACCTGTTTATTTAACAATATTTTTTTTTTTATAAAATGAACAAATTTGCAAAGTTTTTTTGACCTTAACCTTAAGGCGAATAGGCTTTTGCAAACAAAATCAAACAACAAACCATATGACAATGATTACAAAATGGCCGGACCTGTAGCTCGCCCGTTATCGGGCAAAAAAAGCGGTGTTTACTAACGCTCTGGAAACAGTCTCTCTTAATAAATGCCCGTCTGCAACACATGGAAACTACATAAGCACGATTGATAACAAGAGTAATTGAATTACTCGAAGGAGAAGACGTGACTTTCAATTTGAAAGCTGTATGTCGAAAGGTTCGGGGTTAAGGTTAAACAGACAGTGCTAAGACATAACTTTAAAGCAATCAACCTCTTAATTTCAATGGCAATCAAGGAGCGATTTTATCCCAGCCCGTCCCTTTTGACAATCTTATTTTGACTGATGCCCTGGTGACAGTTGGCTGTTAATATCTTCGAAGTTAAACTGATTGTCAGTTATTAAGACCGCTCTGAAGGAAAGTCCTAAAACATTACTTATGAACACTTATTACAAGAGAATTCATACCGCGGAACCACAAGATCCAGCTAAAATACACCAATAATGACGTGGTCTTCAAACACAGGAAAACACATCTTAGTACAGCAGGTTTTTCAGATTATAACTAAAGACTGAGAAATGCAATTCCAGTCAAAGAATTGAACCGGTTAACATCTAAATCTAACCACAAGGTCCCCCTTTTGTTTAACGGCAACCTGTGCCTTAGCGCAGTTGTTCCGGCTGTATTTACAACCAGGAAATGATTCATTAGTACATTAATCATTAGGTACAACCCAGAAAGGAAAGGCAATACAATAGCGCGACAAAATTTCAAATGACAACTAGTGTCTCAGTATAATACTAAGGCCTATATTTACGACCAAAGAGCCGCCTGAGTAAAACTCTGAAAGTCGGGCGCAAACCAGAAAATAATAAAGAGGGTTACTTCCTGGCAGATTAAAACTGTGTGCCCGACCGAGACTCGAACTCGGAACCTTTGCCTTTCGCGGGCAAGTGCTCTACCATCTGAGCTACCGAAGCACGACTCACGCCCGGTACTCACAGCTTTAAAGCTGTGAGTACCGGGCGTGAGTCGTGCTTCGGTAGCTCAGATGGTAGAGCACTTGCCCGCGAAAGGCAAAGGTTCCGAGTTCGAGTCTCGGTCGGGCACACAGTTTTAATCTGCCAGGAAGTTTCATATCAGCGCACACTCCGCTGCAGAGTGAAAATCTCATTCTGGAAACATCCCCCAGGCTGTGGCTAAGCCATGTCTCCGCAATATCCTTTCTTTCAGGAGTGCTAGTTCTGCAAGGTTCGCAGGAGAGCTTCTGTAAAGTTTGGAAGGTAGGAGACGAGGTACTGGCAGAAGTAAAGCTGTGAGTACCGGGCGTGAGTCGTGCTTCGGTAGCTCAGATGGTAGAGCACTTGCCCGCGAAAGGCAAAGGTTCCGAGTTCGAGTCTCGGTCGGGCACACAGTTTTAATCTGCCAGGAAGTTTCATATCAGCGCACACTCCGCTGCAGAGTGAAAATCTCATTCTGGAAACATCCCCCAGGCTGTGGCTAAGCCATGTCTCCGCAATATCCTTTCTTTCAGGAGTGCTAGTTCTGCAAGGTTCGCAGGAGAGCTTCTGTAAAGTTTGGAAGGTAGGAGACGAGGTACTGGCAGAAGTAAAGCTGTGAGTACCGGGCGTGAGTCGTGCTTCGGTAGCTCAGATGGTAGAGCACTTGCCCGCGAAAGGCAAAGGTTCCGAGTTCGAGTCTCGGTCGGGCACACAGTTTTAATCTGCCAGGAAGTTTCATATCAGCGCACACTCCGCTGCAGAGTGAAAATCTCATTCTGGAAACATCCCCCAGGCTGTGGCTAAGCCATGTTTCCGCAATATCCTTTCTTTCAGGAGTGCTAGTTCTGCAAGGTTCGCAGGAGAGCTTCTGTAAAGTTTGGAAGGTAGGAGACGAGGTACTGGCAGAAGTAAAGCTGTGAGTACCGGGCGTGAGTCGTGCTTCGGTAGCTCAGATGGTAGAGCACTTGCCCGCGAAAGGCAAAGGTTCCGAGTTCGAGTCTCGGTCGGGCACACAGTTTTAATCTGCCAGGAAGTTTCATATCAGCGCACACTCCGCTGCAGAGTGAAAATCTCATTCTGGAAACATCCCCCAGGCTGTGGCTAAGCCATGTCTCCGCAATATCCTTTCTTTCAGGAGTGCTAGTTCTGCAAGGTTCGCAGGAGAGCTTCTGTAAAGTTTGGAAGGTAGGAGACGAGGTACTGGCAGATGTAAAGCTGTGAGTACCGGGCGTGAGTCGTGCTTCGGTAGCTCAGATGGTAGAGCACTTGCCCGCGAAAGGCAAAGGTTCCGATTTCGAGTCTCGGTCGGGCACACAGTTTTAATCTGCCAGGAAGTTTCATATCAGCGCACACTCCGCTGCAGAGTGAAAATCTCATTCTGGAAACATCCCCCAGGCTGTGGCTAAGCCATGTCTCCGCAATATCCTTTCTTTCAGGAGTGCTAGTTCTGCAAGGTTCGCAGGAGAGCTTCTGTAAAGTTTGGAAGGTAGGAGACGAGGTACTGGCAGAAGTAAAGCTGTGAGTACCGGGCGTGAGTCGTGCTTCGGTAGCTCAGATGGTAGAGCACTTGCCCGCGAAAGGCAAAGGTTCCGAGTTCGAGTCTCGGTCGGGCACACAGTTTTAATCTGCCAGGAAGTTTCATATCAGCGCACACTCCGCTGCAGAGTGAAAATCTCATTCTTCAATAAAGAGGGTTGGTAGACAATGACACAAATCACCACAAGGATTACAGAATGGTACTCCCGTTTATCAGCAAGCAGTTCCATGGATCCACGCTGCGTGGGAGCGGTTACTGGTTGGTGCCGATGAATACCAGGTAGAAGAGGGCAGCCAAGCCACGAACAGTCAGTTGTTCGACACAACTGTTGCCAACCAACCGACGGGATGTTGCCCTGCTGCTTGTAGTCGACGCTGACCCCGATGAAGTACTCCGGTATCTTCGTTCTGCGCAGGCCCTCCTTGCGCAGCACGTGGCTTCGGCCGCTCGGACCTCTTGATCACCTTTTGTCGCGATGCTGTCGGCAGTCCCCGAACTTCGTGCTGCCCCCTCCGTATACATATATCGGCAACGAAAGACCTTCTAAGGAGACAACTCACAGATACCTACTCTTCCTCATAGATATTAGGGATGGGGTAGCAAGAGGGATAGTCGATACTACACCTGATCCCGTGGCGCCAGAGAATACAGTCTACTAATTCGATGGCGTCACGGCTGAAATATGTTCATAAATCCCTGATGGATTAATAATTTCCTGACCTATTACGAAGCAAAATATATAGTAAATTCTATATATATGTTGGATAGAAGAGGCACTAATCGGAAGGCATTCGATGGTTCCGCATTGTCTCATATTTAACGAAATATGCGATTGTCGAACCAGCTTTGAGTTTCTATTGAAGAGTTCCTAGCAAATTTGCCGCAACATGTCATTTTTAATGGAGACAAATATTCAGACATGGAAGGAGCTTAGGACGCTCCCCTAGGAAATGCCGTTCCTGTTGACATACTATACAGACTTCATTGATAACTTCGGCTCCCCCTTGAGGCTATTCGTTGATGACATTGTTGTATGCAGAGAAGTTGCAACGCTAGCATGTCGTAGCGAAATGCAGGTATCCCTGCTGACAGTCGATGGGTGGTACAAGCATGCTGTGTCGGTATTCAACAATAACGTATAAAGTGTATTTCACTTAGTGATTTGCGAAAAGCGTTAGCGTTATTTTAACCTTTACGTGATTGACGAAATCTGGAAACAGTGACATTCTTTAAACATCAGTGACTATGTAGACGAACAGATTTAAATAGGACTACCACATGTCATTCATAGGAAAAACAAATGCCAGACAGATCCACTGGTAGAATCCTAATAAGTGTACCACCACACGCACCAAGGGGGTACTTACAGAGCAGTGATGTTATCGGTAGCGGAGTATCAGATGGTTCAAATGCCTCTGAGCACTATGCGACTTAACATCTGAGGTCATCAGTCCCCTAGAACCTAGAACTACTTAAACCTAACTAACCTAAGGATATCACACTCATCCATGCCCGAGCTAGGATTCGAAACTGCGACCGTAGCGGTCGCGCGGCTCCAGACAGAGGCGCCTAGAACCGCTCGACCACAGCAGCCGGCTAGAGGAGTATCGCTCGACATTCTGTGACCGTTACCAAGATGGATTAATAGACATTAGATCCAAAGAAGAGGAGCAGTGGAAGCCATAAGAGGGGCATTCGGCATCATTGTGTGGTCAACTTTTCCGAGAGCGTACGTTTCTGGAAGAGTCAATCACAATGTCGCTTACTCGTCTACTAATCTCAAGGAAATATCACGAGTGTAAGATTAACAAGGTTCGGGCCCACACGGCCACTAATCATTCGTCCTGTGGCATTAAAGGGCTAGTGATTCTGATGGAAGGGGCAATGGCGGAACTTCCAGCGATGTAACGTGGCTTATGCACTACAGATGTAAACATAGGTCCACTGGGGTAAAAAAGTAGATAGAGTCAAATACTCTCTTCAATAAATATTCGGACGGTGACTAAAATTGGTGGAAATGTGTATTTTTCGTCATGAAAGTAATTTTAACAAACCTGTGCATTTGTTGGTCAAATAATTGATCCGAAAAATAGATTTAAACAAAGAAATCAGGTAAACAGCACAAAAACTATTAAAACACTTTGTTACCTCATCTCTTTTCGATATATGTTTCAAATTATTTGTTCCACGTTTATATTCACTTCATAATGAAACGTTTCATAGCACAACAGAATTTTAATAATGACAGAAAATAACAAGTCGTTAGCTGCGTAGGAGTGGGGGCTACGATATATAGCGTAACATTAATCGCAATCATTCAATATTTTGTTTGCTTATCCTTAAATGAGTCCGAATATTTAGACTGGACTATTGTTTACACTTACGTGGACGTTCTCGATTATGGAATCGCGCGAAAGTAAAACTCCATTGCAGTGGGTTTTAGATGTCGGGCTCTTATCTGCATGACGTTTTTCGGAATTAAAGCTAAACTAAAATTTGATTAAATGTCTGTGGCACGAGAGACAGTTGGCAGCCAGACTTAGATTCCGGCGCTGAGAATCTCCTTCTGTGAGAACGTAGAGGAAGAGGTATAAATAAGGACACCATCTATTGTTTCTGACTTAAAGGTACCTTCTTCTGTAAGCATTCTAGATTTTATACCTTCATTAACAAGTACAAAATGTTTAAAAAATCATGACAGGTGAAACAACAATTAATAGCCATTACTTCTATTCGAAAACAAACATATATTAAAAGCTTGTAAAACAGAACTTAAAAAAAGGGAGTGCAAACACATGCATCTGCAAAAAATGTAAGAAATCTTTTGAAATATTTAATGAAATGGCTTAAAAAATACAAAATGGTAGACGAGTCTACTAAAAAGAACTTTCGTACATTTATGCATGAGATCTGAAATTATTTGCAGTAATCGCAAACGTAATTAGCTCCTTCACAGCCATCACGATCTAAGTGTGCCCAGATTAGACAAATTTTTTTTGGTCATCAGTCTACTGACTGGTTTGATGCGGCCCGCCACGAATTCCATTCCTGTGCTAACCTCTTCATCTCAGAGTAGCACTTGCAACCGACGTCCTCATTTATTCGCTTGACGTATTCCAATCTCTGTCTTCCTCTACAGTTTTTGCCCTCTACAGCTCCCTCTAGTACCATGGAAGTCATTCCCTCATGTCTTAGCAGATGTCCTATCATCCTGTCCCTTCTCCTTATCAGGATTTTCCACATATTCCTTTCCGCTCCGATTCTGCGTAGAACCTCCTCATTCCTTACCTTATCAGTCCACCTAATTTTCAACATTCGTCTATAGCACCACATCTCAAATGCTTCGATTTTCTTCTGTTCCAGTTTTCCCACAGTCCATGTTCCATTACCATGCAATGCTGTACTCGAGCCGTACATCCTCAGAAATTTCTTCCTCAAATTAAGGTCGGTTTTTGATGTTAGCAGACTTCTCTTGGCCTGAAATGCCTTTTTTGCCATAGCGAGTCTGCTTCTGATGTCCTCCTTGCTCCGTCCGTCATTGGTTATTTTACTGCCTAGGTAGCAGAATTCCTTAACTTCATTGACTTCGTGACCATCAATCCTGATGTTAAGTTTCTCGTTGTTCTCATTTCTACTACTTCTCATTACATTCGTCTTTCTCCGAATTACTCTCAAACCATACTGTGTACTCATTAGAATGTTCATTCCGTTCAACAGATCATTTAATTCTTCTTCACTTTCACTCAGGATAGCAATGTCATCAGCGAATCGTATCATTGATATCCTTTCACCTTGTATTTTAATTCCACTCCTGAACCTTTCTTTTATTTCCATCATTGCTTCCTCGATGTACAGATTGAAGAGTAGGGGCGAAAGGCTACAGCCTTGTCTTACCACCATCTTAATACAAGCACTTCGTTCTTGTTCGTCCACTCTTATTATTCACTCTTGGTTGTTGTACATATTGTATATGACCCGTCTCTCCCTATAGCTTACCCCTACTTTTTTCAGAATCTCGAACAGCTTGCGCCATTTTATATTGTCTATATTGTCGAACGCTTTTTCAAGGTCGACAAACCCTATGAACGTGTCTTGATTTTTCTTTAGCCTTGCTTCCATTATTAGCCGTAACGTCAGAATTGCCTCTCTCGTCCCTTTACTTTTCCTAAAGCCTAACTGATCGTCACCTAGCGCATTCTCAATTTTCTTTTCCATTCTTCTGTATATTATTCTTGTAAGCAGCTTCGATGCATGAGCTGTTAAGCTGATTGTGCGATAATTCCTGCACTTGTCAGCTCTTGCCGTCTTCGGAATTGTGCGGATGATGCTTTTCCGAAAGTCAGATGGTATATCGCTAGACTCATATATTCTACACACCAACGTGAATAGTTGTTTTGTTGCCACTTCCCCCAATGATTTTAGAAATTCTGATGGAATGTTATCTATCCCTTCTGCCTTATTTGACCGTAAGTCCTCCAAAGCTCTTTTAAATTCCGATTCTAATACTGGATCCCCTATCTCTTCTAAATCGACTCCTGATTCTTCTTCTATCACATCAGACAAATCTTCACCCTCATAGAGGCTTTCAATGTATTCCTTCCACCTATCTGCTCTTTCTCCTCTGCATTTAACAGTGGAATTCCCGTTACACTCTTAATGTTACCACCGTTGCTTTTAATGTGACCAAAGGTTGTTTTGACTTTCCCGTATGCTGAGTCTGTCCTTCCGACAATCTTATCTCTTTCGATGTCTTCACATTTTTCCTGCAGCCTTTTCGTCTTAGCTCTCCTGCACTTCTTATTTATTTCATTCCTCAGCGACTTGTATATCTGTAATCCTGATTTTCCCGGAACATGTTTGTACTTCCTCCTTTCATCAATCAACTGAAGAATTAGGCACATAACACGTTTAATATACACCTCTCCTGTCTTGAGAGAACTTTTCATCACAAAGCAGCTTGCATCGTTTGAGTCTGGTATATCCCCATCATTCATGGCGAGGCCATTATCGCTGTCCACAAGGTGAGTGCTGCAGGAGCGTGAAGAATCCGATGATCAATCAGATAATTTTGTGCAATTTTTTTTTTTTTGAACCGCTTGGGATTTGGTCCTCTGTTCGCAGGGAGGCCTCTAACCCCAGAGAAATTCTAAAACCTCTTCTTAACAGCACTTTTGTCAAGCTACTTTCTCAACTGACCTTTGCATGACGTTCCAGTGATAAGGCAGGCGGTTGCCGGTTTTCGTCCCCGCGTTGTGGTTCTCTTCTTGCCAAAACATCTTGACAAAACTGTTTAACACTCTAAAATAACATTGAAACCTTCATAACTGTTGTGTTACACAACCAGATGACGAATTCGCGAGGCATTATCTGCCTACACTTGTCAATAGGCATCCGGAGTCTTAGGGATGTCTGCGTACCTATTAACCTGTTCAGGTTCCAGATCGCAGTTTCATTCCGGTATGTGCTGTACGGAGCACTATATTGTTTCGATGAACTACGAGTATGAAGCATGGCGTTATGTGAAATTATCTTACAATTAACTTCAATTAACAGCGTTTTTGAAAAAAGGCAACAGTGAAATATCATGTTGTTAGTAATGAAATAAAGCAGATAACCATTTATTGACTGAAAGGAAAGTTTGGTTTTAAACTCCGGTCAAATTACCGAGACCATTAGTAACGGACTGAAATAGGTATAGATTTCTTCAGTATGTAGTGTCCTTCAGTAGAGGAATATCTAGTAGTACTGTGTTAGAACAGGTACAATCTCTACGTTGAGTAATTAGCCTCCTTCTCCGTTTTAGATAATCTGATTATGGCTAACCACGGTGAAACTTTTGTAAATAGAAATAAATTTGCAAACGTTTAATATAACCGTAACAACCGGTTGCAGTATCAATGATCCAACGATAGAGTGGAGTGAATACTACTATGCTCAATTTTCAAAGCCTCTTACTTATCTATTTTTGGCTTGCTTGGCCTATGCCAGTTTCAACTCAGCCCTAATTTACCAGCATTTTTCGGGGCTCTAATGGGGCCTTCATAGCAACCATACCTACCGTGGGCAAAGGTCTTCACTGCACTTCGCCCGCTGATGTTCCCGTAAATGAGGACACTGTCCGCCTCTCACGACTTCGAATTTGGGTTTCACTTAATTCAGGAATCATATTAATCAAAGAAATCCCTCTGGAAAGCCATACGTTGATATACCAAACGTTTTATATATCGTTTCTACGGTACATGAGAGATGAAAGGTTTCGTATGCAACTCGGGTGAGACCCCTACAGACTAAATTGCTTGGATACATGAAAACAGTGGAGGATCCGAGGAATGTAGGAAGACGATGGAGGGCAAGAGACTAAGGGGAAGGCCAACGGACAAGTTGCTAAAACAAGTCAAAAGTGGAAGAAATATCTGGAAGAGCGCTGAACTATGGACCAGAGTAGCGACAGGGATGTTGGTAAGTCCGGAGAAAGTGGAAACGCGTGAGTTTCAAGGAGGCCCTAGCAGTAGTAGCAAATTGTACAAGATAGTGATGAAATTTTTATACTCCGTGCGTTATATTAACGGTATAAATAGGGTACCAATTTCTTCCGCACAAAATACAGGGGTTGGACAAAACATTGAAACGCCGCGAGAAACGCACGCTTGAACGTAAACGTAGATAATAGCCATGCACGCCGCTTATGAAAAAAAAACACCCACTGCAGAACTGAATGTCACATTCTCAAACGCTTTAAGCATCAAAACAACAAGGAGGGAGTTTCATAACCAGGCAATCGCAGGGTGAGCTATAAATGCGAAACCAGTCATCAGTGACGGATATGTCTGTAACGAGAAAATGTGGTGTCGAAACCATAAACTTGGAGTAGCAAGCAATGGAGGAAAGTCATTCTGTTGGAACAGTCTTGATTGACACTGTTTTCAACTTCTGATCGAGTTTAGAAAAGTGAAACATGACGAGGCTTCGGTGACGATTTGCGCAGCCGTATTGGGGCATTCCATGAGCCCCGTAGTTACTCTGCAAGGAAGCATTACTCTCAGGGATTGTGTGATCAGTTTGGCTGTTCAGGTCCATCCCATTTCTTCCCGAATGGTGATGTTATGTTCGAATGAGACAAGACCCCTGTTCAGACAGCTCATACCGTCCATTACTGGTGCTGTGAGCAAGAGCATGTATTGTCATAACTCACTCGGTCACACAGTCATCAGGTCACAGTGGTGTGCTTTGGATAAAAAGCAGCGTGACTGCTTTCCACTACCATAATTCTTATCTAGATTTGCCTCTATTTTGCAGGAAGAATGGTGTAAGATTCTCATGAAAGGCACATGTGACTTTTGTGTATCCATTCCGAGACGAATGTAAGCTGTCTGAAAGCTAACACACTTCCTATACCGTGTTGGGCGATGGGTTTGGTATTTCCATAGATTTGTCCACCCCTTATGTGTCTACGTGTTGTGTCCTTCAGCAATGGGATGAAAAGCAGGTCAGACGGGCGTTGCAAAAGAAGATCTCACGAAGTGACTTTACTTCCACCAATAGCTGTAATTAATGTTTGTTTTCCACTATTCGTTAATTTCTGCTATGATGGCATTGGCAAGTTGTAGGTACAATATCTAGTATGAGAATTATATGGTCATCCTAATATCATGTGGGTGTACTTGTGACAGTTTATACTGCGTACGTATACGATAGGAACTGCTGGAATTTCGTGCGTGTCTATATTAAGGCCGACGTTTGCGTGGAATGCTGTTGTGATGATCCTTGTTCGCCGCGATAGTAATGAGCTGTTTTACGACCTTTGAGTTACCAGTTTCCACCATTTCTGTGGCAGCGTTTGAGCTCACAAGAAAGCGAACAACGCATTAATGTGCTCTCATTTGCAGATTTTATTAATGTGCGGCTAATTCAGGTGCAATGGCAATTTATTTTATTGTAGTTAATTCGCACTGGGCAGTGATCTCCTTTCTGCTTCTGGTGGTGTTTTTATATAGATTTTACGCATGTCTAGTAGTAATTTTTATGTCTTCCCGCATATACTAGTGACTGGGCGGCGTGTTGGCCTACCCACATGCACAAGTAATTTTACAGGTGCTTTGTAAATTAGTGAACCTATTCGAATTTTGTCATATTTTTTTCTAACGCTGCACGCAACTACAGTCCGTTAATTGCCGCTATCACTTTGAAGTGGTTCCGTAGCCGAGACTGGCCAATAATGGAAAATAAACAGAAATTATACTCGGAGGTGGACATGTCATTTCACACAGTTTGTATCGCCATGGTACAGGGTGACAATTATTGAGCTATATGGAAAAAATAGTAAATTAGCTACAACTACGACGTGCACACACTTTATTCAACATGTAAACGGCACTACAGAAATTCGGATTTATCTTATGACATGTTCGATACGTCTGCCAACATTGGCTATGATGTGGTGCATACGAATAGCAAAACTCTGCGTGACCCACTAAAGTGTCGGAACAGCGATGGTGTCGACGACCTCCTGAATGGCTGCTTTTAGGTCATCAGTGGTTTTGGGGTTATTCCTGTATACCTTGTCCTCAACATAGACCCACGAAAAGGAGGCGCCTGTGTTCAGATCCGGAGAATATGGCGGCCAATCATGGCCCATGTCAGTGGCCTCTGGGTTCCACAGAGCCAGAATGCGGTTCCCAAAGTGCTCCTCCAGGACACCAAACTCTCTCCTACTTCGATGGGATCGAGCTAAGTCTTTCATGAATCACATCTTGTCGAAATAAAGGTCACTTTGGATAATGGGGATTGAATCGATTTCCAAAGCCTTCACGCACCGTTCGGCTGTCACCGTGCCATCAAGGAATACCGCACCGATAATGCCGCGACTGGACACTGCGCACCACACAGTCACACGCTGAGGGTGAAGAGACTTCTCGATCGCGGAATGCGGATTCTTAGTCCCCCAAGTGCACCAATTTTGCTTATTGACGAACCCATTCTAATGAAAGTGGGCTTATTCGCTAAATAAAACCATACTAATTCCCATCATGCACCACGGCCAACCGTGCGCTTTGAACGTCCTCACGGAAACAATTCAGAAGTTATGACGATTTTATTTTATAGAGGTCAATAATTGGCACCGTGATCTGCCCGAAGAAAGAAGAAGTCTGTGTAGGATCAAATTCCGTGTTACCGCTTTTGGTATTGAGAAAATGTTCGTGTCGATGGAGGAACAGCCTTCAGCAACGTGAAACCGTGCAAGCTCTAAGGAAAGACGCGCATTATACAATATATAAAATAACCGAGAGGAAACAATAAGGAGACCAAGAGGCTAGGGCTAAGAAAGACTAAGACACGGATGCTGTATTTTGTTCCTACTGTCAAATCCATACATCGTTGTATCAATGACAGAAATAAAAAAAGGTTCAGGCGTGGGACAAAAATTCATGGCGAAAGGGTATTAACACGTTTGATCTACGCAGACTACAATTTTGTCTAAGTGCATGCAAATTTTCGCCGCGCGGCATTATCCGAGTCCTCCCTCGGGCATGGGTGTGTGTGTGTGTGTTTGTCCATAGGGTAATTTAGGTTAAGTAATGTATAAGCCTGGGGACTGATGACATTAGAAGTGAAGTCCCATAAAATTTCACGCACATTTGAACATTTTTTTATAAATTTTCAGAAGGGCACTAAACGACTAATCGAGTATCACCTCTCCATGTGGTACTTACTTCAACCCACCATAAGAGCAGTAGTAGAAGACTAATGAGCAATACATTTTTACAGCACGATTTCCTTGCAGAAACTAACTCTATATATATATATATATATATATATATATATATATATATATATATATATATATATAGAGTGTGTAATTAAATTCTCTTTAAAAACTTTGAAGACAAGTTCCTTAAGCCAAAACACGAAATGTAGTCAAGTAAACGTGGGCTTACCTTAGGAGGTATCAGCACTTCTTCATTTTCGATACTGTGAAACCCAAATCTTCCACTACAATATCTTCGTTTTCCATATTTTAGTAGGAGATATTATGAAGCGAAACAAGAAAAATTCCCGTGTAATCATAGGGTCTAAGATCCATGCATTGAGACTTGTGAGTACTTCTTTGACTTCGCTGCTCTGAAACACATCTCGTCTATTGAGAAGAGTGTTCGTACCTCTTTAAGATATGCATTTTACAGCCCATGTTTGCCAGCTATTTACTCTTGTCTTAGTATGGGGAACTGCCTTCCGAATTTCTTTAAAGGTAATTTAGTCACACCCTGTATATGTATTTCGGAGTCTGTACAAGGGTATTTTCTGAGTGTTTTGGTGCATGATAAGTCTTGTCTCCTGTGGCTCGATACAGAAGTATTGCGTTGCGTTTGATTTCTTACGCGTACCTATCTTTGTACCGGTATTGCGATGGATATGTCTCCACAGCAGCACCAATGGCGGCAGAATACGCTGAATGTGTTGTTTTAAATAGACTTGTTCTATTCACTGACTGCACGTGCTATCGACAACAGTGAAACAGACTTTGTACCACACACTTAACCTGACGTTCAGTACCTCTCTCTTGAGTCTAGAGTTTGCTGTTCTGGTAGCGTTACTTGTACGTTAACAGTGATACAGAGCAGCACGATTAGGTTTACATATGAAAATCGATATACACGTCGTGTATGGATTCACTAAGTGCAATAGCAGAGGGGCACAGCAACGCTCTACCGATCTGATCGTTTTGTTGTCAGTACGTCATCTCTTCGGCTAGTATTATCAAACCTAACGATTATTTACGGAGAAGTTACTTGTCATAAGGTACACTTGATACGACAGAATATTGCTGCATTGTGGTGCCGATTTTTGTGGCAGGTAAAGGAGACTGATTTCGATGGTTTAGTGTGGCTAGATGAAACATAGGCGAATTCAGTTCAAACGCTGAAGACAGTTTGGTGTGACGGTTCACAAGGAGATGGCAGTGCCTGTTGTCAGTACGTCATCTCTTCGGCTAGTATTATCAAACCTAGCGATTATTTACGGAGAAGTTACTTGTCATAAGGTACACTTGATACGACAGAATATTGCTGCATTGTGGTGCCGCTTTTTGTGGCAAGTAAAGGAGACTGATTTCGATGGTTTAGTGTGGCTGGATGAAACATAGGTGAATTGAGTTCAAACGCTGAAGACAGTTTGGTATGACGGTACACAAGGATATGGCAGTGCCTGTTGGCAAAGGAAACAGAATTATTGTTGTTAATGCAGGTACAGCCCTTCGGTTTACTCCTAGCTTTTTACATGTTTTCAGGTCACAGAAAACCTTCGATTGTCATGAGGAAATGAACCTCACTACCTTTCTATAATCGTCTGAAAATTTACTGTTACCGAATTTGGAAGAGCCATAGTACGTTATTACTTTACATACTATGAAAGCTTTCACGACCGGATGACATATCTTCTGGTAAACCTTCCTGGATGTAAGGTCGTGGTCCATGAAACTCTTCAGCCCCTAACGTTTCGTCCAGAGCTGCGCTGGACATCTTCTGAGGGGTGTTTCTCCTCCGGTGAGTCTTGCCGACCGACGGGTCGGACGTCTGAGAGCGACTTATATATCATAGAAAGTGGGCGTGACCAGAGTTACACGTGATATGCAGAGATAATCTTTGTCAGAGATAAAACTTAACTATCGATCGTAATCTCGTCACGGATAAAACTGTCTAGCAATTCTGTAGTGCTACTGTCCAAATATCACTAAGTTACATGGTCTCTTCTTTCCGATTAAAATTATCCCTATGTTTATATATTTCAATTGCTTCTCTACAAATCCGTGGGTAAAAGTTCGTCGTCGTAGATAAAATTTTTGTTTCGGAAAACTTCACTTTTAATCGGAAGGAAGACACCATGAAACTTAGTGATATTTGGACAGTAGCACTACAGAATTGCTAGAGAGTTTTATCCGTGACGAGATTACGATCGATATTTAAGTTTTATCTCTGACAAAGATTATCTCTGCATATCACGTGTAACTCTGGTCACGCCCACTTTCTACGATATATAAGACGCTCTCAGACGTCCGACCCGTCAGTCGGTAAGACTCACTGGAGGAGAAACACCCCTCTGAAGATGTCCAGCGCAGCTCTGGACGAAACGTTAGGAGCTGAAGAGTTTCATGGACCACGACCTTACATCCCGGAAGGTTTACCAGAAGATACTTTACATACTGTTGGAAAGTCATCTAGAAAAGAACACGTCACTCATTGTTTACGACAAAGCAATATAAAATTTGATGAGGGAATGAAGGATGTGGAACTATTAGAACTTGTGTCACAACATTAGCCACGGCACCCGACATATGCTGAAGACGAAGTTGCACACAAGCATGGACATTCCGTAAATTGATTACCCCCTATCTCTGTAACTTTAATGCTGTATAGCTCGTTTATGCCTAAACCATGGATTATATAGCGCGTGAAAACAAGAAATTCTCGCTTTCAAATAAGATCCTTACTTAAATCTGTTTCTGAAATAACTGTGGAAAACTTGAGCAATGTTGTAGCACATACAATATATTTTGTTGAGGAACCATGGAGAACGAGTTCATATTGGAAGATAGTGTTTCTGAATTAGTTACTGCCGTCAGGGAGACATCTGAAAGTTCACGTAACACTTTCTGGTGGTGGTGGTGATGATGATGATGATGATGATGATGATATTTGGCATGTGGGGCGCCCAACTGTGCGGTCATCAGTTGCCGTACAAAGTCCCAAATTTCTACAGTCGAAGTTTTACACAGTCCTGTCTAGCCAATGTCACGAATAATGATGATGATGATACGATGTGGACAACACAAATGCCCAGTCCTCGGGCAGAGAAAATCCTCATCCCGGCCGGGAATCAAACCCGGGACCTCTTGATCCAGAGGCGCAACGCTGGACATTAGACAACGAGCTGCGGACTTGGTGGTAGTGGTTTCATTGCGCTGGTATTCTGAGTTTTACGATTTGTTGTGAAATTCATGGCGAAAATGTAACAGTCACCCTCCTTTTTTTGTTTTTTGGGTCATCAATCTTCTGAATGGTTTGATGCGTACCGCTACGAATTCCTCTCCTGCGATAACCCCTACATCTCAGAGTAGCACTTGCGGTCTACGTCCTCAGTTATTTGCTGAATGTATTTCAATCTCAGTCTTCCTCTACAGTTTTGGCCCTCTACAGCTCCCGCAAGTACCATGGAAGTCATTGCCCATGCCTTAACAGAGGTCCTATCATCCCGTCCCTTTTCCTTATCAGTGTTTGCCACATATTCCATTCTCCTCCGATTTTGCGCAGAACCTTCTCGTTCCTTACCTTATCAGTCCACGTAATTTTCAATATTCGTGGGACCGATGACCGTAGCAGTCTGGTCCCTTTAATACCACAAAACAGCCAACAATCGTCTGTAGTACCACATCTCAAATGCTTCGATTCTCTTCTGTTGCCGGCCAGGGTGGCCAAGCGGTTCTTGGCGCTGCAGTATGGAACCGCGTGACCGCTACGATCGCAGGTTCGAATCCTGCCTCGGGCAGGGATGTGTGTGATGTCCTTAGGTTAGTTAGGCTTAAGTAGTTCTAAGTTCTAGGGGACTGACGACCTTATAAGTGAAGTCCCATAGTGCTCAGAGCCATTTGAACCATCTCTTCTGTTCCGGTTTCCCCACAGTCCATGTTTCACTATCATGCAATACTGTACTCCAGACGTACTTTCTAAGAAATTTTTTCCTCAAGTTAAGGCCGATATTTGATATTAGTAGACTTCTCTTGGCCGAGAATGCCCATTTTTCCACTGCTAGTCTGCTTTCGATGTCCTCTTTGCTCCGTCCGTCATTGGTTATTTTACTGCCTAGGTAGCAGAACTCCTTAACTTCGTCTACTTCGTGACCATCAGTCCTGATGTTAGGTTTCTCGTTGTTCTCATTTCTACTACTTCTCATTACCTTCGTCATTCTTCGATATACTCTCAACCCATACTCTGTACTCATTAAGCTGTTCCTTCCGTTCTGCAGATCATGTAGTTTTTCTTCACTTTCACTCAGGATGGCAATGTCATCAGCGAATCGTATCATTGATATTCTTTCACCTGGAATTTTAATTCCACACCTGATCCTTTCTTTTATTTCTATCATTGCTTCCCCGATGTACAGACTGAACAGTAGGGGCGAAAGGCTACATCCTTGTCTTACACCCTTTTTAATACGAACACTTCGTTTTTAGTCGTCACTGTTGTTATTCTCTATTGGCTGTTGTACATATTGTATATGACCTGTCTCTTCCTATATCTCACCCCTAATATTTCAGAATTTCGAACACCTTATACCATTATAAATAGTCGAACGCTTTTTCCAGGTCAACAAATCCTATGAATGTTTCTTGATTTTCCTTTAGTCTTGTTTCCATTATTAACCGCAACCTCAGAACTGCCTCCTCGTGCCTTTACCTTTCCTAAAGCCAAACTGATCGTATATATTTTTTTATAAGCATCTGGGATGCATGAACTGTTAAGATGATAGTGTGATAATTCTCGCACTTGTCAGCTCTTGCAAATTGTGTGGATGATGCTTTTCCTAAAGTCAGATGGTATGTCGCCAGACTCATACATTCTACACACCAAAGTTAACAGTCGTTTTGTAGTCACTTCTCCCATAGATTTTAGAAATTCTGTCCCTACTGCTTTATTTAATTTTGAGTCCTCGAAAGCTCTTTTACATTCTGATTCTAATACTGTATCCCCTGTCTCTTCTAAATCGACTCCTCTTTTTTCTTCTATAACATCAAACGTATCTTCCCTGTCATAGAGGCTTTCAATGTATTCTTTCCACCTATCCGCTCTCTCCTCTGGATTTAACAGTGGAATTCCCGTTGCACTCTTAACGTTATCACCCTTGCTTTTAATGTCGCCAAAGGTTGTTTCCACTTTCCTGCATGTCCAGTCTGCACTTCCTACAATAATTTCTTTTTAGATGTCTTCACATTTTTCCTGCAGCCGTTTCGTCTTCCCCGACTTCCTATTAACTTTATTTTTCAGTGATTTGTACTTCTGTATTCCTGAATTTCAAGGAACATTTTTGTTCTTCCTCCACTCGTCGATCAATTGAAGTATTTCTTCTGTTACCCATGGTTTCTCCGGAATTACTCTCTTTGTACCTATGTTTTCTTTCCCAACTTCTGTGATGGCCCTTTTTAGAGATATGCATTTATCTTCAACTGTACTGCCTACTGAGCTATTCCTTATTGCTACATCTATAGACTTAGAGAAATTCAACCGAATTTCGTCATTGCTTAGTACTTCCGTACCCCACTTCTCTGCGCATTGATTCTTCCTGACTAATGTCTTAATCTTCAGCCTACTCTTCATCACTACTATATTGTGATCTGAGTCTGTATCTGCTCCTGGGTACGCCATACAATCCAGTATCTGATTTCGGAATCTCTGTCTGACCATAATGTAATGTAACTGAAATCTTAACGTATCACCTGGCCTTTTCCAAGTATACCCCCTCCTCTTGTGATTCCTGAGCAGTGTATCCGCTATTACCAGCTGAAACTTGTTACAGAACTCAATTAGTCTCTCTCGTCTCTCAATCCTTTTCCCAAGCCCATATTCTCCTGTAACCTATTCTTCTATTGCTTAGCCTACAACTGTGTTCCAGTCCCCCATGACTATTACATTTTCACCCCCCCCCCCCTCCCTTACATACTGTATTGCCGTTTCAATAGGCCACGCGGGGTAGCCGTGTGGTCTCAGGCGCCTTGTCACGGTTCGTGCGGCTCTCCCTGTCGGAGGTTCGAGTCCTCCCTCGAGCATGAGTGTATGTGTTGTCCTTAGCATAAGTTTGTTTAAGTTAGTTTAATTACAGTGTAAGCCTAGGGATCGATGAGCTCAGCAGTTTGGTCCCATAGAACCTTAGCACAAATTTCCTTTCCCTTCAATATCCTCATGCACTCTCTCTACTTCTTAATCTTCAGCTTCCGTCGACATTTAGGCCTGAACTGCCGTTGTCGGTGTTGGTTTTCTGTCGATTCTGATAGGAACAACTCTGTCACTGAACTGTTCACAGTAACATACTCTCTGCCTTACCTTCCTATTCATGACGAACCTGCTCCGGTTATACCACTTTCTGCTGCTGTTGATATTACCCTATACTCATCTGTCCAGATATCCTTGCCTTCTTTCCACTTCACTTCACAAACCACTACTATATCTAGACTGAGCCTATGAATTTCCTTTTTCCGATTTTCTAGTTTCCCTACCACGTCCAAGCTTCTGACATTCCACGTGGCTGTACATGTGTTGCTCTTCACCGCCACCCCGTATGTTATATCAGCATTTCAAGGGTACCGTCTAGCAGAAGCAGGGAACATTCTACGGCCGCTCAGTGAACTGTGAAGTAAAAAGCAGTTTTAATCGCACTACAGGAACCAATATAGGTATTGTGATAACTTTGACCACTTCTTACAAGTCAAAGCGACACTAGCGACTGGTGCTTGGACACATTCAGCACTATAGATCATCTGTCGAGCTCCACCGACAAAAGATCCTGGACAAATATGCTGAGCCGGCCGCGGTGGTCTAACGGTTCTAGGCGCTCAGTCCGGAACCGCGCGACTGCAACGGTCGCAGGTTCGAATCCTGCCTCGGGCATGGATGTGTGTGATGTCCTTAGGTTAGTTAGGTTTAAGTAGTTCTAAGTGCTAGGGGACTGATGACCACAGATGTTAAGTCCCATAGTTCTCAGAGCCATTTGATCCATCCAAATATGCTGAACAGCACGTTACCGAATGTGTCTTGTGATCAGCAGTTCCTAAGACACCGGAGTTCCTGGCCGCGGCAAGTAGGCTCCGAGGACGGAAGAGAGACTCTCTCCACTCGTCGTCAGAACGGAAAGAAACGTTAACTTGCATAGTAGAATAAACACCTGTCAAAGTAAATGTTCAGGAGTGGGATCAAAGTTCAGGGTGGAAGGATATAGCTGAATAAAATTCATTGATGACATCTGAGTAATTACAAGACATGGTGAATAGAAAACACAGTATGATGAGTGCACAATATGGACTGAGGGTACACCAAAGTATGACTATAATGAGAAACTGCAGAAATGAGGTTAAACTTAACATCAAAATTGCTGACCCCGAAGTAGATGAAGTGGAGAGATTCTGCTACATTGGAAAAAAAAGAAAAGAAAAGGAAAGAAAAGAAAAGAAAAGAAAAGAAAAGAAAAGAAAAGAAAAGAAAAGAAAAGAAAAGAAAAGAAAAGAAAAGAAAAGAAAAGAAAAGAAAAGAAAAGAAAAGAAAAGAAAAGAGAAGAAAAGAATAGAAAAGAAAAAAGAAAAGGAAAAGAAAAGAAAAAGAAAACATATGACGAAGCAAGGCTTTGTGATCAGGCGAAACTACATTCGTCCACTCAACTGTGTGGGTTCTTTGATTCCTCTGAAAGATGGTCCATTTTTAACTACAACAGATAAAATGTTGGTTCACATTATTACACAAATAAATAAAAGATTTTCTTAACTTTGACACATTTTTTGGCCCTCGATTACTGGATAATTTACAGATGTCATGTACTAGCAAAGCATCATTTCATGGACTAATTAATAAACTGTTCTCCTGAGATACAATGTTCAAAGACAACAACACTGTAAGTTTATATGAAACTGCACCTACTCATAGGTCCTAGCTGACGATGTCGACTGCTGAAGCCGAGAGCTGAGGCCATGAACTAGGGAAGAACTCTTGCCAGCTGGACACTATATTGAACTCAGCGTGAGGTGGTGCTGTGCTGAGAGGGGAAGGCTTCCAAAATGTTGTTGCAGCGATCCATCGCTAATGTCTGTGTTTTCGTAACAGAGTATAAATATCTATGGAGTGAATACAGCCTGCTGTGCGTATAGGCTCTGAGCACCATGGGACTCAACTTCCGAGGTCATCAGTCCCCTAGAACTTAGAACTACTTAAACCTCACTAACCTAAGATCATCACACACAACCATGCCCGAGGCCGGATTCGAACCTGCGACCGTAGCGGTCTCGCGGTTCCAGACTGTAGCGCCTAGAAACGCACGGCCAGCTGTGTGCATTCTCACAGACTTGGCTATGATTTTGGCATGATTTTGCTTGGTTGAATATTTTGATAGTAGCGAAACTTGAATATCACTAATATTTACCCGTGTTACGTGCCTCTCCGTATGTTAGAGTATTAGTAGCAGCTATGGTGCAGTATTGTTGTACCCACAGAGGGAATGAGAAGTACGTGAAAGGAGGACCAGTTACTTCATTGGTACTGTAGATACAACTTGCGTCCACTTCTAAATGTCGTGTTGTTATGAGGCATTTTACAGGTTGAAAAATATAGAGGCATGAGACTATATGGTCTTACACCCCCTCAAAGCTAATTTTTGCGATTTTTTGGCCCTGTGTTCACGGGACAGATTACATGAAAGTCAACTAAACTTACTCTGTTTCACGCAGGTTCTCAAACTCTTTTGTGTATCTAAGTACTTCTGTATGACACAGTTACATGTATTATGTGATTTTTCTACTTTAATAGTGCGAAAGATTAACATAAAGTCAAAATAAGGCTCCATAAAAAAAGGAAGAATTTCATACCTGGAGAATGTTCAAGAATGTCCTCAAAACACCTTCCTGAAGCATGTTTTGTTTTTATAGGGAGAGTTTGGGTAATGCGCTGTTAAAGGCTGATGCTCTGCCAAGAATTTTTGATTTTCCGCAGCAACTGTTACCGAAAGTAACATCAAGGAAGTCACCTATTAAAAGAAGTTCATCAGGTGCCAGTGTGTGTTGATTTTACCATGCTTGTGAATTTATTTTCTATTTCCTTCCAAGAAAACATGTTGAACTTCATCTTACCCGTCACGTGGACATCAATTAATGTTAACAGATTGTGTCAGGGAAAGTCACAAAAATTTGGATGATGTAGAGGAAAATATCAGTGAAAATTGTATGTCCCTTTCAATGTCGCCAACGTCAGAAGTAAAAAAGAGGCCTAAAGGGTATGCTGATGTGAACGTATTTACCAAAATATTCATAGATCCTAGGTTTACATCTATTATTACACCCATTTTTATCGTAATAGAAACCTAGGATTGTTCACAGCAGAGGACATGAACTTTCCTAAAAAAGGAAGGAAAGTTCTTCGTATTTCCAGGAATCAAGTGGCCTCACAAAAGTGTAAGACTGATCAGCTGAGAACTTCGAACACGGGGGCAAACAGTGTCTTCCTCATCTTCGTTATTTGCTTAGCTAAAAGAGACAACAGTTAATCATTCAGACGAAGTGTGTCACGATATGGAGATAAGAGTTAAAAATATTGTTACCCATTATATTGTTTTGTTTTGCAATAAAGATGTGTATGGAAAGTTCATTTTTAGGGAAAAGTAATTGGAAGGGAAGCAGTCACCTATAGGTGACTGATGTGTGGATCAGACAAATGTGCAACAGAAAACAATATTTAAGTGAGCTTTAAAGTTAGTCTAAGAACTGTTTTCTCTAATACGCCTCACATTAGCTAGCTACATCTGAGTGGTTACCTTTCCTTCATTTTATGTGTTATTCCATCCAAGAATTTGATAAGTTCATTTTTGTGTTATAGGTGTCAGTACCAGGACTGTCAAAAGAGTTACTGAAGAAAGCCTTATCAGCTCAAGACATGGGGTAAGTATAAGAATAATGAACATAGACATGAATTTTTGTTTCAAGGAAAAACGAGGGTGGAATAATATTTCCTGCACAAGATGCTAAGGTTAGTAAGTGTGCTGGGAGCCATGTCAAATTATCTGAGGCAGAGAGAGAACTGACGCACAACCATATTTTAAATAACATTAATGTCATACGTTAAAAGGATCTGGAGTACGAAATTGAATTTTGTAATTCGTTGACTCACATTCCCTCTAGGAAGCCCTGGTTAACAATGGGTACTCTTTAATAATGTTAATTGGGACGACTTACATCAGTATTAGGTTAAGACACGTCGGCAAGCAAATAGTAGCTGTGTTGCAAATCAACAATGTCAGGTCTCTCAGTAATAAGTTAGTCCATTTCAACGGCCTTAAGCAGATATAGAAATCTTGCATTATGAACATAGGTCAAGTCATTTAGCGTTCTGTGTGTGAGCTGTCTTAGTTAAGGAAATTCCGAAACTAAATATTGAAATATGTGGGTCTTAGTAATCTGTTTGATCTGTGTTAGTAATTTACTGTGTAATTGTATTCTATAATAGAAAAAATGACTTGCTTTGTTTACTTTTCTCTTGCTAATTGTATGTTAAGCAAGGCTTTTGTACAATATTTATAGACATATTTTTCATAATGTTTATGATGATTTAGTACCTTATGTACTCAGACAGTGCAGTTAAGATCCTCATCTCTATAAACAATCTATTGTAATGACCATAACAACTAGTTTTGTTGTTATCAGTAAGGACCTTTCTCTAGTTTAAAGACTGTGCTCGTAAATGATCCACTGGAACCTCAAAGAACAATTCCATAGCTGACCATCGAATGTACAAACGGCTCATATAAGTTTTCCCACTGACTGTTACCCACAGATGACAGACTCTAATAGGAATTTGCTATTTCCTGTGGATAATTGATGAACCCTGTCCTTTATCAGCAAGTTCATTTAACTACTTTCCTCCATTTCCTGTTTGACAACCTTCCACTGTGATTGGTTTTTTATTTTTAGAATCAGATGCTATTTTGGCATTTGGTAGCTCTTTATCCATGTATCGACTGAATTTTACGTTGTTACCTAACTGAAAACAATTTATAGGTCTCTCCAGTTAGCATATAGTTGTGTTGACTAGTGCTGAGTATGAACCTTTGGTTAGTATGCTTATGTTGTCTGCAAATCTAATTTCTTTTATAAAGCAATTGCACACAAACTGCACTGAACTGAAACAGTGTGAAGACATCACTGCTGTTTGTGTGCTCTGAAAAATAATGGCTCTTCATTTACCACTCTACCACTCAACACTTTCACTATATGGTGGGTGATTCCGTTTTCTCATTTGGCTAAGTATAATGTAGTGATTAACACAATCACAGGCTTTGACAAGGTCGCAAAATGTACAAACAGGATTAGTTTTCTAGTATGGCTGTGTTATTACTTCATTTGTGAGGTTTTGAATTGCTCTCTGTGTGGAGAGTCCCTTACAAAATCCGAACTGAGAGTTGGTTAACGAGTTCTGATTATTCAGCGAGTCAGTATTCTATCATAAGCTACTTTCTTAAATACATTTGAAAACACTGGAAGGAGTGAAATGAGCACTTATCTTCAGTTTGATAGAATTGTGTTGTTTCACCATGTTAAAGTCAGACAGGTCATACGCCCAACTCACTGAATAATTAAACAGGTAGCTAAATAGCAATACTATGAAAGCACAAGATTTTAAAATCCCTCTAGACACCGTCACAGGCAGCAGAACTGCTACTTTTTTGTTAGCTTTTTATGAATTCAGTAATCTCCTTAAGGGTTGTACCATTGATGCTAATGTTTGCACAACTAAATTTAATAATCTACTGCATCTGTATTCTCGTTTACTACTGTGTGCGGTGTTTGCAGCCCTTGTGAAGAAGTAATCATTTATTTCGGTGCTCAATGCTTTGAAAATGTCAACATTTCTGTCAGAACTATTTTCTGATGGGCCAGTTGCATTTGGATTACTAGTGTACTAGCTTGTTTAACCATGCACAAAATAATTTTTTTCCTTATTCTTGGAGTGTTTTACTTTGGGAGCATTGTACATGTTTTGGCAGATTGGAGGCTCTGACATTACTGATTATATGGAAGTTTCTGATCTTATCTATAGCCTGTTCTCTGAATTATGTGGAGTTCTCTCCTCCTATCATGAAGTCCTTTGGTACTAGAAGTTATCCTTGCTTCAATATAACTCTTGCTTGTTTTGAGGGAAAACAAGTCACAAAATGTATCAGAAATATGTTTAACAAATAGTTAAGTTTTCCACCTGTTTTATAAATTTCTTCTCAGCATTCGTCCTATAATTTCTTGATTTTCGAAATGCAGTTCTGTTCCATGATCTGTTCCTAACAGACAGTAAATATTGTTTTTAAGATTTGAGTGGCATGATTATATAAACCACGGACTGTTGGTTTTATAGCTAAATCATTGCAGGAGCTAAAAGGAAATCGTCAACTGTTATTGCACTGTGCCGAAGTCTTCTAGGGTATTTCACTGTGGAAAATGACACAAAGCAGGACATTGACAACTAATGATGCCCATTGTGAGTACTATCTGACAGAAAATGTATGTTAAATCTCTACAAATTATGATTTTCCAGTTAGGACTGCACAACATTGTTAAAGCTGTTTCTAGCTGATTTCGAAACTTGAGATACTTCCACCTGTTGCCCTGTAAATTGTCATTACTACAAGCTTCTGTATCTCTGGAACCACTATTCTGGCACAGCACTCCGAAAGCTATTCAGCACAACCAGACAGGCCTGGAACATATCTCCATTTATTCATATGGATTCATTTTATCTTCATTTTTATTAGTTCTGTATTAGTGTATTACCTTTTATCATCGAGATGAATCTATTCTATTTCAGTAATTTCCATGCGATTTTCTGATGTGCACAACAAGTCTGTTGAAATCCCTTCATCCTTTTCATTTTCATGAATGGAAATGGGACGTTTATCTTTTTTATATATTAAGCTTCTGATGTTCTGAAAAAGGATTATAGATACATTTTTTTTAAATATCTGTAGCTCTGGCCAATCTGCAATATTTAGTTTTATAGCAAATACGTCAACTGTAACTATACCTGAGCTAAAAAAAAGGTGCTAATGGTTTTATTCATGTCATCTCAGTATATACTTATGTCTACAATGTCTTCGCAGTGCAGTGTGCTAGATTAGAGATTCGACAATTTGATAAACTTTAGCAGAAAACTAAATAAAATTGTTGGCTGTTACTTCTTTTTCCTGTTACCAGGAAAACGTAAGGAACGTAGAATACAAACTTAAGACAGGTGAGCACAATACCCTGAATCTCTGTGAGTTTAAACCCTCTTCGGTTTCAGGTATAAAATTGTTATAATGTTTCGCTGAATTTCCGGAATTAGTCCATATGTATTAGCGAAGTAAACAGTCAGTGAGCTAAGCACTATATGGGCTGCAATGTGCCACTGCAGTACTACGTGACTTGAGCGCTGGAGACGTTGTGGACAGGACTATCGTCCTGTGGATCCGAATGCTCACTCAGAAATATTTTTACTCTATGGTGTCGATTCACGATCCTAACTCTGGTGTGGGAACACAATCTCCGTATGATACCATGCAAGTAAGATGTAAAAATAAGACTCGCATGTACGAAGATAAGAATCCTTCTGGTGTAACTTGTAAATATGGGTCATCATTCGAGGAAAAAACTTCTGAGAATGTATGTTTGCAGCTCAGCATTGACTGGAAGAGACTTATGTTCTGTAAGAAAACCGGAACAAAACTGGGAATCTAAGTATTGGAAATGTAGTGCTATAGAAGATTGTTGAAAAGTAGGTGGACTGATAATGTAAGAAAGGAGGTGACGGTCTGCAGAGTCGGAGAGGAAAGGTACATGTTGAAAACACTGCGAAGTAGGAGGGGCAGGATAATAGGAGTTGTGTTAAGAGGACGTAGTGGAGGAAAGACACTGAAATAAATCCAGCAAATAATTGAGGATGATGGGTTCGAGTGCTCGTGTGAGATGAAGTGTTGGTGAACTGGGGGAAACTGGCAGTCCGCAACAGAGGAGTCAGAAGTATGATGGAATCCCCCCTCCCCCAGATCGTTAAAAATTTACAGTAACGACTTCACGGTTTCAGTCATATAAATTTCTCTTACAGTTTGGTCACTGAAGCTGAAGAATATCTAAGGTACACGAAAAGCGAACTAAACAATTTCTCCATCAGTGGAAGTGTATTTCACGTAGAATGTAATTTATTTCTTGATTCATCCGCATCGCCGATCCCTTTCTTTAGGGAGGAGCTATGGCGAGTAGTTCCATTCAGCTGCTGTTCCAGAAAGTTCCCGGGCAATCGACAACGGCCTGGTGGTGCATCCGCAACTCTAAAAACCACGCTCCTGTCGTTTCGTTTTCAATAAATTCGAGGGAAACTGCTGCATCACGATGGACGAGCACGAGAAGGTGGTCGACGGTTACGCTTGGGACTGTCCCCCTCCCTCCTTCCCTCCACCTAACCTCCTCTCCCAGGGAGCTCATCACGTGCGCCGAATTCCGCCCCATCAGCCAGCGCGGCCGCACAGTTAAACCGGACGGGGCCAGACACATTATTCAGAGTTTATTCGGCCGTTGGAGTTTAACGAAGGCGGGTCCGGCGGCTAATCCGGCCTTCCCTGGAGGTCCCACCGGGCCGGACAGGCCGGGAATAAAGCGGGCTTACTGGACTCTCCCTGCCGCTGCCTCCCGCTGGCGTCCGGCCGCTAGACGGCAGAGGCGGCGACCGAGTCGGCGGCGGGCAGCGGTGGCGGCGGCGGCGGCGGCGGCGGCGTAACATTCGGGGACGACGGCGGCGGCGCCCGCCGTCGTAAAGCCGCCAAGGGCAGCGTCCAGTGATGTGGACGACATAGCTTTTACTGCCGGGCGCACAGTAGTTAACTCGCTATGGTGCATTCTGCACACCAACACACTCAGAGAAATACACACACACGCGCGCACAGTGTATACCAACGCATTCACACACAAACATGTTGCGAAACTGCTGTTCTTCGACACACGTCGAATTGCATTCCCATTCTCGCGAATATCCTCGTAGCATTCTGCCACAACCTTTCAGTGTAGAGCTGCAAATGGTGCTCATCCGTCTGACGACTAATGCGACCTATCTCCCCGTCTTCAACCCACATGTTTCGATTTAGCAACAATGTTGTCCCTTTGAAGAAAATGGTAGTAAGAGATTTAAGACAGTTATTTGTTGCCCTTATGTAAACGACTAACACTGTTGTAAGCAACAATAATATTCCAAATTAATACAGAACTGCAGTTCTCATATACGAAAGAGTAGATAAGAAAGACCCATTCATTTAAAGATGGATTAATCAAATGAGTTCAGTTCTTAAACTCACAAGAAAAATAACGGGAATAAAAAAGGCATTACAACGCATGGAGAGGGGCATTGTGGTTTTATATCTGATAGGTCGTAAACACTGCAGTAGTCATTATTAGATAGATTGTCGAGAATTCCATTGAATACAGCAGACCAGCCTACGAACACACAGAGCAGCCTTCTTTTTATTGTGTAAAGTTTCCATAAAGTGAGGTTCAAAAGCTGTAAGTACTTTATAAAATGTATTTTAACCATAAGCTGTTTATTGGTCCCGAAACCCATAGATGACTATGGGACAAATAAGCAACTGATGGTTAAATGCATTTTATAAATTTTCATTTATTAGTTTGCACAAGGCTTTCGATAGCAGCCAAATAACAGATGTGTTTATTTGCTCTATAATTGAAGGATTCCTTCCAACTTCATAAAATCAACTGAAGGCAATTATTACAACTACATTAATTGTTTTTTGTGTGTTTCGCGTCGTCTCGGTGTAGTATGGCGTAATATTCTCGTTGATTCTGTTACTTACTTTTCGTAGATTGGTTTGAGTCGTGTACCCATGTGTGTTGGGATAGGCATACATTCTGTTAGCATCAACCTATGATCGTACTAGGTACTAAATCTCCATCTCATTCGGTAACAGTCCGTATCCTTGAGACCATTATTTTATGTATTCTGTAAAATGACCAGTTTCTGCACTTAATTAGGATTTTGACGTTCATTAGTGACCTACAGTACATATCTGCTTACCCTGTAAAAGTAACGCTTTCTAATAGAGAAGGTTATTAGGAAATCTATTGTTCGTATGTCTGCTGCAGAAATTTCCTATCTTTTACACTCAACCAGAGCTTAGATTAGATATTCAGATTTCGTTCCATAGACCCAAAAATGAAATAATTTTGGTGGCTGTGGTACAAGTGAGAACATGTAACATAAAAAAACATAAAATATAATACTCACCTCCCAGTTCATTTGTCAGGAGAGTGTCAAAATATGTGATTACTTCACAGTAATCCGGAACAGCTAATATTTACAGAGTTAATACACTCTCAGAATGAAACATAGTTAAGTATTATTAAAATGTTTATCATACACAAAATATTTAATCTTGACTGTTCTGACCAAGCACTGCAAAACTGAAATCTAAAATACATTTTTATTTGAAGCTGCTCTGACAGTTCCTGTTAAGGTATTCCTCTAAAGAGTAAAAGGAGCTGCCTATCGAAAAGTCTTTCAAGCTTAGTTTAAATTGTGCTTTATACGAAACCAGATTTTTAATGGTTGCTGGCAATTTATTGGAGATGTCTGTCCCTGAATGTTGGACACATTTTTGGACCAAGGTAAATGATATTAGGTCTTTGTGTAGATTATTCTTTTCCCTAATGTTGATACAATGTACTGAACTATTGGTTGAAAATAGAGATATAACCAACAACCAATATCATTACAGAATCAATGTACTGAGAAGCAGTGGTTAAGTAAGGTCATTGTCAGCATCAGTAGGATCAATAGCCACTTTTCGCACCCTACGGACATCGTATCTAAAACATTTTGCAATTCGTTTTGCTCATCTGATGGCTTTACAAGACGGTAACTGACGGAAACATCTGTAAACAATCTAAGACGGCTCCTCAGATTGTCTCCTACATCGTTAATATCGATCAGAAACAGTAGAAGGCCTAAAACACTTACTTGGAAAAATGCCGGATATTACTTCTGTTTTACTGGATGACTTTCCGTCTATTACTAGGAACTGTGACCTTTCTGACAGGAAATCACGAATCCAGTCGCACAACCGAGGCGGTATTCCATAGGCATGCAGTTTGGTTAGAAGACGCCTTTGAGCAACGGTGTCGAAGGCCTTCTGAAAATCTAAATATAAGGAATCAATCTAACATCCCCTGTCCACACCACTCATTACTTCATGAGTATAAAGAGATTGTTGTTTCAGAAGAACGATATTTTCTGAATCCGTGCTGACTTTGTGCCAATAAATCGTTTTCTTCGAGGTAATTCATAATGTTCGAACACAGTATATGTTCCAAAACCCTACTACTAATCGCCGTTAGCGATATGGGCCTGTAATTCAGCCGATTACTCCTGTTTCCCTTTTTGGGTATTGGTGTGACCTGAGCAATTTTCCAGTCTTCAGGTGCGGGTCTTTCTGTGATGGTGCAGATCTTTCTGTGAGCGACCGGTTGTATATAATGGCTACATATGGAGCTATTGTATCAGCATACTCTGAAAGGAAACTGACTGGTATACCATCTGGAACGGAAGCTTTGCCTTTATTAAGTAATTTAAGCTGCTTTGCTACACCGAGGATATCTACTTCTATGTCTCTCACCTTGGCAGTTGTTATTTATTGGAATTCAGGAATATTGAAAAGGAGTTTCGGAAAACCGTGTTTAGTAACCGTTTTTGTAGCACTGTCATCAGTCACTTCACCGTTGTTATCGCGCAGTGAAGGTATTTATTGCGTCTTGCCACTGGTGTGCTTTATGTATGACCAGAATCTCTTTGGGTTTTCTGCCAGATTCCGAGACAGAGTTTCGTTGTGGAAATTATTAAAAGCATCTCACACTGAAGTACGCACTATATTTCGAACTTCTGCAAAACTTTGCCGCCCACATCTCGTGGTCGTGCGGTAGCGTTCTCGCTTCCCACGCCCGGGTTCCCGGGTTCGATTCCCGGCGGGGTCAGGGATTTTCTCTGCCTCGTGATGGCTGGGTGTTGTGTGCTGTCCTTAGGTTAGTTAGGTTTAAGTAGTTCTAAGTTCTAGGGGACTGATGACCATAGATGTTAAGTCCCATAGTGCTCAGAGCCATTTGAGCCAAAACTTTGCCAGTCTTGGGGATTTTGCGTTCTTTTAAATGTGGCATGTTTTTTTCGTTGCTTCTGCAGCAGCGATCTGAGCCTCTTTGTGTACCATGGGGGATCAGTACCATCACTTACTAATTTATGTGGTACGCATCTCTCAATTGCTTTCAATACTATCTCTATGAAATCATTCCACGTCTTTTCCACGTTTACATGATCAGAACGAAGTGAGGGCAGACTCTCTCTGCAAAAGGCGTTACGAGCATTATTTCAGCTTTTTTAAATAAATGTACTTTGCGTTTCTTTTTATTGGTTGAAGGTGTTCAACCTAGCAGCAACTGTTTTGTGATCGCTAATCCCTGTAACCGACATGATACTCCATATATGTCGAGGATTATTTGTGGTTAAGAGGTCAACTACGCTTTTGCAGCCATTTACGCTTCGAATTGGCTCTTGTAGTAATTATTCAAAAATTTTCTGAGAAAGCATCCAGTACAATTAGGGATGTTTTATGCCTACCGCCGGCTTCAAAAGTATAAATTTTCGAGCATATCGGTGGTAGATTGAAGTCACCACGCACTATAACTGTATGATTGGGGTACCTATTTGAAATGAGGATCAAGTTTTCTTTGAACTGTTCAGTGCAGTTCATCCAAAATTTTTTATTTGTTTTCCACAATCATAAACTGTTTGGTTCAAAGTCAAGAGAGTAAAACTACATGTAAAGACAATCTATCATTTCCATACACGGCTACACTCCACACAAATACTTCCAGAAACGACTTCCCGACACTTAAATCTATAGTCAATGTTAACAAATTTCTCTTCTTCAGAAACGCTTTCCTTGCCATTGCCAGTACACATTTTATATCCTCTCCACTTCGACCATCATCAGTTATTTTGCTCCCCAAATAGCTAAACTCATTTACTACTTTAAGCGACTCATTTCCTAATCTAATTCCCACATTATCACCCGATTTAATTCTACTACATTCCATTATTCTCGTTTTGTTTTTGTTGATGTTCATCTTATATCCTCCATTCAAGACACTGTCCATTCCGTTCAGCTGCTATTCCAGGTCCTCTCCTGTCTCTGACAGAATTACAATGTCGTCGGCGAACATCAAAGTTTTTATTTCTTCTTCATGCAATTTAATTCCAACTCCCAATTTTTCTTTTCTTTCCTTTACTGCTTGCTCAATATACAGATTGCATAGCATCGGGGTAGGCTACAACCCTGTCTCACTCCCTTCCCAACCACTGCTTCCCTTTCGTGCCCCTCGACTCTTTATAACTGCCTTCTGGTTTCTGTACAAATTGTAAATAGCCTTTCGCTCCCTGTATTTTACCCCTGCCATCTGCAGAATTCGAAAGAGAGTATTCCAGTCAACATTGTCAAAAGCTTTCTCTATGTCTACGAATGCTTGAAACGTAGGTTTGCCTTTCCTTAATCTATTTTCTAAGATCAGTCGTAGGGAGAGTATTGCCTCACGTGTTCCAACATTTCTACTGAATCAAAACTGATCTACCCGAAGGTCGGCTTGTACCATTAGTCTGTAAAGAATTCGCGTTAGTATTTGGCAGCCACGGCTTATTAACCCGATAATTCGGTAATTTTCACATCTGTCAACACCTGCTTTCTTTGGGTTTGGAATTATATTCTTCTTGAAATCTGAGGCTATTTCGCCTGTCTCATACATCTTGCTCACTAGATGGTAGAGTTTCGTTAGGCCTGGCTCTCCCAGGGCTCTCAGCAGATCTAATGGAATGTTGTCTACTCCTGGGGCCTTGTTTCGACTTAGGACTTTCAGTGCTATGTCAAACTCTTCATGCAGTACCATATCTCTTATTTCATCTTCATTTACATTCTCTTCCATTTCTATAATATTGTCCTCAAGAAATCGCCCTTCTATGGACCCTCTATATACTCCTTCCACCTTTCTGCTTTCCCTTCTTTGCTTACAACTGTGTTTCCACCTGAGCTCTTGATATTCATACAAGTGGATCTCTTTTCTCCAAAGGTTGTTTTAATTTTCCTGTAGGCAGTATCTATCTTATCCCTAGTGATATGTGCCTCTACATCCTTACATTTGACCTCTAGCCATCCCCGCTCAGGCATTTTGCACTTTCTGTCGATCTCATTTTTGAGACGTTTGCATTCCTTCTTTCTTGCTTCATTTACTGCATTTTTTATATTTTCTCTTTTCATCAATGAAATTCAACATCCCTTCTGTTACGCAAGGATTTCAATTAGCCCTCGTCTTTTTGACTAATTGATCCTCTGCTACCTTCATTATTTCGTTTCTCAAAGCTCCCCATTCTTCTTCTACTGTATTTCTTTCCCCCATTCTTGTTAATCGTTCCCTAATGCTCTCCCAAAAGCTCTTTACAACCTCTGGTTCTTTCAGTTTATCCAGGTCCCATCTCTTCAAATTCCCACCTTCTTGTAGTTTCTTCAGTTTTAATCTACAGTTCATAACCAATAGATTGTGCTCACAGTCCAAATCTGCCTCTGGAAATGTCTTACAATTTAAAACCTTGTCCCTGAATCTCCGTCTTGCCATTTCATAATCTATCTGATACCTTCTAGTGTCTCCAGGGTTCTTCCATGTATACAACCTTCTTTCATGATTCTTGAATCAAGTGTTAGCTATGATTAAGTCATGTTCTGTGTAAAATTCTACCAGACGGCTTCCTCTTTCACTTCTTCACCCCAATCCATATTCACCTACTGCGTTTCCTTCTCTCCCTTTTCTTACTGTCGAATTCCAGTCACCCATGACTATTAGATTTTCGCCTCCCTTCACTATCTGAATAATTTTATTTTTATCTCATTATGCATTTAATCATTATCTTCGTCACTTGCAGAGCTAGTTGGCATATAAACTTATATTACTGTGGTAGGCGTGGCTTCGTATCTATCTTGCCCACAATAATGCGTTCACTAAGGTAACTACACATGCCATTGACCACCGTGACGCCACAATGTACTAGACTTCAGACTGTTGACGTACTGCACAGAAAAATACGACAGCTAAATTTCTCATACTGCGCGATGAAGCATTTTGAAAGCAATTAGCCAAACAGAGATACACGCACAGATTGCAATCAATTTCTCTCAGCAGTGCTAAAAGTTTCTCTCCCAGGGCCACTACCGTTTACCTGTATGTCAATGATATTTCGTTGATTATATTTAAGGAACGTATACAAAACTGATTTTCATACATTACGGACTTTATCATATGCATCACGAAAAGTGTTTTCTGACAGCGAGAGCGCGCTCGACCTCCTGTCAACATAGTGCTACTCCTTGGAGAACAAATCTTGCAGTGAACATACGAATGGAATGACTGTCACTTACTTTGGTTTGGAGACTTGAAGAGTACGGATGTATTAAGCTGTCATTACGTCCTGTATTCATACAAAGGCCATTTCTGGCACAGATAGTGTGCGATTAATCTTATCTCAATTTAAAAATGTGTGATAATATCTAGATAATAGTACATCAAAAGTTTAAGGTACTTATCATTTTTTATTTATCGAAAAGTGACAGATTTGAGTATGTACATTGAATCTCGTCATAGGACGTTTGGACACTAATTTCTGAATGTTTCCCCGCGAGTCTTCAAGCACGGTTGTGTAATCGGGATATTTTACAACAACAATACTATAAATTAAAATTGCTGCACCACGAAGGTGAGGTGCTGCAGACGCGGAATTTAACCGACAGGAAGAAGACGCTGTGAAATGCAAATGATTTGCTTTTCAGAGCATTCAAACAAGGTTGCCGCCGGTGGCGACACCTACAACGTGGTGACATGAGGAAACTTTCCAACCGATTTCTCATACATAAACAGCAGTTGAACGGCGTTGGCTGGTGAAACGTTGTTGTAATGCACGTGTAAGGAGGAGAAATGCGTACCATCATGTTTCCGACTTTGATAAAGATAGGATTGTAGCATATCGCTATTGCGGTTCATTGTATCGCGTTATTGCTGCTCGCATTGGTCAAGATCCAATGACTGTTAGCAGAATATGGAATCAGTGGGTTCAGGAGGGTAATACGGAACGCCGAGCTGGATCCCAACGACCTCGTATGATTAGCAGTCGAGATGACAGGCATCTTATCCGCATGGCTGTAACGAATCGTGCAGCCACGTCTCGAACTCTGAGTCAACAGATGGGGACGTTTGCAAGACAACAACCGTCTGCAAGAATAGTTTGCAGTAGCATGGACTATCAGCTCGGATACCATGGCTGCGGTTATCCTTGACGCTGTATCGCACACAGGAGCGCCTGCGATGGTGTACTCAACGACGTACCTGGGTGCACAAATCGCACAACTTCATTTTTTCGGATGAATCCAGGTTCTGTTTACAGCATCATGATGGTCGCATCCATGTTTGGCGACATCACGGTGAACGCACATTTGAAGCGTGTATGCGTCATCGCCATACTGGCGTATCACCCGGCATGATGGTATGGTGTGACATTGGTTACACGTCTCGTTCACCTCTTGTTCGCATTGACGGCACTTTGAACAGCGGACGTTACGACCCGTGGCTGTACCCTGCATTCGATCCCTGCGAAACCCTACATTTCAGCAGGATAATGCACGACCGCAAGTTGCAGGTCCTGTACGGCCGTTTCTGGATGCAGAAAATATTCGACTGCTACCCTGGCCAGCACGTTCTCCAGATCTCTCACCAACTGAAAACGTCTGGTCAATGGTGGCCGAGCAACTGGCTCGTCACAATACACCAGTCACTACTCTTGAACTGTGGTATCGTGTTGAAGCTGCATGGGCAGCTGTACCTGTACACGCCATCCAAGGTCTGTATGACTCAATGCCCAGGCGTATGAAGGCCGTTATTACGGCCAGAGTTGGTTGTTCTGGGTACTGATTTCTCAGGATCTATGCACCCAAATTGCGTGAAAATGTAATCACATCTCAGTTCTACTGTAATATATTTGTCCAACGAATACCCGTTTATCATCTGTATTTTTTCTTGGTGTAGCAATTTTAATGGCCAGTAGTGTAGTGGATATTTTGTGGAAATCTACATCTTGGGAAAGGACATTAGTGAGTCAGTTGAGAACTGCAACTGTACTAGTACAGGCTCAGATAATTCTATGTGTGAGAGTAAATAAAATGTACAATACCGTAGCAAATTTTAGCGATTGTATGTTACTTAGCGGAGTTGCATATTTTCGCAGACCAGCGCAAGAGCTTTAGAAATTCTCTTAAATTTTGAGAGTTGTTAGTATCAACTAATCTCACAGCACTACCAATTAATTAAGTGAACTACAATTAAATTACGGAAGAACGAAATAAAATAGTAGTTGCACATGACCACCTAAAAATAACAATTATAAAAATATGAACCGAACAAAAACATTTTAATGATATACTTCAAAGCAATTTCTTAAAACGCATTGACATCGTTCACATAGTTTATGTTCTTCTGTAAATGTCATTTCTAAGCAGGAAACTTCTATCATCATGTAAGTGCCTGACCTTAAGATTTAAGTGATCGAGATGAATGACGATCTGTCTTCAGTAGTAATATGGGCGAAAATGCCTGGTGCCTAAACTAAAAGGAAAAGAAGTCAGTAGATACCTCAGTATGCCATCACAAATTAATACGTCCTGAATTCCGCAAACGATGGCCTCCTAATCTGCTCGACGGTACTCCAGTGATAAACTTGTTTGTAGTTTTCGAAGAGCATCTCAGCTGGACAGAGAATACCGTCGCCCTGTGCCGGAAGACTTTGGCTTGCCTCTATGCCCTCGAAAGTTTCGGGTCATACTACCGAACCTCCACGACTGTGATGCATTTCAACAAGCTGCGAGAGCATTACTTCTGCAACATCAGTCGATATGACGACGTGAGTACCTGTGCAAGGCTAGGGAATGTTTTATTATATTTTTAACTGGCTTCCGTGAAGTGTCCGTTCAGCCGGATTCACAATGGAGTGTCAGTAATGACGATACGAATGTAACACCCAGTCCTAGAGGAGGAAATCTTCAACCCGGCCAGTAATCGAACGGGGACCCTTCGCTTGACAATCTGCCACCGAGGCGGACCTGACCAGTCACAGGACTACCACACGCTATGCCCGTTTCACCGGCTCCTCAGTGCGCAGACAGCGCAGTATACAAATCAGAGATATCTTTTGTGCTATCATAATAACAACATAAGGTCTCAGTTATCAAGTTTCCTTGCTGTGTTCAATAACAAAACAAAAACGTTTGCAAACTCCTTAGTTGTCGCCGCTGTCCTCCTATGGAACAAACTGTTCCCACAACTTGATATCCTCCTGCTTTTAACAAGAGGCTGTAGCATTTTCTTCTGATATAGTCACAACGTTTTCTTAAAATTTAACGTATATGGCCGACTTTCACTCCGTTCGAATAGTAAAGCTCCTATGTTTTCCCAGTTATACTCATTTCTCATTTCCTTTTTCTATGCGTCACGCCATCATCTTCTCCCCTATGTTATTTAACTGAGTACTGTCATATTTCTCTTTCGATTCCTCCCCACCCCCCCTTTCTCTCACAAAAATTTGTGCTAGCTCTCATAATTTAAATCCTACCTTACCGTAGTTACTAATCACTGTTGTACGTATCATATACAAATTTAAACTGTGTGAGTGTTTGCTATATGTACAACAGTAATCCTTAATTTCTAAGTGTATAATATGCTTCGTCATCATTTATTGCATTTACGGGCCGTTGAGACCTGTAGGAGAAAAACAAAGGATATAACCACACAATAAATGGATAAAGAACAGCGAACTACAAGAAAGATGTGGGCACATCACTGTAGCAGCTTGTGCCCTAACATTTGGACAATGTTTGGTTTACCAAACCACTCCTACTGGTCTTCTTTATTTCTTCGTTCCAAAATATCTTCCAGAATATTGCAGGCATATCCAGAGACGTTTCGAAGTACTTTCCTATCGAAGGCAAGGATTTTTTCTCCAGTTGTTGAAGACACCAAGGTTTCACAAACATATAAAAGTACTGGCCGTACTAGTACCACATACAATTGGGTTCTGTCCCTATGTGATATCAGTGGTGACGTGAATCAGCTGCTCAGACTAAAGAACATGCGATTAGCATTCATTATTCGTTGACGCACTTCTTTTTTCACTTCACTTTCATAATCAGTATGGAACCGACGGACTTGAATAACATGCTTTCCGTAACATACGCTATGTGAAATATGTAAAAAGCCTGCTTAGATGTATGGGAGCGGTTGATCACCCTAATATTGCCGGTTAAATAACTGAATAATTAAATAAATAAATAAATTTTGTTTCTAAGAGTATGAGTTGCAAGGAAACCCTCACTACTCTAAATCTTATGTCGTAAATATATTAGTTGCAAATATAACGGTATCAGTCTCAATTTATCGAATAGAGACGTGGTAATTTCGAATACTAACAGTATAGATCTGAAAGAGTCAAATTTACTTGCTTTTGACTACTCGAAAGTCGATAAGTAGATTCAGAGAAGTTAAAATATTTAGAACTTAGTATGTATCTGTTTATAATATCAAACAGCCATACGCTCGAGCTAGACACTATGAAGAGAGGATAATTACAAATTCGGAACTGTTTAGATAAAAACTGATACTGTTCACACTTTGATACATGTAGCAAGAAAGACATACAATTTGGAACGCAAAGTACGTTGCGCCCGGAGAAGTATATAGCACTTCATTATAATAATATGTGTTGTATCTGAGAGACTCTTAAAAGAAAGGTGAATGGTATGTATTGAACGGATTTGTAAAACATAAAATCGAGTCATACACTTTTTTCAACAGTAACTTCTTTTGAACATGTAGTTGTAATTTTAGTTTCGCTGGAGCGTGGTTTCCTATGTTCCCTGTATAATTCTGTTCATTTACGGTAGATCGTATGTTTGATAACGGTAACAGTTGTGAAAACTGAAAACTGTAGCTCTTTTTACTCTATCACACATTTTGTAGTGTAAGACATCATGGTACTGTCCCTTAATCGTCTTCAGAAAATTTGCTCGTAGTTCGACTTTGTAATCTCTTGATTATTCTTTAGCATTAACAGTGATATGCCTCATCCTCAATCTTCTTCATGCTCTTATCCGCACCAGATAATTGTTATTCAAATTCCACCCTTTTTTTTTGTAGGAACACTTTTCAAATTGCATGTAATGTGTGATTGTTGCTTCTAAATTAAAATTAAATTATCTTCAAGATCCAACCCAGTGACAACCGATTTGATTCTCAGCTCTTGTGGAGAGCCCAATTTATGACTCATCATGATATTTTTAAACTGATTACATTTCATTGTAAAATGATTCTGTACAATATGGTGCTTTACTTCCTGCTAGCAGCGTACTGCAGTTGTGTTTCAGTTGTTACAGAGAGCTCTCTCCTCACCTTAGAATCATAAACACATCGGAACATTTATGGGTTTCGTGGAACGTTTGCGGTTTGTGTATTTAGGAAACATACGCCAGACTTAGAGTGTTTACTGTATACAATGGTGTAGTTTAACTAGCGGGATCAATGTTATCAGCCAGGAGTTCTGCTTGGATGAAATCTACATGCTGCACTTCTAGCAAACAATTTACGAGATCTCGAGTTCTAGTAATCATTAAAGGTAGCTGCTTCATCCACCAACCCTATGAGATGCTCTAAAGTGCGGCGAACGGGATCAGAAACTCAGTTTCCCATGCTTTATGAAATTCATCTGTGAATGTCAAATTGTAACATTTAAAACTATGTGAAATTGTATAACTATATATTTGTGATTAACTGTGAGAAATATTGAATTCTACAGTTGACGTAACATTTTTAGCGCAACGCAATCTGACTTTCAATAATCTCTACAAAAGAATGGCCCTGACTAACAATAACCTATCCTTTCATGAATCACTTACCTCACAAAAATCATCGTTACTCAAACTACTGCAATACAGTGAGCGCCAATACTGCCAACTAAATAAAAGATTCTAACTAGTGAAGGCACTAACTACTGATAGAGAACAAAGAATGTACTTACCTTAATAGTGTTCAAAAGTCATATATATCTGATCTTACAAATTTCGTTTTTCTGACGGACACACGCCCAGATCGTCTGCTCTCAAAATTCTGCCATCTCTCTCCCCACATCAACCACTGCTGGCGGCTCATTTCCAACTGCGCAACGCTATGCACTGTTCACATCCAACTGCCCATCACTCATCATATTCATCATCATCATCAGCCAATTCAATCATTACATGATGTGGCCTCTTCGAGTCGTGGATTCAGGTAGGCTTTCAGAAGTCTTCTCCAAGTGGGACGGTCTTGGGCAGTTCTCTGCCAGGTGTTACCAGCGATCTTCTTGATGTCTTTGTCCCATCTGTCTGGTGGTCTTCCTCTAGGCCTCCGGTGCTCTCTCGGACTCCACTCCACTACTAGCTTCGTCCATCTGTTGTCTTTTCTTCTTGCAACGTGGCCAGCCCACTGCCATTTCAAGAAACCTACTCTCTTTAAGATGTCATTAACCTTCGTCACAGACCGGATGTCATGTGCCCTTTTCCTGTCCTTTCTTGTATAGCCCAGCATTGATCTCTCCCTGGCTCTCTGTGCTGTCCTAAGTTACCCTTTTGTGAATGAGTTCAGTGTCCATGTCTCGCAGCCATACGTCATCACAGGAAGAATGCATTGATCAAATACTGCTTTCTTCAGATTTACTGGCATTTTTGATCTAAATACTTTTGAATTTTTCCCAAATGCTTGCCAGCCAAGCTTGATGCGTCGATAGATTTCTGGTCTTATGTCTCCCTTCATATTTATAATCTGGCCAAGGTAGACATATTCACTGACCTCTTCTAGCAGACTGTCCTCGACTTTCACATCTCCAGCTGGGGCCCATTTGTTGGATATTACTTTTGTTTTGGAAAGGTTCATGTTCAAGCCAACCAGCTGATATTCCGATGCAAGATCTGTAACTAAGTTTTGGAGCTCTGCGAAGTCTTTGGCCAGTAAGGCAATATCATCAGCAAATATCAAGTTGGTAAGCCTTCTTCCATTAATTCTAATTCCCTTACCTTCCCAGCTCAGCTTTGACATAGCCATTTCCAATACAGCAGAGAACAGTTTTGGGGAGATGGGATCGCCTTGCTTGACACCCCTCATGATGCGGAATTCTTGAGTTGATTCGCCGATGTTAACATAAGCTGTACAATTCTCGTAGATTTTCCTGAGCACTTCAATGTATGCTGCTCCCACTCCTTGCTTACTCAAAGCTTGGAGGACAGCTACATGGCTAACGGAGTCAAATGCCTGTTTTGAGAACTTAGACAAGAGATTCAAGTTTCGAATTGATTAAGATCTATATCATTTTGTACAAAATATGCACAAAAAGAGCTTCACCCACAGAAACATCATGCAACTGTTATTGCGGAAATGGATTGCAAATAATAAAGAGAAAACATTTGTACTGGTTATTTGTTTCTTTATTTGCAGCATCAGTTGCTCAGCCCACTGTCTATTCCATTAATATCTATACTCTTATCTAACTGCAACAGCTTAGTCTGAAAAACTAGTGTTTATTTATCTGTCAGCTAGTTTATGTTAAATGTCAGTATTTTACATGTGATAAATGTAGTCGACAAAGATCTAATTTAAGAGCATGGTGTCTTACTGCATGACGTGGTTCTGTGACCAAACTGCTATCAGTGTAGGGTATTGATGTTTATATCTGACGTGTTGCCGTTCTTGTTCATCACATTTAGCACCCTCGATGGTTACCTGTAGGAAACTTACGCGTATTAACGAGTCTTAGGTAAATGCTCGCCCTATTTCAAGACTTAGAGACTGCGATTAAGAACCAAACATCTTTCTAGTTAACAAGGTCATAGTTCTTCAGTATCTGGTGGTTTCCACGTCGCATAGCATTAGTTTATCGACTAATCATAACCATCCATGGTGGCTTCATCTTTTCATACCTCATGTGTATAAAATTCATCATAACTGTTCATGCCCTCAAACCCTACAACCGTTCCTCTCACAGGCTCCTGTATGTATTCTGTAGAAACGTTATATAACACAGTCTTATCACTTTGCTGCCGTTTCATGTAGATATATTTCCTCGTCTATTCGCTTCATTACAGTCTTGATGTGACACTTTCACATTTACCGCATTTACGATTATCTGCAACAAATATTCAAGTACATAGCTGGCAGAATGCGTTATGTTACCTGAAGTTATTTGAGGGTCAGAGCTAAAATTTGAACTAACTACTGAGCTGTCTGTTGTAAGAAACGTTTTTTCAGGTGAGCATGGTTTTTCGTTCTATCTGTGAGCAATAGTTTAAATGTATTTTCTTTACATTTTATTTCATTATAATAAAATTTATTGTTTAATATGACATGTTAAAGTTCATAACTCTTTTGATTCCACTCCACTTGTATTACTTCTTCATTTAACTTTCGTTTCCAGCAGTAACTAAAGAGTCATAGTCATTTCTTCCCAAGATGTCCTACATACCACTTTTCATTTATGTACAAAAGTGTACATTACAACTTACTTTTGAGTGATACATTTTGTGATAGGTTTGATGCAGCCCACCACGAACTCCTATCCTGCCCTAACCCTTTTGTCGCAGAGTAACATTTCCATTTCCACCATACATCCTCAGTTATTTGCAGAATGTATTCAAATCACTGTTTCCCTTATGATTATTACGCTTTGTAGCTCCCTCTAGTACCATGGAGGCCGTTCCCTGATGCAACACATGTCCTATCATTTGTTTCCCTTCTTCTTGTCGATGTTTTCTATGTTCCTTTTTCTCTGTATTATCAGTCCATCAACATTGTTCTGAGGCACCACACATCAGACGCTTTTATTCTCTTCTGTTCCAGTTTTCCCTCTGTTCATTATTCACTATACTTACAAATGAAAAAGAAATGACATTCAGGAGCAACAGCAACATCGAGCTAGCTGATCAAGAGTACGTAAATCCTAACTTTTCGCTATATTCTTTACTTCAAGCTATAAAACCAGGAATCACACCTTCGTTAGAAAATTAATCGCATTTTACCAAACGCCTATAGATTCTGCAAATGGTTGTTCAGAGTCTGAGGCATATAGCCACCAACCGTGCTGCAAAGCAGTGAAAAAATTAAAGAAATAGGTTTCCCCAGCGTTCATTATAAAGATACCCAATATGACATAGTATTACTCAGATTGTGAATGTGTGAAAAAATTTAACAACAATGAACAATTTAAACTCTTAATATCCCATATCGCTGCTAGTCTGTATGCATTAGGCCATGCTCAATGTAAAGACTAACACCCATAATGGAGTGCCTGCTGTCAGAAGAGCATTATGGATTCAGAAAGGTGAGAAGCTGTACAGACAACAGCGGCAGCAAATTTCAATAAAAAGCCAATATCTTTTCATTGATAGCGTAAAGGCTTTTGATAAAGTAAATAGGCAGCTGTTATGGGAAACTCTAATAAGAAGAGGTATACCAATACACGTTGTACAGGTAGCTCAAAAGATCTGTACTAATACAGGAATCCAAATAATTGGGGATGCGTAAACGTTGTTTTCGTCGTCGCCGGCGAATGCTGGTTTACAAATCACTTGTCAATGTGGAAGCCACTCTTGGCGATTCGACATCTTCTGCTAAGGGTAAAAAGAACGAAGTAAGGGGAGTAGGTAAAACTACTCAATTTGTTCTTATTCATGGACCTGCTTTATTTTGTGGTGCGAAGTTAAATTTTTCTTTAATGAAAGTTTCTTCTTCTTCCAGTTTGGGTAACGGATGGATAACAGTTGCTTTCGTTGCTTGTAACAATGCAGGGAGAGCCGGTTTGGAATCCTTTGAAACTCGTGAATTCCGATTGTAGTATTCACTTATGGGTGAAGGCTAGTGGTCCTTCTTCTTTGGAAGATTGTCGCATTGTGGGTGATTGTACTTTATATAATCATTGAAAGCAGTTCTCAAAATTCTCCCTTTAAAGGGCCACAAATACTACACATTGATCTTGGCATTATTATTGCTAGTGAGGTTTCCTACCTTTTACCGCACGGGAGTTTGTCTTTGTCTTGTCGTAGACGTTGTAAGATAAATTCCGATTGTAGTATTCACTTATGGGTGAAGGCTAGTGGTCCTTCTTCTTTGGAAGATTGTCGCAATGTGGGTGATTGTACTTTATATAATCATTGAAAGCTGCTTTTTAATATATACACTAACTACATTATACAGCAATGGAGAATGAAACTGACGAACTATACAGATAACGTCAATCAAACATATTGCATTATGACTTTGTTATTCGCAGATGACCATCTTGGAGTTTTAAGTACTTTGACTGGATAAAATTGTTAATGAAAAATACCTGACAGTGCCTTCTCGCATTTTAAAAAGGTTTTCTTTCCATCGTCACTTTAAATTTCCCTATCATCATTATCTTGCTTTTTTAAAAAATTTCCCCATCGTTAACATATATTTTTTTAAATTTTCCATTACCACTATCTTGAATTTCTATATTTTTTGCCATTCACCATCTAGATGACGTCATGCAGTCACATTCATTGGTGATGTCATGTGTGCATGTTACTGATGTGGATGACATTCAACAGATGGTAAAAATACAAAGTAAGTTGGATCATAGCTATTTAACTCTAAATAAAAATTAGCCTCTCTTATGTACCCAATGCCTTTACAATACTGTACGTATTGACAGAAATGTAAAAAAAAAAAAAAAATAAGGGGAGGTTGTAACATAATGGATCAAGAGTCGTTGTGTGACAAATGGAAACGAAATTCCAGAAATGAGAAGAAACGTCGAATAAAGAGCTTAAATGTATTATTTATTAATTCTATACTCCACCTTCTAGAAAGGGATTGAATTCTGCTCATACATAATTATTTTGTTTCTGTTGTTAAGAGATATCACATTAATAATGATTATAAATATAAGAACTAATTTTTAGTAGTACTACTGGTATTTGATTTAAGACATCAGTCATCTTAATGAGTGTATGTTTTCATTGTCTCCATCCTCATTAACTTCTCGTACATCATTATCCTCTACCATACTTTTGTAGAAAGGGTATGGTTATCAGTAAACATGTATGAATGATCATATTCAGGGAAAAATCACTCAGTCTAAATCCGTATTGTTATGTATTTCACAGCACGGAAATAAAAAACAATAATTTTGGTTTTGAGATGCACAACTGTCACAAAATAATCGAATAACTTAATATTATGCGCATCACAGTATCGTTTTAAAGCTGACTTAAGAAAATGCCACAGACGTGATCTACTTTCCATCCCTCTCAAGCCACCTGTAAAAATTTGTCACGTTTGGTGTCATAATTTGGTTCTCCTTGCGAATAACTATTCCCAACACATGGTACCCTAATGAGTGTGTATAATACATAACCTCTGTCTTTGACAAAGGCTTATTTTTTATCAAATCAAGGTTCACTATTACACTGCCACCTGAAAATCTATCAAAGTTTTGAAGAAAAGACTTGGATTTTTGTTTATGGAGAAGCCTTTCTACAAAAAGTTGTCTCTTGATATCTTCGTCAGTAGCTGCTTTAAGACAAACTATGGAGGATAGGCAGCCATTGCAGGTGTCCTGGTGTGTCTCGCTAACCTCTAGATTGAATTTCTTGACGAAAATAGAAAGAATAAAAGAAACAGGTAATTAGAAATTGCCTTTTAATGTACAATTATCTTAACAGAAGTTTTAGACATGGTAAGAATGTAACTTTTAACTATCAGGTCATCATATTATACCTACAAGATAATTAAGTTTCAACTTATCATTTCATAAGTAGACCGATCTGATGTGCTACTAGCTACTCTCTCCTCGCATAATAAATTCCATATCTTATGTATGGTTAATTCTGTAGTCAAGTATTCTCTTAAGGCGTCTTTTTCTCCCCCAGTGCTGTTTTCTGCTTTCAACCTGAAGTTATGGGGGCTACAACTCCAGCTGTAGTTCCTTGACATCATCAGCAAACCTTGCACTACCTACTGTGTCAGAAACTGCTGCCCCACAATTCATTTTCTCGTCAGCTGCATGTTCACCCTCCCTTTTCCCAATACTGAAAGTACTTACGAATGTAGATCTACAAACAGGAACCTTTCGCTGAAGAGCAGTTTGTATGCCGTAGCGTACAGTTTCTATTTTGCTTGAACATTCTTTCGTATCTTGAGTAGGACTTCGTCTGTTATTAATTCTCTAATTCGTAATTTCTGTAGTGTTCCAATATCTCTTATTTTTACATACCATGCCATCTTCTGATGTACATAATGCTTTGAAAAATTTCTCATTTTCCTTACACGTTATCAGAGATTTTACACTTGCAGCAGCATGATGTCTTCCTTATATTTACATGTCTTTTATTTTTCCCTTCGGTCTTCTGTAAATTCATGAACATTACCATATTCATTGGGGATATGAGAATCAATTTGAAGTGTTCATCATAATCAGGTGCAATAGAAAACACAAGAAAATTACATGGAATAACACAATAACTAATTGGAGGCAGTCATTACTGAAACTGTGATCACATTATCGCACAGATCCTCTTTATCGACTCACTGGGTTTGTGACGTCACAGTACTCAATCACATGAGAGAAAGAGGATTTGGTACTTTTTAGCGTGAAAGTTCAAAGGGATTTGGCATGTTCTTGTACAAAATGCTCCCTCTGATGTCCTCTATATAAGTGATTTGGTCAAGAAAATGTTAGCTTCGTCATGGTATTAGGTGGGGTCTGTCACCTCAAAATGTTTTTTTTATTGTTATTATTTGTGCCTTTTGGAAACAAGCTCCAGATGTCTGCAATGAGTGAGAATTTATTATGAGTATCAGTTAAAGAATGAGGGTTTGCAGAATTTAATGCAGTATCTGGCTCTTATAGGGCCCATGCTATATGCGTGTTGTTTGTATATTTTCCACTAAAATAAATCTGTTATCAAGCTACATAGTGTGTAACTTACGTCACAGGTTTATTGGTTTGTATTTTCCTCTCTCACTTTGTTTAACTGACATAACGGGATATTACATAATTTTCTTTATAATTTGTTATGTCACTCCAAGCAGCCATGCAAGAAAGTATTATATCCGATCCACTTCAAAACACGGTTCAAATGGCTCTGAGCACTATGGAACTTAGCATCTGAGGTAATCACTCCCCTAGAACTTAGAACTACTTAAACCTAACTAACCTAAGGACATCACACAAAACCATGCCCGAGGCAGGATTCGAACCTGCGACCGTATCGGTCGTGCGGTTCCAGACTAAGCGCCCAGAACCGCTCGGGCACTCTGGCCGGCTCGATCTACTTCAACCAGCTGAAAAACCCGATGACAAATTTTAGCAGCCGAGTGCTACATATTAGAAACTGTGTGTATGTAGCTGTGTGGGTAAACACCAAAAGGTCAGTATAGATATAAAAAAGAAATAAAACATTATCACATATGATATGTCACTCCATAAATTGAATATCTGAATAACAACTGGTGCTTGGGGTCCACAGTCAAGATTAGTATTTTCATGGCGGTGATCTTTCACACATGACTGTATTTTTTTCGGTTTGCGACGGCAATTTCAGCAGTCAGCCATGGTCAAGTGCTGCTGCAACATTACCAGAACTGTTAAATGTTTTGTAACGACAACAGAAGCACAGGTGAGATTTAATATCACAAGCTCGATTAGTGGAACAAGGCAATTTGACTGCCAATTTAATCATTGTTATCATAGTTTCATTTAATCTCATTATCTCACGCCATCTCAAGAAACACCAGCCACTGGTGAGATAATTTTGCAGTAGTACCTGACAGTAACTTACGTGCCGAAATTGCAGTCACGTACTGAAAAATCAAAAAAAAAATTTACCAAAAACGGAGGAAAGATGACATTGAAAAATAGGGTGTACTTTTAACTTAACGTCTGTCATAGATCCCTCACCATAAAAGAATACCTCCGAAGCTAGACCCCACGTACTCTATAACCGCTGGCTTCGAAATTGATACTGCAGGCAGTCAGAGCGTGCGACAATGCCCCGAGACCTGTTCAGAAAATTCTGGAATGTGGGCTCAGTTCGCAGCCGTCTGGCCCTCCTGGAATGTAACTGCTGCGTCACGCTCGCAGTCCCTACTCTGCGGGAGCGACGAGATTAAACTCCACGCCGAAAGAAAAGCAAATAACTCGGGAGAGAGCCAAATAAAACAAAATAGCTGCAGTATGAGTATCAGTACAGCGCGTTTCGAATGGGATGCAGTAGGAAAGCATCTTGCGACTTTGAACTAAACTTATGTCCAATTAGTTATTTATAGTTGATGATGAGAAAGCCCAAGACACACTACGGAGTGGCTATATGGATGTTATACACAGGTCTGTCCTCAAGCCTGCAACACCATGATGCTGATATGAATGTGAAATCGACCTAAAGTGTATGACCTGTGTGCTTTTATGTGCGAATATGTAGCCATTGAGAGCGACACCACAAAAGTAGATGAGAGTAACGTTATCTATATTTTGCAAACATTTAAAGATTCCGCTGCTGGTTATTCAGAAATCGTATCTGAATATTTTTTGTGCGAAGATTGTCTTAATATTTGTTTAAGAAGGAAAAACATCTACCAGTACGTATCAGTATTCGACATGGCAGAATCGTGATCTATTGAAATTGTTCATCGTCGTGAGTCCATATCTGTAGAAAATGGTGGCTGGGACGTCGGCTGGTCAGTTTGAAGTGAACAGTACTACACAGTAAAGTGTGAATTCTTTATTACGCTACTTTTTTTCAATGTTGCATCGTCATCAGCCCCTTGACCAAAGTGGATTGGATAAAGGAAGCGACACACACACACACACACACACACACACACAGATACACGCGCACGCTCGGATCCTGTTGCATCCCAGTGCTTACGACTCCAAACTACACAGATGTTTGCCGGTGGTATGTGGGAGGAGCCACAATAACATAACCAGTGTCAACAGATCTCTGATATAAACTACGTGATCACTCCCTTGTTTACCGACAACTCTTCCAACAACTGCTTGAAAAACGCACCGCGGTACGGATTTACTCTTATGGCTTGCAGTATTGGCGTAGTGACTGTGCTTGAGTGGGACCTGTTGTAATAGCTGATGGTACCACGACAGGTTAGGACTGTGCGTACATAATTGCGGACTGCCCACGTAACTTTACCATTGATGTCATCCGCCACTGTGATGGCGTTTGTCAGCAGGAAGCATAAGGTGAAGAATCGTGTTACAATGCTTTCAGAAACGCGACAGTGAACTCACTTTAAGTTGGCCCCAAATTCATCTGATGTGGAAGCGCTAGAATAGAATTAGGGCTTTATTGGCTGCCAGCTTCGAGCCCACATACCACCGGCAAACATCTGTGTAGTTTGGAGTCGTAAGCACTGGGATGCAACAGGATCCGAGCGTGCGCGTGTATGTGTGTGTGTGTGTGTGTGTGTGTGTGTGTGTGTGTGTCGCCTCCCTCCTAACAAGCCGATACTCCAAGTCCGGACAGATAACGGAGAGGTCACGGATCCAAATACATATTGTAAAGATGGACAGAAAGCAGGCGTGTGCAAATAAAAAGGCTGTGACGACAAATGGACATGATCACGGAACACGTGAAATTTATTGGATATGGACAACGCGCAGTTTTCCAAGCGAGGTGATGTCTGTGTGTAGTCTTCTTGCCATGAATATTTTGGGTGGTGTGAAATAGTTAAAAAGAGTGTTACAAATTAATGTTATTGGCCACAAGAAGAACATGACTCTGTCAACGCCTATACGACTGTGGTCGTCGGATAGGGGAAAGTTCCATGAAAGATGTTCTGGATCACGGGCAATGTTACGGAATTTCAAGAGTTTGTGTTCGAAAATGAGCTGCCAAACATAATACTAATAATAATAATAATTGACTTACTGATATTCCACACAGGCGTCTCTCATTCCATTTAGACGTGCATATTTTTCTATACGTAATAAAAAAAAAGGTTCAAATGGCTCTGAGCACTATGGGACTTAACATATGTAGTCATCAGTCCCCTAGAACTTAGAACTACTCAAACCTAACTAACCTAAGGACATTACACACATCCATGCCCGAGGCAGGATGCGAACCTGCGACCGCAGCAGTCGCGCGGTTCCGGATTGAGCGCCTAGAATCGCTAGACCACCGCGGCCGGCTTTACGTAATAAAACCGAACGATATGCCCTACATCATTCATTTGCCACGCCGTGCTTTTCTGCATCTTACAAAAATGATCTACGTTTTATCACACACCTCCGGTAGTGTAGTTTATTATTTAGACATTACGCAATGTGAGTGTTCGTTTTCAACTGCTGAAGACAACGGCAACAGAAATGAACTAGTTCGATAAGTAACGCCACTTTCGTACTCCTCGGTAACGTGTTAACATCCAGGAATATGATTCGGTGTGTTTCCTAATCCATAGGTGTTTGAGGTTTTCCTGTGACTCATCTACCTGAACGAAAGACACTTCACAGTGTACCGGACAGCCATTACCGTCTCACGAAGCTCACACCCTCGTCTAACGACCGTACAAAGATACAGGGGAAGAGTTCTTAAATGTTTATCACATTATCGTTTTCGACAACCGAGACAAAGCGGTCATTCGCCGCAGTGACTGAGGCAAACTGTTTATCCCGAAGGCAATGCTAACCCTCGTAGCGAGAGAAGTGTTATGGCTGGTTAACCTCACCTGCGTGGTAGCTCTGCTATGACAGTATTTTTATGACCTCTCGCAGGACTAGCAGCCAGAGGAGTCAACGTCTGTAATGGAATTGCCCACGTGCTGTGTGCGTAGTCTCATTTTCTGGTCTATTTCATGCTTTATTTGCCTTAGCTTTAGGAAAAGTTGTACCTATTATTGATATAACGACGTTACGTGACTGAAAAATATTGAAGGCACGGAGGCATATTTCCGTGGTAAAAATTAACAATTACAAAGTAAGGTATATTTATATCACGGAACATTTGACATACAAGAAAAGAAATAATATTGCAGCTTAAGTTCTTTCAGTGACGGGATCTATAGCAGTCAGAATCTAGCACTGATCAGAGATGAGGCAAAGTATCAATTGGCGTTACCACCATGGTGTAGTACAACACTATGCCAAACGGCAGTGTTCGAAACATCTTCCACGAGGAAGGCCTACCAGACAAGGAGCAGTAACAGCACGTACTCCTAGATGTAATTAAGATGTGGCTTTAGCAAAAGGAATAGGACGAGAGAGGGATAATAATGAGGTTTCTAGATTTACTACTGTTTAAAGCCTATGGTTGTGATTATTTAGGATAAGAAACACATCACCATCTTTATCATCAACGTCATCATCATCATCATCGTTATCATCGACTCCGTCGTTGTCTTCACTTTCATCAATTAAGCATATTCCATGTTCTGTCTTAGTGGGTCAACATGATTCATGTCATCTCGCCCTAGGCCTTCCAAATATCTTTTTCATGCAGTAGAAATTACGTAACTTTTACTGTTAACCACGACTCTGTCCACGTTGTCCTTCCATTCATCGGTTCAACTCTTAACTGTGTTCTGATTCTGGACTTTTTACTCTATCTAACTTTTGCATTCTTTCTACTTCTCTTAGGAGTCTCATTCCAGGTACTTAAATGTTCCTCTGTCGGTTAGCCAGTATCTACGCCCCACTTCCATTGAGAAGTACAGGATCTATAGCAGTTTTATAACATTTTAAATTCTTTTTCCAAATTACTTTTGTAGTTCTCTTTTTGTAATGACACACGCATGCTTCTGTTTAGCAACTTTATGTGAAGTTGGAAACAGAAAGGTGGCAGGTTCGAGTCACAGTCAGGCTCACGATATTAGTCAGTCACGATAAGTCTCATCGACGCAAATCTAGAATGAAAATTCATTTTGAGTACCATTTTTTTTGCAAACATTCTGACACGAGTGGCAGCACTTTGAAAGGTCCTTGTTGAGGTTTCGCTGAAGACCTCAGTGGTGGATATCTCATTTCCAAAGGCTACGGTTATAATATGCAAAAATAAGATTTGGCTTGTCATCAAGCCACAGTATGATAACCGTATCGTGTGAGTTACTGAGTTAGAAGGTAGTTACCTGTGATGACGTTACTTTTAATAATTTAAAATATTGAAAGTAATCAGCCGGCCGGATTTCAAAGGTTATAAGTAGAGCTGCTCTCCAACAAAACTACCATTCGATAGTTTTGGTATATTACATAAACGACGTAAATGGTAAGATTATCGGTAGTATGTGAAGCTTTAGTAGGGGAAGAAATATAAGTCAATGTGTGAGAGAGGCAGTGGGTGTGAAAGAGGCACTTGGAGCAGATGACATCTCTTTGCTTTTTTTTTGTTTTTGTTTGTTTGATTATTTGCTTTGCACATAGCTAAAACCGCGCATCATTCAGCGATAGTCCATTGTGTAGTATATACACTTACAAAATATAAATGGCATTTTATAAGTAACAAAATGTAGAGCGCGAACCTTGAGCGCTTTTATGTACCAAACTCAATTGCATCTGATGAAAGTACCGTTTAAATGCACGAACAGAATTATCTATATAATTCTTGTTGTTATTTTGTACTCAACAGAATTATATTCATCACGATCAAAAGCAATAGATTTCTGTTTTTATTTGTAAACGTAAAAGTCGGTTATGAAGAACAGAAGCAAGTTTCACGTAAGCTCGACAAAGTATTCAAGCGATGTTTGATATAATTTTGTTTTGCGGATATTTTAAAGTTCATCTTTTTTCGAGAAAATTTCTTTTTCTAGCGCTATATTTATTTTTACTACAAAATCCCTGCGTTACACGTCACAGAACATCAAAACAGTTTCCATTTTGCAATAAACGAAGTTTATTTTTAAGCAATAGACTGGACGATATCTGTGCAGAACAAAAATTTTCCGTTGGTTACGCGGATATTTACCTATCCTCATTCAGTTTAGAGCAGTGCATCGCTTCCGGTTTGTAGGTGACACTGATCGCTGATGGAAACAAAGCGATAGCTGTGCGGTGCAGCCCGACAAATCTGCAACGCAAGTAACTTACAGGTATGATCTGAACTGACCAAGGCTACTAAGAAAATTACCATAGTCTACGCTTACATATTGTAACCCACGCTAGAGTACGCTAATTACACCACCCTAATAAACTTTTGGAAGCAATCACACATTTGAATCGAAATAATTGTAATAATAATTATAATTTCGAGTTTCTCGGTGTCCGGGTACACGTCTACACGTCTTTCGACATCACTTTGGTAACATGCCCCTTTCCCATTCCAGTAGTCCTACAGATGAAGGGGGACCTGCAGTTCCACGTGGAACCCGAACGACGTCTTGCACATGGCGTGAAGTCAGGTTAAAGGCAAAGTGAAGAACTCCGTATTCGGACCGGAATTCATTTCCGCAAACCTTTTCTTTACGAATAGACCACGAGGTCCGACTTCTAAACCCTACTCATCCTATTTTTGATGTAGCCTGAACGTGTCGAAAACCGTGTAGAGTTAAGCAAGATGACGAATTCATTGAGTCTGCAGACCTGTGGATTAAAATCTGTGTTTGGTCCCAGATGGCACAGATGACAGTTCCGCATCCACGTTACATTAAAGCGAGTCCCTGGCCAACAATTTTTCTTTAACTATCAGTTGCAGGTGATCCTTTCAATGATGTTTAGTGCGTTTGTTTGCTGAATTCAAATCTGAAACCTATTTTCCTCCATTGCTCTGGTTTTCATGGATCTAGAACTCTTATAATACAGCGGTTTGTAGTTAGATTTGAGACTTAAGTGTTTATGTTATCGACAGGGTTAAAATATGATATCTTTTTCCAGATCTGCCATCGTTCCATCATGGTTACGTAGGGATGTCAATTTAATAATCATCTAAACAGTTACTATTACAGGTGTGGATACTACACCCTCGTTTGTCAACGACGTTTGTGAAGATAACTTATAAAGCGTACTCTGAACACACTTTGTCGATCGAGACCAATCACGGCCCCCCCAATTGTGAGGAAATGCTGCGTAACTGGACGAAAAGAAAACTTATGGGTTTACCTTTCGGAATCCCTATGTCCTGTCGAAAATCAGTACGTCGCACAAGTGACTGCTATTTTCGTATCTTTAGTGCAAACGGAATTGGTACGAAAAACAGACAAAATATATCATATCCTAATGCCCCTAACTTATCACAAAGATTAACATCAGGGAAAGGGTTCATGTGTGTCATTCGTGGCCTTGATGGAAAACTTTTTTGGTAATAAGAAAGGTGCTAACGGTAAAAGGCTCGTAGTATGTTGTCAAAACTTCGTTTCCTGCCGTGTAATATCAGTGTCAAACTCAATTTACTATAGAGTCATGTGATTAAATTTCCTGACAGCTTAGGAGTCGTCACTGACCAGTAAGGTGAACGGTTCGATCAGGACCTCAAGACATGGAAGAGGGCTATCAATGGATGGCAAACTATTGCTGCAGTGTTAAACGAAATCTGCCTGAAGTAGTACAAAAACGGAACAGCTTGATTCGAAAATTTCTGCCTCAACAAAAAGTGTTAGTTTTAACTCACTTTCATAAAAATGTAACCTTCTTTATGATGATATGTGTTTCAATTTGTTTAGTTTGTATTTAATTTGATTCGCTTTACTAGCTAAGTTCAAGAAACTTAAATCAATATTTATCCACCTACATAACGATTTAATGTAAAAAAATTAACTTGAAATACTAACGTTCTGAGACTGTGATAAAACTGGAGCTTTCAGAAGAAAACCGATCTCAGATCTGAAATCAACGCCCACAAATCAGGTAAGAGCAACTGCCGATAGCAACGCCACAACATTGCCGTTCACCAGTGTAATCGAAGCTCTTTTAAGAGTAACATCAGTTACAACGAGGGTGAATAATTTACTGTGTACTGTGTTCGGCTGTTCATGTGTGTGGGCCGGCCTGTGTGGCCGTGCGGTTCTAGGCGCTTCAGTCTAGAACCATGTGACCGCTAAGGTCGCAGGTTCGAATCCTGCCTCGGGCATGAATGTGTGTGATGTCGTTAGGTCAGTTAGGTTTAAGTAGTTCTAAGTTCTAGGGGACTGATGACCATAGATGTTAAGTCCCATAGTGCTCAGAGCCATTTTAACCATGTGTGTGGTGTGTGCGTATGTGTGTCCGAGCGAGCGCCCTCGCGAGCAAGTGCGTGTGTGTGTGTGTGTGTGTGTGTGTGTGTGTGTGTGTGAGAGAGAGAGAGAGAGAGAGTACAGTGAGGGGTGGTGGGCGGCGGCGGACGCCATAATCTGTGAGAGCCGTGACGCCGGGCTGAGCGGGTGGGCGACCTCCGGAGCGTCCAGCGGCGCTCGCGTGCCGGCGGTCCGTGCCACCCTTCCGGCGCTGCGATGGCCGGCCCTGTCATTAGGGACACGCACCCCTTCGTCACGGCAGCCACGGCAGCCTCCGACGGACTCCGCATCACAACTGTGAGAAACAGCCGCCGTTGCTGGGGTCACGGACAAGAGCACTAACTCCTTCCTTTGCATCACGTCAATTCGCTACCACCGAGTTACATACTGTGGCTGTTAAGCAGACATTAGGTTGGTGCATAAACTCATAGCGTTCCTCCGTAAGTAAAATATATATATATATATATATATATATATATATATATATATATATATATATATATATATATACACACTCCTGGAAATGGAAAAAAGAACACATTGACACCGGTGTGTCAGACCCACCATACTTGCTCCGGACACTGCGAGAGGGCTGTACAAGCAATGATCACACGCACGGCACAGCGGACACACCAGGAACCGCGGTGTTGGCCGTCGAATGGCGCTAGCTGCGCAGCATTTGTGCACCGCCGCCGTCAGTGTCAGCCAGTTTGCCGTGGCATACGGAGCTCCATCGCAGTCTTTAACACTGGTAGCATGCCGCGACAGCGTGGACGTGAACCGTATGTGCAGTTGACGGACTTTGAGCGAGGGCGTATAGTGGGCATGCGGGAGGCCGGGTGGACGTACCGCCGAATTGCTCAACACGTGGGGCGTGAGGTCTCCACAGTACATCGATGTTGTCGCCAGTGGTCGGCGGAAGGTGCACGTGCCCGTCGACCTGGGACCGGACCGCAGCGACGCACGGATGCACGCCAAGACCGTAGGATCCTACGCAGTGCCGTAGGGGACCGCACCGCCACTTCCCAGCAAATTAGGGACACTGTTGCTCCTGGGGTATCGGCGAGGACCATTCGCAACCGTCTCCATGAAGCTGGGCTACGGTCCCGCACACCGTTAGGCCGTCTTCCGCTCACGCCCCAACATCGTGCAGCCCGCCTCCAGTGGTGTCGCGACAGGCGTGAATGGAGGGACGAATGGAGACGTGTCGTCTTCAGCGATGAGAGTCGCTTCTGCCTTGGTGCCAATGATGGTCGTATGCGTGTTTGGCGCCGTGCAGGTGAGCGCCACAATCAGGACTGCATACGACCGAGGCACACAGGGCCAACACCCGGCATCATGGTGTGGGGAGCGATCTCCTACACTGGCCGTACACCACTGGTGATCGTCGAGGGGACACTGAATAGTGCACGGTACATCCAAACCGTCATCGAACCCATCGTTCTACCATTCCTAGACCGGCAAGGGAACTTGCTGTTCCAACAGGACAATGCACGTCCGCATGTATCCCGTGCCACTCAACGTGCTCTAGAAGGTGTAAGTCAACTACCCTGGCCAGCAAGATCTCCGGATCTGTCCCCCTTTGAGCATGTTTGGGACTGGATGAAGCGTCGTCTCACGCGGTCTGCACGTCCAGCACGAACGCTGGTCCAACTGAGTCGCCAGGTGGAAATGGCATGGCAAGCCGTTCCACAGGACTACATCCAGCATCTCTACGATCGTCTCCATGGGAGAATAGCAGCCTGCATTGCTGCGAAAGGTGGATATACACTGTACTAGTGCCGACATTGTGCATGCTCTGTTGCCTGTGTCTATGTGCCTGTGGTTCTGTCAGTGTGATCATGTGATGTATTTGACCCCAGGAATGTGTCAATAAAGTTTCCCCTTCCTGGGACAATGAATTCACGGTGTTCTTATTTCAATTTCCAGGAGTATATATATATATATATATATATATATATATATATATATATATATATATATATATATGCTGGCCTTTAAAATTGCTACACAACGAAGATGACGCGCTACAGGCGCGAAATTTAAGATGCTCTCATATGCAAATGATTAACTTTTCAGACCATTCACACAAGGTTGGCGCCGGTAGCTACACCTACAACGTGCTGACATGAGGAAAGTTTGCAACCGTCTTCTCATAAACAAACAGCAGTTGACCGACGTTGCCTAGTGAAATGACTGTTGGCAGAATATGGAATCGGTGGGTTCAGGAGGATAATAAGGAACGCCGTGCTGGATCCCAACGGCCTCGTATCACTAGCAGTCGAGTTGACAGGCATCTTATCTGCATGGCTGTGACGGATCGTGCAGCCACGTCTCGATCCCTGAGTCAACACATTGGGACGTTTGCAAGACAACAACCAACTGCACGAACTGTTCGACGACGTTTGCAGAAGCATGGATTATCAGCTCGGAGACCATGACTCCGGTTACCCTTGACGCTGCATCACAGACAGGAGCGCCTGCGATGGTGTACTCAACGACGAACCTGGGTGCACGAATGGCAAAACGTCATTTTTTCGGATGAATCCAGGTTCTGTTCACGGCATCATGGTGGTCGCATCCGTGTTTGGCGACATCGCGGTGAACGCACATTAGACACGTATATTCGTCATCGCCATACTGGCGTATCACCCGGCGTGATGGTATAAGGCGCCATTGGTTACACGCCTCGCTCACCTCTTGTTCGCATTGACGGCATTTTTAACAGTGATCGTTACATTTCAGATGTGTTACGAGCCGTGGCTCTACCCTTAATTGGGCGGCCGAAGTGGCCGTGCGGTTAAAGGCGCTGCAGTCTGGAACCGCAAGACCGCTACGGTCGCAGGTTCGAATCCTGCCTCGGGCATGGATGTTTGTGATGTCCTTAGGTTAGTTAGGTTTAACTAGTTCTAAGTTCTAGGGGACTAATGACCTCAGCAGTTGAGTCCCATAGTGCTCAGAGCCATTTGAACCATCTACCCTTAATTCGATCCCTACGAAACCCTACATTTCAGCAGGATAATGCACGACCGCATGCTGCAGGTCCTGTAGGGGCCTTTCTTTTTAGTTATCAATAATATAATCTCCTTCACCATCAGGAGAATCTGCTAACGCTAGAATGTTTGAATATCTTTTCGATTCCGCGACTGTAGAAATCACGTGGTCTTGAGGCGAAGAGCTCGTTGAGCCATGTTTGCAGCACATTTGCAGCTTGAGAGGAAGTTGTAACTTTTCAGGGTTTCCCGACGGATCGGTTGCAAATATACTTCTCGGATTCGCCGCTTTATCGTATTACCAAAATTCCAAACGATGTTCGTCGGAGGTTGTCCGATAGGAAATAATTTGTTCGGGGCGGAATATCTTCCAAACGCTATTGCTGTATCGCATTTGTTGTCAGTCTAGTAGAATGTGGGCTAGTGTCATCGTAAAGTAGTATCACTTCACGCAGTCTTCCCAGTCGTTGTTCTTCGATTTCGTCTGCACGATGTCGCTGTTGTTGGCAACAAGAAAACGTCAGCAGTGATAGTTACACCTCGCGAAATCAATTCGGAGTACGCCAATCCGTCGCTGTTTTTCTATATGCATAGCATTATCTGCTGTGGATGAGCGCAGGTCTTTCTTCAGCTAGTTACTACTACGTTGGATTCAATGATTCCTTTCTTTTCGTTATTTTAGTATAAATATACCATTCTCGCAGCCAGGAACAATATAGGATAGGAGACTTACGCGTTGTTTACGAGCCAACATAAGGTCGAAATAAGACCACCTGCTGATTTTTGTGATTTTGGGTTAGGATGTTAGGGGGAAGAGATCAAACAGCGAGGTCATCGGTCTCATCGGATTAGGGAGGAGTGGGGAAGCAAGTCGGCAGTGTCCTTTCAAAGGAACCATCCCGGCATTTTCCTTGAGCGATTAAAGGAAATTACGGAAAACCGACTGTAATTCAGGATGGCCGTACGCGTGAGTGAACCGTCGTCCACCCGAATGAGAGTCCAGTGTGCTAGCCACTGCGCCACCTCGCTCGGTTGTAACTTTCGCTTAGAACACGCGGCACTCATAAAGCCGAATTTTGAACCTTCCACCCTGCATGCAAATATCGCACGATGGTCCAGTAATCACAGTTCATCACATTTGACAGTTCTCGAGTACATTGACGCGGAGTATTGTCAATTAAAGTGTTTAAATTATCTTCAACACAACCCCGAACGTCTTTCTGAAAGTGGAGAGTCGCTAATGTCAAAACGCTACTTGCCAAAACGAAAAAAACATTGTTTTGCAGTGCTCTGTCCAATTGCGTTATACCCATAGACGTTGGAAATGTTTTGGGCTGCCTGCGCCCCTGTCACTCACCTTCTGAACTCAAACGGAAGAATATGTCGGAAATGTTCTGATTCCTTCACTTGATCCTTCATCCTCTAGCGTTCACAGCTTCACTTACTACCTCAAAAGGATGAAATGACAATATATAAACTCAGATAAAAATTGGCAATTCATGATTAAACCCATAGCAACCGGTATACCAACATGCGAAACAAAAATTTTACGGACTTATACACCATCCGAATAACTGTTTCCATCACCTACACTAGGTAGCTGAGAAGTGCAGGGAAGAAGGGCGACCCGGAGAGTGCAGAAACCATCCTTCACTTTGCTCCACTACGTCCCGAAACTACACAAGGTCTGTGGTAGATGCAGAAGAGAAATATTGCCTTATCAGTAGATTTCACTGCCAGCCTCGTTGGGCTTCATTGTTTAGCGATTGTTGTTTCTCAGTTTCTTTTACACTGAGGTGACAAAGTCGTGGGACTGCGGTATGTACATATACAGATGACGGTAGTATGCCTACGCTAGGTACAAAATGGCGGTGATTTGGTGGAGCTGTCATTTGTATTTAGGTGATTCATGTGGAAAAATTTCCGAAATAATTATGACCGCACGACATGAATTAATAGACTTCTAACGTGGAATGATAGCTCGAGTTAGACGCATGGGAAATTCCGTTACGGAAATCGTTAAAGAATTTAATATTCCGAGATCAAATGTGTCAAGAGTGTATCGAGAATAGCAAATTTCAAGCACCACCTCTCATCACCGACAATGCAGTTCCCGACGGCCTTCACTTAAAGACCGAAAGAAGCATGTTTGGGTTGAGTTGTCAGTTCTAACAGAAAAGCAAGAGTGCGTGAAGTAACTGTAGATATCAATGTGGGACGAACAACAACAGTATCCGTTGGGGCATGCAACGAAATTTGGCGTTAATGGGCAATGGCAGGAGACGAACGACGCGAATGCCTGCAGCCCCAGTCTTGGGCTCGTAACCTTATCGGCTGGACCTTAAACGACTGGAAAACCTTTGTCTGGTCACACGAGATCCGACTTCAATTGATAAGACCTGATGGTAAGGTGTGATTGAGCCGCAGATCCCACGAAGCCATGGACCAAAGTTGCCGGCTGTGTTTACATGGAAATGGACTGCGTTCTCCAGACCATTCCCAGCCGTTCGTGGATCTCATGGTCGTAAACAAATATTGAATTTTAATGGATGACAATGCGCTATGTCACCACGACACAATTGGTCGCGATTGGTTTGAAAAACATTCTGCAAAACATTAGCGAATGATTTTGCCTACTATATCGGCTGGCATGAATCCCGTCGAATATCGGTGAGACACAATCGAGTGGTCAGTTTGTGGACAAAATACTGCTCCCTCAATACTCTTTCTATTAGGGACCTATAGAGACAGCATGGCTCAGTGTTTCTGCAGGGGTTTACAAAGACTTGTAGCGTCCCGGCCACGTTGAGCTGCAGCACTAACCCAGGCAACAGGAGGTCCGACACGATAATGAGAGGGATCTCTTGTCTTTTATCACCTCAGAGAGTTTTTTACGTTCAGCACCAGTGACTCAGCGTAAACCTCTAAGATGACAGGTTGTAGACGGCAAAACTACATTGTAAGCAAGAAACGGACTTTATCTCGGAACAGCTACGTATGTCGCTGCTGAACAATCAGAAACGAGCCCTAAGACGAAGAAACGCATTTAAAGAGATTTATACAAATGATTAGTTATATGTAGTTTGGGTAGTGTGGATTTATGTTATGAGTGCATGCACGACGTAGAGTGGGGTCTGCGTTATTACGAGTGAAGGGAAGGGAGAGTGTGAAACCCCCTTGTCGCCACTTATTATGCTCCTCTCGAATAGCACGAAGGCGGCCACCGAGCTTCACATCACCACCGCTTCACCCTCGCTTCATGAGACACCGCGGAGAAGTCAATTATTTCATTTAGGACATTGGATCCAAGACAGCTGATCAGGAACTTGAAACGACCACCTCTCCTCCACTTCAAAGCCAAATACTGACAGTGAAAATTTGCCCGCACCAGAATTCTGTATCTACGTCTACATGATTACTTTGCAATTCTCAGTTAAGTTTCATCTTACTAATATTTTACAGTTATAAATATGACTGTATTCAATACACAGAAAGTATTAATTAAAAAGCTCAAAGATTCGCGTTTTATTAAATACACGGAGCATGTCGGACTCTCTGCGTCCATCATCAGGTGCAAATAGTTGTTATACATGATTAATTTTTGCTCTAGAATGAGGTGAAATTGCATATTTCACACAATCCATGGAAGGCTCTCTTAAGTTTTTAACAGTACCATAACTGGTTTCTCCGTCCTGCTCATGCTTATCACTTGTATACGTTCCTATACTAATCTGTGAAGTGTTTTCAGAAATGTGTACACAAATGTGCCTCTTGAGTGAAATGATATGCTTGAAGATGGGAAAACCAATATATGCTGGTGTTAAAAAGTTAAGAATGCTTTTCTCGGATTGTATGGAACATTCATTTCGCCTCAAAATGGTTCAAATGGCTCTGAGCACTATGGGACTTAACTTCTGAGGTCATCAGTCCCCTATAACTTCGAACTACGTAAACCTAACTAACCTAAGGACATCACAAACATCCATGCCCGAGGCAGGATTCGAACCTGCGACCTTAGCGGTAGCGCGGTTCCAGACTGTAGCGCCTAGAGCCGCTCGGCCACCTCGGCCGGCTCATTTCGCCTCATTCAAGAGCAAAAATTAATCATAGATTAAGACGATTTGCACCTGAAGATAGACCTACAGGGATCATGTATTTAATAAAACACTAAAATTTGTGACTGAAGGCTTTTTTTTTTTAATTCATACTTCCAGTCACATTCAAGTCTCTCTCGGAGCGTTCATCGAAACATCTTCAAGCTGTCTCTCTAACGATACATTGTCGAACGGCACAAGGGAAAAATGAACACTTATATCTTTCCGTGTGAGATTTGCTCTTTCTTATTTTATTATGATTGTCATTTCGTCGTACGCAACGCGCTGTTCCGGAGTTGCCGCCTACGAGTGTCCCCCTGATAAAAAGTTCAGGTGTCACACCAACCAACCCAGTACAAGAGTAAATCGAGAAAAAAATAAATATAAACCCAATACATTACTAATAATTTGTGGAGAGGAGCAATAGATCTCAATCTAACCTCTCAGAGGATAACAGATTCTGTGTGAACAATTCTGAAAACCGTCAGAGTAAGGGAATTCTATAATTGCGTCACTAACTACGAATGGGGCTAAATACATTGGAAATCACAATTCGCTTTCCGTACTTTCGCTCCTGTGATGAAGAAAAAGTCTTGAATGACTCTCGATTATTAAATACTCCACCGTACACAACAAGCTACTACAGGCTATACCACAAGCTAGTAACAGTATCCTCCACAAATATTCACAAATAGCTAACACTCAACTATCTTAGGGCGTCACTATTCCAAATTCTCCAAACTATACGCAGCACCTAAATCATCTGGCTTGTGCAACAAACTATCACAGGCAACAAAATCGTACGTTGTCAGACGCTACTACTGACATTAAAACTTTCATTTACGGTCATAGTTACGACACACAAACACCAATCTTGAAACTAGCACAGCGTACCACCAACGCAACACTGAGCCCATCACTCACAGATCGCTTGACCACGGCTCAAATACAATACAAAATTACGAGGAGCTACTGACAGGTATAATTCATGAAACAGTCCACTGATTGTGCCCTAGTAGAGTTACATCATTATCCAATCTTGCATTAAAAAAACTAAACCTCCTTATTACTTGTTTCCGAAACCTTTCCAACACAATTCCAAGGAAATCTCCAGCTGTCTTGATTCTCGATACAGAATTCTCCTAGCAAAGTGTCGATAGTGATACACGTAAACGTGTCTCGATCCACACGCAGTAACAGAACAGTCGACTCAAGCTCACGTACTCCTCGACTCCTCAATAGTGACTAACTGCTTCTTTCCAACCATAGCTGAACCATAAATCTAGACGTAGGGGGCTACCATTATTTTTTTACCAAGAAATATGATTTTTTGTTGTCGTTTCGTTGTATAGCGGCCAGCTCGCCCACCATTGCCGCTATTAGCTATCGCCGCATAGACGATTTTTGCCGCCTCTTGGTGAACACTTGTACAGCTGATTACAGTACCAGTTTTTCTACAAAATATACACGCACTGACTTTCGTTAAAAGAAAAAAAAGCAGTTTTACACCCTTTATCTTCTTCGTTATGTTTTGCTGCTGTCTTAATAGGTTGAAACGACCACATAGTTTACGTAACGACACGGAACTGTTCAAAATTAACTTTGACACGTTAAAGCGGGTGGGTGCCAACTAATGCTTTTCGCGTTTGAAGGAGGAAGTTTGAAATTCCATGAGCAGATCCTACAGTAACGAAAAAAGCCTTTTTTTTTAATGATTGGCTCCCCAACTCGCGTGTCATATCCATAGTAAACTGTCCCCTGTTTCGTGATGATACAAAACGAGGTACCCTTCTTTCAACTTTCTCTGTGTCCTCCGTCAATCTTATCTGACGCGGATCCCAGGCCACACAGCAATACTCCAGAAGAGAACGATTACGAGTAGTGTAGGCAGCTGTTTTTAGCAGATCTGTAGCATTTTCTAAGTCTTCTGAAACTAAATCGCAGTCTTTGGGTCGTGTTTTCCAACAACATTGTCTATGTCAACGTTCCACTTTAAGTTATTCGTAACTGTAATCCCTAAGTGTTTAGTTGAATTTCTAGCCTCGCGCTCTTTTCCTTATTTATAGCCAATTGCCTCTTTTCTCACCTTACGGGTAACTTTTCAATCATCTTACAACTGGATTTGATCGTCTGTTGACTTTATAAGGTGGCAAATGAAAGGGATCATCTGAAAACGGTCTTCGAGGGCTCGTCACATCGTTTCCAAAACCGTTGACATGGAATGGTCAGAAGCAGTCAGGAAAGCCCGTAAGTGTGTTTCTGTGTCGAGCCGTTTCCAAGTTAGTTGGCATTGAACGTAGCCAATCAGGCCGTTCCACGCGCAACTCCAGATAGTGTCTGCCGTTCTCGCAGCTTGGATCATAGCGCACACTACCGCTCGAGTTCGATCCTTACTACCGTCCCATGTGCCGCTTATCTATTGCTCTCTTGTTCGGTTTCAAGAATCCAAACGAAGAATGTGTTTGGCAGCACCGTCTGGCAGGCCGCTTGAATTGGCATGCGCAGAGGCCTGATTGGCTAACTTCAATGCTAACTAACTTGGAAACGGAGCAACTACAAGAATTTTTGTTCTTGAGAACTATTTCTCAGCGCAATACACAATAGAATAGCCTTAGACGCTTTTCAAACTATTTCTGACCATCCTGTATAAAGATCAGGAGCAGCAGAAAGCAGGGTGACCTTTCTGACAGGAAACAACGAATCCACTCGCAGAACTGATGCTGACGCCCCATAGGAACGAAATTTGATTAGGAATCACTTGTGAGGAAAGGTCGTCGAAAGCCTTCTGGAAATTTAAAAACGTATCAGTTTGATATCCTCTGTTGGTAGCAGTCGTAACTTCGTGAGATTAAAGAGCTAGTTGTGTTTCAGAAGATATCTGCTGGCAATATGTCAATATTCCGCTTTCTTTGAGATAATTCGTAATGTTCGAAATTCTACAGAAAATGTACGTTATTGATGTGCTCTGTAATCCAACGGATTACTCCTGTTTTCTTTATTGTGTATTGGTGTCATCTGTGTAACAATCCGCTACTTAGGTACGGACCCTTCGACGAGTTAGCAGTTGTAAATGATTGCTACTTATGGAGCCTATACAACAGAGTACTTTGAAAGGAACGTAGCAGGCACATGAACTGGACCATATAGTGATTAAAGCTGCTTCGCTACACCAAGGATATCTACGTCTATGTTGGCAGTTGTTCTTGATTCTAATTCTGGAATATTTACTAAGTCTTCTTTAATGAAGGAATTTCGATAAGCCGTGTTTACGAACGATGCTTTAGTGGCAATGTCGTCAGTAGTATTACCATCGCTATCGCGCAGTGAAGGTATTGATTACATCTTTCCTTGGTATACTTTACATACGACTAGGGAGTCTCTTTGGGTTTCTCTTCCATCCTTCAAGCCAGGGTTTCATTCGCACTGAAGATCGCGTCTCTAAAACTTCTCCGTTTTCAGGTATTTTGCGAACTTTAAAATTTGGTACGCTCTTTTCGTTACTTCTTCGACAGTGTTCTACCTCTTATGTGTACCACGGTGGATCAGCACCGTCTTCTATTAATATTTCAAATAATCTCACAATTATTCGAACCGGCTTATTTCTGAGTCGTAGGTCTTCGAACAGATGTGGGTGAGAGTCGTCTGCTGTGGAAGATTAGAGAAAACTTGTAAAGAGTAGAACTGTCGGCAGTGATATGACATAGCAAAATGTATCCTTACGCACTGCTGGTTTTCTGGAACTTTTGCAGCTGAGCGTGCCTTTCGTCGGAAGAAACGATGTTACGTTCAACAATTTCCAATTGCTACCGGTCTCTCCCTAGAATGCGATGAACGACTCGCTTTTTCCGCTGGAGGGGCGCATGTTGCTCAATCGTACAACAATTATTTGCACAGTTTACTAAAGCGTCTGGTAGTATGGTGTCGATCAGTACTGCAACACTGGCTGATGATTCGCTTTATTCGTGGAATGTGCTTATAACGGCCTATGAAATCAGTGACTGTCGTGCCACAGTTCTTGGCCAGTCGCTTCCGCTGGTGGAACCTATTGTTAATGGAACAGTCATAAAAAGCCTAACGGGGGCAGCTATAAAAAAAGCTCGGAAAATTAATACACCAAAGACAAGCAGCAACGTTGAAATGGAATAAATTTAACAGTTAACAAGAGCATAGTCGAGTCTAGGTATCATACGGAAGAGTGTTACTGGCAAAAAATAAAAAACGACCTTAAATGAACCTAAAAGTTTGAAGAAAAGTTATATTCGTAAATAGAAACGTTTTCTTATACGGCAATATGGTCATATTTATTTTGTAACAAAGTCTGTTCTCTATGCTAATCACTCTCTTCCCATTTCCATTATACGCAGTTCAATGTAACAAGAGGTAAGAGACAGGTTATATGCTCAATGCATGTTCAGTTGCGCTCCTTTATTCAAGCCTGTAAGGAGAACAGTGTCGGCAGCTTCCGCAGCCTCGCGCTACAGCATCAGCTACTTTGGGTTCCATTAGCAGAAGCAAGAAATCGGCAGGGGAGGTGTGGTTCAAATGGCTCTGAGCACTATGGGACTTAACAGCTGTGGTCATCAGTCCCCGAGAACTTAGAACTACTTAATCCCAACTAACCTAAGGACATTACACGCATCCATGCCCGAGGCAGGATTCGAACCTGCGACCGTAGCTGTCACGCGGTTCCAGACTGAAGCGCCTAGAACCGCACGGCCACAACGGTTGGCCAGGGGAGGTTTATCACCACAGTTGCCTTGTTGTTGCAATTACATTTACGAAAACCCTTCAGAACTGCTCGAACTGCTCTGGTGAGAGCATACTGAAGCGAATACCCTACTCACCGCCACAGTCTTCTCAGCAGTATACAGTACAGTGTTAGTTGCTGTTGGAAAACATCCATTTTGCTCCTTACTTCGAGCCTTTTGCTAGACGGATTCCACCTAAAGTTTTACATTTTACAGAGAATTCTACCTTACAAAGTACTGTGATCATACAAACCCCTTTTCATGACCGGTTTCTCGTTTTAGTCCAGATTATTGTGAAAGATCCCTGCAGAAGCCAAGATTTATTTTACCTTTTATTGTTTTTGTAATGAGTACACATTGCGTTAAACTAGAACAGCGTTTATATATCAGAAAGTTCCTGGAGTAAATAAATTACGTTCATTGTCATTATCAGTATCATCATCATCATCATCATCATCATCATCATCACCATCACCGTTAGCATTTATCACCCACTGCAGGATATAGGTCTTTCTCCAGACATCTACATACATTTTCTTTTGTCATGAATCTGTTTTCCGTTAAGTTGTCGTCAAGGTATTATAGTATCACGATAGTTGTATATTATTAACAATACAACTTCACAGCTCTGCTGGAACGGCAAACAGCTGTGTGCACGTGCAATTCGAAGTGGCAACGAGTTATCTGTTCTTAGTGTGGTTTTCAGTGTGACAATTTACCTTTGGAATGTTTTCTATTGTTTCAAGTATTATTACGTTTTTGTTGTATTTTTAGATACAAAATATATCCTCTATAAAGTAGGCTGTGATGACACTTATCCTAGTGGGACTTTTAAGCTTCCGAAGTTGTACGTTCCGGTTCTGTCGGAAATAAACGGGTAGCATATGAACTAGCCTTTCTACATTTTTTCCCATAACAGGCAAAAGACATAAATGTGGTGAAAAGAACATGAAGGAAGGAACCGAGTGAGGAATTTTCAGTTCCAAGAAGTACATTAGGCTATAGGCTTAAACACTTATGGGAAAACAAAGAACTCATGAAACGTGTTTTGGGAAATAATATTCTTTTCTGAGGACATTCACTGATACACAGGTTACAATAGTGTGGGTGAAGAATAGAAACTTAGAGTTCCACCTTATGTCTTCGAGTAAAGGTAAAATAAAGCAAAACAAAGATGAGAGTGGTTGAATAGTTTTATTATGATTTTATGAGAAGACATGAAAACTTAATGCTGCAGACAGCTGAGTACAAGAGTTCACAGCAAGCAGAAGGTTTCAGCAAAGAACTAGTTAATTTGACAAATTAGGTTAGCTTAAAAGAAAGTTAAAGTAGTTTATAACCATTTAAGGTCCAACTGAAAGCATTTAAGATACAATTAAAACTCCTTTGCAACGAAACTTATTTGAAAGATCACAACGTCATGACCCAAATAATTAAACGACCTGAACGTAAAGCGTACAAAAGACATTTAAAAAATCTATGACAATATATTCTTATGAAATTGAGTTCTGTAATTTTACTAAGTAACGCATAACACCTTTGTTTAGTCCGAAGAATGCTCCAAAAATTATTATTCTCCAAACTCTTACGTCTTCGGTACACAGGGCGACATTTTTCTAGCGCATGTACATTGGCTAGCCAACAGCCTTGCCGCAGTGGTAACAGCGGTTCCCGTCAGATCACCTTCAGTAAAGCGCTGTCGGGCTGGGCTAGCACTTGGACGGGTGACCGTCCGGTCTGATTAGCGCTGTTGGCAAGCGGCGTGCACTCAACTCTTGTGAGACATACTGAAGCTACTTAACTGAGAAGTAGCGGCTCCGGTCACGAAAACTGACAACGGCTGGGAGAGAGATGTGCTGACCACATGCCCCTCCGACATGGCGGCCGGTCGGTACCGTTGGGCCTTCCGAGGCCTGTTCACACGGATTACATTGGCGACCATGCTATCCGTAACAACATATATATCATGTGGTACCTGTTTCATACTGATCACGAGGATGTAGCCACATCCCCTGTACACTTGACAATAGGTGCTCCAGACCTAGCTGATGTTCCAAAGCAAGGTGCTCAGGTAAAATAACAGCTAAGTGGAAACAGCCCATTTCTTGTCAGTATATGCCCAATCCATCCACGTTTCAGATCCATAACAATTTTCTCTCAACTCGATTTCCGTTTTGTACTTGTTTGTGACTCTTACTCAACTTCCATCATTCTATCGATCGTTGACTATTTTTGAACTTCTCCCGCATTTATCGTGTACATTTCACTTCCGTAAGTCACTACTGGCTTTTACTTAATTTAGAGTTATTTCTTTATTACGTTTCACACAAGCAATTAAAATATTCACAAATCAAGGATGAAAGTTTTTCTCCCGAATTAGGAGTCAGTCTATATGTATAGGGTGTCACATTTCTCTTGCTCAGCGAAAATGTCTTCTTCTAATGTGTTAAACGAAAAATTGTATCCACCAATGTTTTTTAACATGCTGGAGGTGCACGTTTTACGTACCCCAATAGATGTAGAAGATATGGGTAGAGGTTAAACTTTTTTAACTGGCCCCATGTACATTTTATTCAAGAATACGCTTACCCTCTCCAAGAATACACTTACCCTCTCTCAAAAATGTTTCACATTGTTCCATTTTTGTTAATGAAACGTAGATGTGCCAAATATTAAGAGTACATAGATTGTGGAGCAACCGAGCTGTTTACTGCGTTCATTGTACACATTACTTACTCATTGTAGTGTTGTACACTAAAGAGACAAAGAAACTCGTACACCTTCATAATATAGTGTAAGGCCCCCGTGAGCACTCAGAAGTGCCGTAACTCGACGTGGCATCGACTCAACTAAGATCTGAAGTAGCTCAGTAGGGAACTGACACCATGAATCCTGCTGGGCTGACCATAAATTTATAAGACTACGATAGGGTGAAGATCTCTTCTGAACAGCATGTTGCTAGGCATCCCAAATATCCTCAACAATGTTCAAATAAGATCTGAAGTAGCTCAGTAGGGAACTGACACCATGAATCCTGCTGGGCTGACCATAAATTTATAAGACTACGATAGGGTGAAGATCTCTTCTGAACAGCATGTTGCTAGGCATCCCAAATATCCTCAACAATGTTCAAATATGGGGAGTTTGGTGGCCAGCGGAAGTGTTTAAGCTCGGAAGATTGTTCCTGGAGCCACTCTGTAGCAATTCTGGACATGTGGGTTGTAGAATTGTCCTGCTGGAATTGCCCAAGTCCGTTGGAATGCACAATGAAGATGAATGGATGAAGGTGATCAGACAGGGTTCGTATGTACATGTCATCTGTCAGAGTTGTATCTAGACGTATCAGTGGTCCCAAATCATTCCAACCGCACACGCCCCACACCATTACAGAGCCTCCACCACGTTGAATAGTCGGCTACTGACATGCATGGTTCATGGATTCATGAGGCTGCCCCATACCCGTACACGTCCATCCGCTCGATACAATTTGAAGCGAGACTCGTCCGGCCAAGCAACAGGTTCCCAGTAATCAAGACTCCAATGTCCATGTATACTGGCCCAGGTGAGGCGTAAAGCTTCGTGTAGAGCAGTCATCAAGGGTACACGAATGGGCCTTCATCTCCGAAAGCCCATATCGGTGATGTTTCATCGAATGGTCTGCACGCTGACACTTGTTGATGGCCCAGCATAGAAATCTCCAGCAGCTTGTAGAATGGTCGCACTTCTACCAAGTTAAAGGATTTTCTTCAGTCGTCGTTGGTTCGTTCTTCCCGGATTTTTTTCCGGCCGTAGCGATGTCGAAGATCTGATGGTTTACCGGATACCTGACATCCACGGTACACTCGTGAAATGGACGTACGGAAAAAACCCAGCTTCATCGCTATCTCGGAGATGCTGTGTCCCGTCGCTCGTGTGCCCACTATAGCACCACGTTGAAACTCACATCTTGATGACCTGATACTTTAGCAGCAGTAACCGATCTAACAACTGCCCCAGAGACTTGTTGTCTTATATAGGCGTTGCCGACCGCAACGTCGTATTCTGCATGTTTGCATATCTCGGTATTTGAATACGCATGCTTATACCAGTTTCCCTGGCGCCTCAGTGTAGTATAGCTGTGAGTTTTGTTTATGATTACAGTACACTGCATATCATGGTGTGGTCTTGCATCAGAGTAGTTTAGTAATTGTATGCGATAGTACGTATTCTGAACATGATCTTTGTTGTGTGAAGGTGTATGATGTACGCGCATTACGATAAGATAGAAATGCTGGTGATCTGCAGAGAAAGTACGTCGAGAGACAGTAGTTCAGTAAATTGCTTTTCCACGTTCAGTATTGTTAGAGAACATTTTAATTATTATGTCTGTTTTGTTCTCTACTTACACGCGTGCCCTGTAATTTTTTTATAGGCGGGCGAAATTCTGTTCAGGCTCTGCTACTGTACAGCAGACGATTCCCTCACAAGCCATCACCTTCTCGCTAGACGTTTGGTCGTCTCATTTGTCGTCTACTTCAGATGGAAAGTTTAAATGGAAGACCTTGAAACTGTCAAAGAAACAAACAGACGAAGCTACTGCAGTCGCTATGCTTTCTGCCCTAGTCGTAATCCCACAAGGCAGCTTACGACGAATTCAACGTGAAGCTGATGTCTCAAAAACAAGAGCACATCACATTCTGCAACGTTGTAAATTTCCTTACTATGCTCATTCGCACCAAGAACTTCATGGAAATGACTTCAACAATAGAGTTCAATACAATCAGTAGGCTACGGAAAAACTTCTGGCTAATCCTAATTTCTTCTCAGATGTTATTTCTACCGACGAGGAGTCATCCACCAACAAAGGAAATGTCAGTATGTGAAATATCCATTGTTAGTCCATCAACAACCAACGGTGGCTCCGACAGGTGGAACGTCAACATCTCTGGAACGTTAATGTGTGGTGCGGAGTTATGGGAGATACCATTATCGGAGCTGTCTTCGTGGATAGCAAACAAAATGGCAGAAAATATGCTCGATTTTTAAAATATGCTCTCCCTGTTGTCTTTTCCTGCCCGATCTTCGGAGCTTACAGCGCCGGATTTTTTTTTGGGGGGGGGGGGGGGGGAAGGGGAGGGGGGGAGCAGTCAATGTGGCTACCTACCGAAATGTTTCAATAACACCAGAGAACATGCAGCAGCTTCACGAGTGTACAGCTATCACAGTGAAAGTAGTAACATAATGTAGGACGTTCTTCATCCACCGAGTGACCCAGTCAGTGTATGAATGCCAATGGTCACCATTTTGAGCATGATATGTAAACGCTCTGTTTTTCATGTGGTGGTAATATCAGAGTAAAATTTACAACAAAGGACCATATTACTTCTGCATTATCATAATCACAGTAATACACTACTGTATAATAACAAGATTCATTTCCTGTAGAGTAGTATTGTTGCGTGCAATGTTTGTTGGTAACTGTTCCCCCAGGATCCTTGTTCACTTCAGTGAGGGTGATAATTTACCCGATTAAACAGTTTTTCGTGTGTGTGGGTGTGTATGAGGAGATGGGACGGGTGAGATACACTTTTTGACATAAGCTTAGCTCCCTTCTTGAAAAATGAATATGTAGTCTACCGTGAACCCATTTGTCGATGGCGAGTACAATCATTGGATTAACTATCTTTAAAGTATTCACGGAAGGTCTCGTTATACACTGCTAGCTCTCCATAACACGAAACTACCTCATAATCAGCACACTCTCACAATCGTATTACTCCTTCTACAACACTACAGTATCTTATCACAGACTCTTCCAAGGGTTTCGCTTTTGCATGTCTCTTGATCTACTAATCCCTGGTCTTCCGCACAGGCACATTGTTCTGCTTGCATTACTCTTTGCGTTCGTTACCACAGAGCTCAAAAATGGTTCAAATGGCTCTGAGCACTATGGGACATAACATCTGTTGTCATCAGTCCCCTAGAACTTAGAACTACTTAAACCTAACTAACCTCAGGACATCACACACATCCATGCCCGAGGCAGGATTCGAACCTGCGACCGTAGCAGTCGCGCAGTTCCGGACTGAGCGCCTAGACCACAGAGCTCGCTGTCCTCTAGCCTTCCAGAGTATACACTTTATACTGTATTTCTTAATTACATGCAGTGACTCACAAAACCTGCCTACTTGCATTCGTAATTTGATTACATTTTTAGTCATTCAACTAACTTACTTTGACTCAATAGCAATTCATCACTCCAAGTTATTAATACTCCTTTTTTTTACTTTAAAAATTGATTATCTCCATAGAACGTATTAGAAAATTTTTCAAAATTAAGGTGCAAATTATTAGAGATACCATAACTGCTTTTAGCATTTTAGGTTTCAACTACCCAAACACTGGAAATTAAACTTACTATTCGCTTCTTCTTACATCATGGTAACTTCTTATAAGATTTATGGCAGCCTATTAGATTATCAAGATACGTTTGAAGAAAAAGTAGAACCATCTCAGAGATACAAGAAAAGAAGGTGAATAGTGATTGTGATGTATGGAAACTTACACTATGTGATGAGAAGTATCCGGATACCCTCAAAACAAACATTTATCATATTAGATGCGTTGCGCTGCCGCCTACTGCCAGTACATCATAACAGCGACCTCAGTAGTCATTAGACATCGTGAGGAGCAGAATGGGACACTCCGCGGAACTCACGGATTTCAAATGTAGTCTGGTGATTAGTTGTCTATTGTGTTATACGTCTATACGCAAGATTTCCACACTCTTTAACATACCTAGGTCCACTGTTTCCGATGTTATAGTGAAGTGGGAAAGTGAAGGGACACGTACAGCACAAAAGCATACAGTTCGACCCCGTCTCTTGACTGACAGAAGCCGCCGACAGTTGAAGAGGTTCATAATGTGTAATAGGCAGCCGTCTATCCAGGCCATCACAAAGGAATTTCAAACTGCATCAGGACCGACTGCATGTACTATGAAAGTTGGGCAGGAGATGAGAAAACTTGGATGTCATCGTCAAGCGGATGCTCACACGCCACTCATCACACCGGTATATGCCAAATGACACCTCGCTTGATGTAAGGAGCATAAACATTGGACGATTGAACAGTGGGGAAACGTTGTGTGGACTGACGAATCGCGGTACACAATGTGGGTATGTCGAATGCTCGGTGAACGTCATCGTCCAGCGTGTGTAGAACCAACAGTAAAATTCGGAGCCGGTGGTATTATGGTGTGGTCGTGTTTTTCAAGGAGGGACTTGCATCCCTTGTTGTTTTGCGTGGCACTATCCAACACACCCCCACGTTGGTGTTTTAAGCACCTTCTTGCTTCTGGCTGTTGAAGAAGAATTCGGAGATGATGACTGCATCTTTCAACACGGTCGAGTACCTGTTAATAATGCATCTCTGTAAAGGACAGGACTGCCGAGAGTCCTGACCTGAATCATACTGAACACCTTTGGGGTGTTTTCGAACGCCGACTTCGTGCCAGGCCTCACCGACCGTAATCCATACCTCTCCTGAGTGCAGCACTCTCTGAAGAATTGACTGCCATTCCCCAAGAAACCTTCTATCACCTGATTGAAGGTATGCTTACTAGAGTGGAAGTTGTCATCAAGGCTAAGGGTGGGCCAACACCATATTGAATACCAGCATTACCGATGGAAGGCGCCACGAACTTGCAAGTCATTTTCAGCCAGGTGTCTGGATACTTTTGCTCAGATAGTGTGTGTAGAACAGGTACAGCGGGATTCAAACCTACGCATTTCCGACATAGTTTTGATGATAGATAATTAGTGTTTAATGCAGTTCTTTTTTACATTAAAATCATGATACACCCGGCACGGGTGTATCATGCTAAAAAAAAAAAATTTGTTCAGTCAGTATCAAGACACGGTGTGCAGTGGATCGGAGCTGAAGATATTCTTAAAAGACATGGATGAAATTCAGCAATTATCAAGAAAATCCATTCGATCACGGCACAGAATACAGCACAATTTTCATCATCGTAATATTTTATATGTGAAAGCTTATACTTCATTTTTGAAAACAGCAACCTAAATCTCATTTTTGCGTCAATAACATTACGAAATACCGGTTATAAGAATTCCTTAGAAATTGAAAGTTGTAATTGATTCCAGCCAAACTTATTAAGCGTCTCACCTGTTTGTCGCTTCGGTGAGCACCGGTTTACTTGGAGTTCTCGCGGCTAGTAATTTCATTCCTGCCCCGAGAAACTTGGCGATGCATTTCCAGGATCTTGGCGCTGTTTACCGCCGTGCAGATGGTACGCTGCCTGACGAGAGAGGAAGGACGAAAAGGCTCTTCATCACCGTAATTAGTTGCCTGGGGACCGGTGAAAATTCTGCGTTAGGCATTTTGCTCTTTTCAAAATGATTTCATTGACACGAGAGGAGCTGTTAATTAGTAAAATAATGAATCTCGAAATTGCGTACCGCCAGTTTAGATTTGAGAGAAAGGCAAGTAGAGTTTCTTGAAGCAGCTTCCGTGTTTGGCAATACATTTCAGTGAATGCTTTCGAGATCGTGGGAAATTTTAATTGGCTCCTGTTACGTAAAACGTGCCGAATCAACCTGAACTAAAGCTCGGAAAACGAGTGTTCAGTTTTCATCAATAAAGCGTAATGAAGACAAATAAAAGCCTTCCTGTTTGTCATATTTCTTTATTTTCGAAGCAGAAATTACAAGTGTTGACCATTCCGTCGGTTCTCTTAAAACGTTTTGGATTCGATAAAATATATTATAAAGTCAAATCACCGTCCAACGTTATGGTACAGTCCATGGCAACACACGAGGTAACTTACATCTTGGCTGACGGGAGAGCATTATGCATGATGGAAACACTTCACTGAGAAGATATACGAGTACATTCCAGTCCTGATGTCCGACAATGATAACGAGTCCAAAACTTTACAGAGAGGAGACGATTGAGAGCTTGTAATGTCTGAAGAAATGCTTCAGAGTCAATATCAATTTTAAACGTCTACTTTGAATTAGTGAGCGGTTTCAACAGTACTTCGCTGTCATTTCGGATGTTATTTTTTCAGACTTATACCATACATTTTGACAAAGGCTCCAAACTATTTAAATCTTCAAGTTTGTCAAATTATATGGAATGATTTTGAAAAAGATGAGGTTCGAAGATAAGAGCAAAATACTGAGAAATCAATCATAAATTAAAAATATATATTTAAATACGGTCTTTGCTCTGCAGTATTTACTCGAATATTACGAAGGTAACAACCTTTTATTCTTTTGCTGTCGATTTTAAATTTTGCAGAACTCAGTTCATGAGATTTTTGATTTTATTTGTTGTCCACTTCATTCTGTCTCAATGGTTATGGTGGTGCTGGCAGCCATACTGATATTCTTTAGCTTAATGAGACTACAAAAATAATAAAATTGTATTATTAGAATAGCTTATTTATTAAGATGTAGTGGGTAGGATTGTCGCAGTAAGGATTGGTAAACGCCAGCACACAGTTCTTGATTAAGAAGATGTCGTCGTCAGGGGAAACAAACCCGGTATTCTACGTGTCTGGTAGATAGGTTAGAAAATTTCAAAAGGGACATCGATAGCTGAAGTTAGATACATTGCGAATTGGTGGTGTTTGGTAGCAGGAGGGAAAGAACTTCTATCCATTTGAGTACAATGTTGCGATTAAAAAATGAAATAAGAGTAGATCGAATATAGAATCAGAAAATAGGAATATGGGTAAACTACTATGAGCAGGATCATAGGATGCACACGAACTCAGCACCCAGGACCGTAGTACAAGTTTATGTGCCAATTATCTCCTCAGGTGATGAAGAGATTGAAATAATGTATGACAATATACAAGAAATTATTCTGACAGTTACGAGAGAAAACTTTAATTGTGATAGGGGACTGGAATAGGAAAAAAAAAAAAGAGAAGGAAAAATAGCAAGTGAATTTGGCCCAGAGAAAAAGAATGAAAGAAGAAGCCGCTTGGTAGAATTTTGCATAGAGCATAATTTAATCATCACCGACACTGTCTCAGAATCATGAAAGGATATACGTGGGAAAGACCTGGAGACACGGGAAATTAAACAATTATTGAGACAGAGATTTCGTAACCAGGATTTATTCTGTAAAACATTTACAGACATATATGTGGATTCCGGCAGTAATACACTGGTTATGGCCTGAAGATTAAAACTGAAGGAGTTACAAAAAGGCATACAGTTAAGGAAAAGGGGTCTGGATAAGCTGAAAGAAGCAGAGATTACTGAAAGTTTCTCAGAGAGTATTAGGCAAGGATTGACTGATACAGGGGACAGGAATCCCGAAGATGATGAATGGATTGCTTTGAGAGATGAAATAATGAAGGCAGCAGTGGACCACATAGGAAAAGGACAAGTAGTGGTAGAAATACTTCGATATAACAGCAGATATTGAATTTAAAAGAAGAAACGTGAGCGTATAAAAATACAGCAAATGAAGCAGGCAAAAGGGAGTACAGTCTTCTAAAAAATTAAATTGACAGGAACTGCAAAATGGCTAAGCAGGACAGATGCAAGGATGTAGCAGTTTATGTCATTAGGGAGAAAATAAATACCGCCTATAGTGAAATTAAAGGGGCCTTAGGAGAAAAGAAAATCAGCTAAAAGAACCAATTCGAATCCAGGTCTCCAGTGTTGAAATCTTTCCATTGAAATACCCTCGTATTCCAAGAAGAATATAGTTATTGTGATTAGAAAGAAAGCTGGTGCCGAATGGTGTGAATATTACCTAACTATCAGTTTAATAAGTCATGGCTGGAAAATATTAATAAGGATTATTTACAGAAGAATCAAGAAACTGGACCTATCTGAGCTCGGAAAAGATCAGTTTAAATTCTGGAGAAATGTTGGAGCACATGAGGGAATACTGACCATACAACTTGTATCGGAAGTTGGGTTAAGGAAAGCAAACCTACGTCTATACTTTTTGTAGACTTAGAAAAAAATTTGACAATGCTGACAGGAATACGTTCTTTGAAATTCTGAAGAAAGGAGAAACAAAATACAGGAAACAAACGCTATTTACGACTTGTACACAAACCAGATGACAGAAGAGTCAAGGGGTATCAGAGAGATGCTGTGATTGAGAAGAGAGAAGGAGAGGCTTGTAGCCTCTCCCAGATGTTACCTAATCTGAACATTGTGCAGACAACAAAGGAAACAAAAAATGTGATGGGGGGTATGAAGTTCAGGGAGAAGAAAAAGATAACTTTCAGTCCACCATCATCTTTGTAATTCTGGCAGAGAAAGAAAAGTACTTGGAAGACGAGCTGAACAGAATGGACGACGCCTTGAAAAGAGGATATAAATGAACATTAACAAAAGCAAAACAAGTGTAACGGGATATAATCAAATTAAACCATGGGATGCTGAGTGAATCAGATTAGGAAACGATACACTCAATGTAGTAGATTACTTTCGCTATTTGGGCAGTAAAATAACTAATGATGGACGAAATAGAGAGGATATTAAATGTAAACCGGCAACGGGAAGTGAAGCGTTTCTGAAGAAGAGAAATTTATTTCCATCGAATATAGTTTTAAGTGCTGAGAAGTCTTTTCTGAAGGTATTTGTTTGTAGTGTAGCCTTGTACAGGAGTGAAAGTGCACTATGAACAGTTCAGACAAAAAGAGAATAGACGCGTTTGAAATGTGGTGACACAGAAGAATACTGAGGATTACATGGGTTGATAACGTAACTGATGTGGAGGCATTGAATAGATCTGGAGAGATAAGAAATTTGTAACACACCATGACTGAAAGAAGAATTTCGGTTGTTAGAGTTCGTTCTACGACATAAAGGAAGCACCAGTTTAGTATTTCAGAGAAGTGTGGAGGGCAAAAAGTGCAGTGGGAGACCTACACATGATTACAGTAAGCAGGTTCAAAATGAAATAGGTTATAGTAGTTTTTCGGAGAAGAAAGGGCTTGCACAGGATACAGTAGCGTGGAGAGTTGTATCGACACAGTCTTGCACAGCAACAGTGTAAAACTGTAGGTCACTGGTCTTTTGAAACAGGTGAGTTAATAAGAGCTTCCAACACCAGTTTCGATACTGTTACCAGATGGACGGAGTAATGATTGCTGGTTAATGACTTTGCTGCCGCTTTGAAACTTTCCTGCCAACCTGTAGAATCTCACACAGATCATGCAAACGCTACATATTGTTCGCTTACTCGGGATAATGCTTTTGAGTGTTCTACTGTTTTTCTTCAGCTTTCTCTGAGCGGACAACCCATTGTAATTAAGACATTAGCTGTTACGTTTATATAAAAAATAACCGAACGAATGACTCACAGTCATTGGAAGGCTTCCAACTAACGTTTAAAAATGTTTCAGTTCCCTTCGTTAGAGGATGCCTTCGGTATAATTGTTCCTCTGTGTAACTGATGAATGACTCTCGTATATTTGGGAATTTAGGAAGGATCTAATAAGACTTTTGTGATATATTGGATGTAATTCTCGCGTGCAGTCTGTAGATTTGAATTACTACAGTGAAACAGTAACATGATTTTATGAACTACAAAGTTAATGTTATGCATGTTCATTAGACCATCTGTCATCTGGAAGTGTTTCTATAAAAGTAAAAGCAGAAGTTGAATATAAAAGACTGGCCGTTGACTTCTAAAAACTAAAATGATCAATATCTGTTATGATTTGCAATTCTGGGTATCTTCTGTAAACATGTTGATTTGTACAGTCAAGCACGCGACTCAAATTCCTGTCACAAACTGTCTGTCGAAGTTCAACGAATGTTCGAAGTGTAGTTCAGTCAAAAAAATACTACTGTGGTCGATTCCTATTGGCTCATTCTTCCCCTTACCCAGAGTCTCTACAGTCACTTCTGTCAAGACGCTGCACTTGACGCTAGATGTAATTTAGCATCCTAACCTAGTCTTACATCAGTTCTAAAACCTACAATGAAACAAACTTTAAATTTTTTTCACTTTCTTTTTATTTGAGTTTCAAGACTGTTTGCTAGCGTTTCCTTCTCATATAAGTTATCCATGTTTCATGAAACACTTCATTCACAACTATCAGAGGAATTAGTACTTCAAGTCAAATATTTGTGATAGTTTTCTAACCATACTGACATATTTACAGAATGGTACAGGGAATTAATACAGGGTGTTATCCCACACTTTCTACTTTCTGATCTTTCGTATAATCGATTACCAAAGAAGAAAAGGAAGATTAGATTTTAACTTTCTGTCAACTACTAGATCATTATACAAACAGAACAAGTTAGTGTTGAATTGATTTTATTGCGTTTTTTATTCATTAAGTGCCTTTCGTTTAGTACAATCATAGACCATTACAGTGTGGATAAGTGGGTTTTGTAAGCTATGATTAAAGCTTCGACAGAATTTGACAGTCCGTGTTATATATAGCGAAATAAATCGAAGCGAGTGTCACGTCGTATGTAACAGGCGTAACACCTAACAGTCTTACAGTTTTGTGTAACATTGACCAGTGGATACAAGGTAGGATCACGCCTGTAGATGGTCCGACTTATGGTAAATGCGCTGAAGCCACCGTTCCTTTTTCTCCGGTCTCATACACTGTACAGTAGAGTGCATCAGACTGGAAAACGAAGAACAGACACCAGCACATTTACTAAGTGACAAGCTACGCACAGGATTCATCCTGCCTTGTATCCACTGGTCTACGCTACACAGACCTGCAAGGATATCGGGTCATACCCTTTTAACATGTGACGTGAGAACGTAATTCCTTCAATTTATTTTACTATGTAAGGTGAACATTAATAAAACCAACAAACTGCAGGATTGGGTCCCTGACTGGAAATGTAGGAAAAAAGTTCCTATGAACATGTGTTCGGATGTGGGAGTAGAGAGTTGTGCCGCATCCATGTCACAAACATTCTGTGTCTCTTGATCCATCAGGGACAGGGGGTCATCAGCTGGTCAAGTAATTATCGATAAAAGTCACCAACAACTGTGTAATATACATGTTTTTTATTTTATTTTGACTGTCAATTTCGGCTTTCCGTTATGCCATCTGCAGGCCGATATACTGTACATCTCTCTAAAATTAACGATATTGTATACAGTGCCGTTATTGCAATCAAGTCTTTCAACGAGGCGCTTGGGAAACTGTTTTGAAATCACGACATCCAGGACTGTATATACACTGTACGACGATATCACCTATTTTTGAGAAATGCATGTGGGTACTGAAAGCGACATAATGGAATGCCGAAACTGGTAGTCAAAATAAATTAAAAACATCTAAATTAGACGGCTATTGGCGAATTTCATTAATAATGTTGAAAGTTGCCTCCATGGGGAGCGGTCGTCATGCAGCATACACATAATCGTACCTTCGCTTACACATTGTTGGCAGGCCATTTGCCTGGAGACTGTACTATGGTTCGCCTCAGTATTAGTAGTAGCACCAGGACTTTCAAATCTGGTGTACGCCCAGTCCGCCGCCTCCTGCACGTTCGTCTGTCTGAGAGGACACATGATTACACGAATGTGCGAAAAGGGTTTGGAATGTATTCTGATGCGGTTTCTGTCTGTGAGGGTACTTGTTCTAGTGCAGCCATGCTGCCTCTCGGCCGTTTCCATCCGCTTGGTCACACGCAAACACCATCTCGGCTTGTTCCCGACATGAATACCAGACCATTCTCCTGCTTAGAGTGCGCTGCATCAATCGCACAATCTGCAACACACAAGGAATACAAGACGAATGGTCGGAGAAACTTTCATTCGTCAGCGCCATCTAACATGTCAACAATGCATTTCCAGAAACACGTTCATAGGACGTTTATTCCTCCAGTACCAGTCAGGAATCCATCTCTGAAATTTGCCGGCTGTACATGCTCACCCTGTATATGACGAGGACAACCTATTTTTGCCGATTCCCTGATAGTGGGCCGGCCGCGGTGGTCATGCGGTTCTAGGCACTCATTCTGGAACCGCGCGACCGCTACGGTCGCAGGTTCGAATCCTGCCTCGGGCATGGATGTGTGTGATGTCCTTAGGTTAGTTAGGTTTAAGTAGTTCTAAGTTCTAGGGGACTGATGACCACAGATGTTGAGTCCCATAGTGCTCAGAGCCATTTGAACCCTAATAGTGGCACCAAAATCCACTTAGCAATACCATACTGGTCAGTCTGAATACGCTTTGCATTACCAGAATGCGCATCATGAATTAATGAAAGAATTAATAAATTCTGCTAAATGTTCAAATGTTTAACATCTTCTAAGGGGTCAAACTGCTGAAGTCATCGGTCTGTAGAGTTACACACAACGTAATCTAACTTACGCTAAGAATAACACACACCCATGCCCGAGGGAGAACTCGAACCTCCGGCGGGAGGTGCCTCGCAATCCGTAACATGGCGCCTAAGACCGGGCGGCCAGTCCGCGCAGTAATTCTACAAACAAGGGTGTTGTTTTCTACACATTCTGCATATTGTTTACTGTACAGAGATGGCATGAAATGGATATGCTTTTATAACAAGGTAAGATTGCGGAAGGATGGGGGAGGATATGAACCATGCAATTACAAAGGACTCGTTTCGTTCAGCGCCATGTCAGATGGCACATCTACACTGAGGTAACAAATGTCACGAGTAGTGACGTGAACATATGCAGATGGCGGTAGTATCAAGTACGCAAGTATTAAAAAACTGGTTCAAATGTCTCTGAGCACTATGGGACTTAACGTCTGAGGTCATCAGTGCCCTACAACTTATTTATTTATTTATTGTTCCGTGGGACCAAATTAAGGAGAAGTCTCCATGGTCATAGAACGAGTCAATACATGAAATTATAACACGATATTAGAAACAGATAAAATGAAATATAAAAAAAACATATTCAGGTGACAAGTAAGTTTAAATAAAGAAAATCAACAATGTAACACTGGAATTTGCTTAATTTTTTAGCTCTTCCAGGAGCTCCTTGACAGAATAGAAGGAGTGAGCCATGAGGAAACTCTTCAGTTTGGACTTAAAAGAGTTTAGGCTACTGCTAAGATTTTTGAGTTCTTGTGGTAGCTTATTGAAAATGGATGCAGCAGAATACTGCACTCCTTTCTGTACAAGAGTCAAGGAAGTGCATTCCACATGCTGATTGGATTTCTGCCTAGTATTAACGGAGTGAAAGCAGCTAACTCTTGGGAATAGGCTAATATTGCTAACAACAAACGACATTAAAGAAAATATATACTGTGAGGGCAATGTCAGAATTCCCAGACTGTTGAATAGGGGTCGACAAGACGTTCTCGAACTTACACCACATATAGCTCGAAAAGCCCGTTTTTGAGCCAAAAATACCCTTTTTGAATCAGAAGAATTACCCCCAAAATAATACCATACGACATAAGCATATGAAAATATGCGAAGTAGACTACTTTTCGTGTTGAAGTGTCACTTATTTCAGATACTGTTCTGATGGTAAATAAAGCAGCATTTAGTTTCTGAATAAGATCCTGGACATGGGCTTTCCACAACAGCTTACTATCTATCCGAAAGCCTAGGAACTTGAACTGTTCCGCCTTGCTTATAATATGCCCATTCTGTCTGGTCAAAATATGGGTTCTTGTTGAATTGTGAGTTAGAAACTGTAAAAACTGAGTCTAACTGTGATTTAACATCAAATTATTTTCCACAAGCCACGAACTTATTTCATGAACTACACTATTTGATACTATTTCAATATTACACACAAGATCCTTCACTACCAAGCTGGTGTCATCAGCAAACAGAAATATTTTAGAATCACCTGTAATAATAGAAGGCATATCATTTATATAAATAAAGAACAGCAGTGGCCCCAGCACCGACCCTTGGGGAACACCCCACTTAACAGTGCCCCATTGTGACTGAACATCACTACCACTCTCAATATTGCGGAGAATTACATTCTGCTTTCTGTTCTTAACGTAAGAGGCGTACCAATTATAAGCTACTCCCCTTACTCCATAATGGTCCAACTTCTGCAGTAATATTTTGTGGTCAACACAGTCAAAAGCCTTCGTTAAATTAAAGAAAACACCTAGAGTTCGCAACCTTTTATTTAATCCGTCCAAAACCTCACAGAGAAAAGAGAACACAGTATTTTCAGTAGTTAAACCATTTCTAAAACCAAACTGAACATTTGACAGCTATTATGTGAATTTAAATCCTCCAGTAACCTTCTCGATAACTTTAGCAGACACCGATGGCATAGAAATAGGTCTATAATTGTCAACATTATCGCTGTCTCCCTTTTTATAAAGTGGCTTCACTACCGAGTACTTTAATCGGTCAGGAAACCGACCACTCCTAAAGGAAAAGTTACAGATATGGCTAAGTACTGGGCTAACATACATAGAACAATACTTCAGTATTCTGCTAGATACCCCGCCATATACATGAGAGTTCTTGGTCTTTAGTGATTTAATTATTAATTCAATCTCCCTCTTGTCAGTATCATGGAGGAGCATTTCAGGTAACAGTCTCGGAACGCTTTCTTCTAAGAGCGCTATATGATTCCCTGTTGGGACTAGGTTTCTATTTAGTTCACCTGCAATATTCAGAAAGTGATTATTAAATACTTTACATATATGCGACTTATCAGTAACACGGACATTCCGACTACGCACTGATTCTATATCCTCGACCTGTCTCTGTAGACCAGCCACTTCCTTTACGACTGACCATATGGTTTTAATTTTATCCTGAGACTTAGCTATTCCATCTGCATAGCACATACTTTTTGCCTTCCTAATAACATTTTTAAGCACCTTACAATACTGTTTGTAATGGGCTGCTGCGTTTAGATTCTGACTGTTTCTAACGTTTTGATATAATTGCCACTTTGTTCTACAAGATATTCTTATCACTCTAGTCAGGCACCCAGGCTGCCTGTTTGTGCTAGTACACTGTTTTGAACGTTCTAACGGAAAGCAACTTTCAAAGAGCACGAGAAAAGTCTTGAGAAAAGCATTATATTTATCATCTACTGTATCAGCGCTATAAACATCTTGCCACTCTTGTTCCTTGATAAGGTTTACATAGGTCTCTACAGCAACTGGATCAGCTTTCCTAAACAGCTGATGCCTATATTTAACACGTGTTGCGGCACAAAAATCTTTTAGTGTTAAAATTTGTGCATCATGATCTGAAAGGCCATTCACCTTTTTGCTAACAGAATGCCCATCTAGTAATGAGGAATGAACAAAAATGTTGTCTATGGTTGTTCTACTGTTCCCTCGCACTCTCGTTGGAAAGAATACGGTTTGCATAAGATTATATGAATTAAGGTGGTCTACCAGAATCCTCTTCCTTGCACAATCACTTACACAATTAATATTGAAGTCACCACATATAACTAACTTTTTGTATTTCCTATAAAGTGAACCAAGAACCTCCTCTAGCTTTAGCAAAAATGTTGTGAAATCGGAGTCTGGGGATCTCTAAATTTCAACAGTTAGAAGTTTAGCTCCATTAAATTTAACCACACCTGTACAACATTCAAATACCTTTTCAGTGCAGTACTTTGAAACATCAATTGACACAAATGGGATGCCGTTTTTCACATACATGGCTACTCCCCCACACCGCAAAGAGCTCCTCGAAAAGCTGCCAGCCAACCTGTATCATGGTAAAGGAAGCCTCTGAATTATCTCCTTATTTAAGAAGAGTTCAGATATACCAATAATTTCAGAGTCAACATGTATAAGCAATTCACTAACTTTATCTCTAATACCTTGTATATTTTGATGAAATATACTAATTCCCTCATTACTCGGATACCTAAGCTTTGTCAAAAGTGGTTCCTTTGTTAGAGAGACTTCCCTTAAGCAGGAATACCTATCAGCCTGACTTCAATCTAAAAAAGGTGCAGCTCTAACACCCACTACTGCAGGAATTTTCCCATGAGTGATCCCACCAACCCCACTTATGCTGTCACCTATAAGCTTTGCTATCCTTCCCTTCCCGTACCTGTTGAGGTGCAGGCCATGTCTAGTGAAACCCGTCCTGCTGATAGACTCCACCAACACCACTGAAATGTGACCCATGCTTTCTGGCATCAGCGCACCCCCCAAGTCTCATGTCATTTCACCTGACGGCTGTATTCAGATGAGGCCGATCGTGACGCTGAAAGAGTTCCACGAAATGCACATTCGTGTGGCCAGTGCGAGTGGCTATCTTTTCCAGGTCATCATCTATGTCATACTCCCCATCCCTATCAATACTATTACCAGACCCACCCACAATCACTACCTGATCCTCTTTAGTAAAATCCCTACTTAACCCCCCTATGTTAACAGTCACCCGATCCAATTCAATGCTGGTAACCTGGTACTCACTCCCCAGCACTTCCTGCAACAACTGGCCTACACCTCTGCCATGAGAACTACCTAACAGCAGAACCTTCTTCTTCCTCTTCGACTTTGCAACTGTTCTAGCCATCGTAACTACTGAGGTCTGCTGCATACTTCCTACATCTACAGCTACTAGAGATTCCTCTCCACTAGACTCTGACAGTTGGTCATATCTATTGTAAACACCAATAGTAAAACTATCTGAAAATCTTCCTCTCCCAGCAGATCTCTTGCCAACAGCCAGCTCCCATTCCCCAACCCCCTTCTCCCTCCTCATCCTATCTAGCTCCTCCTGTGCGTTTTTCAACTGCACCTGAAGGGCACAGATCTTACGCTCCTGCTCCTCTATCAACTTACTCTTGCTACATAACCTGCAGTTCCAGGAGAGGATCTCACCAGAATGCCCACTGGCTTCCCCACTGCATTCCCCCCAGTGAAAATACTTCGAACAAGTCTCACACCGCAATCCACCACTCACGAACCTAAGGCAAAACCCAAACTTTTCACTCATGGTAAAATTTTACTTTTTTTAAGTTCCGCTACTACAATAAGAAGATGTTAAAAACCTGACAACAATAATCGCAAACTTACTCTACAAGGGAAGTAACTACTATTATTAACAGTATTAATAAACAACAAATGTGAATATAACAAAAGACTAATACAGAAAGAGAATCAAACGTCTAATGACACGGTAACGAAGCTGAAAACAGTTCCCAAAAGGTTTTCCTGAAATTATTTCACCAGAAAACATACAAAACACCGGTTGAAGACTACTAAAGTTCCTACATAAACCACTATACACAAACAATTAACCAGTACTCAGCTTTCGATGCGCCGCTACAGCTGCAACTGGTCAGCGCGGAATGTAAACACAGCTAAGAGGTTACGTTGCTCGATACGAAACACTCACAAATATCAGGTCACAACACAAGAAAGGCAGAGACGTATGAAGAAACCACTAATAAGTCACTTATATAGTAAATATTATCACAAAAACTGTTAAAATATGTATCTCAAGCGTAAAAATATATAACAACTTAGAGAGCGATCTCACACGCAGTCACTCGCTTACGACGTCTTAACCTACCAAAGGTACCGAGAACTACTTAAACCTAACTAACCTAAGGACATCACACACATCCATGCCCATGGCAGGATTCGAACCTGCGACCGTAGCGGTTCCAGACTGAAGCGCCTAGAACAGGTTGGCCATAATCGCCGGCCAAGTGTTAAAAGGGCAGTGCTTTGAGGAAGGCGGAATTTGTACTCGGGAGATCCACATGAAAAGGTTTCCCGTGTGATTATGGCCGCACGACGGAATTAACAGACTTTTAACGCCGCATGGTAGTAGGAAGTGGACATACGGGACACCCCATTTCGGAAATCGTTAGGGAATACAATGTTTCACGATAAATAGTGTCGGCAATAAGCCGAAAATACCTAATTTCAGGCACTACCCCTCACCACGGACAATACAGTGGCCGACTTCACTTAACGACAGAGAGCAGTGGCGTTTGTGTAGAATTGTCAGTGCTAACAGGCAACCTACTCTGCATGAAATAAACACAGAAATCAATGTTCAACGTATGACCGACGTATCCGTTACGACAGTGCGGAGATATTTGCTGTTAATGGGAGATGGCAGCAAACGACCGACGCGAGTGGTTTTGCTAGTAGCACGACATCGCCTGCTGCACCAATCCTGGGCTCGTGACAGTATGTTGGAACCTAGAAGCCTGGAAAACCGTGACCTGGTCATATGAGAACTCATCTCAGTCGGAAAGAACTGATTGTAGTGAACCGTGATATATTTTCAAAGAATATTCTTAAGAATTTATTTTATTTACTAGCGATTCATCAAGAACGTTGGCACATTTAATCACACTATGTAAGCATGGAAGTAGTTGCCAGGAACTAACTGATGAAATCATAACCAAATTCCTTTTCACATATGAGAATTTTATCACTTTAATAGTGCCTGAAAGCGTTTTTTTAAAAGAAACAGATTTAAAATTAGAATCAGAAAGCACCCTGTAAATATCAAAGTTACAATTTATTCAGAAGCAGAAAGAAACAAGCTTTGACTGTATGAGCTTTCGGGCAGAGAACATTGCCGCTCCATTTTGACACGGCCGTAGCTACGACCGCTCACAACAGCCTCTGAAAGACTACACTAGTGCAAATCTGCAACACACCAAATAACTTTAAAATAAGAGTTTTAACAATTTACACAAGCACACAAAGTATTCACTCCCCGTAGGAGGGACGATAATGGTACAAAACACTAACAATTAAAATATTTATCTTGCCACCGAAGCTGCTACTTGATTTTAACTTCACTTCACTTAACTTCTAATACACTGCGGCTTCTCGAGAAGACCTGGCGCAGCACCTGCAAATCGGTCTCTCGACCCGTCCGCTGCCAGCCGCTTCAACGGACGCAGGAAGGCGCGCCAATCTCGCGTCTCACTGCGCCGCAGCTCGCATCGGCCAGACTGATGTCGTGGGTTGACTTCTGTTGCTCTCGTGTCGACCGCGAAGTCACTACCCTTCGCTATATGTCGCGGCCCACTGGACTCACGTGGCGACCTCACATGCGCCGACGCTCTAGACGGACAAGTCATATTGTGTCTCAGTGAGCGACCGACCAACCGATCGCTCCAACCGCCAATGACCATTGCCTGAGCAAACTCAATGCAGGCTGGCGGCCTAATGCACAGACTCAGATGCAGGACCATGGCTCAGGTAGGGTTCGAGATTTGTGCAGACCCCATGAGATCATAGACCAAAGTTGTCAACAACAGACTATGAAAGCTGATGGTGGTTCCATAGATGTGTGCGCTGTGTTTACATGGAACGAAGTGGGTTCTCCGGTCCATCTGAACCTATCATTGCTGGAAATGGCCATGTTCGACTCATTGGATACCATTAGCAGCCATTCATCAACTTCATTCTCCAAGATGACGCTGGAAATTTATGGATGAAGAACCACCATGGCATCGGGCAACAATTGTTCGAAATATACTCGAAGAGCTTTATAGGTATTTGGAGCATATGGTTTGGCCATCCAGATCGTCCGACGAGCATCACACTGGAACATTAATAGAACACAAGCGAGACGTCAATTCTTGCACAAAATCCTGCACCGGCAACACTTTCGTAATTATCGACGGCTCTAGAGGCAATGTGTCTACATCTCTGCAGCAGAATTAGAAAGAATTGTTGTGTCCACTTCAGTTGCTGCACTAAACCAAGCGAAGGGAGGTTTCGAAATGATATTAGAAAGAATCCCAAGACTTTTTCACAGTGTGTGTTCCCGAGCAGAAGCGAGCTGGTTCTTGACTCTGGTGCACCAGAGTGCGGGCCCTGTGAGGCATGCGACCGATTGGAGTGCCGCCGGCACCGTGCTGGGGAGTAGCAAGGATGATGACAGGCAGTTACCTGGACTCAAGTAGAACGGGTATGTCGTCTGTAAGCAAGAGGCGAATCTCTGGTCAGGACCGGCGGCTCCACAACACCCAGTACGAGACGCGTCTGGCTTCGGTCCCAGGTGAGGTTCTAGACGGCCTCCTCTTAAGAGATGGACTGTTAGTGACAGTGATGGACCGCGGGAAGCCATGTCCAAGAGCCTCTCTGAGTTGTGTTGCACATCGGCATCGTACTGACACGGTCAGCAAGGGCGGCACCGGAATGTAGACAAAAAACTGCTGGATTGGGTTCTGTTTTCTACAGTCGCACACACGCCATTTCAGGAAAGCGAGGAACGGCTTCAGCAGGTTGTAACAAGCAGCGCTGGAGTGCTTTTGAGTTAAAGTTTTAATCCTGGTGGCCTTCAAGCTGATGAAGATGCTATGATCGTCCGAATACGGAACTAGTTTCACGTTTACATCCTCTTTTTTTAGTCGTCACACTAGAAAGCTTGTATCAGAAACTGAGTGATGAAGGGTCTGAGATCAACATGCTTGCAGTTTGTAGCAGGTGAACGATGGACGTACAGAAGTCAACCTAATACATTTTTCTGGTGGTGAAGCAAAGTGCTCCTCGACATTTAGTAGCACGTCCGAGTGGATCTTTCGGTGTTACTTATTTTCTAATATTTACGGCATGAATGTAAGTGTCCTCTGTGTCATGAATTGCTGTTTTGACAACTATGGAAATTTTCGTGTTTTTATTTCCAAGCAATTTTTTACAAAGTTCTTGTCAGTTTTTGCAACATGCCATCGCTGTAGAAGTCTCGAAGTTTCTATGCTTTGTGCATTCCATCACTGAGCTCAGCAAGCTATTAGTAAAACAATTGAGTAGGTTCTGTCTCACTTTTTTTTCTGCTGAGAATCAATCGTTTCACTCGTTCTTATAACTAAAAAACAAAAACGTACCAAGAACCTACTGTATTATCGTAGTATAATACACTCTCCAGGCCCAACTCACTTAGAAAATTAATATGAATGAATATTTTTAGTGTAATGCTCACCAAATTTGTCATCATTTATTTCTCACAGAAGGTGTACGTAAGAAAATAAAATTTAATTTTTTTTTCATAAAAGGTGAACAAAATAAAGCAAGTAAAAGAATTTGGTGAACATAAGAAGTCTATTCATTACCTAAAATCTTACCAGCCATAAGATTTTAATGATCTGTTTGTACCGACACACGGTACAAAACGTTAAATTGTGCGACGAAAAGTCAGACACAAAAAACAAAGTATAGCGAAAATTGCAAAAGACTCTGAAAATGTGCGCGAAGTTAGCTGCCATAATAGTAATTTATAATAAAGTGAAATATTATTGTTACGAAGAGACTCTATAAAATAATTGTAAATGTTCTCTGTGATAATTAATTTTACTCGCTGGCGAAAGAAACGAAAAAAAACCAGCGGTATTACTCACTCTCTGTTCTAGTCTCGAAGCTAACACACGCTACGGTGGCCATTTCACATTGCAAGTGTAGATTTTTAAATAACATATTTTAGTTTATGCTGATTATGAGTTTTTTCTTTCTTATGACTAGTGACCTTCATGCAGAAATATGAATACAATTTGTAAGGTTTTCAGCACGCTAGATAAACGACGATAAGATCGAACAATCGCCCATTCTTGGCAGACATCTGGCATAGAAAGAATTTCATTAGAATTTTATTGCGTTCCGTCATCAAGGGACGCCTTTAAAAGACGTGCACTTAATTATCGAGAGAAGGAAAGTGAATATTCAAATTTATGTTGTATTTAAAGTAAAAATTAAGAACATTTGGTTCAGATCAGATATTGGCCGCTTCTCGGCAAGACGAAGAATATTACGTTAAGAAAGAAAAGTGGAAATACTTTATTTCATTACAAGTTTTAGTTTACTTAATTTCCACTACAGCTAAGATATCATGCAGCAATATTTTAATATGTTTACACGAGATACAATCACTGAGATTATGTTTACGTTTTTTTAGCCCCCATAATCCAAGGTGATAGTTACCAATTTGTGAAGTCAGAGCACCCAAGGCAAAGATTTAGGCATGATAAAATTTAGAAAATATTCTTTACATCATTGAGCATTTGAGAGTAAAATTACGCAATATTAACGGTATAGGCTTTAAATAAATCAAACAACTCTTTAAATAATTTCGCATCCAGACTCACGCAAAATCCACTGACATTTGTACACATCCAGTGACATTTAAGGGGATATTGGATGTGAAATTCGTTGAAATTTGACATTTTGTGTATACAATACATTTATATCAGACAATTGTGAGACCTTCAAATAATATTTAGAATGTTGACGTGTGACTATCAATTTTCACAGCTACGCATATACTGCCACAGTTGAGCAGTCGTCTCTTGGGAACTATAGATTCTAGACGGATGTGAATTGCTTTGTATTGTGCCTACTGCTCCGTCTCAGAAATTGGTATCCTTAGCTATTAAAGGAGTGTTTACATGGGAAGACCCAGAACGTGAATGCGTCCATCAATAATATTGTGTGGTGGTGTGTGCCTACAAATGTATTTGTTTTCCTTATGACTCTTAAAGTTAGCAGTGTCTGATGCTGTAATAGCCTAGTAGAGACTTAAGGTTCTGGAGAAGTTAGAGATAAGATTTGGACAGTACACAGCTAAAGGACTGCAGGAACTGGACGAGCTTCGTATATGTGAAACAGAGTTAGCTGCACAGCAAATGACGAAAGAAGTAAGAAAGAAAAGGAGGAGACCAGCACTGGGCTGTTGTGACAGTGAAGAAGATACAGACTATGGGCCAGCGCAATACTAGTGCATAAAAGACGCAGAAATATAAATCTGTATAAGGATTTGTAATAAAAAAGTTTTATACCTCAGTGTCTCTCAACTACATTTTTTGCAATAAATGACCTATTTTTTAAAAAAACTTCTGATGGTAGAGACATTAAATTTTCACAGAAAGCCAAGTGTGAGATTCAACACATAGGGAACTAGAATAATTAAAATATCCAGAGTTCTTTTGTTTTTATGTTCATTTATTTACAAAATTTTGTCAAAAAGCTGAGTGTAATAAAAAAAGATAATATGCCCCACAATACAAGTTTAGTAATATTTCTGATTCAGTGTATCTAGAAAAGTGCATTTAATAATTATGGAAAGCTGTAAGTTGGTGTCTTAAAAAGTTTCCACGATAATAGGTCACAAAATTCGATGATTTAACATTGGTAACATAGGGCATACGATGTCCCCTTAACTCAGTTTAAAGAATGTATTTAAAAAAAGGCGGATCAATAACTGTACTAAGAAATTAGAAGTATTCTGAGCAAATTGCAAGTGGTTCGCAATGGGTGGTGGAACCCATGACACTCCACAAGATGCGGCCAAGTAGCCTCAGTTAATTGGCTTTGAAACATACACAAGAGCGTTATTACAGACACAACAAAAGTAACACGCGCAGTATAGCACGGCCAGCTGAATCTCACACACTGGGAATTACATTTAGGGATTAGCTGCAGCAATTCTTTCAGAAGAATTCTGGTTTACAGTATAAGAAAGGAAAAGTAAGGAAATTCCTGGTACTAAGTGACATAACAGAGATCTACAACAAGGTAATGTAATTTTGCCTCATTTATAAGAAGTAGAAAACCTTTGGTTGCAAGACCCACACTACCAGTGTCAAACAAACAATACCATTCATACTTAGAGAGGCTAGGCGGGGTAGCTCCATAAGAATGGCTGCAAGAACACAGAGGGAGCGTTAAAGGTCACACCAAAACTTTACACTGAACACAACGGCAATATTTACTGGATGTAAAATCGTGTGTCGTTATCCACTTGTCTCACCAGAGGACCAACACATTGAAAAGGAAGCATGCAATTAGAAGGAAGTTTTACAATGAGAGGTTGAAACTTGTCAAACAAATCAAATTATTTAATTACCAATACGACAGTTAACGGTTACCGTTTTTCCTCAGAGGTCCGCCCAAGTTAGCGGACCTTGGAAGACACTAAACTGATATAACATGTCGTGATTACTGTAACAAAAGTGCCGCGCACTGCTAAATGTAAACAACCGTATCAAAGCTCTTACTGGGTGTTAATGGAGAGACATAAACATGCAGGTTGCGATCCCGTGTCGGCACGTAGAGTAGAAATCCGACACAGGCGGCAGTGTGAAGCATTAGTCCCTAGGCTGCGGTGGATAAGGGCCTTCTTCTCGTAATACCACGAGCTACGGGTGAATGCGACCCACATGCCCGTCTTCGTAAGCATAGCCGCCAACCGCGGACCGCCAGGTGCTCCGTGTGCGCTACGATTTTTCCAGCTAGACACCACCTGCCCACTCAGCGGACCGTCGGCGAGAGAGCGAATTCGCCAGAGACCCCTACAAGGAACCCCTCGACTACGAGATCACAAAAGGTCAACGGTATTTACGGCATTCGACGCTCCACATGTCTACCTCGCAATCAGAATACTAACTGCTAATGGCGACAGTGGCATTACAGGGCGTATGCAACGGTGAGTACAGCATGAGGAGACGGAGCTTAGTTGAACTGCATTGTCGCAGACTAACTCACAGCAGCGCTGCAGTGCTAGTGGTGGTGAAACAAAGCAGAGCAATGGCAACGGTAAACAAAGCAAACATTGAATTGTATCTACTGCAGTTGACGAAATTGTCTTTTCATCAGAGAGGAACCAAAAAAAAAAAAAAAAGGTTCAAATTGTTCTGAGCACTATGGGACTTAACATCTCAGGTCACCAGTCCACTAGAACTTAGAACTACTTAAACCTAACTAACCTAAGGACATCACACACATCCATGCCCGAGGCAGGATTCGAACCTGCTACTGTAGCGGTCGCGCGGTTCCAGACTGAAGCGCCTAGAACCGCTCGGCCATCAGCGGCCGGCTAGAGAGGAACCCAAGGAATTTCACAGAGTGAGAATGAAGTGGCAGATGAAATAGTCGTGTTTCTGGAAGATGAGGCAGTGGAATATCTGGCGACGTAAACGCTTAACTGTGCTGACAGTGCCCATGGGGAGTACAATGATGACGTTACTTGCTGACCAAGTGATAGTGATATAGAATACAATGATGACAATAGTTGCAAAACAAATAATAGTGATATTGAATACAATGATGACAATAGTTGCTGACCAAGTGATAGTGATATGGAAACGGGTGTCGAGTCATGTAGTTCATCATCCTTTTCGGACAGGGAGGCACAAATTCCATCCTCAGTGAAACTATTAAAGGACAATCGCTGTCCAAGATGTGGGTACTAAACATAGTTACGTACACGAACATCATCCGCCACAGAATAAATAAATAAATAAATAAATAAAATAAAATAAAAATAAAAATTTCGAATTAATCCGCAGCAATATGACCGTGTCGTGCATAAGGGAAACTGTGGATTTTTCATGGAGGACAAGGCGCACCAGATACAAGAACTAGTCTTTGTGCATTTCAAGGATGCTCAATACAGTTTACAGCATGTGCCCGACAGTTACCTACTACGTGATGCACATAAGATTTACACGCGACCTAGATTACAGATGCGTAACTTCAAACAGTGCTACAAAACGGACAGACGTAAAATAACAAAATTTCAAAGGGAGCGTCAATTTGACGACGCACGGAAAACTACGGACGTGACCCGAAAATTTCTAGATGAGATAAAGAAACTTATCTCATCCTTCAGTACCGAATTTGTTTTCATCTTCGCACAATCGGTATTTGAAGGTGAAATGCATTTGAAAGGAAACCTGCGAATTAGAGGTACCAAGAGAGTTGTATCCAGATCAACTAACATAAGTGCCTTTAGCAAACAAATTGGGTCTGAGCACTATGGGACTTAACTTCTGAAGTCATCAGTCCCCTAGAACTTAGAACTAATTAAACCTAACTAACCTAAGGACATCACACACATCCATGCCCGAGGCAGGATTCGAATCTGCAACCGTAGTGATCCCGCATTTCCAGACTGTAGCGCCTAGAACCGCTCGGCCACCCCGGCCGGCTGCCTTTAGCACATTCATATACCGTTATGTTGACTGTTAAGGTGGATGGAAAATTGCCTTTAACTATCGTCCTGAGAGAGGTTGGAGGTGCTCTACCCCGTTCGATTCTTTCTCGTGTGCGTGATCTTGCAAGGACAATTGGGAATATTTTCGTGGCAGCAGGCAAGAGTGGGAAAAAGGCCATAATAGAATACAGCTGTGGTATGAGCTCTGCTTTTGGCCAGCAGCTGGTCAAAATAACTTGTTTTGGCTTGATTCCTGGTCTGTGTATAAAAAACATACTCCCTTAGAGCAAACTATTCCTCCTGAGAAGTGTGTGACATTTGCGGTTCATACCACCTGGAACCACAGGAGAAATTCAACATCTGGATGTTTATTTTCTTCCATGCCTATAAAATATATTTATCGTACTATCTACAGCTACGCCTTAAAGGAAAGGCAGTTTGACGATAAGCACCGCGGCAGATTGGTTCGCATTCCTATGCATGCCACTAAGTTCCATCGGTTATCATTACCCCGTTGCATCACTATGATTCTACATATATTATTTACGAGTGGATACCTAGCTGAACGTACTGTACACTTTTCAACTCCCAAACGGATCCCCTTCGATCTTGGTGGTGAGAACCTTTATGGTCACTGAGATGCACCATTTCCCATTCGTAGTTCATAGTGCAAGTGAATGGTTTGTTCTAAACATTTGTTGATGGTCGACAATTTCCATTTTGTGAAGTGTATAATACATACACCACACAGAAGGTTTATCTCTGCATCTCCAAAACATTCATTTTCTGTCGCCCTCCTGATGCAAATGCTGAGTTATTAGAAGCTAACACTTTTCCTCTCACTTTCTAATGAGCCTTCTTAAGGAATGAACTTGCGAACTTACAAGCGTTCTTTGGTATGAACCGCCCATGAACCCCATCTAGCTATAGATTAGCGTGCACAAAACCTTGGCGTGAGAGGTCAGTTCGCAACACGCCTCAGTGACAACACGTCTGTATTTTTCCTATGCCTTCCCTTTTCACGCCTTTTACGAAAATTTTAATAAACAGAATATACTGAGGATTGTTTCTGTTTATGGGCAGTGTATGTAACATAAAAATCGAAAATAAAGAATTTCCGCATATGGACCCACTCTACGGCCTTCGGTCCACCGATCTGGACTCTTTCGGCTGTGCCAACCGCGGCGTGGGAACTATCATAGACAACCCACGGCGCCCCCGACTCACATCACATATGCTATCTCCCTTAAATGCTTGGCCATTATGACTTCCTACGTCTGCCGCTTCCATTTCTGGCCAAGCCCTGCATACATCGTAAATTTTGACAAAATCGCTGATGAGTAGGTGCGATTCTCGAGACAATCATTTTGTAAAATATCCTACACAACTGCTGAAATAAGGTAAAGGGGGCCTGTGATTGGTTGATCACTGTAAAAAGGAAAACAAGAGGAACTAGTCAGCTAGAAGTTATTTCAAAGTATCTATACAATAACCTATGTAGATGGTTGAACATTTCATAGAAAAACATTCGTTTCAACGGTTCCTAAAATACACGATGGATGAAATGTTTGGTCGCTTTTAGTCCTCATGTCTTACTAAAAACATGTTCGGTGATACCGCCCAACACCGGTTAATTTAAAATACAAGAAAACATCAATCGACAGACAGAAAGTAGGTCTATTCTTTATAATCAAGAATCACGGATATCTGCCAAGTACGCTCTAAGACAAAAGAACTATTCAATGCGAAGGAGTGGTGCAAACAGACCACAAAATATTCATGAAGTTATCAACGAAAAATGGAAAATTGTGAAATCTGAAGGTCGAAGGATGAATCTGACGCTTTAACTCCCGTTCACGGCGAAGCTGGCAAGGATACTAAATAGGGGACATGCCGATACCAGGGCATAAAGTCTGCGAACTTCATACCGTCCAGCGTGCTGAACAGTAACTGTGCCGCGGAGACAGATGCGTGAATACACGCAGATGTTATCATTTGAGAGAGGACGTTTAGTTGGGCTCAAAGGAGCTGGTTGGAGTAAGCGGTGAATACCTCAACATTTCCATTGGAGTGATGGCACTATTCGACGATTCTGGCACGAATGGATGAACAATGGCGGATCACAGGGTCGAGAAGGAGACGGTAGACATAGAGAAACAACGGAATGTGAGGGCAGAGCAATCGTCAGAGAGGCATTGTCAGCTACAGATTCATCATTATCATCGCTCCGGCTCATAAAAGATGTTTCCGTGATCATAAGGACCATTAACAGGCGGCCCACTGAAAGGGGTCCGTGGTCACGACGTGCTTTGTGCCGACTGCTATTGTCCTCTGAACAACGACAAGCACGTTTGCAGTGGGGCGGCGTATTAGGCCTAGAATGGAACTGTTTTCAGTGAGGAGTCTCTCTTCAAACTGACCCCCGGTAACCAGCGAAGACGTTTCTGGATACGGCCGGGACACTGGTGGGATACCAACCTGAAGTTTCCCACCATACTGGCTGACAATCTGGAGTGGTGTTACGGGGTACAATATCTGTGGTGTCACCGCCAGACACCACACTTGCTAGGTGGTAGCCTTTAAATCGGCCGCGGTCCATTAGTATACAACGGTCCCGCGTGTTGCCACTATCAGTGATAGCAGACCGAGCGCCACCACACGGCAGGTCTAAAGAGACTTACTAGCACTCGCCCCAGTTGTACAGCCGACTTTGCAAGGAAAGGTTCACTGACAACTACGCTCTCATTTTCCGAGACCATAGTTAGCATAGCCTTCAGCTACGTCATTTGCTACGACCTAGCAAGGCGCCGTATTCAATTTATATTTATTATGTGAAGCATGTATCATCAAGAGAGATGTTCTACAATTGTGGATTAAAGTTAAGTATTACATCATCTACGTACTTTATTTACAATTCTCAAGATATTGTCCTGTTCCAGACATCACGCCAGTTAGAGTGTAATTAAACGCGTGGATTTCGGCCTCCTCTAGAAACACAGTGTTGGCTCTTCTGCCAACACTACAATATCATTCCATGCAGGACGCGGTTTGGTTGTCATTCGCGTCAACCTTACAACACAGCCGAACATCGACTACATTCTACGCCCCGTTCTGTTGCCCTTCATGGCAAACCAAGCTGGGCTTACATTTCAGCAGATATTGTCCGCGCACACAGGGCGACAAATTCCAATACTTGTCTTCGAGCTTGCCAAACCGTATCTTGGCTAGCAAGGTCACCATATCTCTCCCCAGATGACAACCGTTACAGCATTATGGACATGGCCCTCCAACCAGCTCAGGATTTTGAAGATCTAACCCATCAGTTCGACAGAATTTGTCACAGTATCACTCAGAAAGAGATCCAAGATATCAGTCCATCAGTGCCTAGTCGAACAACTGCTTGGATAAGGGCAAGATGTGGACCGACAGGTTATCGATTTCCTTCATGCGTGAAGCTCCTTCCTTTGAATAAATTCTCAAATTTTTCTGAAATTATAATTATATTAAGTGATGTATCGAGATCTGCATACCAGGAGCACGGCACACTGTAGCTCCTTACGCCAGAGAAGGAACCCATGTGTCGGCGGACACGTTATTTCCTCCCACTCCAGCGACGGAAGGCCACAGCCGTGTCGATTGTTTCACTACGCGGTGTTTCTTCTTATCCATAGCCACCGACGCTCTCACATATGTTCGATACTGCGTGTAAAGACCAAGGTAAATGCATATACTCAGACACCAGATTGGGAAATTGTATTAGCCCTTCATGTTTCTCTGAACTAAACTTTCTGATCAAAAGTATCCCGACACCTATTAGTGAAAATTAATTTGGGATTTCTGCACCCTTCTCATTTGTGATGGTTGGAATTCTGATGGAGGAACTGAGTGAAGGTGTTGAGTGTCTGTGGAGGAATGGCAGCCCATTCAGCCTCAGGAGCCGAAATCACAGAGGATAGTGATATCGGACGTTAGGGTCTGTAGTAAAGTCGATGTTCCAGCTCATTCCAAATGTGTAGCTCCGGGCAGGGCAATCAATTTCATGAATCTTATCCAGCACAAACCATTGTCTCGAAGATGCTGCTTTACAACAGGGTGCATTGTCTTGCTCATATAAACAATCATCGTCTCCGAACTGTTCCTGTGCTGTATGTAGTACACAGTGCTGTAAAGGGTGCTCACTTCCTTCCACATTTCGTGCTTTCTTAATTATACTAAGCGGGACATACTTTAACCGGGAAGGATCCCAAAAACAAACTTCCTCCCAATTTCACTACTGGCACTACACATGATGGCAGGTACCGGTGCTCCTGGCAGTTGCCAAACTTAGACCATCCCTTCGGGCAGCCACAGGGAATAGCGTAATTCATTGCTGTAAGTACCCCGTTTCCTGTGATTAACAGTTCTGTGGCGTCGCTCGTTGAACTATGGCAACCGTCGGTTAGCACTACAAAACTGAATGTGTAACTAGGAGCTGATGGACACAATTCTTCGTTGTTATAAGAGGACTGCTGATGGAGCTTTCGTATTCGCGAGTGATCCCTCCCACTGATTTCATGCACGTATTTACAACCAACCTACAGAATGCTGCTTGGTCGTTGTACTGCAGTACATGAGGTCTGCCGTTTCTCGATTTAGATGTGATCGTTCCTTCACAACCACATCACTAATAGTCTACTGCGGCAGCTTTGGAAGGGTTAAAATGTCACTGATGCTTTTGCTACTCTGGTAACTTCCAATAATTAGTCCACGTTCGAAATCGCCGAGTTCTCCTGACCGACCCATTCTCGTTTTACTACCTCTCGAGTCGCTGAGAAATGAAATAAATAAGAAGTACACGGAAGGCTGGACGAAATGGCTGCTGGAAAAATGTGGAGAGCTCTAAACAGAAATGAATGTCGGAAAGACTCAGGTTATAGAAAAAAAAAACTGAGGTGAAATTAAAAGAGAGGGTGATAACATTAAGAATTCAACGGGATTTCCACTGTTAAATGCTGAGAAGTGAACGGATACGTTTAAAGAGTGCCTTGATTGCCTCTTTGAGGTGGAAGATTTGTCTGATGTGATAGAGGAAGGAACGAGAGTCGATTTCGAGAAGATTGGGGATCCGTTATTAGAATCAGAATTTAAGAAAGTTTTGGAGGACTTAAGATCAAATAAGGCAGAAGGGATAGATAACATTCCGTCACAATGGATAAAATCATTGGGAGAAGTGACAACAAAACGACTATTCACGTTGGTGTGTGGAATGTATGAGTCTGGCGACATATTAACTGACTTTGGAAAAGTATCGTCCACACAGTCCGAAGCTGCAAGAGCTGGCAAGTGCGAGAACTATCGCACAATCAGCTGAACACCTTATGCATCCAAGATGCTCACAAGAATAATATACAGAAGAATTTGAAAGAAAATTGAGGATGTGCTAGATGACGATCACTTTGGCTAAAGAAAAGATACAGGCGCCAGAAAGGTAATTCTAACATTGCGGTTGATAATGGTAGCGAGACCAAAGAAAAATGGAGATACGTTAGTAACATTTGTCGGCCTGGAAAAGCGTCCAACAACGTAAAATGCTGAAAGATGTTCCAGATTCTGAGCAAAATAGGGGTAAGGAATAGGGAGAGACGGGTAATGTACAATATGTACAGGGAATAATAAGAGTGGATGACCAAGAGCGAAGTGCTCGAATTAAAACGGCTGCAAGATACGGATGTAGTCTCTCGCCACTCCTGTCCAATCTGTACATAGAACAAGCAATGATGGAAATGAAAGAAAGTTTCATGAGTGGAATTAAATTTCGAGATGAAAGGATGTCAATGATTCGTTTCGTTGATGACATTTCTCTCCTGAGTGGAAGCGAAGAAGAATTACATGATCTGCTGAATGGAATGAACAGTCCAATGAGCGCAAAATATGGACTGAGAGAAAATCGAAGAAAGAAGAAGGTAATGTAAGGTAGCAGAAATAAGAACAGCGAGAAACTTAACATCGGGATTGATAGTCACGAAGCAGATTAGGTCAAGGAATTCTGTTGCCTAGGCGCCAGAATGATCAATGACGGACGGAGCAAGGAGGACATCAAAAGCAAAATGGCACTGGCAGAAAGGGCATTCCTGGCCAAGAGAAATCTACTAGTATCAAACAAAGGCCTTAATTTGAGGAAGAAATTCCTGAGAATGTGCGTTTGGAGCACAGCGTTGTACGGTAGAGAAGTATAATGGGAAAACGGGAACAGAAGAGAATCGAAGAATTTGAGATGTGGTGCTACAGACGAATGTTGAAAATTAGGTGGACTGAGAAGATAAGGAATGAGGAGGTTGCGCGCAGAATCGGAGAGGAAAAGGATATGTAGAAGGCGCTGACAAGGAAAACGGACAGGATGATAGAACACCTGTTACCACAGCAAGGAATGAATTCACTGGTACTAGTGGTAGCTACAGAGCGCAAAAACTGTGAAGAATTCCAACCAGAAAATAACTGAGGAAGTAAGTTGCAAGTGCTACTCTGAGATATAGAGGTTGGCACAGGAGAGAGAGTCGTGGCAGGTCGCATCAAACAAGTCACCGTTCTCTATTGTGAACCCATTGGTCTAACTGTAGTGGCAGCTACATCTACATCTACTTCCATACTCCGCAAGCCACCTGACGGTATGTAGCGGAGGGTACCTTGAGTACCTCTATCGGTTGTCCCTTCTATTCCAATGTCGTATTGTTCGTAGAAAGAAAAATTGTTGGTATACCTCTGTGTGGGGTCTAACATCTCTGATTTTATCCTCATGGTCTCTTAGCGAGATATACGTAGGAGGGAGCAATATACTGCTTGACTCCTCGGTGAAGGTATATTCACGAAACTTCAACAAAAGCCCGTACCGAGCTACTGAGCGTCTCCCTTGCAGAGTCGTCCGCTGGAGTTTATCTATCATCTCCGTAACAGTTTCGAGATTACTGAATGATCCTCGAACGAAGCGCGCTGCTCTCCGTTGGATCTTATCTATCTCTTCTACCGACGCTCTCTGGTACGTATCCCACACCGGTGAGCATTATTCAAGCAGTGGGCGACCAAGTGTACTGTAACCTACTTCCTTTGTTTTCGAGCTGCATTTCCTTAGGATTCTTCCAATGAATCTCAGTCTGGCATCTGCTTTACCTACGATTAATTTTATATGGTCAATCCATTTTAAATCACTCCTAATGCTTGCTCCCAGATAATTTATGGAATTAACTGCTTCCAGTTGCTGACCTGCTATATTGTAGCTAAATGATAAATTATCTTTCTTTCTATGTATTCGCAGCACATTAGCCTTGTCTACATTGAGATTGAAATTCTATTCCCTGCACCATACGTCAATTCGTTGCAGATTCTTCCGCATGTCAGTACTCTTTTCCATTGTTTCAACCTCTCGATGTACTACAGCATCATCCACAAAAAGCCTCAGTGAACTTTCGATGTTATCCACAAGGCCATTTATATGTATTGTGAATAGCAACGGTCCTACGACACTCCCCTACGGCACACCTGAAATCACTCTTACTTCGGAAGACTTTTCTCCATTGAGAATGACATGCTGCGTTCTGTTATCTAGGAACTCTTCAATCCAATCTCACAATTTGGTCTGATAGTCCATATGCTCTTACTTCGTTCATTAAACGACTGTGGGGAACTGTCTCGCACGCCCTGCGGAAGTCAAGAAACATCTACCTGGGAACCCGTGTCTATGGCCCTCTGAGTTCCGTGGACGAATAGCGCGAGCTAGTGGTCAGTTCCGGATTACATCGGTGTCTCCGAACGCATTAAAGCACCTTAGCTAAATCTCAATTGTCACGTGGCAGTGGACATACAATCCCCACGTCCTTTTGTACTGGAGGGTTCATCTTTCGCGGCAACAAGGGGCCAGTACCGAATTACATAGTGATGTCCGGAACTTTTGATGAGAAAGAGTTTTTCACTGAAACAAAGTTTCTTATCCCCTCTGTACAAGAAGAAAGCGTTTAATAAAGATATCCTGAAACATATGAGAGGAGCCTCAGACACGATTGTTTCCCTGCAATTAACGCGACATCAGAGTGGTCTGCCGGGCGGCAGCAGGCTTTGTGGGCACCTAGCTAAGGCAACTAACGGGCCAAGTATTCGTGGCGGGAGCCTAGTAGCAGCCGCCAGTTACGCGTCACGTCGGTGTTTGCTCATTAACGCTGAGCACACATGCCACCCGACGGGCCTACAGTCGATATTTTTCCGTAATCGCGCACCGGCGCCGTGCCGCCGTAGCCCCATCACCCTTGACATCCCTCACAGCAGTCCGCACATGACAGCCAGCCCCGGGAGCAAATTATGAATAATTTTCGTGTGACGCCGAGGGACGACCCGTACCCAAGGTGAGCGCTGCCAGGTGCTATCGATGAGGACCTCTGTTTCCTCTCGGTTGCAGCGCACCCTGACGGTGTCGTCACTGTGTACAAGCGCCAGTTAGGCCACAGCAGTTTCCTCAGAGCAGAGTAATTAAGCAAACAAGCGAGCGCTCTCTCCTCGCCCGCCGTTAAACACAGTTTTGCGTAAACTGCGGCGGCCTTCGTTACGGAATAACTTCGGCAGCTGCGTTGTGTCTCGCCAGAGGCGGCAGGCAATTAAACCACTGTTTACTGTGCGTGTGCGATTGTTCATTTACACTGCGGCGCCTATCGGTTACACACTTTGCACTCTAGCAGTTCGCAGCATTTACTTCTCCTTAGGCCTATTTTTTGTGTGCGTGTCAGCAGTATGCTGACTGGTTTCATGCAGCCCGACACAAATTTGTCATGTCTGCTAAACACTTCATCTCAGAGAAGAACTTCACCTACTTTCCTTATTAATTTGTAGGATATATTTGATTTTGTGTCTTCCCTTACAGTTTTAACCACCTACACGTCCATCGAGTACAGTGGAACTTATTCCTTCATTCTCAACACGTTGTCTATCGCCGTGTCTCCTCCACTCATCACAGATTCCGTGGACAACCTCCTCATATCATACCAGTCCACCTAATCTTCATCCTTTTACAGCACCACATCTCAAACGTTTCGATACTCTTCTGTTTCGGTTTACCCACTGTCCATGACTCACATTTCTACAGTGCTGTGCTCCAAACGTACATTCTCATAAATCTCTTATCCAAATTAGAAAGATTGATACTGATAGTCTTCTTTTTATTGTTAATGCCTTCTTTACCTGTCCAGTCTGCGATTTGTATCTTTCTTCCTCCACCTGTCATGCATAACTTGCTTCCAGTGCAACAGAATTTCTTCACATCGTCTGTTCCTGCTCGCCAGTTCCGATGATAGGCCCATAGCTAATATAAGTTTTGCTACTCCATGTCACTCTCGTCGCTCTGTGGTTTACTCTCAATAGATACAGTGCATTCACTAGGCTGTTCAATCTGTTCGTGAGGTCCTTTAATTCTTCCTCACTTTCATTGGCGATAAGAAGTCATCAGAAAATTTTAGTATTGTACCCTGAATTTCAGTCCCACTCGAAACGTTCATTAATTTCCGTCCTCAGTTCTTCGATGTGTAGTTATAAAAGTAGGGGTGAAGACTGCACCCCTGTCTTACAGCTTTCTAACTGAGAAATTCGTTCTTGCGCTTCCATTCTTAGCAGTTCTCTCTTTCTTGTTGAGCATGTTTTATGTTACGTGTCCTCCTCTGCAGGTTACACCTATGGCTCTGAGAATTTCCATGGTACGCAGTTATACGTGTTTCTAGGTCGGTTTGTCTTAACTGCTAATTTTCTTCTCTTACTTCCAGTATCAACTGCAACGTCCGAACTGCCTATAAGCTGAACTGATCTTCTTCTGTTTTCTTTTATATTTTTACTCATATTACTCCTGTGAGCAACTTAGAAGCATGAGCTGCTAAGCTGATTGTTCGATCCTTCTCGCGCTTACCTGTACTCGCTACTTCTGTTCCACTATTAGGTTTCCTATATATGACTTTCTGCCATTGAACGATTGCATCTTTGCCGCGACGTTCTCATCGGTATCATAGATGATATTTAGGTCACTGGGGCAATATCTGTAATGACCCGCCAGGTTAGCCGACAGCGCTAATGCGCTGCTTCCTGGACTCGGGTAGGCGCGCCTGCCTCAGGTCGAATCCGCCCGGCGGATTACCGTCGTCGGTCGGTGTGCCGGCCAGCATGAATGTGGTTTTTAGGCGGTGTTCCACATCCCACTAGGTGAATACTGGGCTGGTCCTCACGTTCCGACTCAGTTCTACGACTCCCAGACATCTACACACATTCTCACTATTCCATGAATTACATTAGACGCAAACAGCAAGGGCACACTACTTCCATCCTGGGGGGGGGGGGGGGGGGGGGGGTACGGGGTGGCAGCAGGAAGGGCATCCAGCCACCCCTTTCCACTAACCTTGCCAAATCCGTTCCTAACAATTCCGACCCTGCGTCAGTGTGGGACATGGCACCAGTGAAAGAAAGAAATAAAGAAAGTAAGGGCAATATCTGTAATGGTATTATCATTTCTTCAATATAAATTTCGTTTTCTGGCATCGAGTAACTCATAATACTGTAAGCGGCAGGCAGTTACATTCCACGTTCTGTTTCACTACTTCTCACAAGATTGCACACGAATCCATCCTCGATGTTTATGAGTTATATATTTATCTGCCACTCTCAGAGAGAGCCACTCTCTTTTTCCTAGGACTTCTTCCGTCGTATTTGATCGTTTTTATTATAACTTGTTTGATTTATTAATTTTTTCACTTTGTGGGTGGGTGCAATTTCTTTCGTGGTAGTCGTCAATTAAACTAAAGGTGTATTTAGACCTGTGCGCCCTGAGCATAGCAACCGGTCTCCTCTTGCTCGACATGTGTGAACTCGTGATTCCATTCACAATTCGAGGGATCAAGATGTTCAATTTGCTAGCAGCAACTTCCATCAAATCACTATAGAATTAGATGAAAGTAAAACCGTAGAAAGAAGCGCAGGTCCGGAGATAGTTGATAACTTTTGCATAATGTATGTCTAGTATCCTCGCCAGCGTACGTCGGAATGGACGCTGATGAGCTGGCGTGGGTCTCGCAGTGGAGCAATGGAGCAAGTTGTCATGAACGGTGCCGGGCAACTTTATGAGAAGTTTGTTTGCACTACACTGCAGATGTTTCTTTAGGAAGCCCTTCCAAATTTTACACACACTCCTCATTTTTTAGGTTAGAGGGACCCCCCCTTGGGCGAAACGATAAAATACCTGACGGCTTACCAGAGAGGACATTATCATCGTTGATAAAGAACGTCCGTCCTCAGAGACCAAAAACAGGAAAAGTTAACGTAATATTGGTAAACTGCAGGAGTATCCAGGGCAAGGTTCCTGAATTAGTATCTCTTATTGAAGGAAATAGTGAGCATATAGTATTAGGAACGGAAAGTTGGTTAAAACCGGAAGTGAACAGTAACGAAATCCTAGACACAGAATGGAATATATACCGCAAGGATAAGATAAACGCCAATGGTGGAGGAGTATTTATAGCAGTAAAGAATTCAATAATATCCAGTGAAGTTATTAGCGAATGCGAATGTGAAATAATCTGGGTTAAGTTAAGTATCAAAGGTGGGTCAGATATGATAGTCGGATGCTTCTATAGACCACCTGCATCAGCAACCGTAGTAGTTGAGCGCCTCAGAGAGAACCTGCAGAACGTCGTGAAGAAGTTTCGTGATCATACTATTGTAATAGGGGGAGACTTCAATCTACCAGGTATAGAATGGGATAGTCACACAATCAGAACTGGAGCCAGGGACAGAGACTCTTGTGACATTATCCTGACTGCCTTGTCCGAGAATTACTTCGAGCAGATAGTTAGAGAACCAACTCGTGAAGCTAACGTTTTAGACCTCATAGCAACAAATAGACCGGAACTTTTCGACTCCATGAATGTAGAAGAGGGTATCAGTGATCATAAGTCAGTGGTTGCATCAATGACTACAAGTGTAATAAGAAATGCCAAGAAAGGAAGGAAAATATATTTGCTTAACAAGAGTGATAGGGCACAAATCGCAGAATATCTGAGTGACCACCATCAAACGTTCATTTCTGAGGAAGAGGATGTGGAACAAAAATGGAAAAAATTCAGAAACATCGTCCAGTACGCCTTAGATAAGTTCGTACCGACTAAGGTCCAAAGCGAGGGGAAAGATCCACCGTGGTATAACAATCATGTACGAAAGGTACTACGGAAACAAAGAAAGCTTCATCATAGGTTTAAGAGTAGTCGAATCATAGCTGATAAGGAAAAGCTGAACGAAGCGAAAAAGAGCGTAAAGAGAGCAATGAGAGAAGCATTCAACGAATTCGAACATAAAACATTGGCAAACAATGTAAACAAGAACCCTAAAAAGTTTTGGTCATATGTAAAATCGGTAAGCGGATCTAAATCCCCTATTCAGTCACTCGTTGACCATGATGGCACCGAAACAGAGGACGACCGAAGAAAAGCAGAAATACTGAATTCAGTGTTCCGAAACTGTTTCACTGCGGAAAATCGTAACACGGTCCCTGACTTCAGCCGTCGCACGGACGCCAAAATGGAAAATATTGAAATAAACGATATCGGAATTGAAAAACAACTGCTATCACTTAGTAGCGGAAAAGCATCCGGACCAGACGAGATACCCTTAAGATTCTACAGTGATTATGCTAAAGAACTTGCCTCCTTTCTATCAGCAATTTATCGTAGATCGCTGGAAGAACGTAAAGTACCTAGCGACTGGAAGAAAGCGCAGGTCGTTCCCATTTTCAAGAAGGGTCATAAATCAGATGCGAATAATTATAGGCCTATTTCGCTTACGTCAATCTGTTGTAGAATAATGGAACATGTTTTGTGTTCTCGTATTATGACGTTCTTAGATAATACAAATCTCCTTCATCATAACCAACATGGATTCCGCAAACAGAGATCATGTGAAACTCAGCACGCCCTATTTGCCCAAGAAATTCACAGTGCCGTAGACACTGGCGAGCAGATTGATGCCGTATTCCTGGACTTCAGGAAGGCATTTGATACGGTTCCGCACTTACGTTTAGTGAAAAAAATACGAGCTTACGGAATATCGGACCAGGTTTGTGATTGGATTCAGGATTTCCTAGAAGAAAGAACACAACATGTCATTCTTAACGGTTCAAAATCTGCAGATGTAGAGGTAATTTCGGGAGTACCGCAGGGAAGCGTGATAGGACCCTTATTGTTTACAATATACATAAATGACTTAGTTGACAACATCGGTAGCTCCGTGAGGCTATTTGCAGATGACACGGTTGTCTACAAGAAAGTAGCAACATCAGAAGACTCGTACGTACTCCAGGAGGACCTGCAGAGGATTAATGCATGGTGCGACAGCTGGCAGCTTTCCCTAAACGTAGATAAATGTAATATAATGCGCATACATAGGGGCAGAAATCCATTCCAGTACGATTATGCCATAGGTGGTAAATCATTGGAAGCGGTAACGACCGTAAAATACTTAGGAGTTACTATACGGAGCGATCTGAAGTGGAATGATCACATAAAACAAATAGTGGGAAAAGCAGGCGCCAGGTTGAGATTCATAGGAAGAATTCTAAGAAAATGTGACTCATCGACGAAAGAAGTAGCTTACAAAACGCTTGTTCGTCCGATTCTTGAGTATTGCTCATCAGTATGGGACCCTTACCAGGTTGGATTAATAGAAGAGATAGACATGATCCAGCGAAAAGCAGCGCGATTCGTCATGGGGACGAGAGCGTTACGGAGATGCTGAACAAGCTCCAGTGGCGGACACTTCAAGAAAGGCGTTACGCAATACGGAGAGGTTTATTATCGAAATTACGAGAGAGCACATTCCGGGAAGAGATGGGCAACATATTACTACCGCCCACATATATCTCGCGTAATGATCACAACGAAAAGATCCGAGAAATTAGAGCAAGTACGGAGACTTACAAGCAGTCGTTCTTCCCACGCACAATTCGTGAATGGAACAGGGAAGGGGGGATCAGATAGTGGTACAATAAGTACCCTCCGCCACACACCGTAAGGTGGCTCGCGGAGTATAGATGTAGATGTAGATGTAGATCTCTTCCCATTCGATTTACATATTTTTGGAGATCTGGAGACAGGCAATCGGGACCGTCGATTTGCTTCGGATTAGTAGGTACACGCGTGGGTCCAATCCTGATTTCGTAAGCAACCGCAAACGTTTTTGCATGAAGGCGCTGAAAAGTATTAACAGGTATGGCGATTATTTTTTAAATAAACAGGTTACTTAGACTTTTCCATCTACCTCGTCTAGATTTGACTATCCCTTATACAATGCTAAAGGGCACATGGCTATCATCTTGGGCGCGTATGTACAAGAGGTGGGGCGCAACCGTTGTAAAGTGTCCTGCTCGCCTCCGGCCATGTATCCCAGTCAGCATTCTCTGGTCCGAAGGGCATTTGTATTGAACTATACCGACGCTGAACTAACCATTACATACCAGAGAAAAGTCAAACTGGCGTGCAAAAACACTGGGTATTCCTGTGCGGGAATCACATAATGTGCGAGCATTATGTGGAAGTTTGCTTTGGTCCTGAAGGCCTGCTGGGATAGCGTTAGTGGTAGGAACAGCAGTACATCTGACCAAGGATTGTATTCTCCGCGGAGGGAACGTACTATACACGATCTAAAACGAACGCCGTAACGCGGCTTCAAGGCTAGACGGTGCTCTGTTTATTCAGAGATGTTCCGAAGAACGTGCTGAACTTTTGGACCTTTTTTAGGAACGGCATCTGAAGGTCATGTGCTATTCGTAATACCGACATTGTTTCTCTAACTTCTTATGGAGTTCGTTTAAAACCCCTAGCGTTGCTGGAACTTCCAAGGTAGGAGATGTTACTCGTAAATCATCACTGCTATGGAAGAATGAATGGAAGATAAAGAATCGCTAAGTACCACATACATACGAGCAGTCATGTCCGGATGAAACACCAGAGCGGGCACTGGAAATCAGAATCTGCATTTTGCTGTGTGTTTGCTTCTTATATGTTATCCGAGAAAAATGATAAGTTTCTACACGTTTCAAGTAATAAAATAATAATATTTGTGGTATGACTGTGAAGTGGTTGGTACTTAAATTAAAAGTTACGTAATTACTACGTGTGAGAGGATTTGAATTAATTTGTAGTGTCATATATGAAAGATCTTCGTTACTATTTGAAGTGTACTAGGACAAACGATATTTGTTTTTGAAGCTTTTATTGTTTTCCAGTTTCTGTTATTTGTGCAATTTTGCAAAATATAGTACATTATTACAATGTTACTTTTATGTTAGTCTGGTAATTTGTAACAGTGCTACGCTATCAAAAAATTAATTACATAATCCACTTTTTATTTTCTTTCGTTTCTTTTTAACGGTTGATGTAATTCTCTAAAGAAGAAAAACAAAAATGTTTGTATTTTGCAGTTTGCGAATACATTTCTTTCATTTTTCAGGGCTATGGCTGTGTACAAACTACAACTTGATTCTTGTAAATAGGAAAACTGGGAATAATGCAAGTTATTTACACAAAATTCACCGTTATCGCTTTCAAACTGAGAGAATCAACTTTAGATAGATGTTCACGTTTATGTTACATTTGTTGTTGTTTATATTAATTTTCGGACGACAGACACCGAACAACGAGTGCAAATATTAACAAACGTAATATAAACGTGAACACAGCCGCCTGAGGATGAACCTGTCAGTTTGAAACCGGTAGCGGTGCTATTGCCATTATAAACAATAAATTGTTGTTCTGTTCTTCTTTGCAAAAATCAATTTGAGAACAGCGTTTTATTGGCACTGAGAATCAGTCAGTTTCCTGATATGGCAACTACAATGTTCTTAATAAATTATTTACTTTATAATTTGTCTCATTATTTTGTGCGTTTTCGTATTGAGTAGCATAATGCTGTTATCAGAACACAGTCTCTATTTCCTGGATACAAATCGGTTAGGCACAAACGCCGTTAATTTGTGTATTCATACTTCCACTAAATTTCAGATGTGATACTTGAACGGTTTTCCATTTTCACTCATCATTAAACAATTTTCAATGGGAAGACTATGTCCCGACACGACCGTTGACCTACGTTGAATTAGACCAAGAAAATTTCGGGAGATCTATGACATAAAGGATTAGAGTGAAAGAATATCCGATTGGTTTGATACGTTAATGTTAAGGAATGGTAGTAGATACTGAATCATTGGTAGCTTAGTAGCAAACTGTAGTCAATGCACATGGCACATAGCGTACAAAACACTTCTGCACCCGTCACATTTTAGTAGATGCACTGAAATATGTAAAATACAGTGGTATGGGCAATAGCGGACATCAAGTGTAAACAAACAATGGTGATACATCTGCTTAACACGAGTGAAAGTTCACATAATATCTGGGAAACAATGATACGTACCATGGAACGGGTCAACATTTCAACACTAAGCACATTTTAGTCTCCAGAGGAGCGCTCTAGTTGATACCGCTGACGTAGAAGCCTGTAAATGCCTCCTCCTATAGAGATATTAGTCATTTAGCTCCATTCCTCGAAGTAATTATACGGTGAAATGAAAAATGACTACTCGCACGCATTTTACAGTGATTTGCAAGGCAGAGATACTGAGTTCATTCCCAAACGTAGTTACGCACTGCAACTGCAGGATAATAAGGAGCTTTATTCTCAGAGTTCTTTCGACTGTAATACAGACAATAATCACTCTCAGCTCCCTGAAACGAACGCTTCGCTGTTATCGCTCCCTTTGTTCCCTGTCCTAATTTGGACCAGCAGTAATCAGGCCTGCAGCCCGAGAGACAATACACTGCCGCCAGAGGTCGCCATAAATCACAGCAGGCCAACTACCTGCTTCTTCTCTCCAGGGAGATGGCAGCACTGTGTTTCACTCTCTCACAGCAACAGTCATTAATCGCTGCAAAGGATTCTCTTTCTTACGTGACGTCCAAGATCCCTGCACAGAAACGAAGACAAGAAACATTTTGTGTCAGGAAACTAGTCTTCCTTTCATGGCCCTTATGGTTTGCATAGCATCGAACTAAAGGCCGTCCCGTAAGGTATGTAATATCTGCCCAACCCTTCTCTGTTCATAATCGTCCTTGTACCCCACGGCCCCCCTCATTCCTCACCAGAACCGCAAAATGACATCCATGTTGTCGTATATGCAGCTTTCACTTTTTCTAGTCGCATTGCGGTTCCGCATCATAAAACGAAATAATATTATGCAGTTTTCCCTCTCACTAATTTTGCCCCTTCCCAGGGAGTCTTATTACTCAGAACTATAAAAGATCACATTATCTGTAGTAACCGTCTCAGCTGCATCACTCCGCATCATGCGTCCTTGTTAACTTCACAAACGCATGAATAATTTACCCCTCTTAAGTAGCCGAAAGCTACTCCTGATATGTATATTACTTTTGCTTAAAGAGCAGCCCTCGCACTTGTTACGGCATTCCGCGAGAGCCGAGGAATGATATGATGTACTACGTAAGCTATACTCTCTTCCAATTGTATTTATGCTGTGCATATTTAAATCTGTTTGCTTTTTTTTCATATATATTCAGTTATGAAAACTATTTTCAGAGTCATTATATCATGTCAGTTCTCAATTTCACTATAAAATAACTTCAGTATGAAAGCCGTATTCGGTGGTGTACTCTAGGGCATGTTGGATAGTGAGCGACTTCTCATCAATTCGTCGCACAAGCGGAGCATAAGCTGCCGCAAACCGTTAATAAACTAATTATTGTAGACCCTAGCCAGGATAGAATAGCTGCTTTTTATCTAACTTAACTTGAGCATAAGACTTTCTTTCGTTATTGATTAGATGAAGGTTAAAAGAATCTGTGTAAGACTAAATGTCAGGCCTAACATCGTCAGTGTTGAGATAAGCACGTTAAAACACGGATAGCTTAACATAGCAAAAAATTGGACTACCTGATATAAGAAACGAAATCTGCTTTTGTTTATAAGAAAAAGGAGGTTTCATGTTTAAATTAACAAGTGGCCTTTTACAGCGGATTAACTTTTTTACCTACTTACAATTTGACTTTCTGTACGGAATACATAGAACCGTGAGTGTACGGACACATTGAACCGTGAGTGCTAGGGCAAGAAGATAAGCTAATTCTTGGGGAAAAAAACTAGAAGAAACTCTCAAAAACAGCCTCAAAATATGCAGAAGGATAATACCTAAAAAAACTTCAATATCTACCATAGAGTCACTAACAACAACAAATTGATCTCTCTAAGAAAGAACTAGCCACTGTAAATAAAATCTTATAATTCTACGTTCAACTTAAATTGGGGAATAAACAAAGATATACATCTTTATGCACTGTACCAAAAAACAATCCTTCCTATTCACCATGGGAATCCTATGTTTCCCAGTGTCTAACTGCACTACTTTTCATAAGAATGCCGGCCGCGGTGGCCGGCGGTTCTAGCGCTGCAGTCCGGAACCGCGGCGCTGCCACGGTCGCAGGTTCGAATCCTGCCTCGTGCATGGATGTGTGTGTTGTCCTTAGGTTAGTTAGGTTTAAGTAGTTCTAAGCTCTAGGGGACTGATGACCTAAGATGTTAAGTCCCATAGTGCTCAGAGCCATTTTTTTTCATAAGAATGCTTTTTAAGTGAGAAGTATAACATTGCATGTGGATTCCCTAGTTCTGATCGGTACGATTCGGCGGCGGTCGGGAGTCTTCGCGCTGCAGTGGTTTGGAAGTGTTCGCTGTCGAATGTACTGCGTACCCTATCCCTCTATTTGCCGTTGTTGACTGCAATTGTCACTGATCTGTGGTGGTGTTGTGGTTTGTATCGTTGGGCTAATCGCGGTAGTTTCAAGAATGAATGATGAGGCGATTATTTGACTTTTCAGTACTAACATCAATCTTGGTCTTGATAATGCGAAGTATCGAACACATCATTTCCTACACACACATTGTTGTTTCGTGGATAAAGTTGAGTGCTCATCCCGGTGACTGCACCTCCGATCACATAGCGGCAAGTAACGGTTTTTTTTTTGGTGAGGTCATCAGTCTTCTGACTGTTTTGATGCGGGCAGCCAGGAATTCCTCTCCTGTGACAACCTCTTCACCTCAGAGTAGCAGTTGAAGCCCAAGTCCTCAGTTATTTGTTGGATGTATTCCAATCTCGGTCTTCCTCTACAGTTTCTGCCCTCTACAGCTCCCTCTACTACCATACAAGTCATTCCTTGATGTCTTAACATATGCCCTACCCTCCCGTCCCTTCCCCTTCTTAGTGTTTTCACATATTCTCTTCCTCTTCGACTTTGCGCAGAACCTACTCATTCCTTACCTTACTAGTCCACATAATTTTCAACATTCGCCTGTAGCACCACATCTCAAATACTTCGATTCTGTTCTGTTCCGGTTTGCCCACAGTCCATGTTTCATTATCATACAATGCGGTACTCCAGACATTTGACACCAATAGACATCTCTTGGCCAGGAATGCTCTTTTTGCCGGTGCTTGTCTGATTTTGATGTCTTCCTTGCTTCTCCCGTCACTGGTTATTTTGATGCCCAGGTAACATAATTTCTTAACTTCATCTACTTTCTGAGCATCAATCCTGATGTTACGTTTCACGCTATTCTCATTTCTGCTACATCTCATTACTTTCGTCTTTCTTCAGGGTTCAAATGGCTCTGAGCACTATGGGACTGCTGAGGTCACCAGTCCCCTAGAACTTAGAACTACTTAAACCTAACTAACCTAAGGACATCACACACATCCATGACCGAAGCAGGATTCGAACCTGCGACCGTAGCGGTCGCGCGCTTCCAGACTGAAGTGCCTAGAACCGCTCGTCCACAATGGCCGGCGTCTTTCTTCTATTTACTCCCTGTCCACATTCTATATTTATCAGATTGTTCATTCCATTCACAATATCATGTAATTCTTCTTCACATTCACTGAGTATAGCAATGAGGCCATCGAATCGTATCACTTACATCGTTCCATCATGAATTTTAATTCCGCTACCGAACTTGTCTTTTATTTCCAACAGTGCTTCTTCCACGAACATATTGAACAGCAGGAGAGAAAGACTACATTCCTGTCTTCCACCCTTTTTAATCCTAGCGCTCTGTTTATGGTCGTACACTCTCATCATTCTCTCCTGGCTGTTGTGCATATTGTATATTACCCGTTGCTTCCTATAGCTTACCGGTATTTTTCTCAGAATTTCGAACGTCTTGCACCAGTTTACTTTGCCGAACACTTTTTCCAGGTCGACAATTCCTATGAATCTGTCTCGATTTTTCTTTTTTCTTGCTTCCACCATCAACTACAGCGTCAGAATTGCCTCCTGGGCGCTTTTACTTTTCCTAAAGCCTAACTGATTATCGTTTAGGATATTTTCAGTTTTCTTTTCCACTCTTCTGTATATTATCCTTGTTACGGTGTAAGGCGCTGCAGTCCTGGACTGTGTGGCTGGCCCCGGCGGAGGTTCGAGTCCTCCCTCGGGCATTGGTGTGTGTGTTTGTCCTTAGGATAATTTAGGTTAAGTAGTGTGTAAGCTTAGGGACTCATGACCTTAGCAGTTAAGTCCCATAATATTTCACACACATTTGAACATTTTTAATCCTTGTTAGCAAGTTGGTTGCATGAACTGTTAAGCTGATTGTGCGATAATTCTCGCACTTGTCAGCTCTTGCATTCTTCGGAATTGAGTGGATGATACTTTTCTGAAAGTAAGATGGTATGTCGCCGGACTCAAACATACTACACGCCAGCGTGAAGAGTCGTTTCGTTGCCGCTTCCTCAACAATTTTGAAAATTCTGATAGAATGTTATCCATCCCTTCTGCCTTATTTGATCTTAAGTCCCCCAAAGTTCTCTTAAATTCTAATAGTTGATCCCCCATGTCTTTCAGATCGACTCCTGTTTCTTGTTCTATCACATCAGACAAATCTTACCTGTCATGGAGCCTTCAATGTACTCTTCCTACATATGCACCTACTCTTCTGCATTTAACAGTGTAATTCGCGTTGCACTCTTTATGCTACCACTCTTGCTTTTAATGTCACCGAAGGTTATTTTGGATTTCCTATATGCTGAGTCTGTTCTTCCGACAACCATTTCTTTTTCGATTTCTTTACATTTTTCATGCCCCCAAAGTTCTCTTAAATTCTAATAGTTCTACATCTACATCTACATTGATACTCCGCAAGCCACCCAACGGTGTGTGGCGGAGGGCACTTTACGTGCCACTGTCATTACCTCCCATTCCTGTTCCAGTCGCGTATGGTTCGCGGGAAGAACGACTGTCTGAAAGCCTCCGTGCGCGCTCTGATCTCTCTAATTTTACATTCGTCATCTCCTCGGGAGGTATAAGTAGGGGGAAGCAATATATTCGATACCTCATCCAGAAACGCACCCTCTCGAAACCTGGCGAGCAAGCTACACCGCGATGCAGAGCGCCTCTCTTGCAGAGTCTGCCACTTGAGTTTATTAAACATCTCCGTAACGCTATCACGGTTACCAAATAACCCGGTGACGAAACGCGCCGCTCTTCTTTGGATCTTCTCTATCTCCTCCGTCAACCCGACCTGGTACGGATCCCACACTGATGAGCAATACTCAAGTATAGGTCGAACGAGTGTTTTGTAAGCCACCTCCTTTGCTGATGGACTACATTTTCTAAGGACTCTCCCAATGAATCTCAACCTGGTACCCGCCTTACCAACAATTAATTTTATGTGATCATTCCACTTCAAATCGTTCCGCACGCATACTCCCAGATATTTTACAGAAGTAACTGCTACCAGTTATATCATATAATCATACAATAAAGGATCCTTCTTTCTATGTATTCGCAATACATTACATTTGTCTATGTTAAGGGTCAGTTGCCACTCCCTGCACCAAGTGCCTATCCGCTGCAGATCTTCCTGTATTTCGCTACAATTTTCTAATGCAGCAACTTCTCTGTATACTACAGCATCATCCGCGAAAAGCCACATGGAACTTCCGACACTATCTACTAAGTCATTTATATATATTGTGAAAAGCAATGGTCCCATAACACTCCCCTGTGGCACGCCAGAGGTTAATTTAACGTCTGTAGACGTCTCTCCATTGATAACAACATGCTGTGTTCTGTTTGCTAAAAACTCTTCAATCCAGCCACACAGCTGGTCTGATATTCCGTAGGCTCTTACTTTGTTTATCAGGCGACAGTGCGGAACTGCATCGAACGCCTTCCGGAAGTCAAGAAAAATAGCATCTACCTGGGAGCCTGTATCTAATATTTTCTGGGTCTCATGAACAAATAAGGCGAAGTTGATCTCCCATGTCTTTCAGATCGACTCCTGTTTCTTGTTCTATCACATCAGACAAATCTTACCTGTCATGGAGCCTTCAATGTACTCTTCCCACATATACACCTTTTCTTCTGCATTTAACAGTGTAATTCGCGTTGCACTCTTTATGCTACCACTCTTGCTTTTAATGTCACTCTCATCTTTCAGATCGACTCCTGTTTCTTGTTCTATCACATCAGACAAATCTTATCTGTCATGGAGCCTTCAATGTACTCTTCCCACATATACACCTACTCTTCTGCATTTAACAGTGTAATTCGCGTTGCACTCTTTATGCTACCACTCTTGCTTTTAATGTCACCGAAGGTTATTTTGGCTTTCCTATATGCTGAGTCTGTTCTTTCGACAACCATTTCTTTTTCGATTTCTTTACATTTTTCATGCCCCCAAAGTTCTCTTAAATTCTAATAGTTGATCCCCCATGTCTTTCAGATCGACTCCTGTTTCTTGTTCTATCACATCAGACAAATCTTACCTGTCATGGAGCCTTCAATGTACTCTTCCCACATATACACGTACTCTTCTGCATTTAACAGCGTAATTCGCGTTGCACTCGTTTTGCTACACTCTTGCTTCTAATGTCACCGAAGGTTATTTTGGCTTTCCTATATGCTGAGTCTGTTCTTTCGACAACCATTTCTTTTTCGATTTCTTTACATTTTTCATGCAGCCATTTCGTCTTTGGTTTCTTGCACATCCTATTTATTTTCTTCCTTAGCGACTTGTATTTCTGCTTTCCTGAATTTCCCTGAAAATTTTTGTACTTACTTCTTTCAACGATAAACTAAATTATTTCGTCTCTCTCTCTTTCTCCCTGTCTCTCTCTCGCACACCGCAGCCACGTGCAGACTACTGTTGGGCCACTCGCCTGCAGGGCTCTTGTGAGCAATGAGCTAGCGAACAAGCGAAGGGGCCAGTTGCACCACGAAGTCTCTGCTGGCAGCCACGTGAACTTGCCGCTTTCAGCTGCTACAGAGCCAAACTTCTCGGTACGTATTAGTCGAATTCAATATTATTGCCTCTGGGAGAGGGAGTGCTTCGGTCGGCTTATTGTTAGTTAGCACGTAATTGGTGTTGTGGACAGGAGGAAGGACGGTGTAACTAGAGTTGTGCAATGTAAACCGCACTAACATTGGTGATCAATGTCATGAAGTGTATGGCCCGTCACACAACGGATGGACACCATGCGCTACAGGTGCCGTATCTGTTTCATTTGAATCTGTGGTAACTTCATCCACCATGTCAGTTCCCAGATCATTGTCATCGTTGTGTGCTGCACATTCATTGTCACTCTCCAGACTGACATTGACTATTATTCTCTGTGGCATCTGCGACAATATTCATTTTCAGCTGCTTTGGCATGTTCGCAATATTTTAAACAGTCACATTTGGTAGACTAATTGCCGATGTTTGTTTGAGGGTAGTTAAATTAATGGAGGATAAGTATTTCCTGCAATTTGTTGTTGGATTTTATTTCAGATTAGCTCCACAGGATTCAAATCACAGTGGTCTGATTGGAGCATCATACCAATATATCACTTACAATTTAAATAGCATCTGCTTTAAAAACAGGCTTTGGCTTATTGTAATGTACAATTTATAAACGCACACTTCTTGTTCAGCTCGTTTTAAAACTAATTTTGTTCTCATTGAGCCATTCACTTATGCCTTTTTGGGTTTTGAAGTGATGAGTGCTTTGTTTCTGTAACCAGTATGATATAGTGCATTATCAATACTACAATACTACCAGATGAATTGTAACAAATTAGTTTCCCTTCTAAACAATTGTGATAATTATCCCCATTCAGAACATCGTGTTAATCTTGGGATTTAGACTTCGAATGACTAATCAACTGTGCTACCTCTATTGCTCCTCCAACGTCGACAGTTACAGCTCTTTCGCCTGCAGTGCTATTCGTCATTAAACCCAGAATGGCTTCACGTTTGCCACCACTTCTGATGGTATATGTCTGTGCACCCACGTTTCGACTGTGAATACTTGGTTTATTTGACCACTTTTCATTATTTTACTCAACTACTGTGCAAGCTGCGTAACGTTATCGGAACATCCTGTTAGGATGAATTTCGTATCTTTAGATTGTTTGAAACAAAATGCCGTCTCTATCAGAATTTCCGACATTTTTCACTTCCCACCTGTAAATTGATCTCGGTTTATGAAAATATAAGCAACTTTGTCGACGCTATAATCTACTTATGATTATAATACTTTAAAATTTTTCTTTTAAAATATCCTTCATTGAATTAATCTCTAGAATTCATCAGTTCTCTTCGAGTTTGAACTTTTCCCGCGATTACTTCAGCTTTCTTAAAGTCTTACAGAATATATTTTACTGATCTCTCCCACCTGGCTACCATTTTTGCCGCCCATAAGGCTGCTTTCTGTAGAGATATCATTGCCTGATTCTGTTTTCTTTCTTCCTGGTAACATTGTTCAACTTTAAATATAAGCTCTTCTTCACCTGAATGCGAGCACTTCTGTGATATCTCTCTTTCTTTTCGACTGTCTGAAGTATTTATGAGTAACGATAACACCAGAGCCCACTGCTGACTAGGAGTAATCCATTAAGTTACAGGCCCATATCACGAACGTCGGTATGCAGAAGGATATTGTGTTCGAACATTATGAACTACCTCGAAGACAACGATCTATTGATACACAGTCAACACGGATTTAGAAAACACAACTAACTCTTCAGTCACATGAAGCGTTGAGTGCTATTGACAAGGTATTTCAAATTGATTCCGTATTTTTAGATATTTAGAAGGCTTTTGACATTGTACCTTAGACGAGGGCTGTAATCATATTGCATGCTTATGAAATGTCGTCCCAGTTACGCGATTGGATTCGTGATTTCCGTCCAGAGAGGCCACAATTCATAATAACTGACAGAAAGTCAAAAGTAAAACAGACGCGATTTCTGGCGTTCCCCAACGTAGTCTTATAGGCCATCTGCTGTTCCTTAGCTGTATAAACGATTTAGGAGACACTCTGAGCAGCCGTTTTTGGTTGTTTGCAGATTTATAAAATATATCTATGTGATGTGAAACTTGGAAATTGACTCTAAATAATGAAAAGTGTGTGGTCATCCACACGAGAGCTAAAAGGAATCTGTTAAATTTCGGTTACTCGATAAATCAGCCAAACCTGAATTTGGTATGTTCAACTAAATAGTTAGAAGTTACAGTTATGAACGACTTCAATTCGATAGAACACGTAGAAAGTGTTGTGGGAAGGCGAAACAAAGAATGTGATTTAGCGCAGAACACTTAGAAAAAATGGTTGAAATGGCTCTGAGCACTATGGGACTTAACACCTGAGGTCATCAGTCCCCTATAACTTAGATTTACTCAAAACTAACTAACCTAAGAACATCACACACATCCATGCCCGAGGCAGGATTCGAACCTGTGACCGTAGCGGTCGCGCGGTTCCTGACTGAAGCCCTTGGAACCGCTAGGCCACAGTGACCGGCAACAATTAGAAGATGAAACAGATCTACTAAAGAGACTGCCCACACTACACTTGTCTGTCTCCTTTTGAAGTACTGCTGCGCGGTGTGGGATCCTTACCAGACAAGGTTAACGGAGTACCTAGAGAATGTTAATAAGAAGAGCAGTACGTTTTTTACTACCGAGAAAAAGGAGAGAGTGTTACGGGAATGATTCAGGGTTTCTCGTTGTCGTAGGATCTTCTCATGAAAATCCAATCACCGCACACTTTGTTGGCACGTACCTGCATAAGGAGAAACGATTATCATAATAAAATAATGGAAATCAAAGCTCGCACGGAGATATATTGGTGCTCGTATTTCCACGCGTTCATTGACAGTAGAATAATGGTAAATTATTGTAAAGGTGGCTCGATGAACCCTCTGCCAGGCACTTATGTGTGATTTGAAGAGTTTCCATGTAGATGTAGATGTAGATCTACCCAAGAAAAACAATATAGACGCCCTGGGCAATATTAAGTTTGAAAGAGTTGCAATTATAACTAGAATTACCTTGCAAGTCAATTTGCTACATCTACACACGCGTAGGAGCGCTTTCAGCTGAAACGGCAAACGATTTCTATAATAGCTAAAAATCAGAAGTAAGACCGACAATGCAATCAAATCCTTTATAAAACTGCCGTTGTAATCTTGTAAGGCCACACTGAATTCAACTTCGCGCTATCTTTAACGCCAGAGAGGTTAGGGAACTGCATTGTCATATTTGCTTTTTAAATCAGTCTCCTTCAAATGTGAAAGAAATTACCTTCAATTGTCTTAGTGTGGGCAATGTTTAATCAAATACACTCAAAATGCGAAGTCTGCAATCCATTCTAGAGGTTCTATTTTTCGAGAGTGGACTAATAGAGAACTTTTGTGAAGGTGGTATGATGAACCTTTGCCAGGCCCTTTGATTGCGATTTGCAGAGTACCCATGTAGATGTATTCGCAATAATTCACGAGGACATGCCAAACCAATTAATGGTACGTGCACAGCTAACATAAAAGAATCGACAGTACGATTAATTTTTCTTAGTCACTGCTTACTTCTTGACTACAACCTGTTCCCGATGAAGTCCCCGAAAGCTCAAGTGCTATAACATCGCGCATGAGTAGTAAGTTAAGATCCACCGCAAATTTAAGTCTTTACTGTGAAATCGGACAATTTTTTAATACACCCTGCATCTTCTGTATGCCCGAGGAACATGTAACCAGGAAACAAGACAATTGACTGGAACACATTCGGAACTAGATTACTTATTTATGAAGACGGATGCAGTTCGAAAACGTATTCTGTAACTTCATTGATAGTGCCGAAACGTTCGCTAACAGTAGAACACAGGAAGGTCGTATCTCATAGAGAAAGAGCTAGTACTTCGCTATTAATACCGGGTGTCAGAATTAAGTACAACCACTCGGCAGAGGGCTGTAGATAACTGTGAATCTGTGTGTGTGTGTGTGTGTGTGTGTGTGTGTGTGTGTGTGTGTACGTGTGTCAGAGAGTGAGGAAGGGAGAGAGGAAGAGGCGCTAACGAGGTGCCCTCACGACCTACTGGCCAGATGAAGCCCGACGCGAACGCAGCGTCGCTTCCTGCCCGCCGCGCATCCCCTGGTCACCGTAATCCCGGTAACGAAGACTGGTAATTGATGCGACATGTCGAGCTGCACTCCCTTCGGAAGCCGCTTTGAACGTAGGCGTAGCCTACCTGGCTGTGTGTACGTGGACCACACGTGCTTCCTGGAAGCATAAGTATCGGTGCTTCCAGGAAAGTGGCAGCCAGATGCGCAGAAAGCTCAAAGACGGAGGGAGGCGGGCCGTGTCACATTACGAGTGTGTCTCAGCGGCGCCCAAGACTTGTAAGTCTGCTGCTCCTGTCAAAACAGCATCTGAGTGTTCGTATAATATTATCAACGTGGTTTCTGCTCTGAAACAAACGACCTGACAATGCGTGTGTGAAATAAGATCTGAATCTGATGTCAAAGTTCATTTTTCTGAAATAGCGAAACTCACACAAAGTGCAGTGACAGGTGATCAATGAAGACTAGGAGGGGGGGGGGGGAGAAGGTGGTTGTCTGGAAGTAACTCAAATGAGTTTAGAATTAAAAGCATCGGCTGCAAATGCCGTACTATAACGCCTAAATTTTTTTTAAACAAATTGGGCCTTATTGACCCAGTTCGTGCAAGCCATACCTTTTCGTCCTATATCCACCACGCAACCTAACAACCTGAAAACGGAGAGCTTATGTTGTGTTTTGTGGAAACAATATTTCACAATGACGCCATCTCAGCCGTTGGAAATCTCGAAGAACTGTGTTTCCAACACCTTACCTCAATTCGTAAAAAGTTCATACAAAAGATAAATGCAAGTGGTATTGGTACATTGACTTATGTGGTATAGCCATGAGTAAAATACGGTTTGAGAGAATGGTGCACGCGTATTGCGGAGACTTTACAGTTACGTACAATGCACATGACGAAATTCAGAAAACTAAATCTCATAATTCATGTATCAAACGATAATGATTGTCGCTTCCTTGACTGGAAGGGAACAAATAATCACACACTTTACCTCTGAACAACTTACAACCAATTCTAAATCAGTGCTAAGATAATCACTGCTGCGTCCTCCCTGGAAGACAACAATAACCACACACTTTACCTCTGAACAACTTACAGTCAATGCTAAAGTCAACACAGTTTCAAGAGAATCACAATTATCACACTTACGAACTTCACTGAGACCCATGTCACACGGTCTTATAAATATTACTTTCCTTTCTCTTATATCACAACTCAGATAATTCCACATTCTTCATTTTCATGTACCGTTTACCTCCACATTTCAGCATATGATTTAATCTTGAACTGTTACATAAAATCATTTCATTTCTAAACCATGGAGCTAATAGTAAAAGACCTACACAGATATAGAACAGAAATAGAATCTATAGGATTACAGAAAAAAACCAAAAAGAATAAATACTATTCACAGACAGAGTAAACTATGCTGACTATGCACTTATCCACACAATAGTCACTGACTCCAGGACTCTTAGGAAAAACACGTGAATGTTGCAGTAAAACATCAAACAACTGTTCCTTGATTGATTTATCGGCACTCTCCAAACAGTGAACCCAATTCCTTATCTTCTGTAAGGTAACTGCAACCCTTTAGCGTTCCGTTAGTAGACATACCCGATCACTGTGCTCTCTCCTAACAGAATATAGGTCAAGTGACAACTGGTACATGGCAAGAAATTTGCGACACCGGGTTGAAGTTACTCCTCTCAACTATTCTCAGCCAATGTCAACTTAATTGAAGTTCCTCTTTTCCTTAAAACACTTCAGTGCATCTAAAGTTCAACACAGTTTGATGCGAAGACAAGAATCCACCTCTAGTATAATTTGTACAGCCTACTTTGATACAACAAAAACATTCACGGAAAATCTAACAACTTGGCACGTAAATTCAATACCAACTACTCAATGCCTCTTCTACCTTTGTCCATGACAACAATTGTTCAACCAAACCTTTAGTCCTTAACACCAGTTCCTTCCATACAGAATTGTAGTGTCTAGTGTCAAGAACACAACGTGGAACAATATCAGTTACACTAATTATAAACACAAGCTGAAAATTACCGCCAAGTCCTCAAAATTCAACATATTGACATGTTCTATTCCTTCATCTGCCCCTGTGGGAGCAGTGGCATCAGCTACCAACAGTACTCATAATTCGCATGGAGTTGGGCGGTGGGGGACGGGGGGGGGGGGGGGGGAGGTTCAGGGAGTTTCAGCAATTCCTATTCCCAAATAAACTTCTGCAAGAGCTGTATGACTCCACTTTCGGCTAGTGTCTCTATACTGAAATCAAATATATGCTCTTCCTCCATGGAGCCCTTTTAAATTCTCGTATTTGAGTTTTAGTAACAAACATTGGAAAGCGTCAAGATTATCCTTTCGTCAACTGGTTACAATCAGCTGCTTTAGACATGAAGATGATTTCATGGAACAGATTTCAATGATATCATGATGAAGATTCCCACTTCAGCTATATGATAAATATCTATTTGGAATCGAACCAGCACCATGGTGTTGAAGCCTCATCATCAGGTATTAATCTCTGTATTAACAAGAGAAAAGTGTATAAACTTTATGTTTCGGTTAAATTAGGTGGTCTGTGTATGAAGCTATACAGGAAAATTGTGTACTTATATTAATTTCATAATGTAGTTCAAACAGTAACCTTTAGAGTACGCATCACACTCTCTTAAATGCGATTAAAACGTTCACCTGACAACAGGGCGGTAGTCTAAGTTAAAATATTGCAGGAAACAGGGATCATTATCTAGATACAGGAAATCTAGAATAAGGATACAGTGGTAAGCCAGACAGATGTAAAAATATAAAACAATGACGTGTGTAGGTGTTGAGACGTACATTCATAAAATAAATACCATAAAGCAGAGGATGTATGAATGTATGATGGGTAACGAAGGTCTAGTCTGGATAAAATACTGCTAGCAAAATAGACAACCACCTAGATAAAAAATGTCTAGGGAACAGGGAAGTTAAAATGTTGTGCAAAAATCCCGAAGTTATGACATTATTATGACATCTTGTATCTTTTTTTGAACAGTTCTCGCGTATCCGACCGTGTAGCGTCGTAATTTCTCCACAATATTTCGGCAGACGTACACGCTGCCATTTTCAGGTGATTCCTGACGAATGCTGGGCTGTTCCTCTCGGCGCCCTGTGTATACTAGCGATTACCCCCTCCACCGTTCCTCTCCTGGTGTCTTCGGTGCGTCATTGATCGTTCTTTCTGGAAGGTTGATGACAGTACGCTTAGGTGGTTCTTGCGAAGTCTTCTGTCGTGGTACAAGGCGTTCAAACTTCGATGTCTGCTTCCTCGTAGCTTTTATTGTACCTAAATGCCTTCTGTTGCCACCACAACTCCCAGCGGGAAGGCGTTTTGTGCACACTTGTTCACAGGGCACGATCTATCTGCGATCAGGAGAGCCTTTCAGCAAAACTGCAGCACCTCGAGACAATATTTCGGGAAAATGGGTATAACCAGAAGCAAATAAGACACGCACAGACTGAGCCAAGAGAACAAGAAAAAGAAACAGAAGAACACAAGTCATTGGCGTGCATTCCGTTTGTCGGAAACACCTCAAGAAAAATCGGTAGTATCCTGAGGAAACACAACGTGAAATGTGTATTCCGACCACTGCAAAAACTTTGACTCCACTGGGGTCAGTGAAAGATGACGTAGGCCTTCGAAAACCAGGCGTTTATCAAATTCCCTGTCAGTGTGGAAAATCATACATTGGAGAGACAGTCCGCACTGTAGAAGAGTGGTGCCGCAAACACAAGCGCCACACCGAATTACACCAGGCCACTAAATCAGCCGAGGCTGACCATTGTATAAAGACTGGCCATACTATGGGCTATGAAAAAACAGAAATACTCAGTCAATCCTTCTCCTTCTGGGACTGCGGTACTAAAGAGGCCATCGTAATCCGACTACAAGACGATCTGATTAATAAAGACAGCGGCCTTCAACTTAGGCTTTGAATCCTGCACTCAGCCTTGAGAGAAAGATGCGGTCCCAGAGATCGAGGACCGTCCCCGACGGCGGCAGCAGGGAGACTGCAGACAACAGTTCAGACCCAGGGGCCTCTTCCCCCACCACCTCCAGTAGCCGCCGCGCTGGCTGCAACGAAGACACCAGGAGAGGAACGGCGGAGGGGGTAATGGCTAGTATATATAGGGCGCCGAGAGAATCAGCACAGCATTCGTCAGTAACCACCTAAAGAAGGCAGCGTGTACGTCTGCCGATATATTGTGGAGAAATTACGACGCTACCCAGTCGGATACCCGAAAACTGTTCAAATTGGAGATACACCGTGAAAATTTCAGATCGCATATCTTTCTATCTTTTTTATCGTGCTCAACAGCTGTAGATGCCCACAATATAAAATTTCCAGCAATAAAGTGCCTCACAACATAAAACGAGTATTTTATTAAATTTCTAAATTTGAGCAAAGTAACTGTTAGAGCCAATATTCAATTCAATAAGATCTGTTGAAGAAAAAACGCGTACAAAATTCGCTGCAGATTGCAATGAGCTTGTTTGAACCACGGGCTTGTATAATAATTGATTCCGTAACAACATATCGTCACAGAAACGTATTTAGTTCTTTAAATTAGACTACATCGTAAGTATGCCATGTTTTACTCCATCTTATGCTACCACACACCAACAAGCAGACAAGAATAAACGTCGGAAATCGTGGTACGAATCACAATTCTGGACCAAGGTGTGCATATGCAAAGTAGGTTCTCCTCTAAATAGCAAGGACTAAATTCAATTTTTTAAGTAGTTGGAGGAAGAGAAAAGTGGCGTTATCCTAGCCACAGAAAATGGTTGTAATGAAAAGTCATGTCTTCCTGATACATGGATCCTTTATTATGCAATTCATTACAGTGATGAGGTCTGCTGTTAAAATTCCGTTTACGTTCTGGCTCATCCTAGCGAATGGAATCACGTTGTTCGTCAGGAATCTGACTTCTGATGAAGCAATTGTTTCTAAGTGATCCGTCACACAATCTTTCCTCTGTCTTCAATAATCATTCGTATAGCTATTGGCTTGATTCTCGCCGTCACTGATTTATCGTCATCTGACCTTCTCTAAAACGTAAAAGTGACTTAACTTCGTCAGAGTTTCCGATTCTTACTGGTAAAGTTCCATCTGAACTCCGCTCAATGTTTATCAATAGTTGTACTATGGCAGCGGTGAGTTAATCGTTCCTGGTAGTTTTTTTATGAACTTCCTCCTTAGCCCTTTCCTGTCTGTATTCCTCCTTTCTCCAATGTCTGCAGAGTTGTAGCAGAACGATATCTTCCTAAACCTGGTTAAGTATTTCCTGAATGGAAACAACTTTTATTCTACATGGAATTTCCTCCTTGTCTTTAGGTACCTCCTCTAGTAAATCATTCACATTCTCCAGCTAGGATTTAATCTGATTGTCTACTGCTACCTTTAACATAGTCTCTGTCGGTCCATTATGACCTGGAGGACATCGGCTGGTATGCGTTTCTTAATACAAATATGCTTTACCAACAGCTGTATGTTTTGTTTTATTTTATTTTATATCCCAAATACTACCAGTTTCGGCAACTTAATATTGCTATCTTCAGGCCTCATACGCTATTATCGTATTAACAGTCTTATCGAATGGTACCATAATACTGGAATCCTAAATCCATTTTTTATGCCCATCTGGACCCCTTTGCTGTCCGTGACAGGCTCCAGGAGGAACTTCACCGCTTACGAGGCGAAACCGTCCTATCTCCTGTCATGCACAGTCACTGAGCGATGAATATCGTGATAGGCTAGAAGCTGAACGGTGATTTACCCATCTGTGGTGACTTTTAAGTCATTTTCGATTCTCAGTCCGTCGTCGCTGCATATTCCGTTCCATAAGTAGATGAAAAACTCACACGTCCTGCAAGCTCTACCATTTTCACCAAAATTTGGTTTGGAAAATGCTTATTTGTAGCTCCCGTTGGATGAGGAATCGCAGCAGATCCTAGTAATCAATAACCGATGAGTCCTTTTCCGGTATAACCGCCTCCCTTATGACATTGCCAAAACCCCCACCAAACGTTATTTGGAACGCCTCGCAAGCCATTTGTGGGGTCATCGGCACAGTCCCTTTTTCGAGAGTGGCATCATCCTTTTGCACGTTTCCTGGGTGGTCATATCGCATGCAAGCCGCCATGTCCTCGGCCTAATCCACCCTGGCCATTGGGGCATCGTCCTCACGAAACAGCTGTCCCGCCGACACCTTTATGGGCTCGGTTTCGATAAAGACATTGCCTCCCTCTTGCCACAGAAGTCAGGAAGCACACCCACACCAATATTTTCACAGTCGGATGGAGCTGCTCCATGGGAACATTTGAATTTCGCAGGGACAGGTCGGGATACTCTTATGTCCCTCGCTTGATAAAGACCACTTCAGCTCAGATTATCAAAATTCTCCAGCCCCTTTTTGCTGTCAAGGGACAGTTAACCTCCACTGAGTTTAAGCAGTCCTGTTCTGCCAGTGGGATTTCCCTCGTCCACACTGCCCCTTTTCACCTTGCATCAAACGGCCGGGCAGAACGTTTTGTGCGGACGTTCAAGGCCAAGCCCTATAAGCTGCTGAGCCATCACCTGGAGAAGGCCGTGCTTCTTTTTTTGGCCACACACTGCGCTGCCCCCATGCTGGTAAAAGTCTAGCGGAGTTACTTCATGGTCGATCTTTCTGCTCTCCCTTATCTGTCCTGGTTCCTGACGCTTCTCACCCTCCTGGCTGCACCCTGGCACACACCTTTCGCGTTGTGCAGGAGTTCTGGGTGCGGATCTTCTCTCGTCGACGGGTGCGCTTGGCGCCTGCAGTCATCACCGAGCTCTGTGGCCATCCAATGGCGTCTCTCTGGTAGGCCGACGATTCCACCACCCGCCGGCACCTCAACCAGCTCTGCCCCCGTGTGGTGGACCACAATGTCCCAGGGGAGCAGCCAGTGCCTATCGTTGGCCGACCTGTAATGGAACCTCCGCTCCCGCCCCCGCCTCAGCCACTGTCTCCGTCGCCAACTGCCCATGCTGCGTCGCCGTCTCCCGCCCCTGCCGCCCACGAATCCGTGGACGTCGACCAGGATGCCCCTACTCCTATGGACGTTTGTGGGACTGTGCATTTTTTCACCAGGAGGAGAAATGTCCTAGCGGCCCCTTAGTAGTTAGAGGGCTCGCACAACCGACACGCAAGATGGGTTGCAGACCTCCTTGTAGGAGCACAGAGAGAATCGTCTCCAGCAGTTGTAACCAAACAGACTTTTCAACTAAAAACGGAATTACTTCGTCAGACAGCACGTGACAGTGTCACATCAATCAGAACTCATACTACTCATGTAGCACTCCGCCAACGCAGCTTCATAAGCACGCCTGGACAGTCAGACCGGCAGTGTTTACCTACTGCTAGGATATTCTCCAGCTAGTACTTACGCCGGCCTTAGCATTTTATACACACGTTCCATTTTAACAGCATGTTGTATAGTGTAAGTAATAGAGTAGATTTTGGTCAATATTTTCTTCCATTGTTTGGTTTTCCTTATCTGGTTTACCACCACAGGAGTTGTGGGATTTTCGTGTTGTTCTTGCATTTAAACTTAATGTCTGGCAAGAAGGCGTTTTTTTCTTTAATTACAATCACATGTGTTCAAATTGACTGTTAGTTCTTTCCTGCTGACCGCAGGATACTACAGTGTGTGTGTGTGTGTGTGTGTGTGTGTGTGTGTGTGTGTGTGTGTGTGTGTGTGTCGGGGGTGGGGAAGGGGGGGTGGGGGTGGTAAGACGCCTGCCTTGTGTAATGAGTGGAGGAAAGGATAAAAAGGCGTGACGGTACGTAGCGTACTCCTCCTGCATAGCACTAAGGGAACCTCTGGGTTCAGCATTTCGCTTGCAAAAAGAAATGGATAACTACTAGAACGTGTGATTTGGTAATAGATTTACTTCCGTTTTACTGTTATTAACAAGTATCAACACTCACCCGAAAAGACCGAACCAACAGTATTTTTCAGACATTCAGAGCATACCAATGTAACGTAACAATTGTCTTAACCATCTCATTTCAGAAAATATGATGCTAAGAAAACCACACATTGAAATAAAATGCTCATGAGTAGGTTAGTTCACTGTTTAAGTTCTTAATTAGTTTGGCAATACGAATAAACAGTGGTTAGTTTAATTTAAAAAATAAAAATATGCTTAAAGCAATTATTGTTTGGAAATGTTGGATGTTCTGCAACTGAATTACTTTTTAAAATCGGACATGATTTTGGATCAGAATTATTCCATTTGGGGATATTCTCAAAACTGAGTTTGGCACGCTATGGCACATATTAAAAGAAATTTTATTTGAGTAATGTGTTAAAGAGAATATTCCAAACACCACATCCACTTTTTCTTCCGACAAGCTAGTGGTTTGAGAAGACGCTGAATGATAAGTCAGACAACAAAACTAAACCCCTATCTTACTAAATGACATTGACAACTATATAACCCGAGTCGATGATCCACAGCATAATTACATCCAGCTTCTCAGACATACAGATCTTCGAGGTATCTTTACAAGTGAAGCTATGCACGAATAAAAACGAACTTTGCAAACAGCTGTTGGAACACAATAATCATACGAAATTATGTACTGGATAGAAATTTGGTATTTGTATACATTCTTACTTACATTATTTTGAAATAATATATTTTTCACTAGTGATGATAATTTGTTATTTGTTACTACAACAATTTGTATTCCTTCACTGCATGTATCTTATATGTAACTCGATATTGATTTAAAGAAACTGTTAACTGAATGTAGCATCTATTACACGATTTACAAGCGATATTAAGAGATAGTTACCTAAATTTTGTTGTCTTTTCCTGTGCATTGGGCTTGTGGATAACACACAAGAGTATTTTAGTAACAAATCGGCATTTCTTCTAATAACCCTGAAATATTTAGAGGTATGTACAGATGTGTGCACTGAGATATGGCAGCCCTTTTCCAGAAAACTCGTCCATTACTGACGGACAATATAAAATCCACCAATGAAAACAAAAACCTATCATCGGAAGAAGGTAGGAGTTATGTAGATAAAAATGTGACACAGAGACCTTTTGAGGGCGTACAACGCCCAGGGCTTACATGGAGGATCTCAAACTGAGAGGACAGAATAATTTTCACATTCTCTTTTTGGTTAATGTAGAAAATACTCAAAATGGCTTATTCCATTGACAGCTCCAGGTCGTTAGGTTTGAAAGTAAGGTGAACTGCTGACGCACCCTGCGGTGCGGCACCCGAGTTTACAAAGAGCAACGAGAGACAAGCTCAACCCCAATCGATTGCACAGGTCTCACGCCATTATGGAGCCTCCACCAGCTTCAACAGTCTCCTTTGGACAGGCAGGGTCCATGGATTCATGAGGCTGTCTCCATACCTGTACGCGTCCATCTGCTCGATACTATTTGAAATGAGATTCGTCCGACCAGGAAACATGTCTCCAGTCATCAACAGTCCAATGGTGGTATTCACGGGTCCAGGCGAGACGTAAAGCCTTGTGTGGCGCAATTATCAAGGGTAAACGAGTGGACCTTAGGCTTCAGAATTCTATACTGATGATGTTTCGTTGAATGGCTCACACGCAGACACTTTTTGATAACTCAGCATTGAAATCTGCAGCAATTAGCGGAAGGGTAGCACTTATGTCACGTTAAACGATTCTCTTCAGTTGTCGTTGGTCAGCCGGCCGCTGTGGCCGAGTAGCTCTAGGCGCTTCATTCCAAAACCGCGCTGCTGCTACGTCGCAGGTTCGAATCCTGCCTCGGGTATGGATGTATGTGATGTCTTTAGGTTAGTTAGGTTTCAGTAGTTCTAAGTCTAGAGGACTGATCACCTCAGATGTTAAGTCCCATAGTGCTCTGAGCTACTAGAACCACTTTGTCGTTGGTCCCGTTCCTACAGGATCTTTTTCCGTCCACAGTGACGTCGGAGAATTGATGTATCACCGGATTCCTGATATCCACGGGACCCTCGTGATTTGATCGTACGGGAAAATGCCCACTTCATTGCTACTTCGGAGATGCTGTGTTCTATCGCTCGTGCGCTGAATGGGTCACCACGTTCAGGCTCACTTATATCTTGATAACCTACTATCGTAGTAGCAGCTCTAACAACTGCGCCACACTTGTTGTCTTATATAGACGTAACTGGCCGCAGCGCCGTATTTTGCCTGTTTACATAACTCTGTATTGGAATACGCGTGCCTTTACCAGTTCATCAGTGTATGTGCCTATTTTAATCACATTTATGTCTAAAGTATTATGTGACGTTCCAGCTCTTCCTTTACCATTAGATGAAGCAGTCAACCATGCGGCGAGGAACCTGCAGAGGGAAGAAGTCCGACTACTTTACTGTTCAAGGACTGCAGATCGGCAGTTGAGTGTAACTGCTTGTGTGAGTGGGAAAGGCGGTAAGCAGGTGAACGCTCTCCGCATCAGTCAAGTTCGTTTAAACAACAGATCAGAGTTTACAAAGAGACGCGCTAACTTTAAATGTTATGAAATGGTTCAAATGGTTCAAATGGTTCAAATGGTTCAAATGGCTCTGGGTACTATGGGACTTAACTGCTGAGGTCGTCAGTGCCCTATAACTTAGAACTACTTAAACCTAACCAACCTAAGGACATCACATACATTCATACTCGAGGCGACCCTAGCGGTCGCGCGGTTCCAGACTGTAGCGCCTAGAACCGCTCGGCCACACCTGCCAGCTGTTATGAAATAGTCGATTACCTAACGAACAACGTCGCACAGAATTAGACATTTATAAGCATCTTATTACGGCAGACTACATTATAATGAAGGGCAAGACACCAAAGGACAAAGAAGCATCCAACATCGAAACGCAGGAAATGGAAATATTATGGAGTAATGAAATCACAGCAAAAGGATACCATGTCTAATGAAGTCACACAATAAAGACAAATAAAAAGTTTATAATGTCCATACCTCCCACGAAATTCAATGATGAATCATTTCTCGGTCAATTTCGCTTAATACATGTTCGAGATAATCCTTACTGGGAATGTGTTGGAGTAACAGTAGGAGAAATCAGTCACACATGTTTCGAACGTAAACTGTGTACAGACCAACAATTAGTCGGATACAACAATTAATCAGATTTTATCAACTAAGACTGACGAACGCAGCAGCTCCCTTCAACAAAACGATATATTAATTTTAAAGCCATTTTTGTAATTTCTAAATAAATGTAACCTAGTCCCATAAAATCCTAAAAACTTCCTGAAACACTGAGAAACAGCGGTATTGCTTTTAAAGTAAAATTCGATAATTTTAGTCAGTGACACGAAGTGTTTAGCTTCTCTGTATATAGTGCTACTGAAGTAAGTATGATTTCTGATTCTGTTAAACGTGACCAAAGATAGTCTTATTGCTTGAGTTTTGTAATCCCGAAATCGCTCAGGTTTTTGTATGCACATCCTGTCGTCATATATTCGTTCATGTAAGACGTGTTTTTCAAGAGTATATTATCGGACGGAAGAAAGGGTGGTACAGGCAGAAAGGGCTAAAATTTATCATCAAGACACACTTTGTTATTTTAATAAGCAATATATATTTAAAGCAAAATACACAATAGTATCATTGGCCGTAATAATTCTTTACTTAACGAACACTCACAGTCAATAGTGAACATCGCATATAATGATCATACTTCCAATATATCATACTTTTATAGACATCGATTTCAAAGGTCCAACTCCCCATATAAAACTGAGTATTTTACTTGCAAAAATAACACTTCATCATTGTAAATATTAATTATTTAGACACATCTAATACATATTTCTGGAGCGGTATCTATGGAAAATGTTGGGATCATCGAGGACTGACGTATCAGTGGTAACTACTACGCGTTCAGGTAACAATTAATTAACAATTAATATTTTGAAAATTACGGAAAATAAAATATATGTACGTAAACAACATTTTTTAATTAGCTGAATAGCGTTAGCTCCAATGTCAAGGGAAATGACTGCTGTTGTATTACTTCAACGGGACAAAGAAAACACACCTATGAGGAACACATTTACTCCAACTTTTATAAAGAGAATTCGCTTGGCAGTCATTGGATAATGGCTCGCACATCTAAGTAAGTCCTGTTATCACATTTCAATACTTATGCCTCGTGGTATTTCAACTTTTTTCTTCACATTAGTGTTTGCTATATGCGCCAGGTAACAAAAATAAACACAGAACCAGCCGAGCGAGCAGCAACAACGATCATCGCGAGTGGCGCCCCCCAAACTAGGGGGCCGTTTGATCCCGTCTGTGGAATGGTCGCGGCGCACCGGCACCTAGCAGGGTGTACCGAGGTATCCAGGTATCAGGGTACAGGGTACAGGGCACTAGGGCGCCGGACGCCGCCGGCAGGTGTTGGAGCCCGCGGCTACCCCGGCCGTCAGGACGAGGCGGCGGCCGCGTGCAGCAGCAGCAGCGGCAGCAGCGCGGCCACCAGCAGCGGGGACGGCGGCGGCCAGTGGGGGCGGGGCCGCGGCGCCGCCGACGTCAGCGAGCTGGCCGCCGTCTGCACGCAGTCGCGGTACGACGCCGCCTCCAGGCACGTCACGGCGCAGAAGTGGCGGTGCGCGCACGCCGCGTCGCAGCTGCCACCCTCCTGGCGCACCGACACGGCGCGCGAGTACCTGCCCACAGCACAGTACACTCCTGTACAGGTCCTCTGAGGATGGTTCCCGCCAACAGAATCGAAACAGCCCCACATTTAAAGATAAAATCCTTTAGATTTATAAGAAATTATTTCAGGTGTAAGAGACACAGCAATCTCTTTTATTAAAAATTATAATGATCGTGATGCCAGGAGAAAATAAGTACTGCTTGACGATTACCTGTTTCGGCTGTGTAGTAGCCATCTTAAGATGATGCTTACTAAAGAATCGCTACATATCTACAATGTTTGGTGTGTACCCCAAATACACGAACAGTACTCAACGATATGCCGTACTAGTGTCCTATACGCAGTCTCCTTTACAGATGAGCTACATTTCCCTAAAAATCTCAAAATAAATCGAAGTCGACCATTCGTCTTCCCTGCTATAGTCCTCACAAACTCATTGCAGGTCGTATTTGTTTGCAAAGATGCAATCAGCACACTACTGATGCTATAGTCGAATATTATGGGTTCAGCTTTTCTACATTTACAGCTATCTGCCATTCATCACGCCGACTAGAAATTTTGTCGAAGTCATCTTCTAAGACCTTACGGTCACTCAACGATGATACGATCCAGCACACCATAACATCATCAGAAAATAACCGCAGATTGCTACTCACCCTGTTGATCCGGTCGCTAATGTGTATAGAAAATACCTGCGATGCTATTACACTTCGCAGGGACACTTCTGAGTGTACCTTTCCTATTACTTAAGAAGTTCAAATGGCTCTGAGCACTATGGGACTTAACATCTGTGGTCATCAATGCCCTAGAACTTAGAACTACTTAAACCTAACTAACCTAAGGACATCACACACATCCATGCCCAAGGACTTAAGAAGTCTTCAAGCCACTCACATATCTGCTAACCTATTCCGTATATTAGTTAACAAAAAATTGTTCAAATGGCTCTGAGCACTATGGGACTCAACTGCTGTGGTCATCAGTCCCCTAGAACTACTTAAACCTAACTAACCTAAGGACATCACTCACACCTATGCCCGAGGCACGATTCGAACCTGCGACCGTAGCAGCAGCGCGGCTCCGGACTGGAGTGCGTAGAACCGCACGGCCACAACGGCCGGCTATTAGTTAATAGTCGGCAGTGTGGCGCCATGCCAAATGCTTTACGGAAATCCAGGCATATGGATTTCGAATTAGCCTGCCGCCTATCGAGGAAACAGCAACCTGAGTTTCGTACGCCGGCCGGTGTGACCGAGTGGTTCTAGGTGCTACAGTCTGGAACCGCGCGGCCACTCCGGTCGCAGGTTCGAATCCTGCTCGGGCATGGATGTGTGTGATGTCCTTAGGTTAGTTAGGTTTAAGTAGTTCCAAGTTCTAGTGGATTGATGACCTTCAAATGGTTCAAATGGCTCTGAGCACCATGGGACTCAACTGCTGTGGTCATCAGTCCCCTAGAACTTAGAAGTACTTCAACCTAACTAACCTAAGGACATTACTCACATCCATGCCCGAGGCAGGATTCGAACTTTCGACCGTAGCGGTCACGCAGTTCCAGACTGTAGCGCCTAGAACCGCACGGCCACTCCGGCCGGCGACTGATGACCTCAGAAGTTAAGTCCCGCAGTGGTCAGAGCCATTTGAACCTTTTTTTTTTTTTAGTTTCGTAAGAGCGATGATTTCCAAAACCCCACTGTTTTTGGACAGAATATTTTTAATCTGAAGGGAATTTACGATATTCGAACTGAGAATACGTTCAAGGAGTCTGCAGCAATGTGATGTAAAGAGCATTGTTTTAATGTTCAAATGTGTGTGAATTCCTAAGGTCAACGGTACCTAGACTTACACACTAATGAAACTAACTTGTGCTAAGAATAACATTCACACCCATGCTCGAGGAACGACTCGAAACTCTGGCGGGAGGGTCGCGCAATCCGTGACATTACGCCTCTAACCTAGCGGCCACTCCCCGCGGCGTTAAGAGTATTGGTTTGTAATTTGGTGAGTCCGTTTTTTCTTTTATCCATGATATATAATGGAATCACATGTGCTTTTTCCGGTCACTTGGGACGTTGCGCTGGTTTTATACACTAACAGTTATCCTTTGAACAACTTTTGAATACTAACAAGAGGCATTCAGTAACGTTGTCGCTGTGACCAACATTTTACTCAAGCAACGATTCCTTAGTAAGCATGAAGTAAAACCGATAATCATCCAGCTGGGATCAGCACGATTAAAGTATTCAACAAAACATTCTGGGTTGTTAGGCGACGTCATGTTCCACCTCAAATTTCTTCTGCATAACCAACGATTCGACCCCTCTGCTGCTATAATCTGCAGTATCTCTTCGTGTCTCCATTTGGCTAAACCATTCCAGCAGCAGCGTCACGTTCAGTTTTAAAAGAGTTTTCTCATCCTTGTTCTAAACAAATGGCGTAATTGAGTGAAATTCTATCGGTTTCCATTGGTGAACTATCGTACTTCGATAAGCAGCGGTAACAATTATTTATCGAAGAAAAGTCGGAGAGGTGATTGAGATCTATAAGGGGATGACGGCTATAGGCTTCTAGATTCATACATTTCCGCTATCCGGAAAGTAAATACTCAGCCACGATGGACAAGGAGTACAAACAAGTACCAGGCAGTAACAGCACGACAATAATATTTTGCTCCTCGTTTCCCCTGTGTGTCTCTGAATATTAGTACCGCCTACGTAATAACGCTGGCCCACCACTAATAGCTGCATAAATTTCATTCCCAGCAGAGGGATCGAAATTTCTGTAGTGAAGCAGAAATTCGAAGAGGAATATAACGTGGCCTAACTACCTAGAAGATTTTGCCGTCATTGGCAACGACCACTTTAGGTTACAGATATGTATATACAAATTCATCGACGTATGTTCCTTTGATCGATCTAACTTGGGTTGTGGAGAGAGCACTATGTCGCAGTTATAGATCTGCTATAGTCAACTAATGTCTGATTTAGATTAATTGACATATAACGTACAAGATCCAACGCTACGCCGTCGCCGCCACACTTGCTGTCTGCGATTAGCTACCTCAGCGCTTCGCTATCAGCAGCGATATAAAATCTCTGTCCATCACAATAATGATTTTAAAAAATGTGGCATCCAATTCTGTATGCATTTCTTCTGTAACCGTACGAAAAATTTGCCTTTGAAAGTTTCTCAGCGAACTCACTTACGGAATCATCACTCTTCTGAAGATAATTGCGGAAATCATAGTAATATCAATTTCACTGCAAAGTGTCATTTGGTGCTCATCAGTTACGATCTAATTGACGCCTTTTATTTTCAGAGTGAATCTTACATTTTGAAGCGGAGTATCCGCTGTTATGAAACATCCTGACATTTGCACACGCGATATCGAGGTACGGTTGTCAAAAAAACGAAATCTACAGGTCGTTGGGCAAAGATACCACCCCTATGCAGCCCTATAATATGTGACTGCAATTACACCCACTCATGGCGTGGGTCACTTCTTGCCTGTTAGACAGTGTAATAGTCTCCTGCTGGTGCGACTGACCGTGGTCGACCACCTCATCTCCTCCGGGCAAAAGTGCTCCACAGTGCATGCTCATGCTCCATATGCACGTGGAACAATGCTGTGAGCATACCAAACCGCTGCGCAACAACAGTCAGACTTAGTCTTTCTACCAGGTGCCCTGCGATTCTTCCCAGATGTTATCTCCGGGCCACGTTGTAATGAAGAACACCACCACAGTGCACAGCAGGTTTTCGATGACCAGCACAGTCTTTCGCAATCTGTGACAATTTCTCGAAGAAAACAGTGACCCGAATATAGAATAAATTTACTTTACTTTACGTCCATGGTTACAAACTTTTTGTCAACAGATTACCGATTTCGGTCTGTAACGACTACCTTCAGATCTGTTTTACCAAAACAATGTCCTACTGTACTGCAGCCGTAGTGGCATCGTCAAATGTTAAATGCAACATCTGCACCAGCATCGTCGTATATATATGAATAATAGCATATGCAAGACTCATCTTGTTAGCAGCACTACTGTCCAAAACAAACTACCTTTGTAACAAATCTGAAGATGGTCATTATAGACGGAAACCGCAATCTGCTGACAAAAGGTTTGTGAACATAGACGGAAAGCAAAAAAAATTTATTATATTACATACTGTCTTTTCCCGATTCTTTAACTGTCTCGTGTTGCCGGGCCAGCTGTGTCGTGTTGCCGGGCCAGCAGGGTGTAGCGTTATAATCACGCTGGCCTCACGCCATGTGACGAGCAACTTTCTGCACGTGACTGGGAGACCTCTGGCAATAATCTCCTAGACTTCCATCCATTTCCACTAAGTTGTTAAAATGTTATGTTACTTTATCTATCTCCTCCTTAAGTTTTGTAGAGTAGTGTAGTAAAGCATGTTCGAGAAATTATAGAGGAGAGAGACTTGAGGAATATCCTAAGCCCGATGAAGGAAAATCTAAAATTCGTGAGGCGACACAACAGTAATCTCTATACACGAATGAAAAGATCACAGACGTAAGAGGATGTCTGCTTTCAATGGGGCGTCCCCGACAACAGTCCTTCAAGGTTAGACAGTTGGATCTTGCGTTAGTTTCTGAACAAGAAAACTAAGAAGAAGTTTGTCACTGAGGAGGAAAAGGACTTGCAGCAATTAGAGGTAGCATTGCAGGTTATTCTTAAACGTATTTCGCCCAAAAGAAACTCCAAGACCATCTTGGTTTCCAAGGAAATCCAAGTTTAATAGCTGGCATGACGTGGACAAACGACGAAGGAAAATCGCAGTAAACGAATAAGGGAATACTGGGCTCTATTTCGTAAGAATAGGAGAACTTCGTTCGAAATGGTGTGTTCTAGAGGCAAATAATACAAAAAGATGAAGTGGGGCGCTTATTTCCAAAAGAAATACTTGACAGGCCACCTATCAACCAACGATTTCGCCTTCGAAAGTAGTGGAGAAGGTCATAATGACAGTGTAGGAACTGACCATTACTACAACTGCGACGAGCCTGCATTGGTGAGAGGACGAGGTGGAGGTGGTGGCGGGTACTCACTTCTGGACGAGCTCCTGGCGCGCGGGGTCCTTGAAGGAGACAGCGAGCGCGGCGAGCGCCTCGGCCGACACGTTGGGCAGCCCGTAGTAGGAGCGCAGCGAGTACTCCGACTGCCACTCGGGCGCCTCCTGCGTGTTGGCCGCCGCCAGGTCCAGGTAGAACTGCTCGTAGTCCTGGATCTGCGGGCACCGACAAAGTGTCAGCATGAAAAATTAAAAAAAAGGCGTGTAATGTATAGCATTAATGAGCAAAGTTCAACAGTATTGTACAATACACCTTAGAAAATTTACCTAGAGTAGGCATTGTCTTAAGCAGAAGCGACTCTTAAAACTAAGTTTTTACTGTATATTCTGATCATGCTGTTGCTCATTTGAAGAGCAAAACCGGTCATAATGGAAAGTGCGACTTGTGGCTGTATTCTAAAACTTATCTTAGAATGTTACAATATCTGATCAGAAGAAGCAGGAAAACCTTATGCAATGCGGAATTGATCAGTGGATGTCATGATAGGTGGACTCGCCAGTATAAAACGAGACGATAAATGCTGAATTGTCAGCAGAGAACCAATAATATTATCTTGGAACCCTTCCATCTGGTCCATGTTTGAATGGGTTAACAGTAATATCAGAAATCGTGTCCGCTTTGATGCAAAACACCTTGTTATTCGTTTATTTCTTTGTGTATAAATGTATGTATAAACGAAAACACAACATTCTGCAACTACACACTCTTTACCGCTCTGAGAGGACTGACCAAGGACGCAGAACATAAAGCACACACTCGCAAAAGAACCACTTCCCCATCACACACAGAGACATAAATAATGAACAGAAGTCGTCGTAATTCGCGCTACAGTTTTTCATAGCCTTTCTCGCCACATGCGATACGCCTCTCGCCACACACGCGAACAGCAAGATGGCGTAATATTCTGGATCAGAAACATAGTGCAAACGTTTTGTTATTCTGTGTATAAAGGCGGCCACATACCAGCCAATGAACGTGAGTACACGAACAGCTAAGCAACACCTCAGTACACACCAAATAACTATTTTCCACAACACTACCACAACCGCAAGTATATACTGCTGACATATGAAGGTCACATTTTAGTATTTGTTTACTAACAGACGCTCACATGGTTGCAGATGACACGATGTTCGCTAAGTAAAAGGACGGCAACAGAAAAAAAGAAGAGCACAGAAAATATGTCGCAAACAGCACCAATAATTCCTTAAAACATGCTCTAACATACAATAAATAAGGTAGTATGAAAGTATCAGTAGAAGACTATATTTGAAAACACGAATTGTAAAAATGTAATAATATTTTACTGTGTTTGTACAACCATGCCATTTTCTGCATGTTTTAGATTAAAAAACCCCACTGATGATGGTGATATTTGCCGCCGAAACTAGTTTGGAATTATAAAGAAATAAACGAATAACAAGGTGTTTTGCATCAAGGCGGACTCGATTTCTGATATTACTGTCAGCAGAGAAGTAGTCACAGCAGACTGAGTCATTCAGGAGAGCTCATTCACCTCGAACGTCATTGGATGTCACCTAACAAATGCATCAGTGACATTTCAACACTTCCAAAGCTAGACAGTTCTACGGTTTGTGATGTGACTGTAAACGCGAAGAAACAACAACAGGTAAACCAAGGCCAACCAGATCTCATGTACTGATGGACCTGGCTCGTCGAACATTGCGGACAGTGTTTGTGAAAAATCTCGTGAAATCAACGGATCTTGTTTGTCTGCGCTGTAACTGCGTTATTGTGCCTGCGTGCCTCTGCTGCTTGTTGGCTTGTGCGGTGCTCATTCACTAGTATGGCACTGTATTTTCGTCTATTTCTCTACTCTTATGGATGCTGTGGTTGAGCGAGCTTGAGAATTCCATTATGTGATTGCTAAGAGCGACCCTGATTTTTAATTATTGGCAAAACATCAGTGTATGCACTGGATAACTCGACCAACACACACACACACACACACACACATAAGTGCCTTACCCAGAAATGGGACGGGGCTGTAACTGCTACTATTATTCAAGCCTATTCTTATACTCCTACTTGTTTATCACGAGAGTGATTAGCTAGTTGATTTGGTATTACTTAATAAAGTAATAAGAGACTTTGTACTTCTTTATAATTATGAATTTCAGCTGAATAATAATCAATAGAATAGGAGAGTAATTGAAATTCCAGCTGATTTCACGTGATAGAATGTTATTACAAAATTAGATGGCATAATTGGACATACTCTTTAATAATTCATCTACACTATTAGCGCCGGCCGATGTGACCGAGAGGTTCCAGGTGCTTCAGTCCGGAACCGCGCATCTGCTACGGTTTCAGGTTCGAATCCTGCCTCGGGTGTGGGTGTGTGTGATGTCCTTTGGTTAGTTAGGTTTAAGTAGTTCTAAGTCTAGTGGACTGATGACCTCAGCTGTTGAGTCCCATAATGCTTGGGGCCATTTTATTTACACTATTAGCGGTGCTGCAATGTACTGAAATTTCTAACTGGTCTCGTACTATTAACCTATTGTCACTCTATAAGGAGGGGAAGGGAATTTATTACCACACACTAGAGCACAATCTTTCCTTGCGTATACTCGCTGAAGTACACAGTGAAGCACTATGCAGAATGCCGCTACTATATAAATTGAAGCAGAAGTGCGATAGTACAGAGCTGGAAGGCTACCCACGGAGATGCCTGAGCACGCAACATTGAATTGCGCTCCTGAGACGAACCAAAGAGGAGGATTGTTCGTGATCACTCTCTGTGATGATAAACTGCATTTTACTACATCTTACGATCTTCCAGGAGCGCCTCCCTGGCTATGAATCCAAAAGCCACGCTATCGTCCAGCCATCACTACCGTTGTTCGAAATGTCAAGTTCCTATTGGCTGAAGGCCAACCATTGCCCTCTACTCTCCTCAGAGGTGATGTCTCTGAGGACTCCTGTTCGGGGTAGCCGCGCAGTCAGGGGCGCCTTGGCACGGACCTCGCGGCTCCCCCCGGCCGAGGTTCGCGTCCTCCCTCAGGAATGGGTGTGTGTGTTGTCCTTAGCGTAAGTTAGTTTAAGTTACATTAAGTAGTGCGTAAGCTTAGACCGATGACCTCAGCAGTTTGGCCCCATAATACCTTAACACAAATTTCCAAATTTTGTCTAAGGTCTCTCAAGCAATGCCTGGGTTTAGTTTCTCTAGTTAGTGTTTTGAGAAGGCTACTGTATCTACTGACAATCCATGAAACAGACCTTCACTTTCCTAAGGCCATGACATTCACATAACATGCCCTATTACTCACTTACACATTGCCAAAGTTATATAAATAAAACACTTAGTTGCCTTTCGCCATATTCATCAGTTAGGTTCTTGACATAACAAGTGAGGAAAGACTCTTGTTGCATCATACTGTAATGCTGCAATCAGCTGACTGATATCCATCAACTGGGATTTATTCAACTGAGGCATGATTTGTGTTCTGCCACAGGGCAGAGTATTGACTTGGCGTTTTAACGTGTAGTCAAATGGTATAGAGCGTGCAGTAACCACTGTGATTTCTGACGTGTTCGACGTGGGATATTATGACCAATCCCGAAGTGCATCATTTGCACGTCCCAAGAGAGATTAGTGCTTCGAGAAGGTACTCCGCACTGATGTTTTGTTAACTCTGTCGGATTTACCCACAGTTTACGTTTTTTGCAAACTATTGTAACTGGCTTGTTAAGTGAAACTATCCGTACTGGAAGGTTGTTCACATTCACGTAAATTGATATTGATAACGCGTCGATAACACGTTGCGTTGATGAAATGTTGTTGTCTTGTGTTTAATGCTCAAGTATTTGAGGTAAACCTTTGAGCAGTGTTTAAATTTTATTTATGCCATATGTGCGGATGATGATAATTTTGTAACCTGTCCGCATGGTGCAGTGGAACCAGCTGGATGTGCAGCAGCAGCCAATCCTCGAGAAAGACTGTCTGGGATCCAAACCCAGGCCGACTGATGTTCTTTTTAAGAGAAAAGACTCTGTTCGTAATTTCTAAAATTTTTATACAATTGACAGTTTTTGTAATTAATTGTAATGTCGGTTTTAAATATTTCTTATTACAAAATTTCTTTGGGAGATCTGTTTTGCAGTTGTTGATGGCTTCCTCTTGTTTCTGCAACAAGTTTATTTTTGGTGATACTGTATTTTAATATATTTGTTTCCTTTAGCTCAAGACTCGAAGTTTTTTAAGGGAAGCCCTAAGGAGCTATTATCTGAAGTTTACTATTGCCTTACTGGAATAAGTTACAGAATTTTATTATTGGTTACTGCATCAATCAATCCAATCCTTCCTCCCTAATGGTAGTACCACCACAATACGTACAGAGAACAATATGAGATTCGAAACTTCCTGGCAGATTAAAGCTGTGTGCCGGACCGAGACTCGAACTCGGGGCCTTTGCCTTTCGCGGGCAAGTGCTCTACCAACTGAGCTACCCAAGCACGACTCACGCCCCGTCCTAACAGCTTTACTTCTGCCAGTACCTCGTCTCCTACTTTCTAAACTTTGCAGAAGCTCTCCTGCGATCCCTGCAGATCTAGCACTCCTGAAAGAAAGGAGACGAGCACTTGCCCGCGAAGGCAAAGGTCCCGAGTTCGAGTCTCGGTCCGGCACACAGTTTTAATCTGCCAGAAAGTTTCATATCAGCGCACACTCTGCTGCAGAGTGAATATCTCATTCTGGAATATGAGTTTCATTTACAACAGTGTTTGGTCCTTGACACTTCCTAGCAGATTACTGCTGTGTATCGGTTCGGAAGTGCTAGTCCCACAAGGTATGCGGGAGAATTTCTGTGATGTTTGGCAAGTAAGAGAGAGGTAGTGGCGGAAATGAAGCTGTGAGGTCGCGTCATGTGTCGTCTTTAGACAGGGCACCCAACAGATCACCGGTTCGTACAATGCAAAGATTCTAGGTTCGAGACTTGGTCTGGCACACAGTTTTAATCTGCAAGGACGTTTCAAATCAGCGAACTTACGGAAGCAGAGAGAAACGCCATTCTTCAACATGTTCGGAAGGTTGCTGTACAGTTACAAGATGTGTCGCAAATTACTTCCACCATGAGCTATACAAGTCTACTGGAGAACACTTGTAGCGCATCTGCCTGCGATATGTTTTTTGACGTAAGCAATTATTTCAGCTTTTTGGTAACAAAGCGTATATGGACCATGGCGATTTCCTATTCTCCAGAGAAAAAAGTCTGTGGGAATGAGGTCCCGTGGACGAGGGTGTATAGGTTTTTTGAAAAGACACGTTCCCCAAAAGACCGTTCCAGGCGACGCATAGTGTTGCGGTGCGCGCACTAACGCAATGTCGTTGAAACCACGACTAGTTTATTTCGTCGCCCTGTATCTGGCCTATGAATTGGTATATCATTAAACAGTAACGTTCTTTGAAACTTCCTGGCAGATTAAAACTGCGTGCCGGACCGAGACTCGACCTCGGGACCTTTGCCTTTCGCCGGCAAGTGCTCTATCATCTGAACTACCCAAGCACAACTCACGCCCCGTCCTCACAGCTTTACTTCTGCCAGTATCTCGTCTCCTACCCTCGAAACTTTACAGAAACTCTCCTTCGTATCAGCGCACACTCCAGTGCAGAGTGATAATCTCATTCTAGTAACGTTCATTGTCCACAGTTTCTTCAAAAAATAAATGGAGCAGTAGTGCATCGTCTGGGTACTCCTACCCCCACTCCGATTCTATGATCATGCAATGGCGTTTCAAGCACAGCACAGGGATTCTGCGCTTTGTTTGTTATCGCGAACGGAGAGATGGCACCAGGCCTCGTCTGCATATTAAGTGACATCAAGAATTTCGTTGGTATTCATGTCAATAAAATATATAGTTCAATTATAGTAAAGGATTGGCTTTCCAAGATGGGGCATCCTTCAATAACTGCACTGCTGACTAAGGAACAGCAACCACTATATACGCTGTTGCAAGTCCAATATCTTTTTGACAACTTGTGCAATGATTTTCCTGGACTCCGCTGAATAGTTTCAGAAACACTCAACAGCTTCTGTTCGTTTAGTTTATGTAATCTTCAAGTTCTTTTGGCATCCAGCACTAAGCCTGTCTCTCGAAATTTCTCAACGAATCGACGAACCACAATGCGATGGGGTACAACTGTTTCTGGGAATTTTTCAGCAGATGCCTCCTGAGCTAAATCTGCGTACTAGATTTTATTGCATTGCCAAAACACATATTCAGTTGCAATAATGCGTTCCTCAGTTAGAGGCAGCATAATTTAAAACGAAAGAAAACGTCAAAAACTACATTTCGAATTCAATAGCTTTCATCAGCTGAGCGAGAACGTCAAATTTTAAGCAACAGTATAACGAATTAAAAGAGAATCGCTTATCTGGGAAAATCAGTTCTGCCGACTTTTGTTCTGCGAGCTTTATTTCAAACTTCCAACAGAATCTACATCCGTGTATTCTAAGGCTTATCTTTGCTTGGAGATAGAGAGTAAGTAGAGACAGAGAGACAGAGACAGACAGACAGACAGATGATGTAACTGAGCACGCCCTGTCAACGTGCCAGAGACCGACGCAACGTACCTGGCCGTTGTCTGTGTTGAAGGTGTAGAGCCGGAGTCCCGGGTTGATGGCGGCGCCGTGCTGCCTCCGCGGGGTCACTGCGGGAGCCACCATCAACCACGACACGGGACGACGGCCTGAGGAATGCGCAAAAAAATGTTTCGAGACGACAATTTCTCATTATCTCATGACAAACAAAATGGTATCAAATTGCCAAAATAACATAAGCCAAAATTCACTGGAAAGACAGTACGAAGAAAAATCGGTAACGGTCTTAAGTCTTTATTTAGGAACCATAAGATACAGTTAAAACACGGAAAACGAAAAACTCATTGTCTGCCGAGTACACTGAGAGTGTTTCGCGGAAACCATTGGCACTTCAATTTTATATTTGCGCCCCCCCCCCCCCCCCCCCCAAGCATACACACAGACTTCCTCTGCTTCACTCCATACTTTGTAAACTTTGGCCGTAATGACGCCTGCAGTGTGACGTTATATCAAAGATGAAAGGAAAATTTTTAAAAAAAGGTGTTAAATATTGACTTTTAGTATTCTATTGTACTTGTACTTGTCTCACCATTACAGTCTGCAGCATTCATGCAGCTCCTGCCTTAACAAGTTACTATTGATAATCTTTCAATGTGGTTAGTGTGAACGCCAATAGGGTTTCAAGAGCGTGAGGAATAGCTAGCTGTCCAACCATTCTGCTACTTTCCGATATTTTAATACTCAGCAAGCAAGCGATGGTACCACACTTCCTTCCACAGTAAGACTTCTGTGGTTTCTGGTTGACGGGTACCAACATGTCTCTGCGTTCTAATCACTTCTATCCACTGTGTGCACATACGTGCATTACCTCTGCGTTCCCCTTTCGGGCCAAATGTGTGGGTTAGAAGAAAAAGCGACAGTTCTGCCCCAAACGGATTTCAGTGTTCATATTGTACCATTTGACTAGCAGCGATTGTTGACAAATGTTCCGATTTTTAAGATCGTTTCGATAAATGACGTTACCGTTACACAGGAGAGACATTTCACGAGTTTTAACATATTGACCGAATATTTCGAACAGCGTCCCCAATTCTCTATAATACAGTACGATTTCAGAAGCCGCTGAAGTACAGAAATACATCTGTTTTGTTCTTATTTGGCTGCACTAGGCTTTCCGTTTCAAGTATAGTATTTTCTTCAATATTCAGTAAACATAGTTATTTCCTTCATGTATAGCCACTGCCTCAAAGGAAAACATAAAAAGGGCAGTGAACTAATAATTAATGTTGTTATTTTTTATTAATAAAGAGGTTTTAAGAATTTCCTTGGTATGTTACACTAAACCCTATTATCAAAATTAGTTTATGCAAGAAATTATCCATAGCAAAATATATTGTCATTTTTCATTGAGCAACTTTCAATATTTTACCATCTATATTCATATTACATTTCATCCGTTCAGTTTTATTTGATTCCCCAACTTGGCCTGCATTTTTCCTAATTTCGTACGAGTAAGTCAATTGACTACTTTCTGTCATCCTTCTATCTGTCGTCCTGAGCCACGGAACTCGCTTTCTACTTCGACACCCAGTTGTAAGCATTTACCTACACAATAATACTTTGAACGCACTTTTAAAGCACGTTTGAGTGATTTGCCTGTCAGTACTTTTAAACTTCTGCATCTGTATACGAAAGGAAGAGTTTACATCGCCATTTGCCTAACCCAATTATTAAATTCTCGTGGTTTGCCAAAATCATGATCATGATCACAACGAATATCATTCTTGTTAAAGCACCACCTCACTCAATTTTTGCGTACTCTACAATAAATTATCTTGTTTTATCGTCATAATTTTCTCCAAGAAACAGAAAAAAAAGATGCAGTTATAGTTTATCTCCAGTGAGTTTTGGCGTGTCCATCCTTGTCAAGAAATTATCAACTGAGCTCGGCACCTGAAAACAGATAGTCTGGCGTATCTTTGAATGCGTGAGTGTGGGAGACACCAAGTAATTTCCGTACTTAAGGTTTGTTAATAAATTTCAATTATTTTTAAAATAATTTCAAAAAGAGTGGGTGAAGTACCAGGGGCTTACAGTAAGCTTGAGAAGCGTAGTGAGATGGCAATGTCAAATTTTAACACAGCAAAACATTGGTGTAATGATCATCACAGGAGTCTTTCTGTTATCCACACATGTCTGATTGGCTGTTGCTTACGTGATAAGACAAGTCATATGTTGAGAAAGCTTTGCAACAGGCTTTTGCTTACGTGTTCAGAGAAAGCTTTGCAGAGATATAGGCAGTGAAACACACAGTAAGGTTTCATTAGAGGCTATACCAGTAACTTCATATTTTGGTACACCAGTGTGACAAGCCTTATTAATTAGAAAGCGAATGGTCTCGTGGTACTGACCTTCTGCGTCGAACATGATGCGGAAAGAGTCGGCATGCAAGTGGCCGAAGAACTGCCCCGTGATGACGTCGTGGTACTGCCGCACCAGGCGCAGGTACTTGCGCGTGAACCGGGAGTCGAAGGAGGAACCTGGATGTGCGGATCCGTGTGGCATGCGGTCGTCCACCCCCGGCGGCACATGGCCTACCAGAAACACCTGAGGACAACACGAGGGCGGCGCTTGCAGTCCGAAAAGTTTCAGCACTTTGACCGTTTCCGGTCAAATGCAGTTGTACGTTGATACGTAACTGTACTCTGTTCTGGACACCGCTGTAAAGAATGCGCGCAACGACAATTGTGTCGTGTGCTGAACAGAGTAGCACCGCTCAATATTCATTTTCATGGGAGTAACAGCTTCATCATTTTAACTGTGTTTAATGTTAATGAGTTCAATTGCCGTAAATATATTAAATCTTCTACTCCCCTCAATTCACTCATACCGTCGATTTCCTTCAATTAGTATCAGTAGCTGCTCTAATGATAATCCACTAAATCTGTTATTGTGTATGAAAATACTGAAATGCATGTTTCTTCATGATACATTGACCCGTGGGCTGTTACGATATGCAATTGACCCTCTTTGTCTGTAGCTAAGCAACGTCCCACTTCGCGTCTCGCCAGAGGCATGCGGTCGCTTTGCTTTGCCGACTTCGTGGCGATCACCACCCGCTGGCTTTGTGCGGTTGACCACCGATAAGTGAGGACGTCCCTACAAGGGCGAGTGCTCGTCCTTATTTGGGACCTAGAGGCCAAAATTAAGTATCATTTTGAGCAAAAGAGTGTGTTGCTAATCTGTGTATTTACGTGCCTGAAAGAGACATCGCTCGTATTTGGAGGAAGACGGCCATGTTATTTCGTCTGCTGTTTTGTGCCTACAGAAATCACGGCAAAGTTGAATGGCTCAGCCGTATGGTGAGCATCTAAATATGTAGACTGTAAGAGTTGCTATTCGGATTTCTCCCTTGTTCTAGATGGTTCATTATAAGGTGTGTTTTACGTGTGAGTTAATTCCAATGTTATTTAAAGGACTTAAGTGTTTGTAATAACTTACATTGTTAAAATTCTTTATGTCACTGTTTTAGCTATCTTTTGAATTTGAGCCCATTTATGAATTATAAAATTTATTGGTCCTAGCTTTTTACTCGGCATTAATTTTGCATTTCATTTTCTTAAGAGACGTTTATACAGCGTTAGTAGTTAAATTTTATGTATAGATTCTTTTATGAAAGGAAGGAATAGGAAATTTCTCCGCAGAAAGTCGGCCGCTGTGGCTGAGCGGTTCTAGGCGCTTCAGTTCAGAACCGCGCTGCTGCTACGGTCGCAGGTTCGAATCCCGCCTCGAGCATGGATGTGTGTGATGTCCTTAGGTTAGTTAGGTTTAAGTAGTTCTAAGTCTAGGGGAATGTTGACCTCAGATGTTAAGTGCCATAGCGTTTACAGTCATTCCATTCTCCGCAGAATCTGCGAAGAAAGTAATATACGGGGAACACTGACAAGAAGAAGAGACAGGTCGATAGGACATTTCTTAAGACATCAGGAAATAACTGTCAATGGCAAAAATCCGCTATCTGTAAAAATTATTTATTTCTAAAAAGGAAAACACTACCCGGTTTCAGAACTTACGTCCATCTTCAGGCGCATAATAAAATGTGAGTCCACGATGGATGCATAACTGATATTAAAATAGGATAAAACATATATGATTTTAACATTTTTATCCTTAGTTTTGCACACTGTTCGGAGTCACATTTTATTATGCGCCTGAAGATGGGCGTACGTTCTGAAACCGGATAGTGCTTTTCTTTTTAGAGATATCCGCTATAGCGGATTTTATCATTGACTATGAATAATAGTTGTGGATGTCCTGTGAAGAGAAATGTATATCAGGGAATAACTTTCGTGGTACTGGAGGGTGCTGAGAGAGCAAAAGCTATTGAGCAAGACATAGTTAGATACATCTAGAAAATAATTGAGGACGTATGTTGCCAGTGCTTATCTGAGATAAAAATGTTGGCACAGGAAAGGAATTCATGGCGGGCAGTATACAACCAGTCAAAAGTCTGATGACTCAGAAAAGTCGATCATCCAGTCAAACTATCGAAGGTGCAGGCGCTCATCTGAAGTAGGTTATTCCTATACATGAAGTTATATACCTGATTTAGATAAAGAATGGCGTTTATTGTTCAACAGTGTGACGTACTAGACGTAATAACTGGGGGCTAGCTTTGATCCTCTACGGTGCACCCGTTTCAGTGACCTATGATGGCGGAATTTCCGTCATCACAATTCAGGCATGAATAAGGGTAACATCGTGTAGGTTCCGGTCGGTAGATTACATGCCCGGTAGCTAACTTCAACAGTAGTGATCAGGACACTGAATAATGACATTAAGAAGCACTTCTGCTTCTCTTTTTATTGTATGCTGCTGTAGGTTGCGTTAGTCTCTGAGATTTACCCGACTTCAGGCATGCAGGCGTATCTAAACTAACTTTTAAAGAGAGTAAACTGTAGCCACATAGAGAATGGCAGAACTATTTAAGTAATATTGAATGCAATCACTCTTAAGTAGATGTAATTTACGAACCAACAATTTGCGTTGCACAGAGGTTGCTAAACTTAGAATACCATTCACGTATTTGCTCTCTTAATATTAGAAAACTTAATAACAAAAAATTGGCAGTTTGTTTTTCTGGTGTCCTCTACAAGCTATTTCTTTGATTAGATCATGATATTCTCTTAGTAATGCTTAATTTCCTGGAATTAATGATAGTATTGAAGACTTTGGTTTGAACCATAATCAACGAAAAGAATGTAGAATGCGGTTCTGGATAATTCGAACGAAGTAGTAAAGGGATGAAATATGACTCAATGAAACATTTTGTATACCACAGTGTTCCAGGCTAGCTTCTAACCCTTAAAAATGTAAGAAGCGTGTTGGTTGTTAGCGTAGTTTTTCAGATAACCATTACATTTTTTCTACATTCTGCATTTTGTACATTCAAAGTACATTCACTTCTTAACAAATATTATATTATTACCTATAACGTATGACCATGCCCTATGAAGGAGGCAGAACCTTTAAGATTGTGTAATATACACGTTGCGACAATTTCAAGCAGAAGGAGCACGTTATGTAACTTCTGTGAATGAGAAATTCATCATCTTTCGCTCTTCACACAGTTGCAAGTTCTGCAATGTAACAAATATTGCATATTTGCGCTCATACGTTTTTTATCGTTTAGTGTTTTCAATGCTTCCTCACTTAGGGTGAGAACATTCAGTTTACAAAAGAGTATTGCGATAATATGTAGTCTTCACCTTGCGTGTGCCTCTTCAGGAAAATAGGCTTTTTACCAGACTGTCTGAATACGCCCATTAATTACAATTGTCATAATTAATCTATCAAACTTCGAAAACATTTAACATTTCTGGGACTACGACAGCAGAGAGAAATTCCCTCACCACCAGCACACAGTAAAGCGGTATGACGCTCAGAATGTTGCTAATCTCGTGGCCACGAAATTACTGATCATTTCCGCGGTATCATATAATATCGATGAGACAGCATAAGAATTCCATGTAAGGGGAATCGTTTCTTTAGGATAACTTCTTGAGTTTTACAGACTCATTCTGAATTGAAATCTAGTAATATGTTTTACATGCATGACAGAGACGTTAACGTCTATCTTTTAAGTATTTCACACTACCAACTTCATCAGTGACAATGATATCTTAATTTTTATCAAATTTAACCTGTTCTAGCATTTAATAATCTATAAACTGCTAAATGTACAATTATACACAAACATGCCATGAATGTACATTCTGCAATCCGACTCATTCTACACCGTTTGAATAGAATTATTGAAAATGACATGGAAGACAATAAAAGTAATGTAACAAATACTCACCGTCTCTCCATTCTTTTTTGACTTTTCCAGTGTTGTTTCTAACCACTTCCACTGCCCCTTAGGGTCCTCCTCAGTTTGCGCACCCATGTACAGGTTGGTGTTCAGTAGCACCAACCGCAACTTCTCCTTCTTCATTTCGATAGAGTAGTACCCTCCTTCAAACAAAGGTGAATAATTAATAGAAATTACTAAAGGATGCAAAATATGAGCTAAAATATTTTATTTGCATTTTATTTATTACAAATTCATGGACTAAAATTTATTTTCTAGGAAATTTATTCCAAAACTAACAACTGGATGTGGCAAATTTCATCACATGCGTAACCTATCTACTGAGTATTGCATCTTTGAACAATGAGCACTCTGATGTTTCTTGATATACAAATGCGTCATGACAGCTGAGAATCGTAGTATTTATTAAGGACAGAGTAAGTATTAGTGACAGCTAGTCATGTTGATAAACGCCATGGAGATTATTCAGAACAGGAAACTAATGTTTCGTTCTGCGTACTTCGTTGGAAATATAGTCCCTTACTACCGAAAAAATGGGAACATACGATGTGTGAACATGTCAGCAAGCCTTTGCGGAAGTACCTACCATTCGTCTGAATACATCCCGATTTTCGACTCACATGTACAGGGGTAATGAAGCGGATCATAATATCTCGTGATTCACGACCAGTATCCTTGTTCGGTGCACCAATTTGGTAAACTGGAACTTTGTGGGCACTCGTGAAGTAGTGGCTTTTCTGGTTTTGCTGCTATCCCATTAGTTCCCTTCAACACTGAACAAGCACGTAGCCTGCTACACTATAATCCGTTCAGCCTTTGCATGACTGTTTGTAATAGGAACTGAATTCTCTGACTCTAGTTGTGCCAAATACTGCTGTGTAAAATTGATGGAGAATCTTTATAATGATTTCAAACATTACACGTTATTACTTTATCAGCGTTGAGATTTGGTTGACAAGAATCCCCATTCCTGTAGCCTGCGGCTATCCTCTTCACAACACAGGTGCTGCTTCGCACATATTCAGCTAGGCCTGTCCCTGAAATTCTTCCTGCCATTATCCTTTCAGCTACATGGTTCAGCAACGAATCACATCTCAATATGTGACAAACCATTGTATCTCTTAGAACAGAATGTCTTTGTTAACTTTTTTATCGTTTAATCATTGCCAGGCCTTTTTATTTCTTATCTGATCACTTCATGTGATCTTTAACGGTCTCTTCTAAAACCACATTCTAAAGCCACAATGCTGTTCATTTACGCTCACGAGCCAAGACAATGAGATCACTTGATTAAAAGCTTGTTGGTCCATCTGTGAAACGCAATACAGCAGCCATTCTATGTGGCATTTATCCAACAAAGCCATGGTATGTTTCACGAGGTACTGGTTTCCAACGGTTCCTGTAAATTACGGACATCTGGTAGCCTCTCAGATGTGATCCTTCGGGCTCAGGTCAGGGGGATTTGGTCGACAAGGTTGCGTAGGTTCAATTTCATGCTCCTCAAACGACTGTGGCACGATTCTGTACTTGTGACCTCGCCTTCCTGGAAGAAGTTTCTCGAACGAATGTAGGTGGGCCGCATAATAGTCCACGTTGTCAACAGCTGTCATGGCGCTTTTGATTACTACTTCAGGGCCCATGGAAGCCTAGATGAATGTCCCGCATTGCATAATCCTCCCATCTCCAGACTGCACCCGTGGCTCTGCGCATGTTTCGAAAAGCAGTTCGTCTACATGACAACGTATCCGAGTACAACCGCTGACTGGTAACATTAAGCCTCATTGTTCCGACCAGATGATACTTTTCCACTGATCCACGGACCAATCTCGATAACTTAACGGCCACTGCAGTCCGGCGTAGAAAAGGAGGTCGACTTACCTATTTGTTTTCTGTATAGTCCGTAGAATAATTCTTCATTCGCCTTTGCTCTGCTTATACAGGGTGATAACGAATAAAAGCTACAAACTGTAGGGGCTGATTTCTGACTTTAAGTGGAGGAAAAAGGGTGTTATGAACATGTTTCCGGAAATGCATCGTTGCCACGTTAGAGGGCACTGATGAATGACAATTCGTCTGATCAAATACCGTCTGTTCCCTGGATGTTGCGTCCGCAGCTCGTGGTCGTGCGGTAGCGTTCTCGCTTCCCGCGCCCGGGTTCCCGGGTTTGATTCCCGGCGGGGTCAGGGATTTTCTCTGCCTCGTGATGACTGGGTGTTGTGTGATGTCCTTAGGTTAGTTAGGTTTAAGTGGTTCTAAGTTCTAGGGGACTGATGACCATAGATGTTAAGTCCCATAGTGCTCTGAGCCATTTGAACCTTGGATGTTGCAGGCTGTGAGATTGACGCAGCGTGCTGTAAGCAGCAGAATAGTCCAGTATTCATGTCGGGAACGAGCCGAGATACTGTTTGTGTACGGCCAAGCAGATGGATATGGTCGACAGGCAGCGCGGCTGTGCCAAAACAAGTGCCCTCACAGACACTTGCCACATCACACCACATTTCAAGCACTTTTTGGGTCTCTGTGTGATCAGCGATCCTTTCAAACACAAGAATATAGAGGGAAGCGGCGGACTGTGTGCACACCAGATTTGAAGGACCGGGTCTTACAGGATATTGCGGTGAACTGTAGTAGAAGCTCCAAGCAAGTGGCCCGCCAACATCGCATAAGACAAAAGTACGATCACTTCTATCCTGCATGGCAACCACTACTATCCCTCTCACCTACAATCTCATGGAGGCCACTTTCAACGTCTGCAGTGACGTGAATGTGAAGCAGCTTAGTAGTGATTTTCTGGAAATTTTTTTGTCATTGCACGCACACGGTCCATTTCCGGACACATGTTAAAAGTCCGTTTTTCCTGCATTGCAAGCGAGGAATCGGTCGCAGTAGTTTGTCGCTTTTATTAACCAGTAGCCCGCAACACCGCCAAGCGGGAATGAATGTCACGAGTACCAATGGTTATAATGGTTTGGCTCATGAGTGTGTTTTCCCTGTTCCACAAGTTTTACGTCCCTAACAGGTGTGGAAATTTTCCATCAATTTCGTATCAAACTCATCATATAACATCTAATTCCAAATTGCTTTAATCTAATCCAGTATAGCATGTATCCACACATCACGTCCAAATAGAGTCACGGCTTTCGTCTGTAATCCAATTCGACACAGGCGTGGCCTGTTCGAACCCTGACCCTAAATTGACATATGTCGTTAGTATTCAACCGGCTATAACGATGGAGGTGGTGGTGTATAATTTCTGCTAATTGGTTTGTGCTCTAGCGTCTGCTGGTAAATAATCAGCCCTTCTGCAGTGCCTCACGAAGTGAACTGGCATTTGACAGTATTGATAGGAATCCGTCAACGGAATTTGTACCGTTTCGGCTCCCGGTAAGGGCTAGGAGAACTGAAAAGCCTGAGAATTGCAGATAGATCTCACATTCATCTGTGCCAACAAAAAGACTATGCCGCGCGGGATTAGCCGAGCGGTCTGAGGTGCTGCAGTCATGGACTGTGCGGCTGGTCCCGGCGGAGGTTCGAGCCTCCCTCGGGCATGGGTGCGTGTCTTTGTCCTTAGGATAATTTAGGTTAAGTAGTGTGTAAGCTTAGGGACTGCTGACCGTAGTAGTTAAGTCCCATAAGATTTCACACACATTTGAACATTTTTGAAGAAGTTAATTAGTGTGTAAGTTTAGGGGCTGCTGACCTTAGTAGTTAAGTCCCATAAGATTTCACACACATTTGAACATTTTTTAAGAAGACTATAATGCACCTGACACTTATAATGGATCGTAGGAGAGTGACAGTAAACTATACCAATACTTTATCCCACTACAACCATAGAAGATTCTTGTTCCCAATGCTCAAGTCAGAGTATCGCCCGAGAGATTTTTTAGTAGTTTCTTTTTAAAAAACAGAATAAAATTTATCTTTCAAACACTATCCTGGAAAAGAACCATATCTATAAACGGAAAAGCGAGAAGCGAAACCAAAAGCAAGCCTTCGATGGATACAGTAGTAACATATAATGTGATATTCACGACCATCAGTAGATACTATTTAAAGTTTGAAAACATCAATTAAAGCAGAAAAAGATACAGTTTGGTCCTAAAACGGAAAAGAAAAAAGAAAAAGTCCCAGCTCAGAAAAGAATGCAAAAGGCGTACATGACGTAACGATAAAAGAACTCACAGCAGCTTTGAAAACCACAAATAATATGCAAAAGCGACAGGTATGAATAGAATTAACACAGACTTAATTAATTATGGTGGACTGTCACCACATTTTAAATTGTTACATCTGATTTAACATGTGTTAGAAGCACGATTTTTTGTCAGTCTGTACTTTGTTCGGCGTTGTTACGCGTGGAAAATATTTCTGTGCTTGTTGACAAGAAATTATCTCAACCTGCCGCACTTCGTGTGACCGCGGTAGATAATAAACTAATTACGGGAGACTTCGTTCCTACCAGTCATATATCACCCATTTGTATCTTTACCTCGCTCAGGTGTATCAAATAGCATAAAATAGAAGTAGGCCATCAAATGGCGTCGGTGGGGGGAGTATTGCGTACCTGCAGCGAAAGTGTTCCCGGCCTCCGGCGGCAGCCAGGTTCTCCACAGCTCGAAGAGGTCCGAGTAGCGCTGCGGCCCGTCGTCATGGCCCAGCACAGGGAACACGAACTGGCTGCTGAAGAAGGTCTTCATCAGGGCCGTGATGTTGGACAGGGCCGCCCACTGCAGCTCAGGGGACGCCGCCACGTCGCGGGACGACACATCGCTGCAACACGCACCGCACCGTCCCGCGTCAAGAACCGCGACAAGTAGCCGTAAATCAAATGTCAACGGCGTCACGTGTTTTGACCTACGAACTGGCCGCGTGTCACTTGGCGGGATGCTTCTTCTCATGTTCATTGCGAGTTTGTTTAATACAGTTTTCCATTTTATTATACACTGCTGTGAAAACCTTAAGGGTGAGATAGGTAAAATAACATACGAACTACTTGTGAGAAATGAATGAAAGTGTCGGAGAATGTGGCTAACACTCTCGCAGTCGTGCACAGGATGCTGGGCGTAACAGGGCATGATATCAGCGTGTCTATAGCTCCAAATGTGGCTGGGCGCGCAACACGAGACAGTTGGAGAAAAGGGTGGAGTCAGTGTGTGTCAATCAGCTAACACTTGCTGTGCACTGTGATATTCTTCATTACAGTATCGCCCGGAGACAACATATGGCTGACTTCAAACGGGAAAGACGGACGAATTGTGACGTGTGTATCCCAGGCGATTGGTATTGTTCACAGCATTGTTTCTCCTGATTGGAGAGGGTTCCGAGCAACATTCTCTGCTGCCCGGAGGAGAGGAGATGGTTGCCCACAGTCAGCTACAGCAGCAAATGGCTGCTGCTTTGTGCAGCAAGCAAGAAGGAACCTACGTGAAACAGCAGATGCAATTGCAACAATTTTAAACAAGATTACAAGGCACGCAATGTCATGCTACGGTCTCTTTGCCTGAAGAAAAGTACGTGGCGTTCCGATGACACCCGAACATCAGTGACACCGTACGTGTTGGTGCTAAGTGCATAGGTACTGAAGCAACAAGGATTGTGCTCGCCTGCTCATCTCGTATGAGAGCAGATTTAGTCCGTGACTCTTAACATACATTCATGCGGCGAGAGATGGAAACAGGTAACGGAGCCACGATATTGTCGAATAACGTGTTAGTGGTCCACGTTTTCTGTCATTTATGATTAGAGTCTCTCGTTTTGTACAGTGTTGTACCTTCACAATACAATGACCTTCAAAGTGCAGAAGAGTCTGAAGGAGCGGACACTGTCAATAACGAATACAGCTCTGGGAAACTTTGTGCAATATGTAATCTGAAGGTGGAGAAGGGAAGAAAGGAAAGGAAAGGGAAGAGATCACTGTTGATAGCCGCATTGGAACATTACATAGGATCAGCGGCGACGAGTGAAAATATATACCAGACCGGGACTCGGACCCGGGAGCTCCAGTTTGCTAGGCAGGGACGTTAACCACTGCACCATTCGCGACACAGCGTTATCGCAAGTGCGCGGACTATCTCGGCACCCCTAAACGTCGATCTACATTCCCATCGACCGCCACCTACCCGCTGTCTCTGTCCATTTGTTCCACGTTCGCTCTACGAGATTCCTACAGGAGGTCGGACGTATCTGTGTATCCACCCAACAAGGCCAATCAGATTATATGATTGGGTGCTGTCTGTATTTTCAGACATGTCCGAAAGAACAGACACCATGCCTTCATATAACTACATTGTGCCAATATTAATAATTAGAGTTTGCGTAAGAATACGCAAATTTTCTTTTCTGAATAGCAGAGCTCACGCAAACTAATTATTAGAAGGCAGTGAGTCGCGCGTTGTGCTTAAAAAAATAATATATCCTACATACTTCGGGGCAGCCGATGTCCGTACGAGTGTTGTCGCGGTATTAGTTAATTAAAAGTCTAATGCTAGCCCACAATATTTAAAGACACCCCAACCAAAATCAAAAAATACGTCACTATAAAAATAAAAATATATAATTATCCCGTGATAAGTGCCCATCCACATCCATGTACAGTTGTACCCTGACATCCCGAGCGGTCGCCTTAACCACCTCGATTACCCAAGAGCGCCTCCAGAACCGAATGAAACTAGTATATGTCACGTAGTCAAAACCCTTATGCTTGCACAATTCGTGCACTACGAGAAACACATACCGTCATTTTTGCTCGTCGGGTATGGGTACATCATTGATGATTCCAACGTCTGTTTATACAGTGTCTGTATCTTCAGAGTACAGTGCCCTTCAGACATGCACACGTGCAAGCATGCGCAATTCGCGACCACATAGAACAGCGCAGCTGGAGGAACTCTTGGATCACATGATATTCGGCGAATGAATTGGCCTGCCAGTTGCCCCACTTAAATCCCATCGACCACGTGCGGGGAGCATTAGGGAGACGTTTTCCAGTACGTTCACATGCACCAGCGACCACCAAGCAGCTGTCAACCACACTGGTGGAAGAATGGAACGCCCTACCGTAAGAGCTCTGTACCAGCTTTGTGGCCGGAATGGGAACACGTTGCAGAGGATGCACAGCCGTTCGTACTGATCAGAAACCCTACTAAAATCCATGTCCCGCCTTCTGTAATGTCAAGAACATCGTGAAAAATCGTGTTTGAATAAATGTTCCCGTATACTCACGTTACTGTGTGTTCCTTTCACTTACCTACTACTGAACTGTATTGTACTACTTCAGTTCTTTCTGTAAGTGGTCCGCCGGCCGGAGTGGCCGTGCGTTTCTAGGCGCTGCAGTCTGGAACCACGCGACCGCTACGGTCGCAGGTTCGCATCCTGCCTCGGGCATGGATGTGTGTGGTGTCCTTAGGTTAGTTAGGTTTAATTAGTTCTAAGTTCTAGGCGACTGATGACCTCAGAAGTTAAGTCGCATAGTGCTCAGAGCCATTTGAGCCATTTTTGTAAGTGGTCCAGTTCCCATGGAGCTATGTTACTTTGCACGCACACAGCATGCGGAGTTAACTTCTTCTTCCAGTGTTGCACTCCCGTGTAAGATTACAGCTTGAGTTTCAGAGAAATGAAGAAACAAATGAGGCAAATATGATGACACCACTTTTCTTAGAAGAAAGGTAAAAAAAAGGCTAACTCATATATCTAGCAGTGATAGAATTGAGGAAAACCTTTGGCGCTGTTAACGTGATTATACCTTTTGAAATGTTGGAGGTAGCAGGGATAAATTATAGGGTGTGAAACGTTATCGCGACTTGTACGGATACCAGACTCCAGTTACAAGAGTTGAAGATGTAACACCATAGCTCTACTGCTCTACTGATTTATTTTGGCTTTTGTTTTATTTACTGTTATATCGTTTAGTTTCTGTAAACGTTGTTCGATTGAATCCATACCATAAGAGTGTTTTTTCTTTTCTCTGTTAAAAACTTTGATGTCTTTTAGAAAGTGGGAAGTGTGACCTATGTAATATATCCGATATGAGCAAATGATATGACCGTCTTCCTCACTTAATGTCTTTGGTTATCTTCGAAATGGAATAATTTTGTTTAAGTAATTTTTTGTGTAAATACCAATATGTGCAAATGTTCTCTTTTAATTAATATGTTTGTCTGTTGTTACGTAATTGGTTCAAAAATGGGTCTGAGCACTACGGGACTCAACTTCTGAGGTCATTAGTCCCCTAGAACTTAGAACTAGTTAAACCTAACTAATCTAAGGACATCACAAACATCCATGCTCGAGGCAGGATTCGAACCTGCGACCGTAGCGGTCTCGCGGTTCCAGACTGCAGCGCCTAGAACCGCACGGCCACTTCGGCCGGCTATGTAATTGGTGATCCTCACTTATGGTTCTTAGTTATTTAGTATGTAAAAGGTGTTGTGTTTCCCCTCGGGAACGGGAGAATGCAGCGCGCGCAAATTGAGGTTGGCGTAGGTAGAAAAGGTGGAATTGAGAGTCAGTCGGGGACGAGCTACTAAACTATCAACTGCTCAAGTAAAAGTTGGGTATTGTGCTGGTTCCGAGAGAGGCTTTTCCTGACGCTTTCCAGTGCCTTGGATGGATGGATAAATAGCTGGAACTATTCTGGAATTGGTATCTATCATCGCCACCAAGAAATGACAGAGTCCAGCAATTCTACCTGCAAATCCACCTACCACTATGCAATTGCCACCACACTGCGCAGTCACTGTAATGGGACACTATAGTAATGTACAGTGAAAGATCAGCTCATAGGATGTTATAGTGTATCCAAATATAAGGTAAGAATTGACTGAACTCTTGTACCTACCGTGATTTCTCCTCAGTCACATATCCACTTAGGATCCCTCCTTACCCAGTGTCCTTTATTGGTGGCATATTAAAATTAATATAGCATTAGAGTGTGCTAAAATTAATATTGTTTGTTGAAAGTATCTTACAAATGTCTCAAATTTGTGTTTAAATGCAGTAAAAGCTCAGAACTGCAACTGTTGAGAGTTACATGTTCATGCTTGCTAACTACTTGTTTCTCTAGTGTATTGAAAGTGTGTTTAGTTTTCTCTACTATATTGGTTAAGATTAAGGGCCCCCCTCCTTTGAAAGTAGTTCAAATGCATAAAGTTACTTAATCATAGAAAGTCTTAATTACTCTTGTTATTCAATTCAAATTCTATACAATATTGGGTTCCTCTTGTGTATTGAAAGTGCATATTAGTAATGTAATAGGATCCACGGTTTATCCTTTATGCTCAGGATAAATAACAATTTATAGAAAGACCACTATCTATGAAAACAGTAACTTCTTTTATTCAAAATTCAGTGAGAAATTGTTTGTTAGTGAAATACATTTAACTGTCATTGTAAATAGAAAAGTGTTTAGCTGAGAGAGAGACTTAACCTACGACAAGTTCATACCTTTGCAGTGAACTACATTTACAATTTTTTTTTGTCAGATAGGAAAATGTTTGAAAAGTAATATTGAACCTATGCCTATTTTATGATTCTACAGTGAATATTGATAGCAATATTATTGAGGCCATTAAGTTTGAACAAACCTTCAAGGCAAAAGTATATGTCATTTTCTGTTACCATTATGTAAATAGCCATGTTCTCTTGTAACTGTTAGCACTTTCTTTAACGTAAACATATACAGGTTTCAGAGTTCATTGCACTGTCGTGTGGCCAAGTATAGGTTGTGTTTGTCCTTTAAAGTTACTTATACTTATCTTCTTGAACAAGAATGTCAATCATTCTCTTCCCTAATTAGGCTGGTGATCGTTTTCTTTATTCTTTGAACAGTGTAGATAGGTAAAATATTGTTTGGTACTGTTTAAATATTTATGTAACTTTCGATAAGCCACCTCCGTTAGGTACTACACGGTCAGTGTAACGAAATTCCTCTCAGAAGGTAACACTGCTCTGCTTCTTTATACTATAATCGCTTGAATAAAAATAATTTCACTATAATAACTGCCGCCAGCTTTAAGGTTATAGCATAACAGTAGCGGACAGGAGTGTTATAAAGTGCGTGAAAGGATGTGAGGTAGGACTATAGCCGCTATCCGACGTTATTCAGTCTATGCATTCAGCAATCAGTGAAGAAAAACAAGAAAAATCTGGAAAGGGGAGAAAAATTTGAAATAGGGAAGTTTGCCGGTGACATGCAGTTCTGTCACGCACGGCAAAGGACTTGCAATGGCAAATGAACAGAATGGATAGTGTATCGAAAAGAGGCTATAAGATGATTATGTGCCAAGAAAAGTAACGCATAACGGAAGTTAGTTGGGTTAAATCTGGCGATGTTATTCGAATTATATTAGTAAATTACACACTAATAATAATAGACGAGTTTTATTATTCAGGCAGTGAACAACTGACGATGGTAGAAGCAAAATACAGGTTTGAAAAAACAAGGAAAGCGTTGCTGAAAAAGAGAAACTTGTTAACATCGAACCAAACAGTAAGTCTTAGGAAAGGTACTCTTAAGGTATTTGTTTTTTATTTAGCCTTGTACGAGAATATAATGTGAATGATAAGCAGCTCTGAGAAGGAGAGAATAGAAGCTTTTGGAAGGTGAAGCTGTAGAATTATATTTATTATTAGATAAGTAGATCGTGGAGGCTCTGTAACGGTGTGGGGTGTGTGCTGTTTGAGTGATAAGGGATCTCCGATTCATTTAGGTACGACTTTGCAGGTCACATGTACCTAAGCGTCCTGTCTGATCACCTGCATCAATTTATGTCCACTCACGGGGGACGTATCTCATAAATCCCTCCTTTGACTACTATGTGAATATATCTCTTCAGTCAGTTATGCGTACCAGATAAAACTGACGGAGGAAGTACAGAGGGTACACAGAAGCACAGAACGTTTCCTTATACGTTCATATTGTAAGGATGCAAGCTTCACTGAATTGCTCTGCCGGCGTCAGTGGCAGTAGCTGCAAGAGAGGCGTTCAGCATCGCGGGTGATTTACCTTGAAGTTGAGGGGGCGCACGTGTGAGAAGTATCAACCAATATATCGCTACCTCCTACGCATAACTCTCCAAAAGTTTATGAGGGTAAATTTAGGGAAATTCAAGCTCACACAAAGGCGTAACTAACGTTGTTCCTCCGAAACATTCCCGAACTGAACACCAAAGAGGAGAGAGGAGGGACGAACAGTGGTAAACGCATTACGCTTCGCAACATATCGTAAGGGTCCTTCCGGATTATAGATGTAGCAGATAAAGATCGCCGAGAAAATTATGAACTATGTACATACACAGCAGTTTTAATCGTCATACCTTAATGGTAGCCCATATCTTTTCTAACTGTCAGAAAAAGGACACATACAAATATATACATTCTTGATGCTCTGCCCCAGCTCTTAGTTACAGTACCTGTCTACTAGAGTTCCAAAAAGCTTGTCGAAGGTAATGTAAACAGATTTTAGAGTGAGTAATATACCCTTTTATCGGAAGAGTTCATGACTTATTATCCTTTGAAAAATAAAGTTTTTGTACTTACCTCAAAACTTTATTTCGTTAGTTACCTTTCCGATATTCTGGTTTGTTTAGTGGTATTTTAAATGAAAACCGTTAGTTAGTCTCTTTATTCTCAGTTCAGTACGTTTGAGATGCCTTATGGGTTACACTTGATTGAAGGTACTGGTTGGCAAGTTTCTATGTTGCGTAACCTAATATGTAAACAAGCCGGAAAACATAGTCAACGAATCTGGAAGAACAAACAAGACGTCATCGGATATTTCAGGGAAATATAGAAGTATCTTTGATCCACATATTCAGACTATGTTGGTGGTGGTGTACCTCGAATAAATAAAGGAAGGTACGGAAATACTTATCGTTTATTCTAAAAGTATGAAATCCTAATTTTATGCCTCCTGGCCACAAAGATAATACGTTTAGAACGTTAAGTTGTGTTTTGTCCTCCTTCGGCAATGGAATTATTATTTTTATTGGCTGTTGTGGTACTGACAGATTTCTTTTTCTATTTTTCTCGATACGTTACCTGATCCACTGACATTTTTTCCATATAATAAGTTTCTTTTTTATTTATGACTAAATAAACAGCAGAGGATTATTCTGTTTACATTCCATTGTAACAAATACGCAATAAATAATTATTTCCGATGGTAAAGATTAAAACATTGTGCTATAAGTATATTTTTTAATTTTGAAAAGACATTTGAAACTACTATTATTACTTCTGAATTTTTTTTGGATTATAGTTTTAAAGTAATTTTAGAGTAAATTATATACTGTATTAATCGTATATGACTTTTTTGCATGTACATAACGCAATGTGTATTAGCGTTGTGAGCCGGCCGAAGTGGCCGTGCGGTTAAAGGCGCTGCAGTCTGGAACCGCAAGGCCGCTACGGTCGCAGGTTCGAATCCTGCCTCGGGCATGGATGTGTGTGATGTCCTTAGGTTAGTTAGGTTTAACTAGTTCTAAGTTCTAGGGGACTAATGACCTCAGCAGTTGAGTCCCATAGTGCTCAGAGCCATTTGAACCATTAGCGTTGTGAGACTTGCGTCACTCATCGTCTTTGTCTAACTTTGTAACGCGTATTGCTGCGGTTGTGTTCTATAACTCCTGTTCCATGTTATCAGTTCTGTGGTTTTCTGTGTTGGTAATTGTTGGCTAGCCAAGTGTAGAGATGTAAGTACTTATCTAAAAAATGTGTGTATCTAAGTAAATGTGTAGTGTGTTGATGATGCAATAAATTATGTAAATAACGAAGACCAACAAAGCAGTGTAATATTTCATTTATACAAAACTAATACATTAATTGAATCACTCCTTATAAAATAGTAACCACCCAAAGAGGGTGGACTAAATGAAATGTCGAGAAGACTAAATAGAGGAGGCTAAAAGTCACTTTTCCTTTTCAATTAGCGCTTTTCGCTACACTGCAATTATTCAGCCAGCCCTTATATTTCGTCAAGTGTTCATTCCTTCAATAAAAGATTTTTCCGAATCACAGACAAAGGGAAGAACTAACAAGGGAACCTCCTGATCGCACCTCCCTCAGATTTATTTATAAGTTGGCACAGTGGATAGGCCTTGAAAAACTGAACACAGATCAATCGAGAAAACAAGAAGAAGTTGTGTGGAACTATGAAAAAATAAGCAAAATATACAAACTGAGTAGTCCATGCAGAAGATAGGCTACATCAAGGAGACTGAGAGGTTACGGGCGCCGTGGTCCCGTGGTCAGCGTGAGCATCTGCGGGATGAGAGGTCCTGGGTTCAAGTCTTCTCTCGAGTGAAAAGTTTAATCTTTTATTTTCAGTTTATGTGACAAACTCTCATGTTTTCATCACTTTTTTTGGAGTGATTATCACATCCACAAGAAAACCTAAATCGGGCAAGGTAGAAGAATCTTTTTACCCATTCGCCAAGTGTACAAGTTAGATGTGTCGACAACATATTCCTGTCATGTGGCGCACGTGCCGTCACCAGTGTCGTATAGAATATATTAGACGTGATTTCCTTTGGAGGAATCGGTTGACAAATGACAATGCGTCCAAATCTTTTCGGTTCGCAATGGAGAGGCAAGTCCTTTCGTCCACTAATCGCACGGTTTTGCGGTGCGGTCGCAAAACACAGACACTAAAGTTATTACAGTGAGCAGAGACGTCAATGAACGAACGGATTGATCACAACTTTGCGAAAGTAAAGTAAGTAAAATTTTCACTAGAGGGAAAACTTGAACCAAGGACCTCACGGTGCTCACCTGCTCATGCTAACCACGGGACCACTGTGTTCCTGCGCTGATACCGTCCTTGATGTTGCCTATCTTGCGCATGGACTACTCAGTTTGTATATTTTGTTTATTTTTTCATAGTACCACACAACTTCTTCCTGTTTTCTTGATTGGTCTGTGTTCAGTTTCTCAAGCCCTATCCACTGTGCCAACTTATAACTAAATCTGAGGGGGGTGCGATGGGGAGGTTCCCTTGTAAGAATTATCTGAGTTGAATAAAAGAGAAAATTCGTTGCTCTCGTGTTGTGTAAAGACCAAAAAACGGCCTCCACTTTTCAGTGGACAGAATCTCGTATTATAAAATTATGAAATTCGTAGTATGCGCATAGTAGGTGGGACGAAAGGAAAACGAGACAAAGTGAAATCGATAAAGATTCGGGGTTATGATCAATTATATAAGTGCCTCACGTGGCGAAACAGCATAGCCAGCGGTATTAGAAGACTTGACCATACGACTATTTGAAAAAAAAAGAAAAAAGAAAATGCATTGAGTATCCTATCACAGCCGGTTCAGAGTTAGAAATGTGAAATAAGTGAAGAATATTTTGGCAGCTGTGTGTCTTATGTACCATGTCACCTGTTTTGCACAAACACACCGAGCGAGGTGGCGCAGTGGTTAGCACACTGGACTCGCATTCGGGAGGACGACGGTTCAATCCCGTCTCCGGCCATCCTGATTTAGGTTTTCCGTGATTTCCCTAAATCGTTTCAGGCAAATGCCGGGATGGTTCCTTTGAAAGGGCACGGCCGCTTTCCTTCCCAATCCTTCCCTAACCCGAGCTTGCGCTCCGTCTCTAATGACCTCGTTGTCGACGGGACGTTAAACACTAACCACCACTGCACAAACACTAAACACATTTAAAGGAAGCCAAGTCCCAACACAATAACGCCGCGATATCCATTTACTTCGAACATAACATCAGACGGCAGGCCACACACGTAAAAATTGGTTTTTTGTGAGTTGGCCTCACTGTGAGTGCTGTGTCGAAACGACAAACTAAGACCTCGCTATTGAAAGATCAGCAACGTAGATTGCGGAAGCAGGTGGACAGTCTTTCGGACGAAATAAGCCGAACTACCATTTAGAGCAGAAGTAGGATGACAATATTTTCCGTTGAACGATTTTGTATAGCACCCTTGCACAGGTCAGAGTAACATTTATTAAAACGAATATGTAAGAAGGGAGCAGCACTATGTTTTGCCTCTACAGCTTTAACACGAGCAATATCCGCTGCGCATACGAGAATGCACCGCTGCTTGAAATGTGATTCTGTCGCCACAAAATGCAATTCAATGTGTTCACGGACCCATATGAAGGTTTAACATCTGCACTGTTCTTCCTGCGAGAGCAGAACAAACATAGGTCCTTTATTATTTCTTTCTCTAAGAGTTTCCTTGTCTCTTTGTTATTACTTTCATTCGTTTCCCCCCAACTAAACATAACTGATCTAATTATACAATAGTGAAATTGTTTCTTTTACCGCGTCAAAACACTGATCGGTCGTTCAGGAGGGAACAAAACTTTTAACATACCTTAATGACAAGGGGAAAATTTATTAACTTCGAGTAAGCGATCTAGCAGGACGCGTGTTCGAATGCAGAAAAAATGGTGTGTAGCCTACCGACTTCCGTGTGTGTAGCTCGGGGGACCCATGCGTATAAGCAGAAGGCAAATACGCACACGCATTGAGTCACCTGTGCGCGCAATCACACACATACACAAATACACACGGGCACAAGCACACACACACACACACACACACACACACACACACACACATACATACACACACACACACACACACACACTCACACACAAGTACGCACGCACGCACACACACACACACGCATGCGCACACACACTCACACACAAGTATGCTCACACACACACACACACACACACACACACACACACACACACACACACACACATTCACATTAAAATCCTACCAAATGTCTGGAGTTACTAGTACAAATCAGTTACTAATAAACTGATACATGAAGAAGGAAGGAGATAAGATTCGGGTTTGATCTCCCGTCGAGCATGAGGTTGTCGGAAACAAAGAAAAAGCTCGTCAGGAGCAAAGATGAGCCAGAAAAACATCCGTAACATCCTCCTAGAAAGCAGTTCATCTTCGCTTGGGAACAACGGAAATCATAATACGAGGTGGGATCGTGCTCCGGTCCAGTGCTTTATTAGTTGTGTCTCGTTGCGCGAGAAACATACTACACAAATCGATAAACATACATAAGGGTCAAAGAAAGGTTCGGTTCGAAGGTCGCACAGTCCAGAATCGGTATGCCAATCGGGCAAAGTCGCCGTGAGACTTGAGGTAATCATTCCACCGACTCACAAGGCTGAATACACCGTGACTCGCTGCTTGAGGAGCTCCGTAAATGCCTTCTGCCCAGGTATGGGCGACCGTTCATGGCCTTTTTCTTGGAACTGAATGAGCGAGAATCGCATGGGAAGAGATGAGGACTATGAGCTGAGTGCTCGAGTGTTTGCCACTTGAGTTCGTGTAAGTTCTGCGCTACGATCAACCGCTGTATTGTGTCGAATCGTAACCAGCACGGAACTTGGGTCACCATTTGGTGACGGTAGCTTTGGACGGGCATGCTGCCCCTTGCACATTCTTCTTTCTCCGATGGATGTTCACCGATGTTTTCTCCTTCGGCAACCAAGAAAAGAACAGCATGTTAGTCCTGTTCGGATGCATTTGATAATAACATCCCCATAGTCCATGTTTCTGCCTTTACCGTAAGCACGTCGGAAAGATACGAATGCCACACTAAATCATTGCCTACGTTTCGGTGCTTGTATACCCGTATCGGAGTCGCGATACGTTGCATATACACTCCAGCAACGCCCTCGAAAGGAAACCTTTTGATGGTCCATTCTATAAATTATATGGATGAGGCACACAAGGCATACAATTCTTCTATCTGACATATCGTCTCAGAATAGTGTTAAAATGAAGTTTCAGCTGCAAATCTCATTGATTGGAGTACAACTGTCTTCAGCGTTGAGTTCCGCTTCGATCTGAACACCGATGACCGGCGAAGACGTGTGTGGAGATGCCCTGGGCAGTGGTGAGATACCAACGTGAATGCCTCCTGCCATACGGCCCGATAACCACGAGTGCTGGTTTGGGGTGCATTTTCATTTGATAACCTGAACCTTCCGCTGTCATCCGCTGCATCCTCGCAGCACAGCGGTACGTCGTCGATACTCTACACCCCGTTTCGTTGCACTTCATGACGAGCCATCCTGACCTTACACTTCAGCAAGATGATGTCCTACCGCAAACGGCGAGATTCCCTACTATTGTGATGGTTCTTACCAATCCCTACCTCGGCCAGCGATGTAGTCGAATGTCTCCCCAACGTTGCATGAAAAACCCGCTGCGTAATATTTCCTCGTACACAGAATTTACATGGCGCTACTCCCCAGTGTTTGGACGATTATTAACACGGTCCAACCACCTGTTCGGGATTTTGAACATCTAGCACGCCAGCTGGACAGAATTTGGCACGATACCCCTCAGGAGGATGTCAAGCAACTTTGTCTATGAATACCAAGTCGAATAACTACTGGATAGGGGACGGATGTGGACAGACTAGCTCAATTGTGTGGCTCGTTCTCTTGAATAAATCACCAGTTTTTTTCTGAAACTGTAATTATTTGCTTGTCTGTGTATCTACATTACATCCACCGATTTCCGTCCCATTTGGGAAATTTCCCCGGGTTGAAACTTTTTTTGTTGTAGTTCTAGTTCCTATTACTGGCGTGTGACGACGGTTTTGGGGAGTTTCCTTTGTCTGAAACTGAAAATGCCATTCCCTCTGTCCCGTTGCCAACTCGCTTGCTGTTTGGCTGAATAGTTCTCGATTCCATGTCAGTCGATGCTCGAACAGTCCGCTTTAGCTAGAGAATGAAACGTATATAGCCTCGGAAAAAAAGTTCGGGTAGCTTTTCCTCTCCTTGCTACATAAATGTATCTGCATTGCAACAACAATAAGAAACCGACAGCGCTGAAGCTATATATCCTCTCGTTTCGTCTTCTCGGAATCTACACTATGTGGTCAAAAGTATCCGGACACCCTCTAAAACACGTTTTTCATATTAGGTGCATTTTGCAGCCACCTACTGTCAGGTACTCCGTATCAGTGACCTCAGTAATCATTAGACATCGTGAGAGAGCGGTATAGGACGCTCCGTGGAACTCAGGGATTTCGAACGTGGTCGAGTGATTGGGTGTCACTTGTACCATAAGTCTGTATGCGAGATTTCCACACTCCTAAAAATTCCTAGGTCCACTGTTTCCAATGTGATAGTTAAGTGGAAACGTGGAGGGACACTTACAGATCAAAATCATACAGATCGACCTCGTCTGTTGACTGACAGAGACTGCCGACAGTTGAAGACTGTCGTAATGTGTAATAGGCAGACATCTATACAGACCATAACACAGGAATTCCAAACTGGATCAGGATCCACTGCAAGTACTATGACAGTTAGGCGGAAGGTGAGAAAACTTCAATTTCATGATCGAGAGGCTGCTCATAAGCCACACATCACGCTGGTAAATGCCAAACTACGCCTCGCTTGGTGTAAGGAGGGTAAACATTGGGCTACTGAACAGTCTAAAAACGTTGTGTGGAGTGACGAATCACGGTACACAATGTGGCGATCCGATGGCAGGGTGTGGGAACGGCGAATGCCCGGCGAACTTCATCTGCCAGCGTTTGTGGTGCCAACAGTAAAATTCGGTAGTGGCGGTGTTATGGTGTGGTCGTGTTTTTCATGGAGAGAGCTTGCTCCCCTTGTTGTTTTGCGTGGCACTATCACAGCACAGGCCTACATTGATAATTTAAGTACCTTCTTGCTTCCCACTGCTGAAGACCAATTCGGGGATGGCTATCGCACCTTTCAACAAAATCGAGCACCTATTCACAATAACGGCAGGTGGCGGAGTGGTTATACGAAAAAAACCTCCCTGTAATGAACTGGCCTGCATGGAGTCCTGACCTGAATGCTATAGAACACGTTTGGGATGTTTCGGTATGCGGACTTCGTACCAGGCGTCTCCGACCGATATCGATACCTGTCCTCAGTGCAGCAGTTCGTGAAAGCTTTCATCAAGGCCAAGGGTGGGACAACATCATACTGAATTCAAGCATTAGCGATGGAGGGCTCCATGAACTTGTAAGTCATTTTCAGCCAGGTGTTCGTATACTTTTGATCACATAGTGTAATTGCTGGATAAATAAATTTTTGAAACCATAAGCACAGACACACTACCATATTCTGCGCTTAATAAGAACGTTTGCCGAAGGGCGTGCTTTGAGTAGCGTCTCCGGCATCTGAATCCAGTAACCTGGGTCGTCTGAATGGACATAAAATTGTATCTTCAAGTTTGTACACTGTCACGTCTTGGTCCATTGTAAAGCAGTCTAAGTGAATACGCTCCACAACTATCGTGCAGTTTCCATTTACGCTGTCAATTTTGAAAGAAATATTGACAAATGGTGATACAAACATACAAGATAAATTCACCTGGTAAAGAAATAAAGTTGTATTAAGACGTCTTCTTCTTATGAGATCTGTGCCTCGTACGCAACAGGCGTTCGAGCACATAAAAAAACCAGTTCATCTACTACTACTGTATGGAAAGACAGATTCCAGTAACATTAATGTTGATTTGTGTGTTTCTCTACGCTTAACGCTTCAATGTTATATTTGTCTCCATCTTCCGCATCTCACAAGACTTTCCTGGAGACCTCCATCGTTATACAGACAGCGTTACAGATGACATCCGAACTATTAACATAATGCTAGGCACCAGTTTACAGTGCAAAATTTTTTACTTATTATGAGAGCCTTGATATTTTGAATGTATCCTTCTGGCACTCGAAACGATAATATTAAGGCAGCACGTAACTGTAGTGAAACTGACGTGAAGTATACTATTAGGTTGGTGCATAAGGATGTAGTGTTTTTGTGTTGGCATTCCAGTTGCTATGGATTTATTTATCAATTGTCATTTTTATTTGTAGTGCACCGCTACTATCTGAGCGTAATACTGTTATTTAGTTATTCGGAGACAGAGGGTGGAGTTGTGGACGCTAGAAAATGGAGTGCCAAGTGGAAATATCAGAACATTTTCCTGGAGACCTCCATCGTTATACAGACAGCGTTACACATGACATCTGAACTATTAACATAATGCTAGGCACCAGTTTACAGTGCAAAATTTTTTACTTATTACGAGAGCTTTGATATTTTGAATGTATGCTTCTGGCAATCGAAACGATAATATTAAGGCAGCACGTATCTGTAGTGAAACCGACATGAAGTATACTATTAGGTTGGTGCGTAAGGACGTAGTGTTTTTGTGTTGGCATTCCAGTAGCTATGGGTTTATTTATCAATTGTCATTTTTATTTGTAGTTCACCGCTACTATCTGAGCGTACATGTGGTTATTTAGTTATTTGGAGACAGTGGGTGGAGTTTCGGACTCTAGAAAATGGAGTGCCAAGTGGAAATATCAGAACATTTCCGACTTATTCTTTTGTTTACAGTTCAGTAGAGGGATGACAGCAGCGGGGACAGCCAGAAACATCTTTGCCGTGTGTGAGGATAATGCCATTGGACAGAGAACACCATAAAAATGGTTTCCTCGTTTCTGGAGGATCGTTTTGGCATTATTGACTCTACACATTCAGAAGGACCTTCGAGGTTCGACGGAGATATTTTAAAGCCATTAATGCACAACGATCCATGACAGGGTACTCGGGGACTGGCAACTCTGAACATTCCACCATAGTGGGACATTTACATCCCATACAGATGGTTCAAGAACTGTGTGTACGGGTAGCGCATACTCTACCCTATCTGAATTCGTGAGGGACCAAATTGCAGAAGTTATCGATCCCATGCTCTGAGCCAAAATTACAGAAACCTCTGAGTGCTCGTCATCAACTGGCTTGTGAACAACACCTACCATTCCCATCCTGCATAGTTACTGTTGGTGACACATGGTGTCTTTATGCTAACATAAGGAAAAGAAAAGAATGGTTGAGGCCAAACAACCCTGACACTCCCCATATCAAAAGATCGGGCATCCACAAGAGATAATGTTTCGCATCTGGTGGAAAAGAGACGATATGGTGTACACAAATTGATTGCCCGAGTTGCAACCATCACTGCTGACAATTATTGTCAACAACTCAGATGTTCTTCAAACGTAGTCCGAGAATGACGAATATAAAGACCGCGTGAAGTGATGCTACTCCACGGTAACGGCCTCCCCCATTCTGATAAACCGACAAAAAGCCGGAGCTCGGTTGGGAAGTCATTTCGCAACCATCTTATTCACCCGATTTAGCATCCTCAGATTTTCACCATTTCCGCTCTCTATCGAACAACATTCGAGAAACTTTCTTTCCGGATGAAAATGCGCTCCGAATTTAGTTCGACGGATTTTTCGCATCGCAGGCCGGTGTGGCCGAGCGGTTCTAGGTGCTTCAGTCTGGAACCGTGTGACCACTACGGTCGCATGTTCGAATCCTGCCTCAGGCATAGATGTGTGTGATGTCCTTAGCTTAGTTAGGTTTAAGCAGTTCTAAGTTCTAGGGGACTGATGACCTTAGAAGTTAAGTCCCATAGTGCTCAGAGCCATTTTAACTCTTTTTTTTTTCCTTGTTTGGAGTCAGTAACATTCAGCTTCATACTGAGGCAGAAATCGCAGGATATAGATCAGGCAGGGGCTGGATGGGTAACAAATGTCAGTTTATTTGCTAGGAATTCACCCACAAAAAGCGAGGCTCATTGTCTTGGTGCGGCAGCTAGCGTTTGTTCTCCCATCTATCAGGACACTTGTGTCCAGCATCTTCTCTCAGTCTTTAGAAAATATCAGGATAGAGCAATTCTGTGACGTGAGATGATATGGAAGAGATTCATTGTCAAGAACTCTACGGAAGGAAAAAAAAACTAGCTTTCAGTTAGTGTTGCCTCGAAGTTTATCAGATTTTTCGATCCGTGGAGAGGGTGGAGAGGTTGATCACTTAAAATGCGAAGATTGCAGCTTTCTTTTTTCAGGATCATAACCTTACATCTGTCGACATTTATGATCCTCGGTGTCATCGTCTCTATCGGTTTTTTGCAGTTCGTTGAATACATCAACCCGATCGTCTCTTTGATCGACGTTCAAAATATGAGCAATTAACTCCGCTGCAATTCATGTTCAACTCATCTATTAGAGTGTGTTGACATGCCTCGCGTGAAATTCTGGGTAGCACTTCATATGTAACGACGAAAGTCGTGAAAAGGAAATAATCGAGGCAACAAATAAGGGCAACAGTCACTCCTGCGGAGATCTGAGGTAGCCTGATGCGGCAGGCAGACGGTGCGAGGGTTTTTCTGTCGGATGAAACAAACAGAAAAATAGCGTCAGGGTATATGGCCAGCTCCGTCAACAAGCTTGCTCGGCACATAGTAATAGATCCCCTGTATGTGTACGCGTTAGGATTTAGATATCATTCCGAAGCATAAGTGAATATTCAACAATGAATAATGAAGCTTCTTTTTGTTTCATCAGTCGCCTACCTACTTTGATGTGATCCGCCAAGAATTCTTCTCCTTTTTCAGCCTCTTCATCTCAGAGTAGCACTTGCACTCTACGTCCTCCATTATTTCCGGGTGGTACTCCGATCCCTCTTTTCCCCTACAGTCCTTACTCTCTGCAGTTACCTCCAGTACAACGGAGGCTAATCAACTGTGTCTTAATGTAAGTCTTGTTATTCCATCCCTTCTTATAACTATTTGCCGTATGTCCCTTTGATCACCGATACCGTGGAGAACCTCCTCATTCGTTACCTTAACGAGCCCACCTAATTTTCTATATCCTTCTGTAGCATTACATTCCCGACCCTTCTACTCTTCTCTGGTCCGATTTTCCATCTGTTTGTGAGATCACACAATGCTGTGGTGCAAACGTACATTCTCAGAAATTTCTTGTTCAAACTAAGTCCTACATTTGATTCCAGTCGAATTATTTTGGCCAGGAATGCCCTCTTTTCCTGCGCTAGTCTGCATTTTATGTCTTCCTTGCTTCGTCCCTCGTAGGTTATTTTGTTTCGAAGGTGTCAAGATTCGTGATCCCCAATTTCGATGAGTTAAGTTTCCCGCTGTCCCTATTTCTGCTACTTCTCATTCCTTAAGTCTTTCTTCGATTTACTCTCAATGCACGTTTATATTCATTAGAATGTTCACTCCATTCGACAGCTTCAAGCAATTCTTCTTCACTTTTAGTGAGGATAGCAAAGTCATCAACGAATCTTATCTTTGATATCCTTCTACCTTGAATTTTAATACCACCCATAAACCTTTCTCTTATTTCCGTCATTGCTTATTCGATATATAGCTTGAACAGTAGGGGCGAAAAACTACATTCCTGTCTCACATTCTTTTCAATCCAATGACTTCATTCTTGATCATACAATCTTATTTTTCCTTTTAGGTTGTTGTACACTTTCCCTGCGGCTTACTCCTATTTTGTCTCGGAATTTCGAACGTCTGTCGTGTTTCACATTGCCGAACGCCTTTTACGGGTAGCCAAAAACTTGTTTCCATAATCGAAGACAACATCAGAACCGACTCTCAGGAGCCTTTGCCTTTCCCAAAGCCCAACTGATCGTCATTTAACACATCCTCAATTTTCTTTTCCGTTTTGCTGTATATTATTCTAATCAGCAACTTCGATGCTTGCGCTGTTAAGATGATTGTGCCATAATTGTCCCATTTGTCGAGTCTTGCTATCTTTGAACCTATGTGGGTGATGTATTTTCGAAAGTCAGATGGTATATCGTCAGTCTCTTATACTCTAAGCAACGGAATAGTCATTTTGTTGCCACATACTTTAATGATTTCTGAAATGGAATGCTGTCTATTCAGCCTGCCGCACTTGATCTGAAGTCTTCCATAGCTCTTTCAAATTCTGGCCCTAATAATGTATCCTCTATATCTTTCATATCGACTCCAATTTCTTCTTCTATTGCATCTTTAGATAAATTCTGTCCATCACAGAGGCCTTCAGGACCCTCTTTCCACCTGTCATCTCTCTCCTCTGCGTTTAACAGTGGAATTCCAATTGCACTCATAATGATACGACCCTAGTTTTCAATTTCACTGATTGGTGCATTGACTTTTCAGTATGCTGAGTGAGTCCCTCCAACGATAATTTCTTTTTCGATTTCTTCATTTTGCTTTGTCTTCCTTGCACTTCCGATTTATTTCATTCCTTAAAGGTTTATATTTCTCTATTCCTGTCTTTGGCTTACCATTCACCATTCAGATATACGGGAGGGAACTGCCAAGGGTAACCATGAGACAACTATGAATAACCAAAGAATGTTCCTTCTTTCGTCGATGAACTGATGTATTTCTTGTGTTACCCAAGATTTCATCGTACGTATCTTCCTTGAGCCTATGTTTGTCCGTTCAAAATCTGTGATTGCGCATTTTAGAGACGTTCTTTCTTCTTAAACTGTCTCAACGAGTACTCCTAACGCAGTACCCATATCCTCAACGAACTCCACACGCGTCTAATCATTTCTTAATATTCCAGTATCCCATTTCCTTCCACATTAATTCTTCTGATAATTCTCCAAGACTTCAGTCTATTCTTCACTATTACTAAATTGTGACCGGAGTCCACATCTTCTCCTGTATACACCTTACAATCTAATACCTGATTTCGAAATGTCTGTGAAATGACTGTCTGACCCTGACGTAAATTTTTTTTCTTTAATTTCATCTTGTATAAATGGAAGAATGGAACTGTGGCTGGTCGATGATCGATGACTCACAGAAAATAGATTTAGATTCCAACAGACGTAAATTTATGGAATAATTTTATTAAGCAGGTAGTTTCGGTGCCTTATTGGCACAATCTTCAGACCCCTAAACACGAAACGATATAAGCTACTCAGTCGTTTGTGCTTACTAAAGGAAGCATTATATGAAACTGGTTTTCTTAGATATTTTCACAATAGACGTGGAAATTTTGCTCATCCAACCACAACTGTCTCGTTATGCCATTTTCTTCTGCTGTGATATTACCGTATATTCGTTTGACAAGATATTACTATCTTCTGTCAGTTTCATTTCACTCATCCCCCACAATATTAAAACTGACCCTTTGCATTTGCCTTATCGGATTTTGTGGTTTCCCTACCATGGTCAAACTTCCGACATTCAACGTACGGACTGTTAATGTGTTATACATTCGATCGTTGTTCACCTTTGTCTCATGGTTACCCTTGGCAGTTCCCTCACGTAGATCTGAATAATGAACTAATCCCAAATCTTTCGTCATTCGGACAATTGTCGTTAGATGTGTGAAGTGTACGCGTCTGTTGAGAAGATATCTACGAAAACAAGTTTTGCACCTTTGTTCCTTTAGCAAGCACAAACGACTGGATGGCTTACCTCGTCTCGTGTATAGGGGACTTTTGACGATGTTATGAGGGACCGAAACTGGCACCGTAATAAAATTATTGCGTTAATATATGGCTATTGAATGCTTTATACTACTCACAGAATTTAGCTGGAACTTTCCTTTTCAAGTAAACTTCCTCCTCTTGCGATTTTCGAAGAGAGTACTCTCTATTGCCGCCTGAAATGTATTGCAAAACTAGATAAATGCTTCTTCTATTTCATTCCTATTGCAGAGCCATCTCCTCCTGTAATACTTTCTTCTATTCCTTCCTATACAATAGCTTTCCAATCCTCCATGATTATTACATTTTCATCGGGCATTACATTCTGAGTTACAAGTTCAATATCCGCTCGCGGCGTTGGTACATACACCTGAACTATCGGCGTTGTTTTGCTGTCGAATCTGATGAGAAATACCGCCGAGCTGTTCACAGCGACTCAGTCTCTGCCACGCTTTCCTGTTCGCAAACTAACCCCATTCTTGCTATGCCATTTTATTTTTCTGTTGATATAATCGTATATTTGTGTGACTCGAAGTCGTTACCTTCTTTCAATTTCACTTCACTGAGCCCATCCTCTATCATATCTAGGTTGAGCCTTTCAGATTTTCTGGCTTGCCTACTACTTTCGAACCTCTGACATTCCACCCATTGACTCGTAGTGTGTTAGCGTTTCGTTAGTTATTCAATCTGTTTCTCACGGTTACCGTTCCTTTGGCCGTTCCCTACCGTAGATCCGAATGGATGACTATTGCCGAATCTTTTGACGTTGATATTTTTTTCAATTACAGACTATATGTCCTCTGAACCCTAAGGGCAAGAGGTAATGCTGTAGCTCTGTTCACCCCTCCGCCATCTTTGACAAGATCATCGGTAGGACGAGGGTGACACCTTATACTGGGACTGTTCGGCCACCACTCCTGATGAATTTTTATTCAAAATTCAAGCAGTGACTGAGTTCGAACTCAGACACAGAACGTTTTGATTAGAATTCGGCAACGGAGCTCCTTTTTCCTATCTTTTTCTTTATAACTCTCCGTCAGCACTTGTGAGCGCATGTCACATGACCGTCCTCAAATTATATCAATGTAATCTTCCCTCTTTGTTTTTATTATAGTCGAGCGGTTCTAGGCGCTACAGTCTGGAGCCGCACGACCGCTACGATCCAAGGTTCGAATCCTGACTCCGGCATGGATGTGTGTGATGTCCTTAGATTAGTTAGGTTTAAGTTGTTCTAAGTTCTAGGGGACTGATGACCTCAGAAGTTAAGTCCCATAGTGCTGAGAGCCATTTGAACCACGTTTTATTATAGTTGGCGGCGAGTCCCCTGACCGAACACGCTGGGTTACCGTTCCGGCACTTCGAGAGCCCGGGCTGTAGCTAGAGGCTGATTTTCACTTCTCTCCAAAAGAAGTAAGTATGGCTTCGGCATGCACTTTGTTTCCGACGTTTCAGTTTTCAATGCATTTTCTGGTAACGACCACACTGTTGCGGTACACTGCGGACTGTGAATAAGTAATACTGCTGTAACTTTCAGAAGTGACTTCCTTATCGAAGGCACAGTGTTCAAATGCTTGTACAATTTCGTTTATAGACCTACGGCATAGGAAAGGTCTTTACGGCGTGGTATTTTCGTAAGCGAGGTTTGACATTTTGTGTTGTAAATTTCTATAAGTTTGCATACAACTCATATGGAAGGCATGTTATGACTTTATGGTTCTCCGCGGACGCTCTTCGTAGTATGGTTCCAAGCACAGATTGCAAAGACGCCGCACTCTATATCAAGCAAAATTAGTAGAGGCCACCTCGATGACAAATAGTCGTTATAACATATTTCGATTTGTATTAGCTTGTAGGATAGATAAAATTCTTTCCTGGCCTTGTTTTATTGAGTTCCGTGTTCTACAGAGAGTTTACTGTAAGTAGCGCTCCTTTATTAAAGTAAGAAGACCAAAAGGCCCACTTCAAATCAGGGAATGGCAGTAATGGGATGTGCTGCACCACTACAAATGCCACTAAAGTGATACACCAGTGTTTCTGTACCTTATGCAAATTTCAGTGTTATCAGTAATGAAAAAAATGTCATTGTTCTCCGACTCCGTGGTCAGTGTGTCTAGGCCTATTTCGATTTCCGCTACTGGCAGGGATTTTTCAATGATGCGAACACTGTAAGGCGCGCAGTCAGCTTCCTAATGCCAACTGGTATGCTTTTTAGATGAATAACACAGGATATAAGATCTAGAAAGCCGTCAACATCCTAGAGAGTGGTGTGTTGACACCATGTACCTCCGTACCGTATCCGAATGACGTCATTGAACACGACGTCCCGATCTGTCCATCTGGGCCATAAAACAGATCTCTAGATGCTACGCACGATTCTTCGACTGTCTCTAAGGAGTACATGTAAGACCACAGATGAAATAGTGGCGAGATGCAACGAACGGTCAGGAAAAGATTACTTGAAGTTGGCTGTACATCATGCAACCTTCTGTTGTCTGTGTGTAACGTTCCCTGGCAAACTCACACTATTAATAAACAAAAATTTAATTGTACCATATACGCTGCTATGAAGCAATTTGTATATACTGTAATTATTTAACAAAAAATATTATTTAATTTTGTGTAAAAGACATTCGTTATTATTGTAATATTTTCTGTAGTAATATTCTCGATGTATTTATGATTGTAATATTTCTATACTAATAATGTAATTGCGAAATGTGTCAATATCTGCGATAACAAAAATGTAAAATTCAGCCACAGAGGAAAATAATGTTGTAAGATTACAAAGAGATGTTAATGGTCAGCAGTAATATAAAAACAACCACGTAGTGTGTATTCTTTGTCGTCTCCCGGTAGAGCTGAAGGTGAGAGCAAGCTGTGACGTAGCATTTTATGAACGGGTAGACTTCTTCTGTAAGTTGAATTATTGTTGTGGTCTAAATACATTATAATTTATCAAAAGTGTGTATTATTAATGTAAATTAGCTTGCCCATGTCATCTATAATATTACTTTAAAGAATTTTCAGCGTTTTTAGCGGTGTTGCTGGGCTGTGCCGCGACTGAACGATTTGCAGCGGCGGCACATTTAAAAAATTGTTCCGCTAAGAAAAATTAACCAAACCCGTAAATCGGGAGCAGATAAAAATTAGCAGTGAATTAAGAAAATTTTTTTTCTTTTACAGCGATCCTGAGACTGACGGAGTTATTTACTAGTTTCGCATTTGTGCATTCATAGGCGGATAGTTAACGTTGGAATTTAACAATTTTGGTTCTTTCAAATAACTTAAATGTATAGTGAAGTGTGTTATATCGATGATAATTAAACGTCGGCTTGGCAATATTTAACCATTTTCTGCTAATAGAGACAGTCTTGTGTTCCATAGCTAACGCCGGGAAAGAATTCAGTAAATATTTAAAACAAAAACCCAGTGCATTTAGAAAATGTGTGCCGAGGCCGAGTTATATAAAGGATTTAATTCTCAACTAAATATTCTTAATCAGTTAATATGAATTCACATAATTTTAAACGTACTTAATTCTGTGTAAATGAATTTTTATTACCACACGTAAATAAGAGGTCCCACAACAAAGTTCGTACGTACAGAAGGAAAGAAAAATAAAATCAAAAATGTTATATTTTATTAAAAAAAAAGTAAATAATTAATTATTTTTTTTATTTCATTAAATGTGGTAAGATGTCAGCGGTAAACGAAGCAAGAAATTGGAAATCTCGACTCATAGTGAACTGCGACATTATATGCGAATCTGTTCAGCAATCATCCTCCCGGTATTTTTCATAGCCTTCAGATGTACTTCAACATGTCTGTAGTCGACGTGTTGAAAGGTCACAGGATGCAGCGATTCGAGAGATCCATACCTTTCCAACTCATAAGATCAAGGTGCACTGTGCTGTGCATAAGTCAACAGTACTAATCAGTAATTTTTAAAGGAAGGCGAACAATAGCCAGTATGTGGAACAGACGGTGAACATGTCACATCGTCCACGACCATGAAATAACCCAACAGGGTAATGCAAAACTCCACACTGCAGCTGACACCACAGTTCCCGTCGTGTTCACCACGTCCCCTCCCCCTTCACTCCTTCAACCCCCATCCCCATCCCCCCATTATGTCATTCACAGAACATTTCTGGAATACGATGGGAACTCGTATGCTTCAACACCAGCCTCAGACCATCAGTCGTCATGAAATGGCACGGAATGAAATTCGGGAGTGACAGTAAATACCTCAAGGGACGTTTGCAAGTTGTTTCCTTCCAAGTGTTTACTCATTTCCGAGAGGGTGGCACCTAATACTGACGACAATAGCGAACATCGGTTCCGAATGAAAAAGAAATCAATTTAAACTCCGCAGACTTTGATAAATACATGACTGGTGCTTCGTGGTGCAACATTTTCTCTCACTGTCAATGCACGAGGTGAGTGGTGGCGTTATCTGAGTCCGGCTCATGACTTCCGGCACCAGCTGGGAGAATATGGTGGTCATAATTTTTATCTAGTATGGTTCTCGCATTCGTTACGGTTCAGACAGTTAGGTGATTGAATATGAAACAAAAGGAGTCTGTGTGTCTCTTCTTCGCATCCGTTTTGTAGAGCCAGGGCGAAATTGCAAAACAGCAATGTAGCTGGACCACAGAAGTGAGCATGCAGATTCTCTCGGCTAAAATTACAAGCGTCTGGAGACCGGTTAGCACTCAGGTAGAAGCAGGGCGACATTGTATCAGCCATTTATTTCGAGCCCGACTTTTGTGCAAAACACTGTGCTCGTAAAGCGGTTGTCACGTACACTTCCATGACTAATTTTTCAAACGTCTCACTCCAGGAATATGTGACGTCTGGGCCTGTTTACACATCTCAGTTGACGAGAGTACTAGCACTCTAGCACGCAGTAGAAAAAGAGAGAGAGTTAGACAGAGAGATTGGCGAGAGGTAGCGGGGCTGGATGGGCAAAATCCATCTGGCAAATGAAACGTGGAGAATTCGCGCGACCTCCGCAGTGTGAGTCGCGGCGTTTTAATGGAATTCTTGTGTGGACGGCGGCGTCAAGTGGGCGCGAGCGCCGCGGGGACAGCCGCGCCTCTGCCGGACAGGGCCGTAATTAAAGCTTTGTGGATCCGCGTGCGCCGTCCGCCGGGAGCTGCGCTGCAGACGTCGAATGCGGAAGGGCGAGCGAGAGCGCCACGGAGCCAGAGGACGGGGACGTTTGAAGTCTCGCCGCGGCGCCTCTCGCCGTTTTGGCCAAGTGTGGAGAGCCATCGCGACCCGTGCCCCTCTGCTGCCGGTTCGCATTTCCTTTTACTCACATGACGCTGGGACGACTGCTGTTCCCTCTCGAGGAGTGAGTGACAGGTACGAATGGAATTTTTTGCCTGACAGTAGTTCGGTCAAAGGTGTACGTTGCTCCTCGTCGAATGAAATCTGCATTATTTTCAACTCCGAAGAGAAATGTAGAGTGGCGTGTAACGTACTCGCGTCTTGACACCGGTGATTGCTCTAAACAGGTATTTGGGACAAAATAATACGCAGAAGACAACTGAGGATCTGTTGGGCGATGTCAGCTTGGTTTTACCAAAGGTAAATGCACCATGGACAGAGTTCTGACGTTAAGCATCACAATGGAAGAAATATTTAGGAAAACTCAACACACGTTCACATAACTGTTCGGCATATGTTCTTCTGTTTAGAATGGCGCAATATGTTCGAAATTGTTGGGAAAATAGGTGTTAGCTGTAGGGAAAGGCCTGTAATACGTGGTACATACAAGAATGAAGTTTGAGAAATAAGAATGGAGAACCAAAAACGAGGTGAAAGGATTAAAAAGAGTGTAAGACCGAACGCGCCGTTTCACCCCTACTGTTCAATGTATACGTCGAAGAAGCAATGAAAGAATCAAACCTGTCACCACAGAAAGTTTCAGCAGCTCGATTACAATTCAGTGTGACAGCATTTCAATGACAAGGTTATCTGATCCCGAGTGAAGCTAAAGCTGAATTACAGGGCCTGCTGATTGGATAGAACAGTCTAACGAGAACGCTCTATAGATTCAGAATAAATTCAAGAAAGACCTGTATAACGATTAATTACAGAAGCGATGGAAAACTGCTGCCTAGGAATCAAATTAAAGCCTGGTGGGAAAAGCAAGGAACAAAGATGGCCCAGTCACATTAATGTGAGTGCCACCCATGTTCGATGTCAGAGTTCCGTAACTAGTCACAGTCGGCATCTGGCAGCAATAGTGGTGGATTGGTTGGTTGGTTGGTTGGTTTGGGGAAGGAGACCAGACAGCGAGGTCATCGGTCATATCGGATTAGGGAAGGATGGGGAAGGAAGTCGGCCGTGCCCTTTACAAGGAACCATCCCGGCATTTGCCTGGAGCGATTTAGGGAAATCACGGAAAACCTAAATCAGGATGGCCGGACGCGGGATTGAACCGCCGTCCTCCCGAATGCGAATAATGGTGGAGTGTATATGAACCGTTTCGGGGAGACGCTGAAAATAGCGCTGTAATTGTCGTTATGCGGTTCAAAATGGTTCAAATGGCTCTGAGCACTATGGGACTCAACTGCTGAGGTCATTAGTCCCCTAGAACTTAGAACTAGTTAAACCTAAGTAACCTAAGGACATCACAAACATCCATGCCCGAGGCAGGATTCGAACCTGCGACCGTAGCGGTCTTGCGGTTCCAGACTGCAGCGCCTTGAACCGCACGGCCCTTCGGCCAGCGTCGTTATGCGGAAACGGACCGATATAACTGAAGTTCAAAAGGGCATGATCGTTGGCTCTCGGGCCAAAGGTAGAAGCATTTCCGAAACGGGTAATTCTGTAAATTCTTCGAATGACGCCGTGATCAAAGTACACACTGCATGGTAAAATGGAGCTCTACAAACCGCCTGCAACTGACCGCCCATATGAACGAAGAAACAACCAACAGTATATCTCCCCAATGACCATTCGGTGACATTTGCTGTATATGGGCTTCTGCTACAGATGCCCCGTTCATGCACCCATGCTAACGCTCTTCCTCGGCGACAAATGCTGGAACTTGTACGCCAGTTCCGCAACTGAACGTCTATTAAATGGTGGTAGAGAACCTTTTCAGATCAGTAGCGTTTTATGCTTCACCGGACAGACGGCCATCTGAAAAAACCCTGCGACAATCCCTAGGTGGATCAAGGCCGCAGGAGGGAGCGTTATCGTCTGGGGAATGTTTTCGCAGCATTCCCTGGGTGATATCACCTTTCTGGATGGCCTGAATGAATGAAAAGAAATATGCATCTGCCCCTGAGGACCATTCCCACCCTTACACACAGTTTGTTTTTCCTTGGCACCACGGTATGTACCATTGGGACAATGCACCGTGTTACGCAGTTCGGAATGGGTACGTGCGCGGTGTGAAGAGCACCGAAATGAGTTTACCGTACTCCCCTGGCCAGAAAACCTAACGGATTCTAAGCCAATCGAGAATCTGCGGGGCCTTCTGGACCGGGTTGTTGGCGTGATGGATGCTCAACCGAGAAACCCAGCGCAAATGGCCACAGCATGGCTTCACTGCCTTGTCGGTACTGTCCAGAACCTCACCGACTCTATTGCTGCTCGTCTTGCAGAGGTCTACACCGCAAAAGAAGGAAGGAAGCTTTGGATTTAGCTTCCCGTCGATAACGAGTTCTGTAGAGACAGAGCACAAATTCGAATTGTGTCAAGGGTAGAGAAGATGTCGGCCGTGCCCTTGCAGAGGTACCATCCATGAACTTCCGGGGAGCGATTTAGGGAAATGCCGGAAAACGTAAATCTTGGTGGTTGGACGCGGGTTTCAACCATCGTCCTCCCGAATGCGAGTCAAATGTGCAATGACTAGCTCGGTCTGCGCTGCAAAAGATGGATCTTCTGGCTTTTACCAGGTGATCACGTTAATATGACTGGATAGTGTATGACAACTATACTGCAAAACAAAATGGGGCATTTTTATCCAAACAGGTCTACAAATATCAAACATAGGACTTAGTTTCAGAGAAAAATTTCTTACAATTTACGTTTCGAGTACAGCATTGTATTGAAGTAAATCACAGACTGCGGAAAAAACGTAAAAGAAGAGAATCGAAGCGTTTGAGGTGTGGTGTGCTATATTGAAAATTAAGAAATGAGAAACATCTTTCCATTATCAGCATGAGCCAGGATCATCTGGAAAACATTCGAAATGTACAGATCACAATGCTTCGGGAATAATTGCCGGCGATTTCCGAATCCTTAGAAGCCCTCATCTCTCATCTCTGTCCTCATGAAATGTGTGTCGGATATTTTCAATCGCACTGGTGTAGAGGGATTGAGGAGGGGAGTCCGGCAGCTCGATGTTCAGAAATGTAAAACTGAGAACGAAACAAAGCAAGCGGTAGCCTATTACTACACTAACAGCGCTTCACAACTGAAATCGGACAGCTCATACTAATACTTGGTTGCAAAAATTTGTAAGGAAATAAAATAAAACAATCACTTAGGCGCTGTCGTAGACACAGCAGCTGTCAGACTTCGGTTTATTGGTAGTGTACTGCGGAAATTCTATCAACGTATAGAAGAGATTGTTTGCAAAACAAACATGCGATTCATCATAGAACACATATCAAGTCTGTGGGATCCACCCCAGATAGCACTACCTGGAAGTACTGAAGAGATACAAAAAATAGTTTGTCTGACTTTCACGGAGTCTCACTGAGGAGCTGAAAACTCGGAATTGGGAGACACTTGAAGGCTGACGTACCATTCCGCGAGAGGCAGCTTCAAAGTTTCAGGAATAAGCCTTAAGTGAGAAATCTAAGTATACTACTGGCCATTAAATTTGTTACACCAAGAAGAAATGCAGATGACAAACGGGTATACATTAGAAAAATATATTATACTAGAACTGACATGTGATTATATTTGCACCCAATTTGGGACCATAGATAGTGAGACATCAGTACCCAGAACAACCACATCTGGCCGTAATAACGGCCTTGATACGCCTGGGCATCGAGTCAAACAGAGCTTGGATGGCGTGTACAGGTACAGATGCCCATGCAGCTTCAACACGATACCACAGTACATCAAGAGTAGTGACTGGCGTGTAGTGACGAGCCAGTTGCTCGGCCACCATTGACTAGACGTTTTCAATTGGTGAAAGATCTGGAGAATGTGCTGGCTAGGGCACAGTCGAACATTCTCTGTATCCAGAAAGGCCCGTACAGGACCTGCAATATGCGGTCGTGCATTATCCTGCTGAAATGTAGGGTTTCGCAGGGATCGACTGAAGGGTAGAGACGCGTGTCGTTACACATCTTAAATGTAACGTCTACTGGGCAAAGTGCCGTCAATGCGAACAAGAGGTGACCGAGACTTGTAACCAATCGCACCCCATACCATCCCGCCGGGTGATACGCCAGTATGGCGATGACGAATAGACGCTACCAATGTGCGTACACCGCGATGACGCCAAACACGGATGTGACCATCATGATGCTGTAAACAGAACCTGGATTCATCCGAAAAAATGACGTTTTGCCATTCGTGCACCCAGGTTCGTCGTTGAGTACACAATCCCAGGCGCTCCTGTCTGTGGTGCAGTGTCAAGCGTAACCGCAGCCATGGTCTCCGAGCTGATAGTCCATACTGCTGCAGACGTCGTCGAACTGTTCGTGCAGATAGTTGTTGTCTTGCAAACGTCCCCATATGTTGACACAGGGATTGAGACGTGGCTGCACCGTCCGCTACAGCCATGCAGATAAGATGCCTGTCATCAAGACTGCTTGTGATACGAGGCCGTTGGGATCCAGCACGGCGTTCCGTATTACCCTCCTGAAGCCACCGATTCAATATTCTGCTAACAGTCATTGGATCTCGACCAACGCGAGCATCAGTGTCGCGATACGATGAACCGCAGTCGCGATAGGCTACAATCCGACCTTTATCAAAGTCGGAAACGTGATGGTACGCATTTCTCCTCCTTACACGAGGCATCACAACAACGTTTCACCAGGCGACTTCACCGGTCAACTGCTGTTTGTGTATGAGAAATCAGTTCGAAACTTTCCTCATGTCAGCAAGTTGTAGGTGTCGCCACCGGCGCCAACCTTGTGTGAATGCTCTGAAAAACTAATCATTTGCATATCACAGCATCTTCTTCCTGCCGGATAAATTTCGCGTCTGTAGCACGTCAGCTTCGTGGTGTAGCAATTTTAATGGCCATTACTGTATATACCATAAACCCGTATGTATTGCTGCCGAAGGAAGCGCGAAGACAACATAACGCTAACTACAGTGCACGCAGATGCATTTGAGCGATATTTCACTCCGTGCTTGATAGATCGGAAGAAGCCCTAATAAATCTTAACAACGAAAATTACCCTACCGTTTCCTTGTGCCTCACAGTATACTGGGGAGTATAGATGTAGAACGACCGTCTTGGAAAGAAAAGGAATATTGTCACCTATGCCGTCTCGTAGGGCAGGTGAAGATTACAAGAACTGGCTCAGTGAACCGGTGGTTTTAGCACGAATCTGATGACGGCTGAGATATTGATGAATACAGTTAAAGGGATTGTGAGCAACTCGTATATATTGAATCTCTTTTTAATGAGGACCCATACTGTGAAAACGGCACGGAGAGCAAAGTGATGTAGTACAGCAAATGAGTAAGAAGTGACAGTAAAATGAAGATGAGAATCACTGACGTGCTTATAAGTTATACACATTATTATACAGCTGTGGAACGAAGTTGCACCATTATTCAGTGAATTATGCTATGTGACAGGAAGACAAGACAAGGATCTGAAAGTCAAGGTGTGGACATGGATTTAACGAGAAACAATGCAGACTAAATACAACCACATTAGAATAAATGAAAATGTGTTATAGGCAACAGAACAAAATGCTCATTGTAGGTGTGGTATAAAAGGTAGCCTAAAAATATGAAGCTTTGCCCTGTTTGAAAGAAGAAGATGAGGATCATTCAGGAGGTCATAAAGTAATACATAGTATCAGGGAGCTCTGGGTCGACGATGTACATCAGAGAGGCTTACGCATATTCGATGGGCGTTTTATAAAGCTTACTGAAAATGAATTAAAGGCAAAAGCAGCTATAGTTGACATAAACGTTTTCTGAGTATCGTACCGTGTCAAGTAAAAGTAAAACACTATACTGGAGAAACCAACATTCCGTCCACAGTTACAGTGGCCTTCTTATACGTCTATCGATCAGGAAACCCATAAAGCCACTGCAACAGTGTCTGAAACGTTGGTTTCTACAGAATAGATTTTTACTTCCTGACGCGGTGCTATACTCAGAAAACTTTTACGCCAACTGTCTCTGGCCACGGAAGCCTACACAATAATATAAGCATCACTCAGTGAATATGATTAACTGAAACGGTGTTGTTATCTTTGCTAGGTACCTGTTCTTCTTTCTTTGTGTCACGGTACCGGCGGGAAAAACAATGCAACATCGGTCACCTGAAGCAATACCAGAAAACATGGTAAGAAAAAGTTGTGAGGCGTATTCGGCGCTGTAGGGTGTGGGGAGTGGAAAAGTGATATTTATATCCAGCATGAATAACTGTTTGCAAGATAAAGGTGATATTTATTCCTTGATCCTCACCAGACTAAGGAAGACAAAGGAGGACATGGCCTCAGATATGTCCAATAAGTTAGCCTGAAGCAGCCCCTTGGTGATGAAATCCCAGGTAGCTCTAGTGTTAATAGTAAGGAAAACGTTTGCACTCGTAACAAAGAGGCTAACGAAACACATGACAAAAAACTAAAACAGCTCTCAATTACACTGGCCTCTACTCAAACAGCATTTTATCACAGCAGTCAGTTGTCATTCCGAAGAGTTGCCGATGATTCAGAGCTAGAATGAAAGGAACATAAGCTTGTTCTCCGGAATAGCACCAAAGTGGTCACCGAGACTAGCCGGCCGTGGTGGCCGTGCGGTTCTAGGCGCTGCAGTCCGGAACCGCGGGACTGCTCCGGTCGCAGGTTCGAATCCTGCTTCGGGCATGGATGTGTGTGATGTCCTTAGGTTAGTTAGGTTTAAGTAGTTCTAAGTTCTAGGGGACTGATGACCTAAGATGTTAAGTCCCATAGTGCTCAGAGCCATTTGAACCATTTTTGTCACCGAGACTGACAGCTTGTCACAGTGAAGAAAGGATGTATAGGGTTTAACAACCCATCTACAATAAGTTCTTAGAGACGAGGCACTACTGAGACAGTACTGTAGAGGGAAGTCGGCAGCATCCTTTATACAGGGAGCATTCTCGTTAAGCTATCTGGGAAACAAAGAAAATCCTACACCAGGAACATGGCTCATCACGAATACGAGATCACTGCCTCTGTGTCAGTTCACAAAGTGCTGGCCGACGGACGAATGTTACCATGTGTGATTCCTTTCACTCGTGAGCCGTTTCAAGAAATTCAAGGTTTAACTCAGGCCGATGGTTCTCAGACGAATTCCAGCCAGCGCGGAGTGGGGCAAGAGAGTTCCCCAAGTAGATACGATAAGAAATAGGTCATAAATAACATGAATTCTATGCAGTGCGTTATCAATAGGAAACTTTCACTCTGCGGTTGAAGGTATCTTCGTGAAAAGGCGTGTGGATTCAAGTTAAACACCGAGTGCGACATTTTTCCAGATCCTTTCCTTTCGTGGAATAAGTTCTTTCACCTACAGCCACGGAGAGAGGTCCATGTTCCTGAAATTAGAAGGAAAGTGGCAGTTGGCCATTAGGACAAAATCTAAACATAGTAGTACGTCGCAGTATTTGTTCAGCCTTGGGAACTGAAGCGACGGAATGCAGGTGTCACTAGATCTTGCCAATGAATGCAGTGTCTTGCAGTCACAGCTCAAGTTAGTCATGCAGCTTAGGTCTCATGATTAGGTCACCTGGGATTCATTCTCTGGTAGTAGAGCTAAATAAATACAAACAGTCTAATTTTATAAGTCTCTGCCATCTTTGGTGAATAACTGTGTATCTCTGATGGTACTACAGTAATCATCCAGGTAGGGTTCCACTGGTGGATGCGATTTAGAATTCATCTTCATTGATACTCTGCAAATCACATATAAGTGCCTGGCCGAGGGTTCATCGAATCACCTTCACAATAATTCTCTACTATCCCAATTTCGAACAGCGCGCGGAAAAATTGGACACCTATATCTTTCCGTGCGAGCTCTGATTTTCGCTATTTTATTATCATCATCGGTTTTTCCCGATGTAGGTCGACGTCAACAAAATATTTTCGCATTCGGGGGAGATATTTGGTGATTGAAATATCGTGAGAAGACTCCGCCGCAACGATAAAGATCTTTGTTTTAATGGTGTCCATCTCAAATGCCGTATCACGTCTGTGACACTATCTCCCTTATTTCGCGATAATACGAAACGTGCTGCTCTTCTTTGAACGTTCTCTATGTACACCGTTAAACCTACCTGGTTGGATCCAGCTCGCGCTGCAGTACTCCGAAAGAGGACGGACAAACGTAGTGTAAGTAGTCTCTTTAGTAGATCTGTTACATTTTATGAATTTCCAGTCAACAAAATGCAGTCTTTGATTTGCCTTTGCCACTAATTTTTCTCTGTGATCTTTCTATTTCAGATTGTAATTCATAGGTATTTAGTTGAATTTACGGCCTTTAGATTAGACTGATTTAGCATGTAACCGAAGATTCCTTTTAGCACTCATGAACGAAAAGTGTGAGGTCATCCACACATTGCTCATGTTCTGAAAGGATCTTCATAGCATCGACATCTCGAAGATTCTTGTTGTATGTTCTATTATGAAACGGACAGATACTATCTACCAAATGGATTATGCAATGATTTCATGCACCAGGGAGTTAGTGTTCAGGCATGCCCATCGGTTCGTTTCCTGTAATTTGGTTTAGTTTTCACATGAGCCTCATGTTTGTTGGGCCTTTATCGAGTCTGCCATGCAAAATTTTATCCAGAAAGACTGCACTAAACTTCTCGAGAGCCATGAAGGTTTCATTTCAATTATTCGTATGTTATACTAATTTTCTGCCAGCCTGTCACAGATGAAAAGGCCCTCGAGGATTAACGACGAGGTCTGGTGAGCTGGCCATCCTCGATGTAGTGTTAAGGCGATTTCTCAAATGAACCGAGGTAAAAACCGATTTTCTACCAACGTAGAGCCTCAAGCACTGTACACTAACCATTAGCAAACGTTAACACGTACGTTTTGTGGATTTGATAATGCGTCACATTGAAAAAGCAATCACCAACGCTTCGGTCACGAGTACACTGGCCTTCTTTGATCCTATTGGTGTATTTTGTTGTCCAGAGTCATCTATATTTTGTATGTGATATTGTACACTATGTGATCAAAAGTATCCGGACTGTGGTGTCGATAGTTACGATGCCACAAAGTAGGTGCACGCTCTCCACAGTCGGCTCTACGAGAGAAGACTGACTACGCCGACCACAGCGCCCTCTGTCCGACGCTGTGGAGCTCAGCGAGTGGCGTCTTGATTTCTGCACCCAATTTCATCAAGAGCAGACGGCCTGGAAATATCGCTTCTACTACCGAGTGGGCTAGCTTGCTACTGATACTTTGTATTAGTAATGTTCAGTTAAAGTTTGGACAGCAACGAGTATTTGTTAGCTTTGAGATTATAGAGAACAGTCATCCTAACTTCACAGGATTAGACATTGACAAGGCTTCACACCTACGTGCTCATCCTAGCCAAAGTTACGTATGCATTTGGTATTTACTTGTGTTTTTGACTCTATTAAAAGTGTTAAAGTTACACGCAGTACCGAAGTGCTTCACTTCTCCTGCACCTACTCGCTTCCTTCACTCTCGGCCTATATTACAGAAGCAATTCACAGGAGCAGACCCACGCACCGCCTACCCAGGCGGGATACAAAACGGACACTTGGCTGAAATTGACTTACAAGTTCGTGGCGCGCTCCATCGGTAATCCTGGAATTCAATATAGTGTTGGTCCACCCTTAGCCTTGATGATAGCTTCCACTCTCGCAGGCATACTTTCAGTCAGGTGCCGGAAGGTTTCTTCCGGAATGGCAGCCTATTCTTCACAGAGTGTTGCACTCAGGAGAGGTATCGATTTCGGTCGGTGAGACCTGGTAACAAGTCGGCGTTCCAAAACATCCCAAAGGTGTTCTATAGGATTCGGGTCAGGACTCTGTGCAGGCCAGTCCATTACCACTCAGCCACAGGCCGTGCATTATGAACAGGTGCTCGATCGTGTTGAAAGATGCAATCGCCATCCCCGAATTGCTCTTCAACAGTGGGAAGCAAGAAGGTGCTTAAATTATCAATGTAGGACTGTTCTGCGATAGGGTCACGCAAAACAACAAGTGGAGCAAGCTCTCTCCATGAAAAACACGACCACACGATAACACCACCACCAACGAATTTTACTGTTGGCTGGCAGATGACGTTCACTGAGTATTCGCCATACCCATACCCTGCCTTCCGATCGCCACATTCTGTACTGTGACTCGTCGCTCCACATAACGTTTTTCCACTGTTCAATCGTCCAATGTTTACCCTCCTTACGACAAGCGAAGTGTCGTTGCGTTTCTGGCAGCACGGGTGGTAGGGACAGAGCATCGAGTGACATTATACTGAGTGCACTATCCAAAAATTACCTCGAGCAATTAAACAGAGAACCGACTCGTGGAGGTAATATCTTGGACCTACTGATAACAAACAGACCCGAACTTTTCGACTCTGTATGTACAGAACAGGGAATCGGTGATCATAAGGCCGTTGCAGCATCCCTGAATATGGAAGTTAATAGGAATATAAAAAAAGGGAGGAAGGTTTATCTGTTTAGCAAGAGTAATAGAAGGCAGATTTCAGACTACCTAACAGATCAAAACGAAAATTTCTGTTCCGACACTGACAATGTTGAGTGTTTATGGAAAAAGTTCAAGGCAATCGTAAAATGCGTTTTAGACAGGTACGTGCCGAGTAAAACTGTGAGGGACGGGAAAAACCCACCGTGGTACAACAACAAAGTTAGGAAACTACTGCGAAAGCAAAGAGAGCTCCACTCCAAGTTTAAACGCAGCCAAAACCTCTCAGACAAACAGAAGCTAAACGATGTCAAAGTTAGCGTAAGGAGGGCTATGCGTGAAGCGTTCATTGAATTCGAAAGTGAAATTCTATGTACCAGCTTGACAGAAAATGCTAGAAAGTTCTGGTCTTACGTTAAATCAGTAAGTGGCTCGAAACAGCATATCCAGACACTACGGGATGATGATGGCATTGAAACAGAGGATGACACGCGTAAAGCTGAAATACTAAACACCTTCTTCCAAAGCTGTTTCACAGAGGAAGACCGCACTGCAGTTCCTTCTCTAAATCCTCGCACAAACGAAAAAATGGCTGACATCGAAATAAGTGTCCAAGGAATAGAAAAGCAACTGGAATCACTCAATAGAGGAAAGTCCACTGGACCTGACGGGATACCAATTCGATTCTACACAGAGTACGCGAAAGAACTTGCCCCCCTTCTAACAGCCGTGTACCGCAAGTCTCTAGAGGAACGGAGGGTTCCAAATGATTGGAAAAGAGCACAGATAGTCCCAGTCTTTAAGAAGGGTCGTCGAGCAGATGCGCAAAACTATAGACCTATATCTCTTACGTCGATCTCTTGTAGAATTTTAGAACATGTTTTTTGCTCGCGTATCATGTCATTTCTGGAAACCCAGAATCTACTTTGTAGAATCAACATGGATTCCGAAAACAGCGATCGTGTGAGACCCAACTCGCCTTATTTGTTCATGAGACCCAGAAAATATTAGATACAGGCTCCCAGGTAGATGCTATTTTTCTTGACTTCCGGAAGGCGTTCGATACAGTTCCGCATTGTCGCCTGATAAACAAAGTAAGAGCCTACGGAATATCAGACCAGCTGTGTGGCTGGATTGAAGAGTTTTTAGCAAACAGAACACAGCATGTTGTCATCAATGGAGAGACGTCTACAGACGTTCAAGTAACCTCTGGCGTGCCACAGGGGAGTGTTATGGGACCATTGCTTTTCACAATATATATAAATGACTTAGTAGATAGTGTCGGAAGTTCCATGCGGCTTTTCGCGGATGATGCTGTAGTATACAGAGAAGTTGCAGCATTTGAAAATTGTAGCGAAATGCAGGAAGATCTGCAGCGGACAGGCACTTGGTGCAGGGAGTGGCAACTGACCCTTAACATAGACAAATGTAATGTATTGCGAATACATAGAAAGAAGGATCCTTTATTGTATGATTATATGATAGCGGAACAAACACTGGTAGCAGTTACTTCTGTAAAATATCTGGGAGTACACGTGCGGAACGATTTGAAGTGGAATGATCATATAAAATTAATTGTTGGTAAGGCGGGTACCAGGTTGAGATTCATTGGGAGAGTGCTTAGAAAATGTAGTCCATCAACAAAGGAGGTGGCTTACAAAACACTCGTTCGACCTATACTTGAGTATTGCTCATCAGTGTGGGATCCGTACCAGATCGGTCTGACGGAGGAGATAGAGAAGATCCAAAGAAGAGCGGCGCGTTTCGTCACAGGGTTATTTGGTAACCGTGATAGCGTTACGGAGATGTTTAATAAACTCAAGTGGCAGACTCTGCAAGAGAGGCGCTCTGCATCGCGGTGTAGCTTGCTCGCCAGGTTTCGAGAGGGTGCGTTTCTGGATGAGGTATCGAATATATTGCTTCCCCCTACTTATACCTCCCGAGGAGATCACGAATGTAAAATTAGAGAGATTAGAGCGCGCACGGAGGCTTTCAGACAGTCGTTCTTCCCGCGAACCATACGCGACTGGAACAGGAAAGGGAGGTAATGACAGTGGCACGTAAAGTGCCCTCCGCCACACACCGTTGGGTGGCTTGTGGAGTATCAATGTAGATGTAGATGTAGATGTACTGCACTTCAGTAGGTTTTGTACAATAATGCCAGTAGCAAAATGACTGAGTGGACGTTGTGCCCTATTTTACACCACATTTTAAATGTATGTGACGATGCTGTGTTGATTGTATTTATATGTTTTGACGATGCCATTACGGCTCTATCACATTAGGACATGGTGTAGAACTAGTACGCTTTATCTTATTTTATCTGTACATTTCCCAGTTAGTATGGTAGTATATTGTGATATGAATTGCTGTATTGTGCTGAAAGATAGACTGCCCACTAGGTGTATATTATTTTTATATTGTAGATCTGAAGATGGTCAATACTGATTGAAACCGGTCATGGTCAAAGGAATTTATATTGTGATCAAAGACCGGAATAAAAAAAAATATTTGAGCAGTAATATCGACTCTACGCTAGCGAATAATGCAGCAATGCCATGCATAACAAAATGGACCGTCCAAGACATTATAATTAGTACTGACCTAAATGTCATAACATACACATTAACACACACTGAGAATAAAACTAACAAAACATGCAACAGACAATTATTGCTCCACAAAGCGGACTGCAACAAATAAACGGAAATTATCCAAGAGAACTATCAAAAACCATCAATGAAGGTAAGATTACACAGAATATAAACTAACACAGACACCATAGAGATAACCATTTGGAACTTTACGTAGGTGATTGTAACCAAGTAAGTCCAATACAGCCATTAGATACACCTTGCGCAGACAACATCATGTGCTTACAAGAACCTTATAACAGAAATGGCCAACTAATGTGTCTACAGAAAAATGCTACCATAATAACACAACACATACATAATGCGTGTGCACAATACACATCAGTACCGACGACAAAGAAGCCAAAACGCTCACCAGTAGCATGGACCAACGAACTCACTACACTCAAACAAGATGCCAGACTCAAACAAAAATTATATCAAAAGGCGGTACTAGGTAGAGACAGACGCATAAGACTTTAAGCGTATAGGGATGCACAAGACTTATACAGACAGGACCTATACATAAGCTTAAACAACAATGACGACGATTTGTAACAACACGAGCAGAACAAGATATCTGGGGCGAACCATACACGCTACTGACAGAGAACACAAAAACACCACTAGTTCTGCGGCATGATGACGAGGGGTGGAGGAATACAATCGAGTTTCTGCTGTATAAATTGCTCCCTGACGATGTCATCGGCACAGATATCACACAGTAATAGACCTACACATACCACGTAACACTGATACTGTCACCTGTCTTTTTGCGCAACAATAGGTTGCGCTCCCAATCTCAGAGCTCAAAAAAGAAAAAAAGAACCTGGGTCAGAAGGGTCCCCAGAACCCATTGTTTTCTTCTGCGTGCAACACTCTAACAATAAAAATACAGTACACTTAGACTACACGAAAAACAGACATACATATATACACAGTAATAAAGAGATGAAGAAGAATGATCACAAGTAAATGCGTTAACAAACAGTATTTCAAAAACCACCCATGAAGAGTAGTACTTGCGGACATGACGTAACAGAGAAGCCTATATGCAACGTACCAACGATCTACAGAGGGTGAACGACGACCTCCAGCGTGACAGTGAAAACAATGACAGTGAAGAGGAACAGAAGGAGGAGGAAGATAAGATGTAACAGTAAATGAGACACCTAGACTTATGAATCAGAAATTACACGCCAAAATTCTCTGACAAATTGAACATATCAATCAAATAATGGTTAAGAATAGCAAATACTAAAGTAAATGTATTGTAAGGAGCTAGAATTATGAGCCGTCATTTCCCTCACCATTCTGATAACCTGATCTTCATCCGTATGACTTGTAGTCGTCGATTATCCGAGAGATGTTGTTTACAGTGCTCTAATTACGAACTGAAGGCAGGCATTGCGTGACGAATTCTGAACGTGATTTCCGGGATATCCCATCTCTTGTGGAAAATGCGCTTTTAGTTTGAACTTATTGCAGAAAACGGTGGACTCCATACTGAACATGTCTTGCGCCAGTTTCACGACATTTAGAAAGCTTTGCTCTCTATGCGATTTTTGGCACCAGTTAAAAACCGGTGTCATTTTTTATGTGGTTTTTGGCCTCAGGTTAATTAAAAACCGATTTTTTCCATCCGATGTGGTATAAATTCGTCATGGTTGATGGTATTACCTAACTAACATTGACACAACTGTTTATTGCTGAACTTCTGCTTTCATGCAATCTGAACACTACGGATGGCGTAGTGGGCAACTCAAACCATGGCTATCGCATTTCCATTCATCTGTCATTTGTAGCCAACCCCATTTGCATTAAGACTCTTACAGCACCATCTGTTGGTAAGAGTCTCGTTGTGTGTGTGTGTGTGTGTGTTCTATACTGTTCAATTTTGACGTCTTCTGAGCAGAGGTTCTCTTTCTACAGCGTTTCAAAATTGGAACGTTAGTTATGGTCACCAATTTCCTACTAAATAAATTTGGAACAGCCGACTTCAGTTTCCGTAGTACTGAATGCGGAACAATCTTAGGCGTTTTCAATGTAGTAAACATACTGTCTTGGTCACACTAGATAGCAGTATTTAACATCTTAGTCATGCTGACATGAAGTAACAAGAAAATGCCGTAGGTCCAAGTACTCAACGCAGACATAGTTATACAGAGGCTTTAGCTTAATCAAACCGCCAGGATGGCGCCGAAAAGGATTAGTTACCAATCCCTTTTAATGTTGGAAATCCGAGTAGTTGTAGGCCTATTCCCAGCACATGACTTACATTAATGAAAGATTTCTTGGGTAAAGAGCGAGAAAGCAACGTTTTGCTTACGTTTCCCGATCCCGGTGGGTTCTCTTCTAGCATTTCAGAAGATATTTAATTTGTGTCTTTGTAAAGACTGTTTGGAGAGACTGGTCTACTTAGACATTTGTTACGCACTGCATCGACAGTGATGGCTGTGACATTCCTTCCTCCGTCCGTGTAAAGCATTATCCATAATTTGTTTTTTGTTCTCAGATTATCGTTTTTTTTACTAAACGCTGATATTTTGGCTCAGTGTTGTTAGCCGTTTCTCAGTTGCAAGGTCGATACGGTCTCTGCTTCTTTTCTTCTTCGGTGACAGGTAAGCTAGTGTGTTACCAGTCCCAAGAGCTTTTCTTGTATCATTTCTTCATGATAGCAGTTGGATAGAGCATGGAACGGCAGCTGAAGCGGCCTATAACAAGGTGGAACGTAGGTACTGCAGTCTGCTTAAAGATATTCTTTTGTGGAAGTTTCAATAATTAGGCCTCGAGATCCCCTAAAGTATTCGTCGTCTTTAGAATTATGGTAAATATTGTAGTATTTATAGTGTTAATGTCGTCACTAATTCCACAGAGCTGAAAAGTTTCTAAATCATCGGGAAAATTATTAGTTTCAGGAGTATATTTTTCACACAGCCACAAACTTATTTGGCATTAAGAACGTCAACCAAAATGGGTAAACTCGATAGAACCGAAAAACAGTGAGCAACAATAACAAACTTTACTCGTTCCAGCACGTAAGAACGCACGCCAACAGAAAGGAGCTTCTCGACAGTGACGTAATGCGTGACGTGCTGCGTGAAGTAAAACACACACACACACACACACACACACACACACACACACACACATTGGGCCCCCTGACGATTTCATATGCAGAAAACTTTCACGTTAACTGACTCTGGCTGCGGAAGTCACGCAGTTATAGGAATCGTACTTTACTTAAAGTGGCGGTAGAGCCCCGTGGAATTCCTTTTACATCGTCAAATACTAGAACCAGGAAATCTGGAACAAGATTCCCTGATTACTTCATCCGTTAATTGTCTTTGCGACACCCAAGTACGGATCCTCGCACACAAATTTACTCAGTTTGATGCAGGATATGGCTTTTGCTCTGTACAGATTTTGTATGCTCATTTACCAAAATTCTCCTATCAGACTGGGAAAGTATTATGTTTGTAGATGTGCTACAAAAGCGCTAGCAAACGAGAACTTGTTGAGCCATTGCGGGCCATGTACATTGTAACTGCGAAATGGAAATCAGCATCCAGAATGTTAACATTTGCTACCAGTAGGGGTGTACGAGCAGCGTATTGACTGACGCGTGTTTAATAATGCCCGGGAGAACCGTGTATTACCAGCTGTTGACACCTCGTTAATAACGTGACCTGAAAACCAGAGCAGCAGCGCATGGACAATAGCGGGACCGACGGACAACACGCTCCAGTCGGAAGTCTGCGGCTTTTTAGCATCAATATCGAGGCAGCTTTTTTTTACATTACTGTCCAGCAGGATCAGAAAAATAGACTGTCGGTATAGAGGTATGCAAAATATCTATGTGTATTTCAGTCTCTATTAAGGTTTATAACTTTATTTGTGATAAATTTTGCGCAGGAGGTCAAGAAATTGTCACGCACGTGGGTACGGTTAAGTGTGGGCACCGTTTGTAGGTCGGCAGATATCGAAATGGTACTCCATTTCTCACACATGCTCACAAGCATTACAGATGTTATACTCCACCCTATATCCATTATCTCAAGTCTGCCAGGTCTCGAACACTTGTTTTGTAAGCAATTATCAACCCCCATGCACTGAAATGCAACAAAGTCAGATCGGGAGAGCGAGTGGGCCAGACAATGGCAAGTCCCCTCCCCTCCCAGTTCCGATCCAATACTCAGGAAACATCTCATGTGGTAAGATCTCCATGAAAATGGGGTGGGGTAAGATTTACTATTCTGTTGCAAAATGACGTCCAGATGCTCCTGTGGACCTGTATAGCTCGCCAGTATGTCGCGACAGGTGTGCCTTCTCACTCCATTAAGAAATGAAGGAATCACAACCTGTTTACGTGATCGCAACCTCACATTAACTTCTGGTGGGCCTTGTTTCTCAAAAGGTTCTGTCCCACTGATCAATGAATTTACGTGTGTGAGGATCACCCTTCCATTTTCTTCTTTCACGCCCCTTAGTTACTCTCCTGGAGTCTCACTTCCCCATATTCGACAGTTATATCGATTAACTTTGCCACTGAAGTGGAAAGTAGATTCATCAATGAACAGCACTGCATCAAGGGAGACGTATTTTTCGTCTATACGATGAACATTTCAACAGCAATATCACATCGTCTGCTGTGATTCCGATGCTTAATGTGACGCACAAGGTGGAATTTGCAATCATGCACCTGGAGACGTTTGTGCACAATGTTGTGCACTGTCGAACCGGTGACGGCTACCTCCCTGCTAGCTTTTCTAAATGCTTCGTACACGCTTTGCATGGTCTCTTCATTCGCATGTGTATTAGGGTATTTTCCAACATTTGATATCAGGCCTCCTGTTCCTAAATGATTTCTGTCCCATTGATAAATCGATTTACGTTCCATTCTCTTCATGCACGCTGCTGAACACGTGTTATAGATTTTAGCCCTGCAAACCATACCACATACTACACCTTTCATCGTGACGTCCACATGCTGGTTATCAGGAGTTAGTCTGCCTAATGTACAGTAAGCAGTTGTGTGTAGGCGCCATACGTCGCAGCTTTGTTCATGAAATGGTCAGGATCACATCTTGGAGAGTGTGTATCTATTGCGTATTCACCGAAGCACATAAAATGTCGAGTTCTTCCATTATAAGCATTTATTTGTGTATATTTCTAGCACGGACATCCTGTACGTTACAGTCTTTGCAAGGAAGACGATAAGATCCTTGAGAGAGGAAAGCGGATAGGTCGATATGCGAAGAGAGTAAAAGGAGGTCGAGAGAAGGAGGGTAAATAGAGGACGATGTGCTGCGCTGAAGCGTCGTGCGCAGCCTGAGGCGATTTCTTTCATTCTCAGAGAAAGCTTTCCGCTCCAGCGCCACACACAATGCACCGGTCAACCGCTTTCTCCCCGCCGAACTCTGGTCGCTAAGCTAAAAAGTTTTCCTTCCCTCCGGAATCGGGAATTTTTTTATCCCGCACCTCCTCCTTTTTCGCCCCGCCCTGTGTCGACAGGCATCCAGCGCCCCCGGCAAACTCCCCCTAGAGAGCCGAGCCACCCCTATCTGCCGCCGGCAGCTGGGCGGCAAGTTCGCCCCCCCCCCCCCCCACCCCCCTCAGTCGAGTGGCCACAGCGAACCACGGCAGTACGCCAGGCGTTAATCATGCTTGGAGCACCACTTCTTCACGAGAGCTGAACCAGCGGGATGTGAAGAGCTGTGAAACACCACCAGGAATGCACGCCACTGTGGCGTATAAAACTTAACTAGTATACAATAAGTCTCAAAAGGTGTTTGACAACTTCACAGTACAATGATCCGTCATCCCACATCTTCATAAGAATGAACTGTGGCCTAGTCGATGCATTAATTCAAAACAATTTGGATAAATTACAAGTACGTGAACGAGAATATAATGCCACTCCACCAGAATGAAAAATACTCTCATCGAAGCAGAAAAAAGGCGAATAAGTCCTGGTCACAGTTATTGATGTACAAGTGCATGCGTAGCTTTTCGAATTATCTGGCCGCTTCAAAAATATGTATGTCAAAACAACTTGACATATTTCCTCTTGTTTTATTGGTTAGTACCCATATTGTCCAGTACAGTAACATGATACATGACATCATGTATAGCATGACACATGCCATCATGTCATCCAACATGGCTTTTGTGATGCGCAGTGTGACACAACATGTGAAACTTTTAGGATGCATCATGCATCCCCACTCTGGGACACTTCCTAGTACAGATGCACCCCCTCCATGGATACTTCCTATCGTATGTGCATCCCACCCTCCAGAAGCACGTAAATTTATGTTTATTTGTTCTTACACCCCTCACCATGAGCGTAACAGGGGCGGATCTAAGAGAGCCCATTGCTCTGGGGAAGCAGAGTTAACTCGTAAAAAAGCGTGAATATGTAAAACTGTTTTGATTTAAATGGGTTTTAAGATGCCAGATAAAGTAGTTCCCTTCTTTTACACTCTAACTCTGCCCCGGAGGATATTCGCATCTTTGTACTAGGACATACGAAGTTTTCATTCCGGTTTCCAACTTATTCTCTGCCTAAATTTTGACATCAGACCGCCATAACTTGGCAACAGGTGTAGATTTTTGTTGACTCGGGTGATCACTAAAACGGTAAACGTTTCTTTATCGTCTTTCGAACCATGTTTCTTATATCGTGAAACCCACAAGAACCGATTCGAACAAATCTGAAATACACAAGCAGCGCGTAAAAATTTCTCACACGAAACGTGTTTACTGCACGTAAAACCCAAACCTAGCAACACATTTTTCAAAGCTGACAAGATCCATAAAATCTTCACTGGCATGCCGCAATATTTCGTTTGCAAAGATCGCACGTAAACTGTAGTCTGAGCTTGTAAGAAGCGCAAATGGTAAGGAAGTAGTTGTAAGTGTCTCCTTAAAAATCTCCACACACACGGCCGTAGAATTGGCAATTCAAGACTACCCTTCAGAATTCATTTCTTGGGGCTACGCGTGAAAGACTCTCTTCCTCGATCAGCATGTGTGCCACCCATCCCTGGTCGTCCCGTATTACTCCCTTTGCAAAGACAGTCGGTCTCTTCAAACTGATGGTAGTATCTACGGATATTATTATCGCATGGAAAATTACAATCGAACTTAATACGGAAAGCACGTTGCAATGTAACAACAGATTGAGTCCTTGCAAGCTGTTAAACTCAAACAGCTTTCTGTTCTCTACTCGTCATCTTTGCTGCTAGGGCTTTATAACGTAAGACACAGGAAAGAGTGCATTTTCACAGGTATACAAACAAAACTGTTTGATTTGCGCTTTCATATGATGTGTTGTATAGGTTGGTTGGTTGATTTGGGGGATGGGACCAAACAGCGAGGCCGGCCGTTGTGACCGAGCAGTTCTAGGCGCTTCAGTCCGGAGTCACGCCTCTGCTACGGTCGCAGGTTCGAATCATGCCTCGGTCATGGATGTGTGTGATGTCCTTAGGTTAGTTAGGTTTAAGTAGTTCTAAGTGCTATTGGACTGATGACCTCAGATGTTAAGTCTCATAGTGCTCAGAGCCGTTTCAACCATTTTTGAACCAAACAGCGAGTTCATCGGTCACATCGGATGAGGGAAGAATGGGGAAGGAAATCGGCCAGTGCCCTTTCAAAGGGACCATCCCGGCATTTGTCGGAAGCGATTTAGGAAAAATCATGGAAAACCTAAATCAGGAAGGCCCGGAGCGGGTTAGAAACGTCGTCTTCCCGAATGCAGTGTGCTGACCACTGCGCCACCTCGCTAGGTGATGTGTTATTTACGAATATAATTGTAAGTTGAATGTAATGAATGCTAAAAAAAATTGTGGTAAGGTTCTATGGGACCAAACTGCTGAGGTCATCGGTCCCTAGTCCTACACACTACTTAATCTAACTTAAACTTACTTACACTAATGACAACAACCATCCATCACCGAGGGAGGATTCGAACCTCCGACGGGGGCAGCAGCGCGAACCATGACAAGACCACCTTAGACCACGCGGCTACCCCGCGCGGTAATAAATGCTACAAAGCTGTAAAACGCTGATACTCATTTTGAATCACACAGCGTATTAATGAAACACGTTGTATAAAGGGGTTGAGTTAATAACTTTTGCTTTGTGTCGTCTGACTTTTGTGCGGTGACATTCTAACTTCCTGGCAGTATTGTCACGGCCACTACACGTTTAAATTAATTTGTAGGGAGGAGAGGAAGAGCTGCACCGGCAAAGGCGGGCCGACAAAAGCGCGCTGACGAGGTCTGGCGTTCCGCTGACTCCGCCACGCCAAGGCGAGGCGGAGGCGGCCGGCCGCTCTGCAGAGCGCACGCAACCGCGGCCGCGCCCGCGGGCGAGCTCGGCAAGCAGCCACGCAATACGGCCATCGCTCTTGCAGCGTTTCCTATCACGCTCCCAGACACGGAGCGGCCATAATGGCGACGCGTAAACTGCCGCGCCTGCCGAGTTACGTTTCACTTGCCGAGCGCGGTCTCTGCGAGCGCCGGTTATAGCCAATGAAACACAGGCACAGCTCCGGTCGACTGAGGGACGTTCCAGTGACTGCGGAGACACTTAATAACAAAAACTGTGTACCGTGAATTTCATCTTCTGTAAGCTTGTACATTTCAAACATTTCAAGTTCTTTCTGCTATAGGTTATGTGCATAAATTTTAAATTATTAACAGTTGTACACAGCGCGATACAAGCAAAGGATAACAGTTTCGAGACCCCGTAATTTTCTCCCATTGTGAGTACAAGTTTAAAATGTGCGGCAAAGGTGGCTACAACCTTCCTCGGTAACAGTGCAAATTAGGCGCCGTTCCACATCACTCTAGGGCTCGATGACTCTTCGAACAGCAACGTGGCGACAAGCGCGAAAAAGAGATATCATCTCAGAAGATCAAATGAAGTGTGAGGTGGGTTATTTACGGCACATTTTCTGCAACAAGCCACCTCGGACGCAATGGAGGATTTTTCACACCCCCTCTTACCCACGTTTCACACCTTGTTTTAACTCCTCTCTGATAGAGGTCAGACTCACGGCGCCTAGCGTTGAACTCATGCTGTTTCCTTATGGGTAGCCGTGGCGAACGTACCAAACACAGCCTTGCTCAAGATCGACACGAAAAGGCCTCGGCCGCATGGAGGGTGACAATGAAATCTCTCCTTTGCTTGGAGCGTTGTTTGCCATACGTTTCGCAGTTGGAACGGCAATTCGCAGTGCAGTGAGTAATAGGGCCACGCTCTGGACAAATTTTGCCCTTGATGACACCATCCGGCCGATTCAGTCCCTTTTTGAGGACATCGCGTTGCTGCGACCCCACTGAACGTAATCTCAACACTCTGAAGTGTAGCGTGACAAAAATTTTTGCTGTTTCGTGCAGCGCAGAGCCATTAGGGACGAAATTTGAACGTGATGCAAAGCAGAAAAGAGCTGCTGTGCTTTTCATCCTTTCTTTTTCACACCCTCCTGTGTCAGAGTCAGTGGTTCAAAAATGGCTCTGAGCACTATGGGACTCAACTGCTGTGGTCATAAGTCCCCTAGAACTTAGAACTACTTAAACCTAACTAACCTAAGGACATCTCACACATCCATGCCCGAGGCAGGATTCGAACCTGCGACCGTAGCGGTCGTGCGGTTCCAGACTGTAGCGCCTAGAACCTCACGGCTACTCCGGCCGGCCCCCACCTTATATCTCGAACTTCTGTGATCTGGCCTTTTCATCATATGCATCGACACCTTGCTATTTGTGGGGTCCCCAAGCCCGAAGGTGATGTTGCAGGGGGCAACACTTTTGCAGCTCCAGAGAGGAAAGTTGTAGAGGTTTTTTAGCCAATTTGCGAACTTAAGCGTCGTGTTGGGAGATAATTGCGCTGTTTCGGAAATGTGAGTATTGAATTGTGCTACGCCATTGCAATTTTGACCTGTATTTTCATTTATTTTAAAATGAAACCTTATTATGAAGGTGACTTTTATTGTATGTTGTCAGACACATGACAATACGTGCATAGCTTTCCTTGTAGCTCGCCTTCCCTAAATTCAGTGATTTCAACCTAAGATTTGCCAACTAGGCTTTGCTGTAAAGCGTTGCCATTTGGTAGATGTTAATTTATTTTTACTTAGCATACTGCCCTGATATGTACTTTTATGCCATTTCACGAATATCTTGTTTCCCTTGTCTTCAATTTTTTGTTATTAACGCACCTGATGACGACGGTTGTATAAAAAACAGCGTCCCGTGAAATTTGCTTCCAGTACGCCCGGAAAGCACTTGCTCCTTACTGACCTGCACCCCGAGAGTTCTCGCCCATCGGAAACGCTCCGTATGCTCGCAGTGAAGCGCTATGCCTCTCTGTGGGAGCCGCGTCGGCTCCGTCACGAAAATGACCAGCGGCGTACAGATTCTGCTGCCGGAGGAAGAGCACAGTCGATGGCCGAAGTAACGTTCCGCGATGTGCCCTCTTACGTACGCATATCGCACTGGTTCTAGTTTTTATAAGTGTAAATCACGTTTCTTCTTCTTTCATGATGCACACTCAGTAGAATAATGAGTCAAAAAAGAAAAAATTAAGTTTCATTAAGTTTCATATACTGCCGTAACAGTCTTTTAATTGCTAATGTCTTGACAACACTTTTATCTTTCATCAACCTTACGCGTTTCCACTTTCCGTCTTTTCAAAAGGCACAATACAACATAAAACTGGTAACAGACGACATGAAAATACGATACATTTCACCACTGACAAGAGATATGTTACAACGTCTTCCTAGCTTACCACTGCTATGTCACTCACATAAAAACATTAGATACACTGTATCACATCAACATTCTCGAGCTCAAGACACGTGCAAACTGCTACTAAGTGAAAGTTTTGGAAGCCAAGTGGACTAGACCGCAGGGCGGCGCTGTGTTCCTGGTACACGCTGCGATTTGTTTCTGATTAGAGTCACAATTTCCATCGTTACAACGTATGAAATAACTTCATCAGTCAATGTGGCAGTTACTTACAATATTTTTAGTAGTCTCTGAAAATGGAGCAAAGTCGAAACGTTTAAGGTTGAAGAAAAATAAAGGTCTGGTCAAGACATAACTAAAGTCACTAAAAGTGCATTCACATGGCCGTGTAGGCTCATAGCATTTTCATGCAAATTCCAACCGTAATAATCGTTATGAATCGTTGTATTTTCGCCTTAATTTTCTTTTTCTCTTACCATGTAATGAGCATAATCTTCGCCTTCCAGTTACTACAAGAACACGTCACATACATCACATACCCTGAGATGCGATATAAAGCAGCGCAGGAAGCCTGCGCCAGTGATGTAAACTTGAGAGTACTTCCTACTTCAACGCTAAATGGGTCGCTAGAAATGAATTGGTCACTTGCTAATCACAAATTCGTTCATTTCGAGTGAGCGACGCATTTAACACTGTCACAGAAAGTGCTCTCAAGATTTTTTCTTTTACATATACCACATACTGGTCCAAGTATACGTCCCATTTTAAAGTGTGTTTTCTCAACCACCAGGGATATGACATTTAATTAGGTGTTTCTTACTTCGTTATTATGTTTTCACCAAAGAAAAAAAAAAAAAAAAGAGGATCCATCTGCTCGCAGAGCTCGCGCTCTGGACACAATTGTAAAATTTTGAACATAGCCGCTGTTCACTAACAGTGTCTGTAAATGAATGATCTGGGAAACTCAGCAAACCAACAGCAGGTGGAACGGTTTACTGACAGCCATTGACCGTGGTTTCAACACCAGAAAAACGATCTTCTTCAGAAGTACACGGTCCTTTAGAGGAAAAAAAGTTCTGACGAGTAGAACCACGTACTGGCGACAAGTTTCAGAGCAAGCAAGCTCATGCCAAATTTCCTCTTCGTTGAATGGCGATGAATGGAACATAGAAGGAAATTTGAACATGTTGTACAAGGAAAAGTTTAAAATGGTTTACTGGTAGTGTGAAGGAATATTCGTAGCGTGTTTATTTATATACATGTATTTTTTGTCTTTCTCTTTAATCAATGTTATCTACGTTATATGCAAGTATTGTATAGATAGGGGCCTATATTTTCTGTTGTATGAGTGTTTTGCATAGATACATTAATGTCGGTGTAACATCAGAAGAGCAGACACTTATGGTAGGTAGAAGAAAATACGGAAAGAAACAAAGTATAGGGGAGAGTTTCTGAATACAGAACATATGAAAATTAGGATGTGAACAACGCAATAATTAACAGTAAATGATTCCAAATAATGAAAGGTGCTGATATTCTGTAAGCGATTTATGAGACTGCACATACTCCAACAACACACCGATGTTAAAATCTTTACTATACATTCGCGTAAAATCAAAGGAGGCTTCATGCCCTTTTAACAAAATCAGGTAAGAGAGAGAGAGAGAGAGAGAGAGAGAGAGAGAGAGAGAGACGGACAGACAGACTGTGTGCGGCATTATTCGTAGTTTTCATACACTACGATGTGGGAGAGACTTGTTTGTACAAATTTTTGGGAGTCGACAAACACGGACAGCGCAAATGAACGAAACAGATATTCACGCAATAAAGTTCTCAGTCGGTATTTACAAGGGAGTTTATATTTCTTCTTGGACTAATTGCCGAAATGACGCGTTGTGTCTGTTTATAATATTTTGTATCAGCATTGTGGGTCCACTTTGTCCAGGAAGTAAGGTAGGTTAAGAACCTTCGTAAATAAAGTACAGCAATGTAAAGAGAACTACGAATATAGTTCCAGGATCGTCTGTATATTCGTGTTTGCCGGGATTACTTCAGATAGTTTTTACAAACTGTTTTCTATCACGGAAATAAAGCGAGGTGAGACCCAAGTCATATTTCCATCTTCAACGTACATCACGTACAAGAATTTAACAAATGAACCTTGACCCACACTCTGACGGTAGCGGAAGCTAAGCGTTCATTTACCCTCGTTTTTCAGACCAAATCAGGAGATTATCATTTGATAATAAATCAAGGTTACAACCCACTATGTTGTCGCCGCAGTAACATTCTTTACTTTCCCGCCTACCGAAAGGGTTATCAGTAATCTTTCAGAACATTTCTTTTTGAGAACAGTGTTCTGGCAAAAGTGCTTTCAAAATTAGCTCAAACAGTCTCTACCGCTAAAAACATTTACTTTGTGGGAGCCGGTTTCTGTCAGTTTTCGATTATCTTCAGAGCTCATACCACGATGGTACCTACCATTATGGTATGAAATCTGAAGATGGTCAAGAATTTACCGAAACCCGTTACCACAAAATCAATGTCTTTTGCGGACGAGACTATTTGTGTCATACATCAATGGGTTATCGTTTATGAAAGCTGTGGATTTGCAGGAAGCACTGTGACGACAGACGCCGCCGACGGCGCCGTCTTGGGGTCCTCTGTGGCTGCAACTCACCCCGTCCACAGGATGAACTCGATGTTGTCGCCCTGCCTGGTGCGCATGAAGCGCACCGCGGACTCCACCAGCACCCACGGCGGGTCGCAGTCGTAGTCGCCGAAGCGGCCCGGGGACCGCGACGACGACCCCACGTGGCCGCCGTCCGGCGGCCGGCAGTCTGCAACACACAGCGCACGCACACCTCTCAGCTACACCGCCTCATCTGTCGCCGTCAGCATGCACCGAGGGCTTAGTACTGTTAACGAACACACACAGTGACCTAATAGTTGGTTTTTAGGATTTCAGAGGGTACTTACAGTTAGTAGGTAAAATTAACACGTCCATTTAACTATTTTATTATTGTTACGGCAGAACCTATGTTTCGGGTTATAAGCCCAATTTCAAGAACACAACTGATTCCCAAAGATGATAATGCACCGTAAACGTGATGATAAGGCAAAGACAGTCGCTCAACTTTTTAATATATCGGTCCATATTGTGTTATTACTAGAGATGATGACAGTTTTAGGCTGGACTGTTATCAGGCGGAAACACTGAACAAAACGTTCTCGGATTTCCAGCCGCGTCGACTACAACGAATGAATTGAAGTTCACCATCTGAATCCATGTGATCATTCCATTTCATATACCCTAAAGTTACACATAGGTTTTTGTATGAGTAGGCAGATTCCAACTGGGTCTCATTCATATCACAGTCATAGGACACTGCGTTTTTCGTTTTGTGAAGTGTACAATTTTACATTTCTTAAATCATAAAGCAAGCTGACACTCTTTACAGCACACATTTCATTGGAACACACGCGAAGTTACTTCTACGTCTCACGATGAATCTGTATCCAAGATAACATGCTCCCTACTAAAAAATCCTCATTCCAGTCACATATTTCGTATGATACCTTCCGCGATCGTACTTTGGCAATAAGCATAGTCGTGGTGTTGAGTCAAATGCTTTTCTAAATCAAGAAATGCTGCATCTACCTTACTGCCTTGATCCTAGATAAGTGTAAGTTTATTTCTGTATTAATGCTGGGCGTCATGGAGAATGTCATTATGTTCGAGATTACCGCCTTATTTTTTTGAGCTCGGGATATGTTCTAAGATTCCAAGACAAATCCTCTACTACCCTTTTGTAAACCTGTGTGACCTACGCTTTCTTCCAATACTGGGCACGGTTTCCTATCTGAGCTTTCTGCGGTACATTGTACTTAGAAGAGGGGCTACCTCAGTGTAGAAGCTTGTTGGGATTCCATCAGGCCCTGGACCATTCTTCAATTTTAACGATTTCAGCTGCTCCTCTACACGACTGATACTAAGACTCGCTTCATTCGTCTTTTCGCTAATAGAGGATTAAATCGGAGCATTTCTCCCGGGTATTCCTTTGTAAAGGAAAATTTGGAAACGAAGTTAAATATTTTGACATCCTCATTTCAGTTCTTGACTCACTCCCCCCGTATGACTGGACACCTAACTTTCGTGCCACTAACACCCTTTGCACACAACCTGAATTTCTTTACGTAGCAAAATGGGACATGTACATCTGTCGCTTTGATGTTATTTTATTATATTGCAATCAATTTCCGTAACCTGATACGCCATCTTCAGGCCTTAACTGACGCTGAGGGGGCAAACTGCAATCAATAACACGATTTCGTCAGTGGCCAACATCTATGAACTCGTTTACGTAGAATACTGTAAAAGCGATGCCGGCCGGAGTGGCCGACCGGTTCTAGGCGCTAGTCTGGAACCGCGCGACCGCTACGGTCGCAGGTTCGAATCCTGCCTCGGACATGGATGTGTGTGATTTCCTTAGGTTAGTTAGGTTTAAGCAGTTCTAAGTTCTAGGGGACTGATGACCTCAGAAGTTAAGTTCCATAGTGCTCAGAGCCATTTGAACCATTTTTTCTTTTTTTTTTTTGTTAAAAGCGATGTTGTGGCTACAACAATCAGTATAGCCAGTTGATGGCAGGAACCACAACGTTGCTTTTATGGTTTTCTACGGAATCCAGTTCACAAATGTTAGCCATTGATGCGATCCTACATACGGCTGCAGTTCTCCCCCTCAGCTTCAGTCATAGCCTGAACATGGTGTACTGAGTAATCAAAATTGATTGCAATGTAACATCAACACGACGGCTGGGGAATTTCATTTTCCTAGTAAGTAAACCGTTGAAGTACCGCAGACTATCTGTTACAAGAATGAACATACAATTAATTTTTTTCGGTTTTCTAAAAAATCATTTCACAATAGTACGGTAGTCAATGACGGCTTCACGTGTTGCGCTCTTGACAGTCAAATCAGTTTCATTCAGCAGTGGCGTAAAATGATTTGTGACGGAGAACCTACCATCAATACATCCTGCAAATGCTTATACGAGAACACTGCTCTTCTTGAAACTTCGAGGTAGATTAAAACCGTGTGCTGGAGCGAACTCTGGACCCTTGCCTTCCGCGAGCAAGTGCTTTACCAACTCAGCTACCCAAGCATGACTCACAGCTCGTATTCACAGCTTCAATTCTGCCAGTACCTCGTCTCCTACCTTCTAAATTTCACTGAAGCTCTCCTGCAGACCTTGCAGAACTAGCACTAGCGGAATAAAGGACGTTGCGGACATATGGCTAAGCCACAGCCTGGAGGATGTTTCCAGAACGAAATTTTCACTCTACAGTGAAGTGTGCGCTGATATGAAACTTCCTGGCAGATTAAAACTGTGTGCCGGACCGACACTCGAACTCGGGACTGCTCATCTTAATTTTAATACTTTTTAGGAAATCCTTCTGATGCAGCTGACGAATTTTACGAAGAACGAGGTCAAAATTCCTTGATCCTGATAATTTGTTTGGCTTAAGAGACAACGTTCAAATTACTATCAACCAAATGTTGAAAAAAATTCATCATCAAATTCCCAGACAAATACCAATTACACTTACGTAATCCTAAACAGGTTCATCCAGGACACACCATGATTACATGCTATTTGATTTTTGTTTGGCGATTTTTCTAATGGTTTTTATTTTTGTATGTTTTCAACCCTCCCTACAGCTGACAACCTTGTTCAGTCAGTAGATTATTAACCCTTTTTTTATGCCAGGAACCAGAAGTTTGTGACGGTGTCCTATTGTCATTTAGATGCGCTGAATTATCCATATAATTGGTCGTCAACGTAATGAGAAATTACGTGAAACTCAGTATGGTCGATCAGACACAGGTATTACGCTAAACCTAGTAGAAGAAGAGCAGAGCATCCTCAGCGGTAACTGGGTAGTAACGGCAGTCCTGGTGACAGTCTTGATCAGATCCGCACAGATCTGGCACAACTACCACAGACATGCCTCCCACCCCCCACTACCACTACCGCGTAAAACTACCTCCATGGAATATTTTTCTCTTCAGGTTTAAGGCGACAGGGTACATTCTACACCCGCCATGCTAATTTGACCATTTTCACTATACCTTTTCTCATTATTATTAACAGTAGAAACATGAATTTTTCCCTCGCGCATTTACTGCATTTGTTAAAAAGCTTACATTATTTTAAAAACAACATAGTAAAACTGTAACCTAGAAACACATTTTAATAATGACACTGATTTAGCTAAAAGTTTTAAATTAACGAAATTGATGACATTATTTAAGACACAGGTAGAAAGCTAAAAAGAAAAGCTAAAGAGAAAAGATAAATGAGGCTAGAAAAAAGTTCCAGGAAATGGAATAGGAAATTTTATTTCACTTACAGTGTCTTTAATTCTGGCATGTACTAATCTTTGTCCTGATCTTACGTACGTCTCTTCTTGCCTCTGGGTTTCTATTTAACATTCTTGTGGAGATTTTCTGCAGCTAAATGAGACTTTGTAAGGCGATACCGTTACCTTTCTTTGACGGATTTCCTATATGATTTTTTACTGGATGAATTTCTAGACTTTTCACTCGGGAATAATTTTAGCGTGTTTCCTACAAACTGTATTCATCCCTCCGTTTCCTCACTTTCCATTCCGTTACAGACGGTTTTCCTGGGTGTTCCACATTTGAATACGTAAGCTCTGAACTGTGTTCCTGTTTTCTGACCTCCACTTGGACGCCACCTCTACAGTCTAACTACTGCAGATGACAGACTCTGCATGTACACTGTGCGACACAATTCCAGGACCACTTTTCGAAACCATGTATTTATTCGACACATAAGTTTGAAATTTTGATTAAAGGTCTCTACAGCCTTCCTCCCTAATGGTACAAAAGCGAGGCTTTCTGAGACGTTACCGTCAGTCAGGGCGAGGCTTCAAACTCAGATCTACATGTGAGGTGTAAGGTCTGTTAATGATGTCACAATGGCAACAAAGTTCATCACAATTTCGCTCAAACACACCGTGAACGTGTCACAGGATGGGAAGTTCACATGCCTCCTCTTATCCACATTTCACCCCTTTACTTTGGGGTTTAAATCACGTAGTTTTATTGTGGGTGGCTGAGGAAACATATGAGACACACAGTCACCCAGGATAGGCATGATAAGCCCTCAGGGGGTAGAATGAGGTGCATGAATGAAACCACCCCTTTATTTGGGATGTTAGTTCCCACTCATTTCGTTGAAAACGACAGTTCTCAATGCGACGAGCAGCGGGACCACATTTTTCACGCATTTTGCCACTAGTGACTTTCCTCCCACACCCCCTCACCCCTTTTCAAGGACATCTCATTGCTGCGGTCGCATTGAACGTGATGTCAGACCTTAGAATGTAGCGTGACATAAGTTTTTGTTATGACATTTAGAATGACAACACATGGGACATTTGTAACCATTCGAGGAATCTTGAGCGTGAACCGAAGCAGAAATACATTTTTATGCTTCTTCATCCTTCCTTTAGCGCGCCCTCCTGTGACGTGATCGCAGGGTGATGTGGCAGTGACACATGAGTGAATTAAGTGGCAAAGGGTCCCTATGAGACCAACCAGTTGGGTGACATCCCTGTTCCAACCGTTCATCATCGCTGAGCACGTTGAAAACGTATGTACCGATACAACTCGGAGTCCCGGCTACCACTAAAACCTGCTAGTGGCAGTGAGGAATCAGTGTTGCCCAATTAGGGTGGGTTCTGGGGGAGTCTTAGAGGGACACTTAAGCGCTGTATTCACGCATGTGTCGCTGTCACGCCCCTCCGTGATCGCGCCACAATGGGACTGAAAGAGCGAAAACACCATTTCCTGCTTCACATCATGTTCAGATTTCGTCGAATAGTTTTGAATGGTCCCTATAGAGTCCATCTCTCATACCAGAGCAAAAGTTTCGGCCGCTCTGTACTCCAAAGTGGTGCTACCACGTTCAGTGGGGCTGCTGGCCCACGGTACACATAGAGCAGAATGGAAGCATCCAGGAGGTGTCGAAAACGTCAAAAATTGTCAAGAATGTCGTCCTGAAGCTCATCTCACTGTGAACTGTCGTTTTCACCAGCGAAATGTGTGGGAATCAACGCCCCAAAGAAAGGGGTGGGCCGGCCGGAGTGGCCGAGCGGCTCTAGGCGCTAGAGTGTGGACCTGCGCGACCGCCACGGTCGCTGGTTCGAATCCTGCTTCGGGCACGGATGTGTGTGATGTCGTTAATTTAAGTTTAATTTGTTCTGAGTTCTAGGGGACTGATGACCACAGCAGTTAAGTCCCATAGTACTCAGAGCCATTTGATCCATTTGAAAGAGGTGGTTTCACTGACGACCTTCAAGCCAACCCCTGAGGCCTTTTCTTGTCGATCCTGAGCGGCCGTGTGTCTGAAATGTTTTTCTCTGCAACCCATGCAGAAAATTCGTGATTTCAAACCTGCACGTGGCAGTTCTAACCTCCATTTCAGGGGTGTCAAAGAAATGTGGGCAATAGTCACGCTATGGGAAATTCGTCAGCACCCCCTCCCTCGTCATATGACACATCCAAGGCGGCATTGGCCAAAATTATGGTGGAATATGGTGCCATCAATATGGTGGCATAATTAACCGGCCACACACCCCACGTGGATCTCTGAGCTCTGGCTTTTTTCCGCATCTGTCGACACCGTAATGTTTGAAGCGTCGCCGAGGCTGAAGGTGACGTTGAAGGTTCAAATGGCTCTGAGCACTATGGGACTCAACATCTTAGGTCATAAGTCCCCTAGAACTTAGAACTACTTAAACCTAACTAACCTAAGGACATCACACACACCCATGCCCGAGGCAGGATTCGAACCTGCGACCGTAGCGATCCCGCGGTTCCGGACTGCAGCGCCAGAACCGCACGGCCACCGCGGCCGGCTGACGTACAAGGGCGCAGATATTTTGCACCATTACAGAACTGCTGCGTCGCAATGGGATATAATTACGGAGTTTCGAAAAGTGAGCTTGTAATTATATTGCGCAGTGTTGATACAGTACCGGATAAAATTATTACATCTCTCTCCAACTGATATGCGATTTATTGTTTCAACAGTGCTTAAGGAGTACATGAATCTTTTGTATTTACAGATCAACAGTGGGACTGATTCTGAGGTACCAGGTGTCAACCCATGCTGAAACGCCCTTATTAAGACGTGGTCTAACGTTCATTGGTGGCAGTACAGGCCCTGACTCTGCCCTTCAGATGGCGAATAGTGGTCTGGGACAAGTTATGCCACGCCTGCTCAACCTCTTCAACCATTTCTGTAAGAGGGTTGACGAGTACCCCGAGTGTCTTCTCGGGTCGCCATACCTCACTCACACATGTTTGATTGGAGACAAGTGCTAGCCAGGGAAGGTGCTGCATATCTAGCAGAACTAGTTGACATTCACGGGCCATGTGTGGGAGAGCATATCCTGTTGGACCAACATATCAGTTTCCTCTTACAAGACCGGCAAAAGGACGGGTCTAACAACATTCTGCACGAACCGAGTGCTGGTTAGTGTCCCCACCAGAAAGACCAAACGTGAATGAGAGTTGTTGCCTATCGCACCCCAGACCATAAGGCCGGTGGTGGGACCTGTGTGTCTTGGACGAATGCACTCTACGAGACAGCACCCATCGGCTCAACGTCATACACACAAAGGACCATCAGTTGCGTGCAGGCAGAATCTGCTTTCATCGCTGAAGACCACGGCGCACCATTACTTCTTCCCACTGATCCACTGACGGCACCAATCGAGCCATAGATTTCGACACTGCAGCATAAGCGGGATACAGGCTAGACGAGCGTTCTCGTAGTCCCACTGCTAATAACCCGTTCGCAACAGTTCGTGTTAACATGTCCGAGCTCACAAGCCCTCTTACCTATGATGTGGTAGTTGTATAATACGACGACCGTGACGGGCATCTGAGCTGCGGGGACGTCCTGCATCTCGTCTATGGGTGTGAGAATTTTAAAGTGACCACTGATATCAGAATCACTGCAAAACTTACGCAGCACGTCCCACTCGCGCAGTAGTTCTCTGAAAGGACCATCCTGCCACTCCGAAGGCTACGATTCGACTCCTTTCAAATTCATTCAGTTGGCTGTAGAAAGAACGTGGGTGTCTCCATTTAGTGGTTGCCTGCTTACTTCAGACGTTTGCAGCATACTGAGCCGTCTGGCTATGGGCATTCGCTATTAAGAGGCAGCTATATTGCTAAGCTATCTGTTGGTGGACGGTGTTGAAACCATTATCAGTACATCCACTATCCTCCAGGTGGCGTTTGCCATCATCGGATCAAAATTCACCTCGTCTTTGCAGGTATATTGAATTTTTTCGGGAGTGTACATATTAAACAGTAGTATTGAGTAACTATATTGATGAAATCTATTTTCCGCAACTAAGTGAATGTTTCATTTTAGTAAATAAATAAATTCACGGGCTCGTATAGCTTAAAGTGCAGCACACTAGCTCGCGACATATGGAGGTGACACAAAACCGGACAGAAACTGCGAGGAAGACTGTCCACTGGTACACCAGCAAGCTTAAGGGTGATTTTAGGCGGTTTTTACGCGCTCGTTTATCCAAATGCTAGATTAGACTCCCAATTCTGCCTGATACGACACATGAACACTTAAAACACGATCGCACATGAAACAAAGTTACGTCGATTCTCGGACAAATTATGCACACGGTTTTCCTTCCTTAGAGCACCTTGAAGTATGTGGGGTACGAAAGATCGTGCGGAAACAACGTTAAATAATTGCCACAAGCTAATAAAAGCGGAACGTGTATTAGACACTGTAAACGCCAGGGAGAGAAAGAAAGCTTGTAGAAATAAGTTACAAATTGTTTATACGCTGGAAAAACGGAAAGTAAAACGTAATCTATGTCTTACTCATAGTGAAAGCTGTTGTACGTTGGTTTCAGTATGATTTATAACAATCAACAGATGTTATTTACTTTTAAGTAATTGTTAATAGTGCACAAATTATTAATTCAAAATCAAATAAAGGAGGCTATAATTAACACAAGAGAGGAGTTTCCTTTCTGGAAACTGTATTATCATGATAATTTACTTTACATTTCTTTGTTTTGAGCGAACTCCCAGTAACCAACTCCTTCTTTCCTTAATGGATTACTATTAAACTCTTTCCTCATCTACTCCTTTTCGTTCTAAGTGCGTTGTCTATACCTTTAAACATACATAACTCTCCATTACATCGAACCAGAAGACCTATGGTACATTACCACTGGGTAATTCAACATAAATCAGTTCTCCGATATACACTCCTGGAAATTGAAATAAGAACACCGTGAATTCATTGTCCCAGGAAAGGGAAACTTTATTGACACATTCCTGGGGTCGGATACATCACATGATCACACTGACAGAACCACAGGCACATAGACACAGGCAACAGAGCATGCACAATGTCGGCACTAGTACAGTGTATATCCACCTTTCGCAGCAATGCAGGCTGCTATTCTCCCATGGAGACGATCGTAGAGATGCTGGATGTAGTCCTGTGGAACGGCTTGCCATGCCATTTCCACCTGGCGCCTCAGTTGGACCAGCGTTCGTGCTGGACGTGCAGACCGCGTGAGACGACGCTTCATCCAGTCCCAAACATGCTCAATGGGGGACAGATCCGGAGATCTTGCTGGCCAGGGTAGTTGACTTACACCTTCTAGAGCACGTTGGGTGGCACGGGATACATGCGGACGTGTATTGTCCTGTTGGAACAGCAAGTTCCCTTGCCGGTCTAGGAATGGTAGAACGATGGGTTCGATGACGGTTTGTATGTACCGTGCACTATTCAGTGTCCCCTCGACGATCACCAGTGGTGTACGGCCAGTGTAGGAGATCGCTCCCCACACCATGATGCCGGGTGTTGGCCCTGTGTGCCTCGGTCGTATGCAGTCCTGATTGTGGCGCTCACCTGCACGGCGCCAAACGCGCATACGACCATCATTGGCACCAAGGCAGAAGCGACTCTCATCGCTGAAGACGACACGTCTCCATTCGTCCCTCCATTCACGCCTGTCGCGACACCACTGGAGGCGGGCTGCACGATGTTGGGGCGTGAGCGGAAGACGGCCTAACGGTGTGCGGGACCGTAGCCCAGCTTCATGGAGACGGTTGCGAATGGTCCTCGCCGATACCACAGGAGCAACAGTGTCCCTAATTTGCTGGGAAGTGGCGGTGCGGTCCCCTACGGCACTGCGTAGGATCCTACGGTCTTGGCGTGCATCCGTGCGTCGCTGCGGTCCGGTCCCAGGTCGACGGGCACGTGCACCTTCCGCCGACCACTGGCGACAACATCGATGTACTGTGGAGACCTCACGCCCCACGTGTTGAGCAATTCGGCGGTACGTCCACCCGGCCTCCCGCATGCCCACTATATGCCCTCGCTCAAAGTCCGTCAACTGCACATACGGTTCACGTCCACGCTGTCGCGGCATGCTACCAGTGTTAAAGACTGCGATGGAGCTCCGTATGCCACGGCAAACTGGCTGACACTGACGGCGGCGGTGCACAAATGCTGCGCAGCTAGCGCCATTCGACGGCCAACACCGCGGTTCCTGGTGTGTCCGCTGTGCCGTGCGTGTGATCATTGCTTGTACAACCCTCTCGCAGTGTCCGGAGCAAGTATGGTGGGTCTGACACACCGGTGTCAATGTGTTCTTTTTTCCATTTCCAGGAGTGTAACTACACTGTCTGTGTCAATCTAATTGACAATCGGCACAGTGGCTGTGGGAGCGATCGAAAATGGGAAATGCTTTTACGTTTGGTCCCATCAGCCATTGCACCGAATGTCAGCTTTTCTTCTTTTTTTGCGCGGACGGTGCTACGATATTTTGTTACGTTGTTGGGCTGTCAATGGCATCAGCTAGGTGTGGCTTTTAGGGTCCTTGTGCGATTCTTTGGAAGGAATCTCAGTAACCCTTGTACAGTCCCTCGACAGTTGATTCAGGTTGGATATGTTCCTGAAACACTTTATTTAATGACAAAGTCAAACCTCAAACTATTTCTCGTAGAGGGTTGGCAGCCAATTTGAAATCAAAATTATTGGTAAAAAGATACACCTAATGTTCATTATACTTTTACTAAATTAAATTTGTTTTTTAATGAATGAAGGTTCTGGTATAAGGTCCTGTCAATGAAATTTTGGCTTTTGTGAATGAATTCGAAGATTATCGACTGCGTCGATCTCGTCTTAACTACTGACTCTCCTTGCTGTGTTAAATTTATTTAACTACGTCATAGTTCGTCAGTGACGGTCACTGATTGACGGCGATAGCAGAACGTCGATAATCCTTGCACCATTCTAACGATATGCAATATCATCAACTACAATGTCTGGAATGTAAGTGTAGGTCCGCTAATATTATAAAGCATTCGACACGGATATACAGGGAAATGTCTCCGCTTATAGTTTTCTCAGAAGATGCTTTACTGTTACACTAAATAATATAGGTGCGAATGACTAGCATTTTACATATATTTACAAGCACATTTTAACATTTTCTTAAAATCTACAGCCATCCCCAAATCGACATGTCCCACATAGGCACACTGAAGACCAATGCCAACAAACAAAAACGCAACTATTAGAAGTTTGGGAATCTTGCAAATATCGTATTATAAGTCACACTGAAACACAAGTACAAGATATTTCAATAACAGTTGTCAACTGTTTGCAAAATGTTGACAACACTTTCAAACTTTCCTAAACACAGAAAGTCGGCGCTTTTTTTTCTAACAACCACGTAGCGAAGTCCTAAAAACGCTCGTTAATGACAATCGCAGCTATGTCTGAACATAACTTTCTTAGAAGAAATGAGGAAAGTGGCATAGTTAACTCACCACTTGGAAGTTTTGATGTGGAGGACAGGCACGGTTGCAGATGGTAGTTGGAAGAGGTCTCATCAAAATAAATATTTTCAGAGAAAGGGACGCAACGACAGCAGAACCGCAAAAAATGTAATGCATGACTTTGCAAGCTACTTTTTGTCGGATGATGGTGAAACGAAATGGCAAGAGAAATACAGGTATGTAAAAATAAATTTTCGAGTGAAAAGACAGCGGTAATTAAAAACTTCCGAAGAAAACACTTACAGTTTCAGCTATTAATATGAGGAATGAATCTACAAGCTACTTTTATCGGATGTTGGTGAAGTGAAATGGCAAGAGAAATAAGTAAATATCTAGGGAAAAATAGACGTAATTACAATCACCCGATCAAAAGCCTTACAGCTTTATTTATTAAGAACATAAGGCACGAATTTGCAAATTGCTTTGAACTTCTGAAAAAAGTCCTTAGAGCTCTAGCCCTTTTAAGAGTATCAGATTTTACTTAATCTTCTTCCCATAGGCAGCATTGGATCCGACGCGTTTACCGGTTTTCCTTTGCACAGGAAGCAGTCCAAGTACGTGTTATGTATGCAAACCAGGTTAATCTCTTTTATAAGTAGGAAAACAGATTTTTAGCCAATATTGTTTATACGACGCTGCCTTGTGACTTTTGTCGTGATATTCCACCTTGTGGCAGGAAGGCTAGAATTATAAATGCCATTCTGCCTGACTTGTTCACCTCTTGTAAAAACTTAATGTATTGGAGTGTAGATATCACTCGTGCCGGATTGGCTTCTCCGTTTCACCATTTTAGAATGCTCAAGACTGTACTGCATTTTCATACTAGTTCACTTTTTTTTAATTTTGCAAGTAGTACACCAATATTTCCTCAAGATTCTTTCAACAAATCTTTCCATTTGTGTCGGTCTTTATACGCGTAATCAGAAGGACGTCACAGATCTGTAACTTCAGTTTGTAGGAAAAGTTGAATAGTTACTTCTGTGGACTATTCGGCCGTTGCTATTCTGTAAACACAAAAAAGAAAAATAAAGCAGGCGCATGGTCCAGACAACCAACTCTACGGTGAATTGGCTCAATGACAATAAACTACAAACCTAATAAAAAGCTTCCCTCAAGTAGCTTTTCAAACTCCCTATTTCAAACTGTTGACAATAGCTGAAAATTAAGTGAAACTTCGAGAAGAAAACCATTGGCAGCAGATTTTGGTGGTGTTTGGTTTTGGTGTTAGTTCAATACAAATATTTGTGTGATGTAACGATAGCTGTTGGAATGACACAAAAGATGGTATCTAGCTAATGCCTCACGGTTTCCTCTAGAGGGCCGTTCATGGCTTAGTATTTAGTACAGTCAAAATAAAGGATGTACAGTATTTAGAAGGAAATCAGAGAGCAAGATGGCACAGTGATCAGCGCCCTAGTTTCGTATTCGGAATGGCGGTGGTTCAAATCTCCATCAGGACATGCAAGTTTAGGATTATGTAAATTGCTCAAGCCATGCATGAGAATAGTTTCTTCGAACAGATACGAGAGAATTCTGTCCCCATTCCTCACCAGTCCTAGCTTGTGTCCGTCTCTGATCACCTCATCATCGGAGAGATGCTAAACTCTAACTTTCCTTCCTACTTTATAAGATACATAACTCAAGGCAACGAGTCTATATCTCTTTGTGACAAATATAAGAAATGAAGAATATTTATTAATGAATGTTTATTTATCTGTGCCATACATGTCTGAATGTGAATACATACGTTAATAGATTCTGAACAATAAGAAACATAAAACAAACTTGTAAATAAACTAAAAATATGACACATTACTGTACAACTGTGTGTAAGAGCATACTGGTGCATGACTCATTTTCGATCTCGTACTTATAATCCTACAACCATTTTATTTTGTAATAATATGAGTACACAAAATATGTCATCAGAAAAGACACCCTGAATACGTGCTCGTTTTATATAAAATACTAACAAAATAATTCGTAACGCAGTACGACTACGGTTTTCTAAACACATTCAAGAATAGTTGATGCTAGCACTTCGTAAAGGGAAAAAAAGGAGCCGTAAATTAATATTTGACTGAATTTAAGATAAGAGCTACTTCTAAAAATTTCATGACCTGATTTCGTAAACGTATAATTAACCTTCCTTGACTACACACACGTTAAAAGATGTTATGCTGCTGATAGGTTCTGAAAGTTGAAGAGAATGACTTAAGAGATGGCTAAATGCGAGCCATACTTGATTTGCATTTAGAAAGTAATCGAGCAAGAGTCTTTCAAAGTATTTGGTAAATAATAGCTACGTAGGAAAGAGGTCCCTCGCACACTGCAACATTTCACCTTTCGTAACTTTTGGGTAAGGAAATTTTGAAGAATGTGAAAAGTGTAGCAGAGATATTGTCAGAGTGGAGTTAGTAAACGAAATAACTTGTGGTAAGGTCCAGGTGAAAGAATTGAGAAACAGCAGTGACAGGGTCTTTCCATGTGGATCTTTTGAAGGTTTTATCAAAGTTTATGTTAAAACATCCTTATCCAAACATTAAAATAACTTTAACGATATTTATGACAATGTCAATGAGAACAGTATCTTGTGGACAGACTATTGATAAACAACAACAAAACGATTAAAATATGCTTATCGTCAAGTAGAGGTCAAAGAAGACTGTCAAATTTAGTTATCATCAATTGGAAGGAAATGTAGACTGCCAAATTCTGCAGTCTTGTCTATGGAGTTCGACACAGCTGCTAAAATTTGGTTTCAGTGGTGTGTCGGATTCTGGAGGGCCAGGTTAAATTGCAATATGATTCAACAGACGAATTCGAGGTCCTCTGGCCAATATAAAAGTAAAACAAATACATATTTTGGCACACTCAATATGTAAACTCTTTTGGCAACAAGTAAACTTCAGAAATAGGGAGGTACATGAATAAAACTTAAGATTCAAATTTTGCCTCTTGAAATAAACGAGAGAAGGACAATAACAACTCGGATTTCGGCAATTACCTTCTTTTTCAAAATCCTACATCACTTACCCAGTTTTGTTTTTTAGAAAACTAGTACAGTTTGTAATTTATTTAGACGGATTCATTTATTTTTTGTCTGCACAATTTTTCATCGATCTTATTCATTTAGTACTTTTTCCAAACGTGATTCTATTCTCCAAAATATTTTAAATTCAATAACAGAGGTAAAACCCATTAATAATAGACTAATGACAATTGATTTTAAATGCGCAAATATAGCATACCCTTTCATTAATGCCGATATGAAAGTCAATCAGGATACCCTTAAAAAACCTGCCGAAGTAAATGAATCTTCGGAAACGTTAGAAAGCGTCATCTCGAAAATTCCCTCAAACCACGTTACAATTTTAATGGATGATTTTATTGCTCAAATAGGCAACGAGAAAAAATATAAGAAAACGGTGTGTGGAGAAACTAAAACGACCAAATACTTGTTTAAACGTACAAAAATTTTAGCCTAAAAAGCATCTCAACACATTTTAAAAAGAACCCTGCTAAACCAAAGACCTGGCACGCACCCAATTGGGAAATTTCAGATCGATCATGTAGCAATTTCATATCCTGACTACAAAGAAATTTCAAACACCCAAGTTAGAAAAGGGGCCAGTACTGATTCTGACAATTAATCAACGCGAATAAAAATAAAATTTCAGCCTCAAGAACCCTTCAAAACAAAACATGTTATCCCAAAGTTTGACACTGCTAAAATAACTCCAACTCTAACAAGCGATCTTGAGCCAAAAACAGTACAACAATCGGCAAATCCTACCAGAAAACTTCATCAAAACCGTACAAAATTTAATTCTGTTTCGAAAGAAACAAAAACACCCTTAGTGAAATGCGGATTGTTAAACTGGAATATAATCTAGGCACGAGGCACTCAAAAATTAGAACTGTAACAAAACTGAAAATACATACAACACCTTTCTCATTGTGAGAAAAGAAACATCTACATTAACCCGACAGAGCAAAAGGAACTATGAAAATGCCCAATTTTAAAAATCGAAAAAGACTTCCAAAAGGACAAAATAAGAAACTTTTATAAGACACTCAAAACAAAACTAACAGGTTACCAACCTGAAAGTCCTTGCTTCAAAAATGAAAATGGGAGTTTGGCTCATAGTATACAGAAAAATTGTAGGGTACTTGCTAATTATTTTGAAAAACTATTAAATTGTAAGAACCAGCGGATAAATTCTAACCACAGCAAACTAATAAAACCAATACTAATTCTAAAAACCTAACGGAATCGAATGAACTAACCAAATTGAGAGACTTAAAACCAATAAAGTACCTGGAGAAGACCGTATGATTACAGAACTACTATAATCAGCTGGCCCTAAGGCTATAAAAGAGATCTGTCGACCAATAGGACATATCCGGCAAACTGAGAACATACCTCAGTGCTGGAAATCTGCCCTAATTCATTCATTGGGTACAAAATGGGATAGGACCGATGTTAATACTTACCGAGGAATCTTTCTTCACCTGGTCACATACAATATTCTCTCGCAGTGTTTCCTGCTCGAGCCCAAGAACAGTTAGAACTTAAAATTGGTGAATACCAAGCACGCATTAGACCAAACAGATTCCGTCCAGAACAAATTCTTAATTTAAAATTAATGCTTAGGCACCAAAAGATTTCTAGTAACAACACTGGATGTACATCTGTGGAATTTAGAAAGGACTACGGCGCAATTGATCATGAATCTCTTTTCCAAATTTAAAGGAACAAGGGCTAGATAATAAAACTGTAACACTGATTAAGGAAACGGTAACTGACACTAGCTCTAAACTTAAATTCATGGCAGAAATTTTCTGCACCATTTTTGTAAAGACTCGTGTTAGTCTGGGAGATGGACTCTCTCCATTACTGTTTAACTGTGTTTTGTAGAAGGTATATGCAGAGTGGTGACAGCAAAGTCGACTCAAAATACAGATCAGTCAATGAAGTTTGGTAGAATTTATATTAGAGTATATTGCCTCACCTTTGCAGATGATCTGGCAATTCTGATTATGGATACTACCTAGCTCAGAAACAAACTGAAATTCTTAAGGAAGTAACGGAAAAAGTAGGACTACAAATATCATTCAAAGAAACGGTATATATGACACGCAACAAACAAGCACGGACGTTTTTGAACACAAAATATGGAAAAATAAAAAGGCATTAGCAGTTTAAAAATTGGGCAAAACGGTCTGGAAAAATCTACAAAAGAAGTTCGCTGTCAAAAAAGTGGCAACTTCTTTCTCATTAACGCAAAATATTTATAACAAAACATCACATTCTAAATTCAGCAAAATTAAGCATCACAGTACTGTAATCAAACCAGAATGTCCTTTAGTTTTAAACAGAAAGAGGGATATTGATGAAATTCAAAAGAAAGAAAAAAAGAAAGAAAGATGATAAGGATAATATTACACCCTAAAATTACTGATGGAGAAACTTGTAGGCTAAGAAGTAATAAGAAAATAGAGGAATACGCAGGCGTACGTGGTGACAAAAGAAAATGGCAGACGTAAATTTTTTGGTATGTTAAAAGAATGGAACCCCCTAAGCTGAGAAAATAAATAGTAGAATTCCACGAAGACAAAAGTAAGGCCACAACTCAGCCAATTGAAAGGATCACTGCGAGTAAGCAGGATCTTAAGGTAGCCGGTATAGATCAGGCAGGCGTTAGAGACAGAAAAACATTCAAGCGAAAGGTATTAGGTTGGAATATTGGTCAGAGGGAAATTAGAAAACGGGCTGGAACACAGGGATCCGATGAAAGTAAGAGGCTTCATCCTGAAAGAATGAAACAAATTTGGACACAGAGGAAGGCCAACCATCAAAAGCGACATTGATTGTACCTCGCATGGTCCTATTGGGGCCGTAGCTGAATAATTATAAAAGTGGTACTTTTATCATTTGTTGCCTAGAATTGAGCTTGAAATTAAAACCTTCATGAAAGACCTTGAATCCCTACGACCGGTACGTTGTCAGTATCAGTGTCGATAAAAGGCAATGGAATTGATGAACTGTCTACAAAGACAAAGTATATAGGAAACTCTCAGAAATCCGATGACTTTTGCCTGTTATCGACATCTGTTCTGTCAAGATGACAAAATAGGTGACATAGACGGTCATCTCTTTTGATTTCATAGACCGTGAAGCTTAAGTTTTTTACACAGTCAAGCAAACTAAACCTTCTTAGGTGACATACAATTCAGATTTATATTTTTAGCAGTTGGTGTGAAAAGGAGTCGAAATAGATGGACGAACGGAAAGACAGTTTGATAATAAATAGCTACGAAATAGGTTTTTCATGTCCAATAATTACAAACCAACAACTTTTGGATTTATTTCCTTTGGTTGTAGTGTGTAATATTTGTTTTTGCCAAATTTCATGATTCTTGGCCAACGGGAAGTGCCCTGATGATTTTGATTAATAACTTTGTGAGTGCCAAAATATGTCGCATAAATGTCCATATCTTTTGATTACAATGACTCACAAGTTTCAAGATTTTGCGCCACGTAGGAGCCTTAGACCTTAGTATGAGACATAAGCTTCAACTTGATACGTCTTCCCATTAGTGAGAAAAATGGTTTTTAACAGTCTAACAGGCAGACAACGAATAGATACTGTAGTGTTTCCGTCTTTAGCGACTGATTTGCGGAACCCTAAAAATAGAAACAAAAACAAAATATTTGTCTTATTCATTATGGCAGCTACTATAGTTTGATCTAGTATGATGTATAATAAATAACAGATTTGCTTCTCGCAAGTTACTGATGGTGCTCCGCCAGTAGAAACCGGAAAGTTTCGGTCAAACAGCACGTTTGCTTCAGCACGTGCTCGCTGAACTTAGAGATCCCACAATACGTAGTGAAATAGCAGCATGAGATTCAGTGTTGAACACGAACAATCTGTGAAGACGGTCGCTGTGTCAACGAGTAGCAGTGTTTCCACATAAACCGAGTCAGTGGTGAACGTTTTTCAATGGTAGTCACTTTTATATGATGCTACTTGAACGAAAACACTCTGTATAAATAATACTGTCACGATAGCTTTCATTTACAGTCACAGGCCGAAAGTGTCGTAAGCAGAAAATAGGAACTCAAGAGGTAAGACAACTCACTTCCATCTCCCGGTTAATTCTAAAAAAAATTAGTCGTAAGGCGATGATCGATCTCGAAATATGAAGGCTATCAGATAGCACGAAAAATCCAGTGTGTGATCTTCCAAAGAACAACAGGAAAGCTATATTGCTTTTAGGGCGAGGCTGCATAAGGGCATAACACGCAGTGTTGATGCAGTCAGTATTAATACATACGAAACACTAATAAATCGATTGCTAGAAGTTTTCTTCCAGTCATAAGTCCTCTGGTTGGTTTGATGCGGCCGCCACGAATTCATCCTGTGGGCCAACCTAACCATCTCAGAGTAGCACTTGCAGCCGTAGTTCTCAATTTGCTGAATGTATTCCAATTCTGTCTTCCTCTACAGTTTTTGCTCACTACAGCTCCCTCTAGTACCATAGAAATCATTCCCTGATGTCCATTCTTCTTGTCATCGTTTCCTACATATTAGTTTCCTCTCAGCTTCTGCTCAGAACCTCCTCATTCCTTGCTTTATCAGTCTGCCTAATTTTCAATATTTGTCTGTAGCACCACATCTCAAATGCTTCAACTCTTTTCTGTTCCGCTTTTCCCACAGTCCATGTTTCACTACCACACAATTCTGTGCTCGAAATATACATTCTCTGAAATTTCTTTCTGAAATTAAGGCCTAGCAGACTTCTATTGGCCAAGAATGCCATATTCCCCGTTGCTAGTCTGCTTTTGATGTCCTTGCTCCGTCCGTCATATTATATTAATTCCTTAAATTCACCTGCTTCCTGACCATCAGATACTGATGTTAAGTTTCTCGCTGCTCTCATTTCTGCTAGTTCTCATTACTTTCGTCTTTATTAGATTTGCGCTCAATCCATATTCTGTATTCGACTTTTCAATCCATCCAGCAGATCATGTAATTCTTCTTCACTTTCAAACAGTACAGCAATGCAATGTCATCAGCGAATCATATCATTGATATACTTTCACCTTGAAATTTAATCCCATTCCTTAACCTTCCTATTATTTCCGTCTTCGCTGTACAGATTGAAGGTAGGGCCGAAAGACTACGTCGCTGTCTTACACCCTTTTTAATCAGAGCGCTTGGTTATTGGTCTCCACTCTTACTATTCCCTCTTGGCTCTTGTCTGTATTGTATATTTCCCAGCTCTCCCTATCGCTTGTGCCTATTTTGCATTGTTGAAGCCTTTTTACAAGTTGACAAATCCTGTGAACGTCTCTTGATTTTTCTTTGGTCTTGCTTCCATTATCAACCACAACATCAGAATTGCATCTCTGCTACCTGTACCTTTTCTAAACCCGCACTAATCGTCATCTAACACATCCTCACGTTTTTTCCATTCTTGTGAGTATGATTCTTGTTAGTAACTTTGATGTTTATATGATGCTAAGATGATTGCGCGATAATTCTCGCACTTGTCAGCTCTTGCAGTCTTCGGAATTGTGTGGATGATATTTTTCGTAAAGTCAGATTGTATGTCCACAGATTTCTAAACTCTACATACCAATACGAATAGTCATTTTTTTGCCACTTACCCCAATGATGATAGAATTTCAGATGGAATGTTATAAATGAACTCCTTTTTCTTCTTGCACTATATCAGACAGATATTCCCCCTCTCAGTGGCCTTCAATGTACCCGCCCCACCTACCGGCTTTCTCCTCTGCATTTAACAGTGGAACTCCCGTTGCACTCTTAATTTTACCGCCGTCGCCTTTAATGTCACCGAAGATCATTTTGGCTTTCCTGTATCCTGAGTCTGTCCTTCCGAGAATCATTTCTTTTTCGATTTTTTCACATTTACATGCAGCCATACCTTCCTGCACTGCCTATTTATTTCATTCCCCATCGACTTGTATTTCTGTATTCCTGAATTTCCTGAGCATTTTTGTACGTCCTTCTTTCATCAATTAGCTAAAGTATTTCTTCCGTTATCATAGTTTCTTCGCTGTTACCTTCTATGTACCAACGTTTTCCTTTCCAACTTCTGTCATTGCCCTTTTCAGAGATTGCTATTCCTCTTCATCTGTACAACCTACTGAGCTATTCCTTATTTCTGTAACTACAGCCTTAGAGAACTTCTTGCGTATCTCGTCATTTCTTAGTAATTCCGTATTCCACTTCCTGGTGTATTGATTCTTCCGGACTAATCTCTTACGCCTGAGCGTATTCTTCATCACTACTACATTGTGACCGACCCTATATCTGCTCCTGGGTACGGCTTACAATATAGTAACTGATTTCAGAATCATTGTCTGACAATGATGAAATCTAACTGAAATCTTCCCATATCATCCGGCCTTTTCCAAGTATACCTCCTCCTCATGTGATTCTTGAACGGAGTATTCGCTTTTACTAGATGAAACCTATAATAGAATTCAATTCTTCTTTCTCCTCTCACGTTCTTTTTCCCAAACCCATATTGTCCTGTAACATTTTCTTATATTCATTCCCCTACAACTAGATTCCAGTCCCCCATGACTATTAGATTTTCGTCTCCCTTTACGTACTTTATTACCCTTTCAATATTCACATATAATTTCTCTATCTCTTGATCTTCAGCTTGCGACATCGGTATGTCTACCATATCCATCGTTGTCGATGTTCGTTTGCTGTCGATTTGGATAAGAACAACCCAATCAGTGAACTGTTCACAGTAACACGGTCTCTGCACTATCTTCTATTCATAACGAATCTTTACTCCCATTATAACAGTTTCTGCTGACGTTGATACTGCCCTATTCACATCTGACCATATATCCTTCTCTTCTCTCCATTTCACTTCACTGACCCCTGCTATATCTAGAGGGTTGGGGGGTTGTTTTGGTGGATGAGACCAGACAGCGAGGTCATCGGTCTCAGAGGATTAGGTAAGGACAGGGAAGAAAGTCGGCCGTGTCTTTTCGAAGGAATCATCCCGCCATTTGCCTGGAGCGGTTTAGGGAAATCACGGAAAAACTAAATCAGGATGACTGGGCGCGGGATTGAACCGTCGTCCTCCCGAATGCGAATCCAGTGTGATAACCACTGCGACACCTCGCTCGGTGCTATATCTAGACTGAGGCTTTGCATTTCCTTTTTCTGATTTTCCTAGATAGTATTCCAACGTTTTACTGCGGTGCTATAGGCAGATAATGCGTTACGTGAATGTGGGTGAACTAGTCAAATGCTTTCCTGGAAAGCTAACACTCGACGGTCTTTCCTGGCACTTCATGTTACGCCAAGTAACGCCATATCTGTTAGTAAACAAGTTATTTATTGTTGATGAGCGACCGATCAACCACTTATGCACGCCGGTCAGTGCTCAGTTTAGCAGTTCATATCCCTGATACTATGGTGTTATTATGGGATTTTCCGCTGCATAATTTGTGTACACTACTGATTCTGAAGCAGAGTGCAATACGCTTTACACTTTGGGGAAAACAACTTGGTTATCCTCACTGGTCTCCCAAAGTTAAACATTGAAGTGTACACTACAGACGTAAAGTTTCGGTAGAAAAGTACTTGGTCACCAAATCCCCAAGCGTTTTTCATTGGCAACCACAGAGTGAAAATAATTTCCTTTGCTGCATAACTACCACGGTGTAGTCGTTATACCGTTGATATGCTTGTAACAGTGCCTGCTGTACTGTGTGACACCACGGCCTATGGTTCTTGGAAATGAAACAAGTAACAAGAATCCTGGAACTCCCAAAATCTGAATGGGGGACTCATACCCCTTAGACATTCAACTCAGCTTCGCCTCTGATAGAGGTCCCGTTGTCACAATTCTGTGTTGGTAGTTAAACGCAGAATATTGCACATTATTACAAATTTAAATGTTCATCTAGAGCATAATTAACACAGCCACCAAACTACGATATTATAAACAATGCCGAATATCAATATACGAAGTTTCCGACGACTGGTGTATTTATGGTGCAGGCTATAGGCTTTTTAAATGACTGGGGTTATCATGGTGGAACAAACATGTGGAGTTGTACAGAGCGGACACTGGACATGGGGCGCTCGCATGGGCTTTTTAAATGACTGAGGTTATCATGGTCGAACAAACATGTGGAGTTGTACAGAGCGGACATTGGACATAGGGCGCTCGCATGGGCTTTTTAAATGACTGAGTTTATCATGGTGGAACAAACATGTGGAGTTGTACAGAGCGGACTTTGGACACAGGGCGCTCGCATGGGCTTTTTAAATGACTGAGTTTATCATGGTGGAACAAACATGTGGAGTTGTACAGAGCGGACATAGGACACAGGGCGCTCGCATGGGCTTTTCAAATGACTGAGGTTATCATGGTGGAACAAACATGTGGAGTTGTACAGAGCGGACATTGGACATAGGGCGCTCGCATGGGCTTTTTAAATGACTGAGTTTATCATGGTGGAACAAACATGTGGAGTTGTACAGAGCGGACATTGGACACAGGGCGCTCGCATGGGCTTTTTAAATGACTGGGGTTATCATGGTGGAACAAACATGTGGAGTTGTACAGAGCGGACATTGGACATAGGGCGCTTGCATGGGCTTTTTAAATGACTGAGTTTATCATGGTGGAACAAACATGTGGAGTTGTACAGAGCGGACATTGGACACAGGGCGCTCGCATGGGCTTTTCAAATGACTGAGGTTATCATGGTGGAACAAACATGTGGAGTTGTACAGAGCGGACATTGGACATAGGGCGCTCGCATGGGCTTTTTAAATGACTGAGTTTATCATGGTGGAACAAACATGTGGAGTTGTACAGAGCGGACATTGGACACAGGGCACTCGCATGGGCTTTTTAAATGACTGGGGTTATCATGGTGGAACAAACATGTGGAGTTGTACAGAGCGGACATTGGACATAGGGCGCTCGCATGGGCTTTTTAAATGACTGAGTTTATCATGGTGGAACAAACATGTGGAGTTGTACAGAGCGGACATTGGACACAGGGCGCTCGCATGGGCTTTTCAAATGACTGAGGTTATCATGGTGGAACAAACATGTGGAGTTGTACAGAGCGGACATTGGACATAGGGCGCTCGCATGGGCTTTTTAAATGACTGAGTTTATCATGGTGGAACAAACATGTGGAGTTGTACAGAGTGGACATTGGACACAGGGCGCTCGCATGGGCTTTTCAAATGACTGAGGTTATCATGGTGGAACAAACATGTGGAGTTGTACAGAGCGGACATTGGACATAGGGCGCTCGCATGGGCTTTTTAAATGACTGAGTTTATCATGGTGGAACAAACATGTGGAGTTGTACAGAGCGGACATTGGACACAGGGCGCTCGCATGGGCTTTTTAAATGACTGGGGTTATCATGGTGGAACAAACATGTGGAGTTGTACAGAGCGGACATTGGACATAGGGCGCTCGCATGGGCTTTTAAATGACTGAGTTTATCATGGTGGAACAAACATGTGGAGTTGTACAGAGCGGACATTGGACACAGGGCGCTCGCATGGGCTTTTCAAATGACTGAGGTTATCATGGTGGAACAAACATGTGGAGTTGTACAGAGCGGACATTGGACATAGGGCGCTCGCATGGGCTTTTTAAATGACTGAGTTTATCATGGTGGAACAAACATGTGGAGTTGTACAGAGCGGACATTGGACACAGGGCGCTCGCATGGGCTTTTTAAATGACTGGGGTTATCATGGTGGAACAAACATGTGGAGTTGTACAGAGCGGACATTGGACATAGGGCGCTCGCATGGGCTTTTTAAATGACTGAGTTTATCATGGTGGAACAAACATGTGGAGTTGTACAGAGCGGACATTGGACACAGGGCGCTCGCATGGGCTTTTCAAATGACTGAGGTTATCATGGTGGAACAAACATGTGGAGTTGTACAGAGCGGACATTGGACATAGGGCGCTCGCATGGGCTTTTTAAATGACTGAGGTTATCATTGTGGAACAATCACGTGGAGTTGTACAGAGCGGACATTGGACACAGGGCGCTCGCATGGGCTTTTCAAATGACTGAGGTTATCATGGTGGAACAAACATGTGGAGTTGTACAGAGCGGACATTGGACATAGGGCGCTCGCATGGGCTTTTTAAATGACTGAGGTTATCATTGTGGAACAATCATGTGGAGTTGTACAGAGCGGACATTGGACACAGGGCGCTTGCATGGGCTTTTCAAATGACTGAGGTTATCATGGTGGAACAAACATGTGGAGTTGTACAGAGCGGACATTGGACATAGGGCGCTCGCATGGGCTTTTTAAATGACTGAGTTTATCATGGTGGAACAAACATGTGGAGTTGTACAGAGTGGACATTGGACACAGGGCGCTCGCATGGGCTTTTCAAATGACTGAGGTTATCATGGTGGAACAAACATGTGGAGTTGTACAGAGCGGACATTGGACATAGGGCGCTCGCATGGGCTTTTTAAATGACTGAGTTTATCATGGTGGAACAAACATGTGGAGTTGTACAGAGTGGACATTGGACACAGGGCGCTCGCATGGGCTTTTCAAATGACTGAGGTTATCATGGTGGAACAAACATGTGGAGTTGTACAGAGCGGACATTGGACATAGGGCGCTCGCATGGGCTTTTTAAATGACTGAGTTTATCATGGTGGAACAAACATGTGGAGTTGTACAGAGCGGACATTGGACACAGGGCGCTCGCATGGGCTTTTGAAATGACTGAGGTTATCATGGTGGAACAAACATGTGGAGTTGTACAGAGCGGACATTGGACATAGGGCGCTCGCATGGGCTTTTTAAATGACTGATGTTATCATTGTGGAACAATCATGTGGAGTTGTACAGAGCGGACATTGGACACAGGGCGCTCGCATGGGCTTTTCAAATGACTGAGGTTATCATGGTGGAACAAACATGTGGAGTTGTACAGAGCGGACATTGGACATAGGGCGCTCGCATGGGCTTTTTAAATGACTGAGGTTATCATTGTGGAACAATCATGTGGAGTTGTACAGAGCGGACATTGGACACAGGGCGCTTGCATGGGCTTTTCAAATGACTGAGGTTATCATGGTGGAACAAACATGTGGAGTTGTACAGAGCGGACATTGGACATAGGGCGCTCGCATGGGCTTTTTAAATGACTGAGTTTATCATGGTGGAACAAACATGTGGAGTTGTACAGAGTGGACATTGGACACAGGGCGCTCGCATGGGCTTTTCAAATGACTGAGGTTATCATGGTGGAACAAACATGTGGAGTTGTACAGAGCGGACATTGGACATAGGGCGCTCGCATGGGCTTTTTAAATGACTGAGGTTATCATTGTGGAACAATCATGTGGAGTTGTACAGAGCGGACATTGGACACAGGGCGCTCGCATGGGCTTTTTAAATGACTGAGTTTATCATGGTGGAACAAACATGTGAAGTTGTACAGAGCGGACATTGGACACAGGGCGCTCGCATGGGCTTTTTAAATGACTGAGGTTATCATGGTGGAACAAACATGTGGAGTTGTACAGAGCGGACATTGGACATAGGGCGCTCGCATGGGCTTTTTAAATGACTGAGGTTATCATGGGGGAACAAACATGTGGAGTTGTACAGAGCGGACATTGGACATAGGGCGCTCGCATTTTGCGGACCTCAAGCAAGATAGGCGCTAAGAATAATTTGACTATGAGTGAGCCAATGACTTTTCACGATATCTCATACAAAGTGAGACATGATTTGCGCCTCGGTCGGCTTGAGTGGCTCTTAGCACCACATGAACTGGGATTTAATTCTGTCGTGTGGTTTGTCAGAATTGCGTTTCAACGCGTGTATTACCAAGCAACGAGCGAGATTAGATCTGCCTTATGCTCTGTTCTGGGACTCGTCTCAACTCATGCGAAGTATTGACAGAAGGAGAACTTGGTTTAACGGTGGCTTACGGAGACTTGTTGCTTAGCGATATTCCTGCATGGACAAGGATGCTTCTATCCAAGAACTAAATAAGGGAACTATTCTACCAACCAGTGGGGCAGTATGTTTTTATTGTTTAAATTGTAATTATAATTCGCTATTGGGTTATGCTAGCCGTTGCTGGCAGGCTAAACTTACAAACAGGTGGCAGGATTAAGGCAACCGTCAGTAAAGTTCAGGTAACGATCCTTTAATAAATCAATGGCTTTCGCCAAACATGTGGGGAGGGCTGTTGTACCTCTGGTAACTTCTCAGACTTTCCCCTCGTACCAGCCGTGTAGTATAAGTCTGGCAAATTTTCATATTCCATTTTTTAAATCACGGCATTAATTTTTGTGTGGTGCAGTCTTTATTTGATATCGCTCGAGAAAAATAAGGTTTATCGAAATGCGAGAAAATGTTATAAGGTAAACAAAGGCCTTTACTTAGGACAAATATTCTACTGAAACTGAAAAACGTTGCATTCAAGAAAATCTTGTTAAACTGTAATTATGTTACTTTTTGACATTATCAATGGGGGGGAGATATGGATCTGTTGACTTAAAATGTGAGTGGAAAAAAATCCTGCGTCAAGATCACAAATGTGTGTAGTTTATATCCATACACAATATAAGCTGCGTTTTATAAGTAATAAAAATTGGTTGATCAGATAATTTCTGCACTTTTACGTAACCAGAGCATTTACTTTTGATGCAAGTACAGTTTACATGCAGAAACATAAGAAATACACACATGTAATTATTGTTGGAATTTGGTACTGAATAGAACGTTCTTCTTCATGCTCAAAGACAGGAGTTACTTGTTACTGTCGATAATGTGAAAGTTGTTTATGAATAACAGAAACATGTGTTATATTAGTTTGACGAATGACTCAAGCGATGTTTGATTTACGTTTGTTTTGTGCTTCCTTGTTATACTTTTTTATGATGGAACTTGATTTAGTAGACCCATATGATAAATATGTTTTCCTTACTTTTACAACAGAATCCATCTCTTTCAAGTTACAAATCAACAGTAAAACCTGAACTAAACATTGACAATTTCGATTTCGCTGTAAGTGCTGTTTATTTTTAAATAACAGACAGGAAGATAGCTATGTAGAACAAAAATGTTTCGTAGATTATGCAGCCACCTAAACACCGCAGTTTCTAGATAATGCACTGCTTCCGGTTTCTAGACGAATCTAGTAAGACACTAAACGATTGCGTAAAGAATGTGATCTTCACGAGGTAATATCCTATAGATATGCAACACATCTAACACAAAGGGTATGCGAGTGCGAGTTTAAGACCAAAACTACTAGGAAAACTAATGCAGTCTACTTCTTGGCATATTAAAACTGCCTGCCACACCGCGACTCGAACTCGGGACCTTTCTCGGGAAGGTGCTCTATCGACTTTTATTTTTTTAAATCTAGTTTTGTTCCTTATTGGTCGTTGTACGTGGGTTATTCGAAAAGTAAGGAACGATCGGTCGCGAAATGGAAACCACAATGAAAATCCGATGAACTTTTGCACAGGTATGTTGGGCAGTATCTCTAGTATGCCCGTCGATCGCGTTACGTCGTTCTTTCTAGTTCTGAGGACACAGGGAGCACATAAAGATACCTAGAACAATAGTGTCTTCCGCCAAGTACGAGGGCCTGGTGGGAAATTTCGCCTCAAGCTATGTAACCAACATCACGTAACTGTCATAGGTTTTCTTCCTCAATACAGTTCTCAGCCGCATTCCGCATGGGCCACGAAAATGCTCCTGCTTCGTTTTCAATTGGAAATGTTTGATTACCCACAATACAGCCCGTAATTGTCCTCCTCTAAGTTTCATCTCTGCTCACATGAACCACTGGCAATGAAGACAATATTTTGGCACAGACAACGAGCAGTAGGCCAGAGTAGAGAATTGGCGGAAAGCACTGGCGGCTGCCTTCTATAAGGAGGGTATTGGAAAGTTGGTACAACGCTACGCTGGCCATTGTGGCCGAGTGGTTCTAGGCGCTTCAGTGCGGAAACGCGCCACTGCTACAGTCGCAGGTTCGAGTCGTGCCTCGGGCATGGATGCGTGTGATCTCCTTAGGTTATTTAGCTTTAAGTTGTTCTACGTTAGGGGACTGATGACCTCAGATGTTACGCCCCATAGTGCTTAGAGCCATTTGAACCACAACGCTACCACAAACGTTTAAGTCGGATCGGCGACTATGGAGATGAGTAGCTGGAAGTTGTAGCTAACTGTTGCAAATGAAACAGTTTTGATTTTCTCTGTGGTTCTCATTTCGCGATCTATCGTTCCTTACTTTCCGAATAGCCCTCGTATTCTTTCGGGGGGGACGGACGTCGGAAGGCGCTTGTGCAAGTTCATCGTTGATCCATTACCCCAGTTTTTATATTACGGAGCGCAGCTAACCCTCTGAACGAACACGCTGAGCTACCATGTCGGGTCCGGCTCAGTTATCCAAGCACGACACGCAGCCCCTCCTCACAGCTCTAAGTGCGCCAGTAACTCGTCTCCTACATTCCACAGCAGCTCTCTTGCGAAACTCGCAGAACTAACACTCCCGGAATGAAGGATGTTGCGGAGACATGGTTTGGCCGCAGCCTGGGGGTGTTTCCAGAATGAAATTTTCGCCCTGCAGCGGAGTATGCGCTGTTACGAAATTTCCTTACTGATGAGAGTCTACGGTAGCCTACGAAGGTTTGCAGCTGTAATAAATGCTATTAATGACTGTACTCGGCTATCTGTAATTGCCCAGCAATCATATTGAGACCTTCTACCTTCGTCTCCTTAAAGTTGTTGAATCCACTCTAAACGTTAAGGATACATCTACATCTACATGACTACTCTGCAAATCACATGTAAGTGCCTCGCAGGGGGTTCGTCGAAACACATTCACAATTCTCTATTATTACAAAGAACGAACATCTATATCTTTCCGTACGAGCTGTGATTTCCCTTATTTTATCATGGTGAACATTTCTCCCTTTGTTGGCCGAAGTCAACAAAATTTTTGGCACTCAAAGGAGTAAGTTGGTGACTAAAATTTCCTCATAGGATTCCCCCGCAATGAAAAACGCCTTTCTTTAAATGATCTCCACCCCAAATACTGTGTCATTTCAGTGACACTCTCACCCATATTTCGCGATAATAGTAAAAGTGCTTACCTTCTTTGAACTTTCTAGATGTAGTCCGTCAATCCTGTGTGGTAAGGATCCTGCACCGAGCAGCAATATTGTAAAAGAGGATGGACAAGCATAATGTAGGCACTCTCCTTAGTAGATCTGTTACATTTTCTGTCTTGACAATAAAACGCAGTGTTTCGTTAGCTTTCCCCACAATATTTTCTATGTGTTTCTTCCAATGTAAGTTGTTCCTAACTGTAATTCCTGGGTATTTAGTTGAATTTGCGGCCTTTAGATTTGACTGATTTATCGTGTAACCGAAGTTTAACAGATTCCTTTTAGTACTCATGTGGATGACCTCACACTTTTCGTTAATTAGGACCAACTGCCAATTTTCGCACCATACAGATATCTTCTCTAAACCGTTTTGCAATTTGTTTTGATCTTCTGATGACTTTACTAGTCCATAAACGACAGCTTCATCTGAAAACAACCTAAGACGGCTGTTCAGATTGTCTTCCAAATAATTTACATAGATAAGGAACTTCAAAGAGCCTATAATACTACCATACTACGTCCGAAATGACTTCTGGTTTACTCGATGACTTTCCGTCAGTTACTACGAACTGTCTCTCTGTGACAGAAAATTACGAATCCAGTCATGTAACTGAGACGATATTCCATAAGCACGCAGTTTCATTTCAAGCCGCTTGTGTGGTATAGTGTCAAAAGCCTTCCGGAAATCCAGAAATAAGGAATCAATCTGATATCCCATGTCAATAGCACTTAACACTTCATGAGAGTAAAGAGCTAGCTTTGTTACACAAGAACGATGTTGACTATATGTCAATAGACCGTTTTCTTCGAGGTTCAAACGCAATATACGTTCCAAAATCCTGCTCCATATCGACATCAATGATGTGGGCCTGTAATATAGTGGATTACTCTTACAACATTTATTGAACATTGGTGGTCCGGTGCAACTATCCAGTCTTTGGGTACGGTCTTTCGTGGAGCGACGGTTCTATATGATTGTTAAGTATGGAGCTATTACATCATTGTACTCAGAAAGGAACCTAATTGGTATACAGTCTTGACCAGAAGACTTGCTGTTATTCAATGATTTATGTTGCATCACTACTCCGAGGATATTTACTTCTACGTTCTTGATTCGACTATTTACTTCGTCTTCTTTGTCAAGAAATTTCGGAAGGCTGTGTTTAGTAACTCTGCTTTGGCAGTAAAGTACTCTATAGTATCTCCGTTGCTATCTCGCAAACAGACTGTGCCTACCTTATGTCCACCGTATTCTTCTATGGAGAACACCGATTCTGTATGTACTTGTTCAAGATCTACGTGCTACCAAGTGAGTAACATATTCTACGTCATACACACTCTGTTAATTTGCTAAATCAGATGACATATGACTGCTGAGCACTTCACTAGTCTCGAGCAGTTTGGTGCAATCACCCGAATCTGCTGTTAGCAAATCGTCTGCTGCATTTCCTACAAGCAGCAGCAGCGTTTCCTTTACACAACCTGTTCACCAGTACCATATCGGCATACTCATTAGTTGCAGACATGTACGACACTCTTAAGCGGTGCAGTGTAACTGGTCAACTGCCCATGTTCACAATCACAGTTAAAACAACGCAGCCATGTAAAGTGAAGTACAACTTTACCACTTAAACTTCAGATCAAAAATGACAATTGATACATAAACCCACAGCAACTACAGTACTAATGCTCGAAGTGCAAACTTATTTCACACATGTCTGATGACGATGTTTTGTACGGGAAGGTGCCATCATTAATTGATTTTAGTAGCACACGAGATGACTTACAGAAAATTTCTAGTTGACGTGATGAACTGCAGGAATCTCGAAATGTAGAGAACCTTAAGTTAATGGAGATGAGTAAAAAGAAATTCGAATACATAATTAGAAGTTTCCTGCTTGACACAGACACGACGGTTACATACCTGGGCGCAAAGTTTCAAAGCGGTATGAAATGGCACTACCATGTAGGGATTGTAGTAGCGAAGGCAAATGGTCGACACTCGTTTATTGGTAGAATTTTAGGAAAGTGTGGTTCATCTGTAAAGAAGACCGCTTATTATACAACACTAGTGTGACCATGTCTTGGGTACAGATCGAGTGTCTGCGATCCCAATTACTTTGGATGAAACGAAGGCATGGAAACAATTCAGAGACGTGGTGCTACATTTGTTACTGACAGCTGCGATCAACACGCAGGTGATACGGACTTGCTTCATGAAGTATAATGGTAATCCCTGGAGGCAACACAATGTTCTTCCGGGAAACCTTATCAAGAAAATTTAGAGAACTGGCATTTGAAGTTGGCTGCTGAACGATCCTACTGCTGACAAGGGTATATTTCGATTAACGCACACGAAGATAAGAGAAATTACAGCCTGTACGGAGGCACATTTTCAGTCGCATTTCCCTCGCTCTGTTTGTGAGTGGAACAGGAGAGGGAATTACTGATTGTAGTAAAAGTATCCTCCACCATGCGATATAGGCAGCTTACGGAGTATGAATGTAGAATTACTACCTTCTGATACCTTTACCATTCCTCATGATATAACCCTGTATAAGGGTTTCCAGGTAAATACTTTCTTTTTACGGTATTCTCCCATTCTTCCTTCCATTCCATTTATTTTACCCAGTGGTGTAGCGGTGTCTATTACACTGAACACGTATTCATAATGATCGGGTTTCAAATCCATGTCGGAATATCAATATTTAAGTTATTCTTTATTTAATAAATCTAGCGAGCAGCAGGATGAATTCCGGCAACACTTAAGTTATTCTTTGTTTACATAAATCTAGCGAGCATCAGGATGAATTCCGGCGACGTCTTCCGCCATTGTTATACGACTGAGCTAGATGTTCTATCTCTGAAAACTAAGATGTGGAGGGCAATTGCATATTGTGACGCTCCACTTCCATTTCCCCTGCTCCAACCCGTTGCTGTTGTTGAACCTTATTCATTTATTTGCGAAACTTCACTGTAGAAGACCGTCAGCTGCTCATTTCTATGCTCAGTGCTGCCGGTTTAGGTCAGAAAACCGTTGTCTAACCGAATCAAAATGTAACAGCTTGTCTCTACAAAATTTGAAGTGAACAACTTCGACGTAGGAACAAAAACAAAGCTTCTGTTATAATAAATAGTTTCCAGAAGACATAAATATATGACCGAGCGAGGTGGCGCAGTGGTTAGACACTGGACTCGCATTCGGAAGGACGACGGTTCAATCCCGCGTCCGGCCATCCTGATTTAGGTTTTCCGTGATTTCCCTAAATCGCTCCAGGCAAATGCCGGGATGGTTCCTTTCAAAGGGCACGGCCGCCTTCCTTCCCCGTCCTTCCCTCATCTGATGAGACCGATGACCTCGATGTCTGGTCTCCTTCCCCAAAACAACCAACCAACCAACCAACATAAATATGTAGGAGATTATTTACTGCAATAGTAGCTACGTTTTCTTGTATACATCAAACTTGTTCACTTCAAATGGTGTAGGAAGAAGCTGGTTACGCTCTGCTTTGGCTTAACATTGTTGCAATGACCTAAACCGGTAGCACTCAGCATAAAAAACCATCTAAAAGTAATCTACAGTGAAGTTTCACAATTATTTCACAGCTGTAAAGCCTCACATCATCACAAACCCTTATTCATTTACCCCAAATCAGCTTCTGCAATGGTGGTGTACGTATGCTTCAGGTAAAATGGAAGGAAAGAAGCTTATTTCTTGAAAATTTGTTCGTCACCAATATTCGTCTGATGAGCTTATGTGATGTTGGCTGCTTGACATCTTCATTGGAACTTAGATTCCGAGTTCGATAACACTGGTCAACAGTGAAAATCCTCCTCACATAAAACTACCCATTTTGTACTAATTTGAGGGAGCTGATAACGAATATGGCATTAGTTTTTTAAGACTGCTTCGGGTTTTTAAGAAATATGTTATCACCGAATATTCCCAAGTGCCGAAAATAAGGATTCATGACAACTGCAGTTGTCTGCTTACTTAGTAATTATCCATAGTTAGGAGGTCAGCTACATCACTATGCTTATCGCTGGCCGTATAAGAAACATCAACAACCTCATCAGTCTGCAAATTAGTAGTTTTGTCACTAAATCTGGTGGATTTTTGGTATTCTTCAGCGAGAAAAAGTTTCCTAATTTTACATTCCTCATATGGTTATTTAGGTGGTTTGCAAGCTACTGCTAGTTACATTGAGAACACAAAAGCTAGCGCATATTTTGGCCAGCGTTTGGTAGTTTGTTTGAAATTAACTACCAACACTGAATATCATGCTTTAGTTTGTATCAAAAATTTTTCCAGGGAAAATGTGTGGTGTTAAATTTTTGCTTAGTTACAATTTGCATTTGGTCATAGTGAGGTATTGGGCGACTGTGTAGTGCTATATGCTTATCGTTAGCTGAAGTGACTAATTTGAAATATATCGTTGGAAATATATCGCCGAAATGTGTTAACAGTGAACAGAAAATAATGACTGCGATCACGTGACGCTTGACTATCAAACAAGTAAAATTTTGCTTATCAAAAGAAGGCTTTCCAAAACTTCGAAGTCTGCAGTGATCGTTATCAGAATTTGCACTCGCCATTGTGATCATGGTGACATACTGGGTGAGTGTGTGGTGTTTCTTTATCCATACTGACCAGAAACGTGTCGCCTAAGTCTGTGAACAGTACGGACAAATTTTGTTATCCAGAATGAGATTTTCACTCTGCAGCGGAGTGTGCGCTGATATGAAACTTCCTGGCAGATTAAAACTGTGTGCCCGACCGAGACTCCAACTCGGGACCTTTGCCTTTCGCGGGCAAGTGCTCTGGTAGAGCCCGCGAAAGGCAAAGGTCCCGAGTTCGAGTCTCGGTCGGGCACACAGTTTTAATCTGCCAGGAAGTTTCAAATTTTGTTATGTTTACGGTGAGGTAATATTTGTGAATGAAAAAAAATATATATCACGTGATGCTTGATTTGGTTGTAATTGGAAATTTGTGGTAAGTTCCTATGAGACCAAACTCTGAGGTCATCGGTCCCTAGACTTAAACACTACTTAATCTAACTTAAACTAGCTTACGCAAATGACAACACACACACCCATGCCGGGGGAGGACTCGAACATCCGATGGGGGAAGCCGCGCGAACCGTGCAAGGTGAATTAGACAGCGCGGCTGATTTTGGTTGTAAAGTGGGTGATATGGACAATAAGTGGGCGTCACACGTTTGTTGAAATAGGTGTCCCACAAACTGGCTACATGGAAAAAGACCAAGCATGCTGTTTGTTGCTCCAGGGTATGAGGAGAGCCGACCGATCAGTCGACAAACTGCTGTTTTTGCATGATTCTCCAATGAAGAGCACCCAATTTCCCTTCAGCTACTGATCCTCTGCATCATTGTGCAGAACAATCTGTTCCGAAACCTCCCACATCTTATTTCAGTAGTTCATGCGAGGAAGAGCAAGAACCAACCAAATGCGGCGCGGGTGTGACAGATGCTGTTGTAGATTCGTCGTCTTCCACTGATCCTAGGTTCAAGGCGAACATCTCGTCATCTACTCGCCATGAAATCACTCAACATGAATTAAAAAATCTTATGAGAGACCTGCGTCTGTCAAAAAGTGGCGCAGTGTTGCTGGCATCTAGACTCTAGCAATAGAGAGTTCTTGTTAAGAATGTAAAGGTATATGTTCTACAGACACTTCAAAATACTCTGGAAGATTCTTTTTCAGTGGGAGTGATCTAGTGTTCTGTAAAAACGTAACTGGTCTTATGATTAAACTTGACATAGAACATAGCCCCAATGGCTGGTGACTGTTCATAGAAGCATCAAAACTAAGTCTGAAATCAGTATTAGTGAACAGTGGAAATGCGTTGCCATCAATTTCAATCGGTTGTGCAGTACACGGGAAGGAGGCATATGCCAACATGGAAAAACCGTTGATAGTACACTCATGTGCAAAAAATACATAACACCTTGAATGACTAGAGTGGGACCATCATATTCACAGGACACGTACATCAGTATGTTCTGCGGAAATGATTAACATTTCAGTTTCCTCGGTTCAGTATGTGTCCTGTTGCCTAGTAGGCACAGGTTCCGCCTATCGAGGCGTATAAGGCGTGAATGACGCCCTGTGGTGTAGCCATCTATGCTGAATTCACCTGGTTTCATCAGTGGTGCTTAGCATTGGGTCACAACACTGCACCCGGCTTCCCACCATAACCCCCACATTTGCGACTGGTGACAGGTGAGGTGACGTAGCGGGCCAGGACATCCTGCGACACCAGAAGGACGCGTTCGTGGTCATGCATTGTCTTGCTGAAAAATATCTTGAGTGTTATGTAGAATGAATATGGCAACGGTTCGCAGGATGCCTTTCACAGAGCTGACAATGGTGTCAGTGCCCTGGACACGCACCATCTGTGATTTGTTGTTGTGCCCAAAATCACCCAACACCATAAGGTCTTGAGTTGGCGCTGTGTGTCTTGTGCGAATGCAGTCACTGTGTTGCCAGTCCCTCTATCTAAGGCGAACCAAAATGTGGCCATCTATTTCAAAGAAACAGAACCTGGATTCGTCCAAAACCACTATCTGGCGCCTTTCCTATACCCAGTGACCTCGTTCTATATGCCACGGCCGTCTAGCAGGTTTCTGCACATTCGCCTAAGGTAGCACATGCCGTAGTAAACTGTCACCCCTGATAGTGTACGATATGTTCCACTCTTCCATCAGAGCCGAGGAGTATGCAGATCCGCCCAGCAAGGCTATTCGGATGATGTGTCGATCTTCTCAGGGGCTGGTCTGGGTGCTGCGACCTGACTCATCTCGTCATGTGCTAGGCTTTCCGTGAACCATTCTGCACACACTCGTTGCACTGCTTAAGTATTTGGTCGTACGCGATCAGCAGTTTGCCGGATGGATGCATCGCACATTGTTTCGTACCAATAATGCACCCTCTATCAAGCTCACTGATTTGACGGTACGTTCGCGCATGCGTCTGCGAGTAATCCTGCACGTCTGCTCAAGTCTCACTTATCCATTTCCTTCGGTTTATAGCGACAACGAGAGCCGCAGGCACATTTAGGTAGTGTTGCACCGACATATCGATTTTGACTTTGAACGCGTGGGCCGACATGGTTCAAATGTTAATAATTTCTGCAGAACATACTAACGTACATGTCATGTGAATATGAATGTCTTGCCTCCAGTCGTTCAAGGTGTATCTATTTTAGTGAATACAACTGGAATATCTGTGGTGACTTCAAAGCTCTGGCAGTACTTCTTGGCCTGTAGCTCGGCCACAAAAAATTTTGCTGTTTTCTGTGCAAATAGGTTTATCGAGAACTTTATTAAGAGTGTGAACCAAGACAAAGACGCAACTTAAATCAGAGTAAATTTACACGAATTACTGGAAGTAAAATCAGGAAGGGAATATTTGTTCGAACCCAAACTCCCATGATCCTGAATCTGATGCACTGTTACAAGATAAAGAGAAGACAGCATGGAATTCTTTCCCAGACTTCGTCACAAAATTCTTGGGAAACTTCCTGGCACAGAATATAAGGACGTAGTGAAGCACCTTATATCATCGTAAAAAGCAGTGGGCAGCCATATGTCTCTGAAAATACTTATATTACACCCCACTTAGACTTCTTCCCAGAAAATTGATGAGCCGTCAGCGATGAACAAGCGGAGCATTTTCACCAATTCATACCGACAAAGAGAAAACGATATCAGGGCGTTGGAGCAAGTCTAAACTGGCTCATTATTGCTCGACGATCTCTGGAGATGTTCCAAATCCACAATACAAGGGAAAGGTAAAAAGGAGCCGTTTTTAACATCCAAGTAAGTTATGTTCTTATCACTTCGACTGTGTGCACTCCTGTTTATTTCTCATTAAGACTAGATAGCACTAACCCTTTATCTCCTTAAACTCGTACCATTTTCTTGTCTTTTTCGTATTTAGCATCATCGATTTTATAATAAAATTCAATTTACATTTCTGGAACATGAAAAATGGCAAATATTGTTGTTCAGTGTTGTTGGTGACCTGCAGAACTTGCCTGAAAATGGGACTGAAACATGCTCAAATTGACATCATGTATTTAAGACACATTAAAAAACAAAATTGTGGAGGTAAGTGTATTTGAGACGAAGAATCGAATATTAAAATGGCTGCATGATCCTAAGGAAAATGCACTATCTAGCTGTGGCGTAATGTATCAATGGCCACCTGCGTTGTTTTGTGGTCAGCGGGCTACAGTGCCACACGAGGGACCCAGAATTCGCTTGCCGGTACTGTCAGGGACTTTTTCCTCTGTTGGAGGGCTGCTACAGGGTGCACTCAGCAGTGTGATGACAACTAAGGGGCTACTCAACCGAATAGTAGCATTTAGAAGGTGCAGATACCCGGCAACGGCGGGAGAGTGGTGTACCGACTGCATGCCCGGCAAACCACGTTCGATGGCGCCACTGGCCGAGGATGAAACGACGGTCGGTCGAACCTGAGGGGCTTCTCTAGCGCCATAATGGGGAACTTCATCTTTTACAATGTATCAATATTGTAAATGCCGTTGGTGTGAGGAAAAATAATTGTGCTCCAACGTGACGTTTTAGGGGTTCGACATTTTATCAGAGATTGTTCACAGAATTTATGGAGAACCAGGATGTAGAAACCTCATCGCTGACCAGTTAGACCTAACAAATTACCTGGTAGCAACCACAGAAACAACTGTGTACTGTACGTAATAATCTTAAGACATACATATCATCTAAGACAGAGAGGATTTTATTTGTAATTCAGAATGCTGGTTTGTCACAGAACAATTGACTTCGTCCATTTTGAAGTTAAAATCTTCCATATTCTGAGATCGTGTCATAGACTCTGGTTAGCTGAACCGGGGAAACAGAACATCCCCAAGAAGATACCAGCAGAAGGATCGAAGCGTAGATTGTGTAAATGAAGAGGACTGTGACCCGACCTACCAAACTACAAGATTTTTCTTTCGCTAATATTGGTCAAAATAGCCTGCAAATTTATAAAAACAGAGCATTTCACTTGAATGGTCCTGTTGCTGCTCAGAGGCCGCGTCAATTGGCAAACGACTTCGGTTTTAGGTCTGCGAAGGAGTGAGTGAAGGTTTTACGGACTGGTTAATTATTGTACATTCACTTCTATGTTCCACAGAGAACCTTACGGTGTGTGGGGGGAGTACTTCGTGTATCATTGCGGTCTCCCTCTTTATTTCACCAGTCCTGAATCATCCGTGGGAAGAGCGACCGATGATAAGTTTTAGCACGAATTCCTCTGGTGATCTGTCACAAACGCTTGGGAAACTGTTTATGAGAGGAAGTAATCTCACAGTGTTCTCTTTGCACCAACAAATATTTAATTTTGATGAAATTTTGGGTTTCTGCTACGATTGTTTTTAGTAATCCAAATCGTGATTGGACTATTTTTAGCTATAGACTATACCTCTTTTATCGTAATTTCTCAGACATTTCGACACTAAACTTCTCCGTGATATAAATTTCTCTTTAGCGTCCGTCGATGTAGTTGAATGTGAATCTCCGCCTTCACGCTTTCATGCTTACTAAGCGATCTCGTAAGTAAACGTGTTGAAACTTCCTGGCGCATTAAAACTGTGTGCCAGACCGAGACTCGAACTCAGGACCTTTGCCTTTCGCGTGCAAGTGCTCTATCATCTGAGCTACCAAAGCACGACTCACGCCCCGTCCTCTTAGCTTTACTTTTGCCAGTACCTCGTCTCCTACTTTCCAAACTTTACAGAAGCTCTCCTTCGAACGTTGCAGAACTAGAACTCCTGAAGGAAAGGATACTGCGCGGTTCTACGCGCTTCAGTCCGGAACCGCGCTGCTGCTACGGTCGCAGGTTCGAATCCTGCCTCGGGCATGGATGTGTGTGGTGTCCTTAGGTTAGTTAGGTTTAAGTACTTCTAAGTTATAGGGGACTGATGACTTCAGATGTTAAGTCCCATAGTGCTCAGAGCCATTTTAACCATTTTTTTTGAAAGGATACTGGGGAGACATGGCGCCGGCATGGTAGCTCAGCGTGTTCGGTCAGAGTGTTAGCTGCCCTCTGTAATAAAAAAACTGAGTTAATCGATCAACAACGAACTTAAACGGATGTTCAAAAATGGCTTTGAGCACTATAGGTCATCAGTCCCCTAGAACTTAAAACTACTTAAACCTAACTAACCTAAAGACATCACACACCTCCATGCCCGAGGCAGGATTCGAACCTGCGACCGAAGCGGTCGCGCGGTTCCAGACTGTAGCGCCTAGAACCGCTAGGCCACACTGGCAGGCTAAACGGATGTCTTACGACGTCCGCCCGAGCAGATGCAACGAACAAAAGCCAAAGGCAAAGGTCCCGACACTCCGCTGCAGAGTGAAAATCTCATTTTGGAAGTTAACATGTACATTTTCCTTGGATATTCCTTACTTTTAGGGTCGGGATTGGTGCAGAATAGATCGTAAGACGCGTTTCACGTAACCTTGTCATGGATTCCTCTCTTGTGTCAGTTCCTTTCTGAGTGTTGTACTTACAACCATATTCTCTACCTCCTCTATTAATCCTACGTATCACGAGTCCCAGATTGACGAAAAAACCTCGAAAATCAATAGAACGAGAGTTTCGTAAGACACCGCTGTCTACTGGCAGTGAAGAAATGTTTACGTGACGTCTTTATGACCACTGAACATTGTTAAGGATGTGTACCACTTCCTCCAAGTTTGATTCGGATCGCAAATACGAAAACACTTTGTTACGATAACATTCTAGACAGATACGAGCTTCCAATTACATTAAATCGGCATACATGTACCTTCGAGAAAGAACCAGATGCACCGAAGAGGGGAGGACGCTGTGGAATCCGTATGCGACGTTACGAGGGTTTCACGGGGGCGCTCGTGCCTGCCACATAAGCAAGTGCGGCAGTAACCTACAGTAACGCAATGGTTATCAGCGCCGTAATCTCCATAAGAATAACATTGCCGGAAGTGAGTTTTGGCGTTGTTGGCGGCAAAGATCTGGGTGTTTCTTTTCTCAGGGCTTACGAGAATTGTGTCTGGAGTCAATCTGGCGAGTACAGACGATTGTAATGGGTGTATGTGCGCACGATGGCGAAAAGGGAAAGTGTGAAACCCAACACCGGGACATTACCTACTTTTCTCATAAAGCTCCAAGGGACTTTAGCTACACCTCGTTTTGTGAGGTCATTCTACATAAAGGAGTTGAGCAAAAACACGGAAACACGGCGAGAAGTGCCCGCCTGAACATAAATGCAGATACTGGCCAAGCCTGCAGGTTGCACTGCTGTATTTGATGAGGAGAGTCACCTGTGCGACGTCCTCAGTACGATTCAAGTATCCGTCGTGGTCAGAACAGTGTCCTGTGTAGACGTGAGTGCGTTCGTACGTGACGAACTGTGGCTGTTCGCATGTTGGGTGCTTCCGTAACCAAGGCAGCTGAAGCGTTTGCAGTTTCAAGAGGCACTGTATCGAAGATCTGTACCACATACAAGGAAGGCGGGAAAACATCATCCGGTAAATCTCAACGCGGAAGAGAGTCTGCGTTGACTGATAGTGACGCAAGATTGTTTGAAGAGGGTTGTGACGACTTATAAGTGGACGGACGGTGTCACAGACACTCCAGAACTTGCGAGCTCTGTCAGCACCGAAACAGTACGAAGGGTAATCCATAAGCAGCGAATTACACAGCGGGCTGGAATTTCATAACCACGCACGTCACTTAGGAAGCAGACGTGGTGCCGAAGGCAGAAAACGTGGATGATGCAGCAATGAAACACCGTCATTTGTTCCAAGCTTTTGGTATACTTTACGTCGCAGGAGTGAAATGGCAGGGATTAGGCGATGATTTGGGAAGCCATGTCGTGGTAATCCATGGGAACCAAGGCTCCTCAGCATGGCCGCATTGCTTCCGAGGATTTTGTCGTCATTTTGGCCGATAAGGTCCATTCCACAGTATAGTGTTTGCGCTGCAATGTTCATATTGTTTTACAAGACGACAGGGCCATTTTCACACAGCTCGCATCGTCCAGGATGGTTAGTGAAAGTGTGGATGAGGCGTCGCACTTTTGCTGGTCACCAATAATGTGCAACATTCGTGACCTCCTTTGGAGAGAAGGGTGCATGATCCATAATCACATCCATCATCCTTACCTTAACTTGCCACTATTTGCAGCCAATACATAGAAAGACAGCTCCTTTATCATATAGCTACAATAGTATAGCATGTCAGAAACTGGAAGCAGTTATTCCATAAATTATCTGGGAGTAGGCATTAGGCGTGATTTCAAATGGAATGACCATATAAAAATAGTCGTCGGTAAAGCATATGCCAGACTGAGATTCATTGGAAGAATCCTAAGGAAATGCAATGCAAAAACAAAGGAAGTACGTTGCACTACACTTGTTCGCCCACTGCTTGAATACTGTTCGCGATCCGTACCAGTTAGGGTTGATTGAAGAGATCGAGAAGATCCAACGGAGAGCAGCGCGCTTCGTTACAGGATCATTTAGTAGTCGCGAAAGTGTTACGAAGATGATAGATGAAATTCAGTGGAAGACTCTGCAAGGGAGACGCTCAGTAGCTCTGTAAGGGCTTTTGTTGAAGTTTCGAGAACATACCTCCACCGAGGAGTCAAGCAGTATATCGCTCCCTCCTACGTTTATCTCGCGAAGAGACCGTGAGGATAAAATCAGAGAGATTAGAGCCCACACAGAGGCGTACCGACAATCTTTCTTTCCACGAACAATACGAGATTGGAATAGAGGGGAAAACCGATAGAGGTACTCAAAGTACCCTCCTCCACACACCGTCAGATGGCTTGCGGAGTATGGCTGTATATGTAGGAGTAGATGTATTTTCCAGAACGGATAGTACAAGATTTTCTTCAAAACCATATACAACCCGGAACGAGTGGAAGTTGTCTTAAATTCCAACGGGTTTCGTAGATAACGTAATTTGTTGTTTCCACATTTTTATCCACCCCCTGTAACTCTGTACGCACACTCCCATAAATACACACAGCTCCAGGGTAACGATGCGAAGGTTTAACCCGGGGCCCAGGCACAAAGTCTCTTGATTATCAACTACAGGCCACTTCTCCTCCATTTGCCACCCAGGTACTGGTGACGACAATTTCTGTCATCATCAGAATTCGAACCAGACAACCTACAGTGAATGATATCTTCTACGCTAATATAAACGATGTTCCAAACTACAAGTATCCTTGCGCTCACGTATGATAATATGGCAGCAGCTCTTTCGCATACTTGGTAGAACAGATCAATAATGTATATTACGTAACGACTTCTGGTAGGATGGGTGAAATGCTACTTATCTATTCCGGAGGGTATGCGCTGCAGCGCAGAAATTGCTGTGCATAACGAAATCCGATACCGGGTCCCCGCGATTTGCGTATATTGGACTCCACAATGGGGCTACGGGGGCGGGGGAGAGGGTTTAGCATACGAATAAGAGCAGGGCTGCCACTGCTGAACCACGTGCTGTACTGGTCCGCCACTCTCATATTACAAACAGACTGCGTGACGTGATGGGGAAGATCATTTGTTTATTGATGTTGATGGTAGAATTTGTTATTGAGTAGTATCCATCCTTGCTCCAAATGACAGAACTCATTAGTACTCATAATTCAGAAACTTCTCAGGCATCTAGAACTCGTACAGAAAGCTTCTTTCTTTCGCCGTTTCCATAAATCATAAAGCCTTATTTACAATGGCCTTCCCAAAGGATTCTTCAGAAGCGCTGTCGCCCTTTGTGAAACTGTATTTTGAAATTTCATTGAAGTACTACGATAACCGTGAAGCATAACTCTTTCCATTTTTGTAATACACGGGCTGGTGTCACTATTTTCTCTGAAGTTTTTCTTGTGCTTGGTGTTGAAAATTCCGACCCAGTCTAGTAGGTACCATACTTTTGACGATCCGGAAAAAGACTTTCGTTGAGTTGAGATTGTGACTAATAACAGTGGCACTAAACAGTGTGAGATTTATTTAAAGACGCCATGGCTGTTAGCTTTTCTGATAGTATGATTATTACGTGATTAATTCTGCTGTTTTGTGCACTGAATCACATTTTTGTACCACCATACGTCTCATGCGAACAAGGTTTCATTCATTTGTGGATTTCTCAATGGTTAAATAATTAATAAAATATTAAACTAAAATGCTCAATGGAATTTCGGCTACGGAAGTTGTTATATCTGAATAGTAATTTGATCAATGCTACTTACTTCTACGGGAGTCACCATTAGTTGAATAACGAGGATTGTAATGGATGTCCGTGATCTGCCAGAAGTAACCTGCAACAAAAAATTCGTGAACTAAAGCAGTGTGCATACGAAGCATGTGTAAGTTTAATTTACTTACAGGAATCATATTCCTTTGGCGTACATTAAACATTGCTTGGTTTACAATGAACTTCATGTGCCATATTTTCTGACTATTACCACAAGGTATACATGTGGCGTAACGTTCCCGAAACAGCAAAACTACCATTTAACTGTTTTTATGGTCTGATGATTCGTGGTTGATTTTCTCATAAAGCAGAAAGAGCTAGCAAGTCAGACGGAGGAAAAGTGTTACCAGGTGCAAACGCAGTGTCAGGTGATATACATTTTTAAATACACATGAATGTGAATAATGTGGTGTCCGCAGACCAGTTTAGTTCAGTTATTGATACACCAATCACAGATTATACCTGACATAACTGCCAATATTACTTCATTTATTAAATTTATTTATATTATTTTAAAAATATTTAATTGCGAAAGCATTTTGGACGTTGAGTCTCTGAAAATTTGTATTTAGCTTTTCGGTTGGAAATAAGAAAATACGTGTTCCAATTTTTCCCGTAATTCAACCTCTGAGAAGGAGAAATAAAATATACTTTAGTTATATTAAAACATTTCTAAATTCATAGGTGCTCCGATTGAAAGGTGTGTAATACATGCATGTAATCTTTTGCAACTACAGTTTAATCTGTACATCGAGGATCCAATGACGGAAATAAAGGAAAGGTTCAACAATAGGATTAAAAAAGGTGAACGGATATCGATGAGAAGATTCGCTAATGACATTGCTATACTTAGTGGAAGTGAAGAACATGTTGAATGAAATGAACGGTCTAATTAGCGCAGAATATGGTTTGAGAGTAAATCGATAGAAGATGAGAGGTATCAGTAATGTGAACAGCGAGAAACTTAAAAATCGGAACTAGTGATCACGAAGTAGCACAACTTAAAGAATTCTGGTACCTAGGCATCGAAATAACCCATGACAGAAGGAGCAAGGAGGGCATGAAAAGCAAACCGGCACTGTCAAAACGGACATTCCCGTCCAAGAGAAATCTACTAGTTCGAAACACAGGCCTTAATTTGAGGCAGAAGTTTCTGAGAACGTTTGGAGCGCAGCATTGTATGGTTGTGAAACACTGACTGCGGGAGAAACGCAACAGAAGACAATAGAAGCATTTGAGATGTCGTGTGGCAGAAGATTGTTGAGAATTAGGTCCTCTTATATGGTAAGAAATGAGGAAGGTCGCCGCAGAATCGGCGAGGAAAGGAATATATGCAAAAACTGACAAGAAGAGGGTGCAGGATGATAGGACATCTGTTAGGACATCAGAGAGTAACTTACATGGTTCTTGAGTGAGCGGTAGAGTGTAAAAACTATAGACGAACAGTGAGGTATAGTGGGTAAAAGCTACAGAGGAAGACGGACATTGGAATAAACGAAGCAAATATTTGAGGAAGTTGGTTGCCAGTGGTAATCTGAGATGAAAAGGCTGAAACAAGAGAAGAATTTGTGACGGGCCCCATTAAACCAGTCAGATGACTGATGACGCAAAAATGGAGAAACTATGAGAATTGGTGTTGAGTTCAAAAGATATACGTGTTAGCGGATGAAAGTTTCTCAGCAAATATCACCACAAGAAATCAAAAGGCCGAATTATCAAAGACCTCCGATTATAGCCACCAGAATCGCCTTTTGGTCAGAAGTATGTATGTAAAATCCCATGCTTCTATAGCCCTAATTAGTGTGGAATGTTTACAAGAGAATTTTTTTCATAATGCGGGACCACAGTCATAATATATTTCTTTAAAGTCAGTACCACCATTACACTGTTGTTTATTTACAGTGTTACAGTTACACTCACACAATCATGACTTCGGTTTGAAAGTGCCATTATCAAGTGTTTTAAATGTTATAAATTGCCTTAGATAGCACACTGTAGTATTAAAATACATTTTAAACACTTGATAATGGCACTTTGAAACCGAAATCATGATTGTGTAAGTGTAAATGGAACACTGTAAATAAACAACAGTCTAATGGCGGTGCTTACTTTAAATGAGTTTACACGATGTTGCAATTTGTGAATAACATAAAAATTCGATCAAAGGAATACAAAAAAAAGCCTGTGCACGCCACACGGTCTACCCCCGCAAAGCAATGAGAACTAAGCTAAATTAATACTGTCGTAATAAATGTCATTCCAATATGTGAAATCTATTAACCATGTAAGTAAGGTGTCTAATGTTAAATCTTTTGTATAAAATGTGCTATTATTGTAAAACTGCACTAAGTACTACACGTAGTGCCTAGTGCCCAGTATACCCGTACTATGATATTTTAATTTTTTTATCACCTGTGGTCTAGGGGTAGCGTCTTTGATTGGTAATCAAAACTTCCTCTGTCTCGGGTTCGAAACCGGCCACCGTTTAAAGTTTGGTTAATAATCAGCATTGGCGGCCGAAGGCGGAGGAGCGGACAAAGGTTCAGGGCACTCTTGTCGTAGGGGTGGGAAACAGCCCATAAAGGCGTAAGAACAGCAATGATCAATGGCAAGAGGACACAGACGGCAATGGAAACCACTGCATTACAACACGTAACGTGTATCCATAGGACATGTGACCTGAACTGTAAAAGTGTGATGATGATCTCTCCATTGGCAAGAGATTCCGAAATAGGCTCCATTCCGATCTCCGAGAGGCGACTGCCTAGGGGGGGGGGGGGGGGGGGAGGAGGTGACCATGAGAAAATGATTGAATGGCCAACGACAGAATACAGTTCTACGAGTCGTGGCGTTTAATGTCAGAAGCTTGATCGTGGTAGCGTATTAAAAGGGAAATGGAAAGGCTCAATCCAGATATAATACGTGGCAGTGAAGTGAAATGAACAGAAGACAAGGATTTCTAGTCAGATGGGTATAGGGTAATATCACTAGCAGCAGAAAATGGTATAACAGGAGTGGGATTCGTTATGAATAGGAAGGTAAGGCATAGAGTGTTTTCCTGTGAACAGTTTAGTGACAGGGTTGTTCTTATGAGAATCGACAGCAAACCAACATCGCCAATGATAGTTCATACATGCTAACGTCGCAAGCTGAAGATGAAGAGACAGAGAAAGAATATAACGATATTGAAAGGGTAATACAGTCCGTAAAGGGAGATGAGAATCTAAGTCATTTGGGAATGGAAGGCAGTTTTAGAGGAAGAAGAAAAGCTTACAGGAGAATATGTGTGTGGGTCCGGGGATGGGAGAGGAGAGAGAGACTAAATGAATTCTGTAATAAATTTCAGGTAGTAATAGCGAATACTCTGTTCAAGAATCACAAAATGAGGAGGTACGCATGGAAAAGGCCGGATGCTACGGGAAGATATCAGTTGAATTACATCATGGTCAGACATGGTTTTCGAAATCAGATACGTAATTGTAAGGCGTATCCAGAAGTAGATTGACACGTATCACAGTGTAGCAGTGATGAAGAGTAGGTTGGAGTTTAAGCGATTAGTCACGAATAATCAATACGCCAAGAATGAATTCTCTAACGCTATAGGTACATCAACAAGTAATAGCTCAGTAGGAAGTCACAAAAGTTGGAAAGGAAAACATAGGTACAAAGAGGGTAACTGCGAAGAAACCATGGGTAATAGAAGGAATACTTCAACTGATCGATGAAAGAGGAAAGTACAAGAATGTTCACGGAAACTCAGGAATACACAAATACAAGTTGCTGAGGAATGAAATAATTAGGATGTGCGGAAATGTCTGCATGATAAATGTGGAGAGATCGGAAAGGAAATGATTGTCGGAAGGACTGAATCCACGTATAGGAAAGTCAAAACAGCTTTCGGTGAAATTAAAAGCAAAGATGGTGACATCTGGAGCGCAACGAGAATTCCACCGCTAAATGCTGTGGAGAGAGTGGATAAGCGGAATGATTACAATGAAGTGCTCTATGAGGAGAACACATGTCTGATGTGATAGAAGAAGAACCAGGAGTCGATTTAAAAGACACAGGAGACCCAATGTTAGAATATGAGAGACCTTTGGATGACTTAAGACCAAAGAAGGCAGAAGAGATGTGTTAAATTGTCAGAATTTCTAAAAATCACCGTGGGAAATGGCATCAAAACCACTATTGAGGTGGGTGTGAGGAACATATGAGTTTGGCGACATGCCATTTGACTTTCGGAAAAATATCATCCGCATAATTCCGAAGGCTGTGAGAGATGATAAGCGCGAGAATTATGACACAATAAGCTTAACAGCTTATGCACTCAAGTTGCTGACAAGAACGAGTCACAGAAGAATGGAAAAGAGAACTAGGATGTATTAGATGACGATCAGTTTGGCTTTAGGTAAGTTAAAGGCAGCAGAGAGACAATTCTTACGTTTCGGTTGTAATGGAAGCAAAACTAAAGAAAAACCAAGACACTCTCCTAGGGTTTGTCGATCAGGATAAAGCGTTCGACAGTGGAAAATGGTGTACGATGTACCAAAGTCTGAGACAAATACGGGTAAGCTCTATAGAGAGGTGGGTAATACACATTATGTACAAGAGCCAAGAGTGAATAATAAGAGTGGACGGCCAAGAAGAAAGTGCTCGTATTAAAAAGGGTGAAAGACAGGGATTTAGTCTTTCGCGCCTACTCTTCAACCTGCACATCGAAGAAGCAATGAGGGAAATAAAAGAAATGTTCAGGAGTGTGCGGTAGCAAGGTTTCTTTTGTCCTGCACCAACCTGTGACTCGTTGCAGCAGAGCACCGATACGAAAACCGAATAGAAACCTCCCGTGCTGCAACTGTCAACTGCAACTCGCACTATTTCAAGAATCGGAAAAAGATGGAAACACTGGAATACTTCGGTAAATTATGAACCTTGATAATGTACACGTTCACTGCCGAGCCCGTGCTAATCTTAACGTAGTCATGCACAAACCCTTTCATTCACGTTAGCAAGTATATGGTAACGTATTTCCAGAAATCTGAACAACTACTAAGCACGGATTATTCTTAAATGAAAATTCTCGCCACGCTATTCATTTTTATCTGTGTCTAATGCATTCAAGTTTTTAGTCACCGATCAGCTCTATATGCCACGCGGAATTACTGTTTTCTCATACACAAAATTACTTAAGAAACCGTACTTAAAAAAAAAACTTCACAGCGCTTTTGAGACATGTAGCACAACTAAAACCGGCGAACTATAGCTTCCTTCGGAGCTCGTACCACATAAGAAACGGCCATTGAAAGGCTGGGCCCCGACTGCTTACACTGCTGTAAGCATTTGCTACCTCCAAGAGAAAAGACTCGCGAAGCATATCTGTTCTGATTGGTCAGTTTTCTTTAAGACCAATAGAAAAAAATTATTCTGCCGCGTTAGTCCGAGATTTTTATGAGTAACCAATTAACAAACAACACACTTTAGAACTGTTCTTTTCCGAAATAAATATTTAACATTCTGATATTTTGTTTATACTTTACGTTATCAACTGTTTTCATTTGCACTCTAATTAGATTTCCTTTTGCCATAAATTTATGGAGCTCATTATGATACAAAATTCCCCGTCGTCTTCATTCACACTGTTTTAAAATTTTCTCACGCTAATTCGTACAGTGTTTTATCAGTAGATCAATGTTCTACAAATTTACTTTGGACGACATTCACCCATCATTCACAGTTATAAAATGATATAAGACTGTAAAAACATAAATAAACAAAAAAGTCTTCAAGAAATAAACTGAACAATTCACAAAAATATTCTCTTGATCTGTTTCTTGAATGTCTCTGTGCGCTACTGTATTCTAGTTGGTGAAAATTAGAACTACGTACTCGACTGAACCCGCTGTGCACCAATGAGTCACTTTCCCGAAACACAGCCTATAGACAGAACCGATACAAGGCGCCACGCCTCGAGTGTATTTAAATTTCAAATTGAAATGTTGTCAATGATGCGACTTGCTGATGACTTTGATAACCTGAGTGAAAGCGAAGAAGAATTACATGATCTGCTGAATGGAATGAAGAGTCTAATGAGTACAGAATATGAACTCAGAGTAAATCGAAGAGAGACGAAAGTAATGACAAGTAGCAGATATGAGAACAGCGAGAAATTTAAAATCATGATTGATGGTCACGAAGTAGATGAAGTTAGGGAATTCTGCTACCTAGGCGGTGATCAAGGAGGACATCAAAGTCAGACTAGCAATGGCAAAAAGGGCATTCCTGGCCAAGAGAAGTCTACATTATCAAATATCAGCCTTAATTTGATGAGAAAAATTTCTGATAATGTACGTCTGGAGTACAGCATTGCATGGTAGTGAAATATGGACTGTGGGAAAACCTGAACAGAGGAGAATCGAAGCATTTTAGATGTGGTGATACTGACGAATGTTAAAAATTAGGTTGACTGATAAGTAAGGAATGAGGACGTTCTGTGCTGAATCGGTAGAGGAAAGGAATATGTGGAAAACATGGACAAGGAGAAGGGACAGGATGATAGCACATCTGTTAAGACATCATGGTATGACCTCCATGGTACTAGAGGGAGCTGTAGAGGGCAAAATCTGTAGAGGAAGTAGGAGATTGGAATACATCCAGCAAATAAGTGAGGACGCAGGTTTGCAAGTGTTACTCTGAGTTGAAGAGGTCGGCACTGGAGCGGAATTCGTGGAGGGCCTCTTCAAACCAGTCAGAAGACTGATGACCCCCCTCCCCCCACAAAAAAATTATAAGGCAATTTAGATAAATTTTTAAATGTATACCCTGAACTAACTTCAACTGTAGTTTCTCAACCTACAAACAAAATGTAACTCTGATCATTGAGACAAATTTCCGATGTAAAGAAACATGTTAGTCGGGAACATGATGGATACTGGGCTGTTTTGGTGCAATATGCAAAGAAAAAGTATTTGTGGCGTGACTAAAAATGCACATGTAGCAAGTAATATGTCGTAAACGTACAACTCAAGAGGTGTGATAGCTAAATTGTTAATTTGCACAGAGCATCTGCAACATCCAAATTTGAGTCGATTGTTTAACGATGTACTTATTGGAGACTAACAAGGGAACCTCCCCATCTCACCCCACTCAGATTTAGTTATAAGTTGGCACAGTGGCTAGACCTTGAAAAACTGAACACAGATCAATCGAGAAAACAGGAAGAAGTTGTGTGGAACTATGAAAAAATAAGCAAAAATACAAACTGAGTAGTCCATGGGCAACATAAGTAACATAAAGGATGATGTGAGCTCAGGAGCGCCGTGGTCCCGTGGTTAGCATGAGCAGCTGCGAAGCGAGAGGTCCTTGGTTCAAGCCTTCCCTCGAGCGAAAAGTTTAATTACTTTGTTTTTGCAAAATTATGATCTGTCCGTTAGTTCATTGACGTCTCTGTTCACTGTAATAAGTTTAGTGTCTGTGTGTTGCGACCGCACCGCAAAACCGTGCGATTAGTAGACGAACGGACGTGCCTCTCCAATGGGATCTGAAAACATTTGATCGCAAGGTCATAGGTCAACCGATTCCTCCACAGGAAAACACGTCTAATATATTCTATACGACACTGGTGACGGCATGTGCGTCACATGACAGGAATATGTTGTCGACCCACCTAACTTGCACACTTGGCGAATGGGTAAAAAGATTCTTCTACCTTGCCCGATTTAGGTTCTCTTGTTGATGTGACAATCCCTTCCAAAAAAGTGATGAAAACATAAGAGTGTGTCACATAAACTGCAACAAATGAATGCAACAGTTTCACAGTCGCACAGTTTTCTCTGTGCTCTGTCAAAACATATGTTTTTAACGATTTCAAATTTTTCCATGTGTAGACCGTCATTCCTGCATATGTCGAAGCAAATCTGAACATGTCTTGGAATTTTGGAGAGCGAAGTTGATTATGTGTGAGTGCCTGAACTCTGTTAATTGTCTGAAAATAAAAAATTAAACATTTCACTCGAGGGAAGACTTAAACCAAGGACCTCTCGTTCCGCAGCTGCTCACGCTAACCACGGGACCACGGCGCTCCTGTGCTGAGATCGTCCTTGATGTTACCTATGTTTCCCATGGACTACTCAGTTTGTATATTTTGCTTATTTTTTCATAGTTCCACACAACTTCTTCCTGTTTTCTCGATTGATCTGTGTTCAGTTTTTCAAGGCCTATCCACTGTGCCAACTTATAACTAAATCTGAGGGGGGTGCGATAGGGAGTTTCCCTTGTAAGTACGTATTACGTCAACTGAAGGTAGCTGAAAGCCTTCAACATGTTCTTCGTAAACAAATGTATAAAAAATTTGAGAGGTTTAAGAATTTCTTATAATAAATTCTCAAATGAAGTGAACTTCATAATAATGAATGACGTAATTCCACTTCGCTAATAGCGACATTTGGATGTGTCTGAGAAAGTGGAGGACGTTTTGCTAATCTGCTTGCGGATTACATTCATAATTTTTTTAAAATTTTGTTCAATAAAAGGTTTACCGCTCCATGTAGCACATAAAAACACTAGTGCTCTGCCAATGTCTTTCGTTTTATAGGCAATGTGACTAGCTGCTGACTGTGTTTTGTTTCTGTGGTGCCAGTGGCAAATGTTTTGAATGAGAAAAATTCACCTACTTATATTTTTCATCGTTCATCAATTCTCGTTACCACCACCATCATCCAAGTTTTCTGTTTCCAAACATAAACATAAACTTCAGTTATGAATGTTCTCCTGCCATCCTTCTACGATTCTGATACGTCTCATGCGAAATGAACTTATTACAATAAAATTCTTGTTGTAACTGAATCGGCACGTGGATGGTCATTCGTCATTCTTTTGATCTCTTCCTGAAAATCGGTAAAATCATCACTCGCTGTCTCCAGGACTTACATTCGGCGTTCACCCATACTGCCCAGCACTCATTTCTCCCGTGCTTTCAATACAGATATTGTTATATTTTCTTACGGAAAACTGGAGATACGAACAGTAATCCTTTACAACTTCCGAGAACACGAAAATTAACACGATCCCTTGTACCACATCATTTTCTCAAGGGTTACAAACTTACCTAAATTTTAATGGTACATAAATTACACATTCGGCCCAACGGTGAATACTGCCGTAATTTTTATAAGACTATCTCCATTCGTGAAATGCTGCCTCCAGAGCTAAATTGTGTGCGACAACCGTGAACAATACGATACCATATGACACGATACGATATTGCTCCGCCTGTGTTGTTCAATAGTGCGATGTAATGTTCCTACGGACATCCATACATGTTCAATGGAACATTGCATCGTACTTTTGATTAACACAGGTGCAGCAATATCGTATTTATCCGCCAACAACGGGCAGGTGACTTCCAATTATAATGTCTCCCTGTGCGGGAATGTACACAATGAACGCACGAGTGCAGGTTGTGAGCACGTGTTTGACGACATATATAAGTGTGGCGACCGCTCGCGATAGCTGGAAAATCCGCGTTCGTCTCCCGGTCCAGTACAAATTTTCAGTTTCTTCATTCCACTGTACAGTAGATGGTTGCCTGTATCTGCAACTGTGAATACAGTCCCCGTATACTGTGAGTGATGGTTGACATGCAGTGTGTCTTGAGTTGTGATTATAATATTCCTTTTCTAAAAAGGGAGGTTTATCCGAAGTGCTGTGCTGTAAGACTCCTGAAAACGAATGGCTCTGAGCACTATGCGACTTAACCTCCGAGGTCATCAGTCGTCCTGAAAACGAAATGTCTTACAGATAGCTATCCCTAATATTCCTCACCTATGCATCTACGCCTTCTGAAAGACACAGAAAATTTACCCACTTTCCAAAAAAGCGGTCCTTGTGACAGAATTTAAGAGACGAATCGGACTAATTGTGTGACACATTAAAAGTAGACTTCAACAGCAATACAATAACTTATGCTGACGCTAGAAACAGTCGATTTAATATGTGAGTTTTATTGATGGTCTTCGGAAAATTTCTGTGCCAGGAAAATATATCTTGAAAATAATTTTCGTGGCCTGGTGAAACCGCTTAAATTTATTGGAAAACTCTGAGAATTTGATTTTTACATTCTCACGTACAATTATTTTAGTTTTTAAGTTCAAAGCGTGTCTGGGAGATTGCGAAACACTACAACTTTGCTGCTTCCCGAAGAATTCGGCGGACGAGAGGCCCACAGGTGAGGTAACACATTTCCCGAAAAGCTCTTCCAGAAGATGTCTAGTCTTGTTAGCTGTGTGCGCAGCTTGTAGACACCATGAGTAGTTGTTCCTGTCTTCCTGCCAATGAAATCGTTGATCATTCAACAAAAATGTTCACTGAGCACGGTTTCTTCAAAAGATGAAGGTCCAGTAATCAGCCGTCTCGATATTGCTACACACATCCCCATTTTCTGATCATGCCATAGCGTTTCAAGCATAGCATGAGGATTCTCCGTCGACCACAATAATAGATGTAAACCATTTGCAGTGATGGATTGGCTTTTCACAATTCACATCTTTGAATTCCTTCACTGCTGCCACTTTATACGGGAACCGTTTAAATGTCTAACTCCCATACGTGCGGGTTCCTTTTCTTGTGCCAGCTTCCTCAGTGATTTAGCCGGGCTCTGCTGAAGAGTCAGAAATATACACCAATTTATTTTCCTTTAGTTTAGGTGGTCTTCCAGTTCGTTGGGTAACTACCACTGAGTCTGTCTCTCGAAATTCCTCAATAAGTTGACCCAAACGCACTGTGATGAGGTACAGTTAACAGTAGTAATTTTTCAACAAATTCCTCCTGCACTAAATCTGCACCTTTATCGCCCTGTCGAAACACAGGTGCAACAAGAGAAATATGTTCCTTAGTTGAAATCGGCATAAGTTAGAAACAAATGGAACATCTAAACATCACAAATCATATTCAATGGCTTTCATCAACTGAAACAAACAGTTAAATGTCTCGCAACAGTAGATGATGAGAAAACAATCGCATAACTAAGAAAAATCAGTACCGTCAAGTTCTTTTTTGCCAGCTTTGCTTCGAATCACCTGCGTAATGTATACACGTAGTCCTTAATCCAGTGCACAGCGACTTTCTGGGAATACTGAAGTATTAACCATTATCATTAATAAAACGCATATATGAAAGGAAATACACAGTTATTCCTATCAACAGGTAGATGTGTCAAATCGTGTAAGAGAAAGGAATAACACTGTCTGACGACATCCTTACCCACTTCAGTACAGCAGTCATAGTCTCGAGCAGCATTATTTATTTTGACCAAGCAAATGTTTTATACGGTGTAAGTGACAGGAACACTATCGTTCAAATGGTTCAAATGGCTCTGAGCACTATGGGACTTAACATCTATGGTCATCAGTCCCCTAGAACTTAGAACTACTTAAACCTAACTAACCGAAGGACAGCACACAACACCCAGCCATCACGAGGCAGAGAAAATCCCTGACCCCGCAGGGAATCGAACCCGGGAACCCGGGCGTGGGAAGCGAGAACGCAACCGCACGACCACGAGATGCGGGCCACTATCGTTCCCCAACAGATTAACACATCTCAGACAGCATTCACAATCCTGTGCAGCATTATTTATTTTTGACCTTTTAGCCTTACAACTGGCTGCATGTTGCCTTACATCTTTCCCTGTCTCCTACGAATATTTTCCGACAGTTTTAAAACCTTAATAAATATTTCCTCAAATTCAGATGGCTCTGAGCACTATGGGACTTAATTTCTGAGGTCATCAGTCCCCTAGAATCTAGAACTACTTAAACCTAACTAACCTAAGGAGATCACAGACGTCCATGCCCGAGGCAGGATTCCAACCTGCGCCCGTAGCGGTCACGCGGTTCCAGACTGTAGCGCCTAGAATCGCTCGGCCACCCCGGCCGGCAATATTTCCTCATTATAATGTTGTAGTACTCCAGGGGAAATGTTGCGACTAACGTCTTCGCTTGGTCTTGATTGTAGTCTGTGAATGATAATTTCTTATTACATAGTAGTTATTAGTTTGAAAAACATGACAATCGACGTGTATTTTCGGGGAATCCTATTCAGTAGTTGTGGTGTCAGGCAAATAGCTTCAAAACTCCTGCTGTCTTTCACCTATTCAGAAATAAATGTACTGTGACAGTCACATGAAATATTGTTTTATGGGCCAAATAAACATTTCCCTATGATGTTATCTACTTCAGCACTTTCATTTTCCTTATAGCTTCGAGCAAGTGTTTCATTATTCGTTGAATTTCTTTCTCCTATTCAACCTAAGCAATTCATCAACTACCAAGTGTTGTACATCGTTAAGTAAACTTGTAGCGAGGATTCTGTGGAGTCGAAATTGTTAAATTGTCACATTTGTATTTTATCAAAACAGGAACAATGTAAAAATAAGAAAGCAATTATTACAAAACTGTAACATCTAGTAGCAAATTTGTGACCGGTATTTTTAAAATATTGCAGAAATGTCTAAAAGTAAATAATTTACCCTGCTGGTATGTCTAGACACTGGATGGATGAATGGTTTGCTGCCACTAGAGTTTCGTAGCACTCATCATACGCTTCAGACGAGCGTTGTTTCAACAATGGACGAACAGTTCCGTTTTTAGTTAATCTGTGTGCACTGGCCTTTCACTGATTGCCACATTGACTTCATTGTTGCTGTTGTATGTCTTTCTGTCTTATGTTGATAATTTCATCTCTCAAAATGGTTCAAATGGCTCTGAGCACTAAGAATTAACATCTGAGGTCATCAGTCCCCTAGAACTTAGAACTACTTAAACCTGACTAACCTAAGGACATAACACACATCAATGCCCGAAGCAGGATTCGAACCTGCGACCGTAGCGGTCTCGCGGTTCCCAACTGAAGCGCCTAGAACCGCTCGGCCACACCGGCCGGCAATTTCATCTCCCCGAACTTACTATACGCAAACTCTTTGTTAATCTATTCTTGAAGGGATTTCCTCCTCACTGTTGCCGCCAGTGTTCTGTTATCTCTTAGCATAGACAATATTAAACGGTTCCAAATACTCTCTGTCTTTTTAGACTGTCTATGTTGCTTACCTACCCGCTCGACAAATTGTTAAAATCACTGAGTAGCACAATGCTTAAAATATTTTCAGTCTCGACTACCGCAGACTTTCCGTGGTTCCCGTTGCGCCTAATGCCACGCTCTAGGAACACAGATTTAAAAACCTTCCTCTGTTCTGTGTGAATATTTTATGGCATAAATTACTTTTGCAAAAGGGAACGTTCTATACCAACTCTCTTAAGAAGATTATCTCACGTCAACCACAAAGTGCAATATTCCCACTTTTCTCGCGATTGATTGATTCACATATTAGCTACGTCATGTGTGAGCAGAATTAGTGGTGTGGAAATGAACAATATGAGACTGCAAGACAAGCGAGGCATAACGCTTTTCACAGTGTAAGATGACTACCTCTTTCTGAAGATTGTGTATAGTGCCGTAGGAAAGCAATGTACCAGTAGCCTGAAGTACAGGTTTTCGTGTTAAACATACAATAATATGAGATGTAATGGTTTCAGAAGTAATTGAGATTTTTATTGACGGTATGTTTTTACAAAAATTTAACTCTAATACTCCGTGATATGCGCACCGTTAGTGGGGAGACAAACGTCTTAACTGTATGTCACTTCTCTCCAAATGTTTTTCAGCATTTTAGGCGTAACATTTACGACAGCTGCACGAATGCAGTGGCGCAGATCTGATAGGTGTAGTATGATTACTGATAAATCCCCACTGAAAAAATGTCAAGTGGTGTAATGCCTGGGCTTCTAGGGAACGAAGCAAGTGATAGACTACCTCAACAAATCCAGCGATCTGGGAACTCGAGATCCAAGAAATCCCTCGGAGTGGAGCCGGAAAGGCACGATGCGCCATCTTGTTGAAATATCACGTCATGAGGAAGTTGCAGCACAGAATTCAACTCCAAAATCTCACGTTGTTGCATTAACTGTAGGCTCCGCGAAGAAGAAAGGGCCTATAACCTTGTCCTGCAACAATCCACGCCACAAATTCGCTTTCGGAGACTTCTTTCATACGCTACGTTCGGTGATAGGGGGGTGGGAGGGGGGTGTATTCAGTTCCCATGTACAGCAACTGTCGTATCGTAACGGAAATGTGGAATGTAGTCTCATCAGACGAAGTCGAGGAATGCCTCGTTTTCATCCATTTTGAGAGAATTGTCTCCGTGGTTGCCTTCCACCACGACCTCTCCTCAGGCTTCATTCTGTGACGAAGCTACAATTTGTACTCCCGTTTGCGCAACCTTTTATGGCCGCCGTCGTTTACTGTCGAAAGGGGTCATTGTAACTGCCTACCTGCTTGTTGGATTGAGTTACCAGGTCTTCAATGGAAGGACACACGGATTACTTTAACAGCAGCCTCTATAACTTCATGCTTGGCGAGGGAGCCCTACGTCCAAAGCAGACTCCCAGTTTTCCCGAAGCCTCTTGTTCAATATCTTGACTGTTAGGTAAATGGAACTATCGTCAGTTGGTCGCCATCCCTACTCTCGCCGAAAGTGACGTCGTAGCAGTGCAAAAACCTCATTTCCAGCTTGATAAGACTTTTGATGCAGAGTTGAATCTTTAGGTTGGAAACCGAGGATTTACGACCCATGTTCCTCCTATAATGTAGGCGGTGGAGGTGCTGAAGATGTTTTGACTTCAGATCTATTGCAAACCCGTTAGGTTGTTCTCAGAGACTTTTCTGGTATATTTTGATGTTCCCGATAACAGAGAACAGAATTGTTAGCGCTATTGCTCTTCGATAATGATTCCACACAATTAGTTATACAAATCAATCCTTTTTCTCCTTCGTTGGCACCTAGTTGTTGCCATATTACTTTCATTGCAACTACATTGTAGCAGTCTAAATATTTATTGTATTGTGTACGAGGGTTATTCGGAAAGTAAGGAACGATCAGTCGCGAAATGGAAACCACAGTGAAAATCCGATGAAGTTTTGCACACCTGTGTTGGGCAATGTCTCTAGTATGCCCGTAAATCGCTTCACGTCGTTCTTTTTAGTTCTGAGCACACAGGGAGCACAAAAAGATACCTAGAACAATAGTGCCTAGCGCCAAGTACGAGGGCCTGGTGCGAAATTTCGCCTGAAGCTATGCAGACAGCATTACATAACTGTTGTGTGTTTTCTTCTTCAAGACAATTCTCAGCCGCATTCTGCAGGGGCAATGAAGATGATTCTGCATCGTTTTCAGTCAAAAATGTTTGATTATCCACAATACAGCCCGTAATTGTCCCCCTCTGAGTTTCATTTCTGTTCACATGAACCGCTGGCTATGAAGACAACATTTTGGCACAGACAACGAGCTGTAGGCCAGCCTAGAGTATTGGCGGAAAGCACACGCGGCTGCCTTCTATAACGAGGGTATTGGAAAGTTGCTACAACGTTACGACAAACGTCTAAGTTGCATCGGCGACTATGGGGATAAGTAGCTGGAAGTTGTAGCTAACTGTTTCAAATAAAACAGTTTTATTTTCCGTGTGGTTTTCATTTCGTAACCTGTCGTTCCTTACTTTCCGAACAGCCCTCGTGTTTCGGGAATTGCGATATACGAAAAATGTATGTAGAAAGAAATGATCACGGTTGACAATGCTTCGAAAGAAAGTAACCGAAACAAACAGTAATTTAACTATAATACACAACACACAAAACATGTAAAGTAAGTGGTTAAATATCAAATTTAGCGCAAATCAAATTTCAGAAGAAGAGTCCAAGACAGAAACTGTTGTTTAAATGATAACATCTTCACTAACAAAAGTGTAACAATTTTCTGTGCCCTGTTCGCAAAAAGATTAAATTTTGCATTCGTTCTTGTTTGTTGCACGAACAGAACTTTGGATAGTCCTCCAGTGGTGGATGGAGCATATTGGATGGAAAGCTGCGTGATTTAATTCCATGTACGTAATCACTGCTATGTTTTCCCTTCGTTCATACCTGCACAGACTTCACATAATACGCTGATGCATCTTGATGCAGAATACATGGAGCCTAATAGTGTCTGCAGCCTAGCATTGTTCACAGGGAGGTCTTTTGTGCACCCTCACAGAAGTAACAAAACGAAATACATCTTTGAGACAGGTGTGATAAGACCACTTTTATTCTATGTACACATAAATGATTTGGTGGACAGTGTGGGGAGCCTGCTAATGATGCTGGGATTTGGGGGGGGGGGGGGGGATGGTACGGCAAGGCGTCGAAGTTGATGACTTAGACAACATTTATAGTTCGTGTGATGAATGGCAGCTAGCTCTAAATGCCGGCCGGAGTGGCCGTGTGGTTTCAGGCGCTACAGCCTGGAACCGTGTGACCGCTACGTTCACAGGTTCGAATCCTGCCTCGGGCATGGATGTGTGTGATGTCCTTAGGTTAGTTAGGTTTAAGTAGTTCTAAGTTCTAGGGGACAAATGACCACAGCAGTTAAGTCCCATAGTGCTCAGAGCCATTTGAACCATTTTTTTAGCTCTAAATGTGGAAAAATGTTAGCTAATGTGGACGACTAAGGAGAACAAACCTCTTACGTATCATGGAGATGTTTCGGGAACTCAAATGGAAATCTCTGGAGGGAAGACGACGTTCTTTTCGAGGAACACTACTGAGAAAATTTAGAGAACCAGCGTTTGAAACTGAGTGTCGAACGATTCTACTGCCGCCAACATAGATTACGATCCCTAAGGAACACGAAGATAAGATACGAGAAATTAGGTCATACAGACAGTCATTTTTCCCTCGCTCTATCTGCGAGTGTTACAGGAAAGGAAATGACTAGTAGTGGTACAGGGTACCATCCGCCAAGAACTGTATGGTGGCTTGAGGAGTATCTATGTAGGCGTAGGTTTGATAAGGAAGTCTATTTAGCTAAGTACGCCTATGTGATTGATTTATTGCTTCGTTCATTTAAGGCAGTAGCGGCTCTTGAAAATTTTTGCTGTTACATCAAGAAACAGGAAACAAATTTACAAAAATGTATTAAAATAAAAAGTAGCACGCTATCATTGAAGAAATATGAAGTCCATCATCTGCTGTTTTCTGCTTCTGAATTTATGGGTAACTTCGGAGTCGAGACGCTCGGCTTTGGTTACCGCATTCTTCTCAGTGTAGAGTATTGGAAGGTTACGTCGTTTCTGTGACAACGTATTCGAAAAAAGTTGTTGGTCTCTTCAGAGATGGAAAGCATCTTTCAAAGTTAATAGTTTTCATCGGCGATGTGAGAACTGTATTCAGAAGTTTTGTTATCTGACAGAAGGCGTCCTAAAAATTGTTGCTCAAAGTGAATGGGAGTAGTGTTACTTTCGTTTCTAGAACATGGTGTAGGCTTGGGCAGCTACTTTAAGTTACATATCTATGAAAATTCGTTAGTATTCTTTAAAGTTTTAGGATTTCTGCATCCTTGCTCCGTATAAATGAACTAGGGCTCCAGAGACGATCACAGACTTTTCTGTTAGTCTTGTTGCAGATTTATTTTGCGTCGGAATTTCGGTAAAGACTTAGCTTCTGGTGCTTGCTCTGAGAAGTGCCTTTTCTTTGAGTGTAGCATCATTATCGCCGACTGTGGTTCCTATATTATTAATAACCTGTATGAAACGGCACACTGCACTTTTTACTGTTACAGCATCGACCGATCTTGCCTACATGAGGTGTTGCCTTCTGGAAGAATACTAGCCGAAAGAGGAATTCTTCATATTGGAGAATGCGGCGGAGTTCAGCTCCGCATGGTGATTTTTCTAGCGCGAATAAACATTCCAGCACCAAGTATTTATTTTCACAAACCAGATTTACGATCCGTGATTTAAAATTCCCTCTGGCAGCTGGACTGCTAGGAATCCTTAGGGGCGCCAATGTCTCTAACGTGGAAAGTCCTTCCACCGAGCATGTAAAGAAGGATGAAAAAAGCCTGAAAATTTTAAAATAGAATTTCCTGATAGATAATGAATCAGCGTGTTTCATTGATACATTTAATAGATGGAAGTTACAACATACGTAATGAGCATTAATATACATCTTTTTTAATTTTGGCCTGCTCGCAACCTTCTAACCACCACCGTATGTTTGTGCGATAATTTTGTTTTGTTTGTCTTTGATCAAAGGATCTATAACATTCAACATACATGCTATCAGTTCACCTGTTTTATGCCTTTCAGGACTGGAAAACTCCCAGAATCTTCCATATGGCACATTATTCTTTTCATAGCGCAACACTAATACCAAATGTGTCTTTTCGAAAACATATGTTGATTCACCGGTCACTATAGCAGCAACCTCAATCTGCTATAGTTCTGCAGAAAAAAAGCTTTTGACAATGTCGATAGACAGAAACTTTGGGAAATAGTGACGAATCGCGGATGTCCAAAGCATCTAGTAATTGCAATACAAAGTTTATATCAAGACACAAATATCACTCTAGATCTCAATGGTAAAACAACTAATGAGATACCAACTAATCAAGTGGTACGACACGGCTGCTGCAGCTCTCCAACTTTGTTCAACATCTACATTAATGAAATAATACATGTATGGAAATCAGAATTTCAAAAAGGCATCTACCTAGACAGGAACTATCTTTAAATAATTTTCTATATGCTGATGATGCAGTGATCCTAGAGGATAAGGATGATGACCTTTAGAAAGCAATCTACTTGCTAAAACAAAGAAGTGCAAAATTTAACATGGAAATTGTCAAAGAAAAAACTAAGACAAAAGCCTTCATGGGGAAAGAACGAAAATGTGTTAGATCAGAATATTTTAGAGCAAGTAAACCATTTCAGTTACCTAGGATGTGAAGTGATGTATGGCTACAGCAGAAATATTGAAATTAAGCTTAGTAAATTCAGCCAGATATGTGGAACAATTAACAGAAACCTAGAAAACAAAACCAGGAATGACACTCAAATTAAATTTTACAAAACTGTTGCAGTTCCCACACTGCTCTATGGAAGTAAGTCCTGGGTGATTACCAAGAAGCAAGAAAGCCGGATTCAAGCACAAGATATGAAATTCCTTAGAGTTGTTTAGGGTTGCACAAGATAAGACAGGCTAAGAAATCAAGATATTAGAGAAGAATTGCAAATCCTTAGCCTTAAAGATAAAATTCGAGATTAAAGAAGATAATGAAACGAACATGTACAAAGAATGGAGAGTTAGACACATCCCTTAAAGGCAAGAAATTATAAGTACCATAAGAGAAGAGACAGAGGAAGACCCCGACAGAGATGGGTACTGTAACAGGAAATTCCTGTCTAATACCTGAAGAGAAGATGAACAAAATAACTTTCCGGAGAGTTTCCAACATACTGCCCAGCAAAAACGTAATTACGTTCTAAATGGGCTCTCACTGCACTGTCTAAGTAAGAAATTAAGCCTATCAAACCCAAATAGGCACCTGAGATTTTCGGTATTTCAGTCTTGTCATGTCCACTAAAAGGCAGTTCGAAAGTACCACAGAATTTTATGCAGTCAATAATTCTAGAGAGCACATACCTATTTTTTTCTTCCTGATGACAGTTCTTCGGCCAGCTGGAGTGGCCGTGCAGTTCTAGGAGCTACAGTCTGGAACCGAGCGACTGCTACGGTTGCAGGTTCGATGGTTGGTTGGTTTAAGGATTAAAGGGACCAAACTGCAGAGGTCATCGGTCCCTTTTTCCAAAATACTAAAAATACCCACAGAGAATAAAAAATGTTCAACAGAATAGGAGACAGACGACACAGAACAAAAGAAACATAGACAAGGACCAGACAAAACGAAATAAAATCACACGGAGTGTGACGGTGGTTGGCCGACCATAGGAACAAAAAAAAGGGAAAAGCTAACCACCGAAAACACATTAAAAACTTAGTTTAAAACCGTAGGCCAGAGGCCAGAATCAACACAAAACAATAAAATAAAACAGAAACACTCAGATTAAAGAATAAAAGCTCCCCGCCCTAATAAAACGTAAAACTAAGGCAGCCATAACAGGGTCATCAGATAAAACGGCAGGGAGCGTATCAGGCAGCGCAAATGTCTGCCTGACCACAGCTAAAAGGGGGCAGGCCAACAGAGTGTGGGCCACTGTCAAAGCCGCCCCGCAGCGACATACAGGAGGGTCCTCCCGGCGCAGTAAATAACTGTGTGTTAGCCGGGAGTGGCCAATGCGGAGCCGACAAAGGACGACTGAGTCCCTGCGGTTGGCTCGCATGGATGACCACCACACAGTCGTCGTCTCCTTAATGGCACGGAGTTTATTGGGTGTGATCCGATAGCGCCATTCAGCGTCCCAAAGCGCAAAAACTTTTCGGCGGAGGACTGCCCGCAAATCAGTCTCTGGGAGGCCAACATCCTGAGATGGTTTACTCGTGGCCTCTTTCGCCAGGCGGTCAACATGTTCATTGCCCGGGATACCGACATGACCGGGGGTCCACACAAAGACCACAGAGCGGCCGAAACGCGCAAGAGTATGCAGGGACTCATGGATAGCCATCACCAGACGAGAACGAGGAGAACACTGGTCGAGAGCTCGTAAACTGCTCAGGGAATCGCTACAGATGAGGAAGGACTCACCTGAGCAGGAGCGGATATACTCTAGGGCTCGAAAGATGGCGACTAGCTCAGCAGTGTAAATGCTGCAGCCAGCCGCCAAGGACCGTTGTTTGGAATGGTCCCCTAGAGTTAGCGCATACCCGACACGACCAGCAACCATCGAACCGTCGGTGTAAACAATTCCAGAGCCCTGATACGTGGCCAGGATGGAATAAAAGCGTCGGCGGAAGGCCTCTGGAGGGACCGAGTCCTTTGAGCCCGGTGCCAAGTCGAGCCGAAGGCAAGGGCGAGGAACACACCACGGGGGTGTACGCAGAGGCGCCTGGAAAGGAGGTGGAATAGGGAAAAATCCAAGCCTGCAGAGAGGCTCCTTGACGCGTACGGCGATCGGACAACCCGACCGGGGCCGACGGTCCGGCAGATGGACGACCGACTGCGGGAACAGCACATGGTAATTTGGATGCCCGGGCAAGCTAAAAACATGGGCAGCATAATCAGCCAGTAATTGTTGGCGTTGTAACCGCAGTGGAGGGACACCTGCCTCAACAAGGATGCTGTCCACAGGGCTGGTGCGGAAGGCACCAGTGGCAAGTCGGATCCCGCTGTGTAGTATTGGGTCCAGCACCTGCAACGCAGAGGGGGATGCTGAGCCATAAGCCTGGCTCCCATAATCCAGACGGGATTGGATTAACGCCTGGTAGAGCCGCAACTGGGGAAATCGGTCGGCGCCCCAGCGGGTGTGGCTCAAGCATCTCAGAGCGTTTAGATGCCGCCAACACACCTGTTTAAGCTGCCGGATATGAGGCAGCCAAGTCAACCGGGCATCGAAAACCATCCCCAAAAACCTGTGTGATTCCACCACTGAAAGAAGTTCGCCGGCAAGATAAAGCCGCGGCTCCGGGTGGACACTGCGTCGCCGGCAGAAATACATTACGCAGGTCTTGGCTGCCGAAAACTGGAACCCATGAGCTACAGCCCAAGACTGCGCCTTGCGGATAGCACCCTGTAGCTGACGTTCAACAGCTGCAATGCCAGTAGAGCTGTAATAAAGGCAGAAGTCGTCAGCATACAGGGAAGCATAGACAGAATTTCCCACGGCCGCAGCGAGCCTGTTAATGGCTATTAAAAACAGGCAGACACTTAAAACAGAACCCTGTGGCACACCGTTCTCCTGGACGTGGGTGGAACCATATGAGGCTGCGACTTGCACGCGGAAGGTACGATACGACAGAAAATTTCTGATAAAGATCGGCAGAGGGACCCGAAGACCCCATCCATGAAGCGTAGAAAGGATGTGATCACGCCATGTCGTATCGTACTCCTTCCGCATGTCGAAAAAGACAGTGACAAGGTGCTGACGGCGGGCAAAAGCAGTATGGATGGCCGACTCCAGGTTCACCAGATTGTCGGCGGCGGAGCGGCCTTTACGGAACCCACCCTGAGATGGAGCCAGAAGGCCCCGAGACTCCAGTACCCAAGTCAAGCGCTGGCTCACCATCCGTTCGAGAAGCTTGCAAAGAACGTTGGTGAGGCTAATGGGGCGGTAGCTGTCCACCTCCAAAGGGTTCTTGCCTGGTTTCAGAATGGGGATAACGATACTTGCCCGCCACTGCGACGGAAACTCACCCTCGACCCAAATACGGTTGTAAAGGTCGAGGAGCCGTCGCTGGCAGTCCACTGAGAGGCGTTTCGGCATCTGGCAGTGGATGCTATCTGGTCCAGGAGTGGTATCAGGACAAGCGGCAAGGGCACTGCGGAATTCCCACTCACTGAATGGAACATTGTACGATTCTGGATGGTGGGTGCGAAACGAAAGGCTCCGACGTTCCATCCGCTCTTTAATGGAGCGGAAGGCCTTAGGGTAATTCGCAGAAGCGGAACTCATAGCAAAATGCTCTGCTAAGTGGTTTGCAATGACGTCGGAGTCAGTACAAACTGCTCCATTCAGTGAGAGCGCAGGGATGCTGACAGGTGGCCGATAGCCGTAGACGCGTCGAATCTTGGCCCAGACCTGCGATGGAGTGATGTGGAGGCCAATGGTGGACACGTACCGCTCCCAGCACTCCTGCTTGCTTTGGCGGATAAGGCGGTGTGCCCACGCACGCAACCGTTTGAAGGTGATCAGGTGTTCAATGCAGGAATGTCGCTTGTGACGCTGTAGCGCCCGCCGGCGATCTGTAATCGCTGCAGTGATCTCAGGCGACCACCAAGGCACAGCCCGCCGCCGAGGCGACCCAGAGGAGCGGGGAATGGCAGATTCGGCGGCAGTAACGATGCCGGTGGTGACCGATTGAACCACCGCATCAATGTCGTCATTAGAGAGAGGCTCAAGAGCGGCAGTGGGGGAGAACAAGTCCCAGTCAGTCTTATTCATAGCCCATCTGCTAGGGCGCCCAGAAGAGTGACGCTGTGGTAGTGACAGAAAGATCGGAAAGTGGTCACTACCACACAGGTCGTCATGCACACTCCATTGGACAGACGGTAAGAGGCTAGGGCTACAGATTGATAGGTCAATGGCGGAGTATGTGCCATGCCCCACACTGAAGTGTGTGAAGGCACCGTCATTTAAAATGGAGAGATCGAGCTGCGACAATAAATGCTCAACGATGGCGCCTCGACCTGTTGCCACTGACCCACGCCACAGAGGGTTATGGGCGTTGAAGTCGCCCAATAGCAAGAAAGGTGGCGGCAATTGGGCTATCAGCGCAGCCAGGACATGCTGCGAGACATCACCATCCGGTGGAAGGTAAAGACTGCAGACGGTAACAGCCTGTGACGTCCACACCCGAACAGCGACAGCCTCTAAAGGTGTTTGGAGAGGGACAGACTCGCTGTGCAGAGTGTGAAGGACATAGAGGCAGACGCCACCCGACACCCTTTCATATGCTGCCCGGTTCTTATAATAACCCCGATAGCCACGGAGGGCGGGGGTTCGCATTGCTGGAAACCAAGTTTCCTGAAGAGCAATGCAGAAGAAAGGGTGAAGGCTGATAAGTTGTTGGAGCTCAGCCAGATGGTGGAAAAAACCGCCGTAGTTCCACTGGAGGATGATATTGTCCATGGCTGAGAAAGGCGTGAATGGACTGGAAAGGCAATTTACGCCGCTTGTTCACTCACTGCCACCGATTCAGTACCCGTACGAGAGGCATCCATGGCGTCTGAGGGACCAGCGAGATCAAGGTCCTCAGCGGACGCTAGAATCTCGACTTCATCCTCAGATGCAGAGTGCGAAAGGTGCGGTGGGGTTGGTGCCACCGCAAGTTCTTTGGCCTTAGAGGTCTTTCTCTTGGACTTCTCTCGCTGAACCTTAGGTTTCACCGGCTGGGAAGGCTTCACCAATTCAGCCTCCGGGACAGAGGAGGATCATGAAGCCCTACGCCCGGCCGCTGGTGAGGACTTATGCCACTGGCGGCCGTCATCCTTCCCGCTGGTGGAACCCTGGGAAGGGAGGGTCCCAAGGGAACTCTTACGGGCGAGAGTAGCCGAAGAAGTTAGACGCTTCTCTGGCTGAGAAGCGGGGACAGACGTCCCCGAAGGGTGGTAGGTGGTGCAGGAGCAACCGGTTGGGTAGAGCCCCCCACGGGCAAGGGGGCAGGAGGAGTCTCACTGCTTATCGAGCTGGCTGGAAGTCTCGAAACTGATGGGGCTAGCACAGTTGTTGTAGCAGCTGCATAAGAAGATGTCATTCTCACAGGATGGAGTCTGTCATATTTCCTTTTGGCCTCAGTATAGGTCAGCCGGTCCAGGGTCTTATATTCCATGATTTTGCGCTCTTTCTGAAAGACTTTGCAGTCAGGCGAGCAAGGGGAATGATGCTCTCCGCAGTTGACACAGATGGGAGGCGGGGCACATGGAGTATCGGGATGAGATGGGCGTCCACAATCTCGACATGTGAGGCTAGAAGTACAGCGAGAGGACATATGCCCGAACTTCCAGCACTTAAAGCACCGCATCGAGGGAGGGATGTAGGGCTTGACGTCACAACGGTAGACCATCACCTTGACCTTCTCCGGTAATGTATCACCCTCGAAGGCCAAGATGAAGGCACCGGTAGCAACCTGATTGTCCTTCGGACCCTGATGAACGCGCCGGACGAAATGAACACCTCTACGCTCTAAGTTGGCGCGCAGCTCGTCGTCAGACTGCAAAAGTAGGTCCCTATGGAAAATAACTCCCTGGACCATATTTAAACTCTTATGTGGTGTAATGGTAACGTGAACATCCCCCAACTTGTCACAAGCAAGTAACCTGCGTGACTGGGCGGAGGATGCCGTTTGTATCAGTACTGACCCAGAGCGCATTTTGGACAAGCCCTCCACCTCCCCAAACTTGTCCTCTAAATGCTCAATGAAGAACTGAGGCTTTGTGGATAGAAAAGACTCCCCATCAGCTCTCGTGCAGACTAAGAATCGGGGCGAATAACTATTACCTCCATCCTGAGATTTACGCTCCTCCCACGGCGTGGCCAGAGAGGGGAACGTTTCCGGATCGTACTTTTGAGCATTAAATTGAGCCCGAGAACGCTTAGAGACTGCTGGCTGCTGGCCGCCAGCGAGAGATGATGTACCACGCTTCATTGCGGGTCAACCGCCCTGATGCCACCTACTCCGACCAAGGGCCCTCCCCACGGGCGCCACCCAGCCGCAGCAATAGCCACCTGGCAGGATGTCCATTGCCGGGAGTCCTGATGCCCCAGGGAGACGGGCATCTACTCCTTGGCATACGTGGGGAGTTAACGGCGCAGGCATCAGTAGAGCGATCCCTGTGTTGTCAGGGGGCTACAACCAATAGGGTACATGGCGGCCCCACCACAACGGACTGGCTACCGTGCTGGATCTTAGGTGCAAAAATGTCCAAGGTCGTCGTCGCAGTTAAAAGCAACACTGCAGAGTGCAGCGTGGTAATCGCACCCAGTGACGTATCCCCACCCAAGAGACGGAAAACGAGCGGGACACCATTGCAACGACGAAGAAGTTGGCTTAAGGTCTCAATGCACGACGGATACAGTGCACCATGTAAGGCGCCCTTCCCCAATTGGCTCGCTCTTCGGAATAATTTAGAAAGATGGAGGTCAAACCCGAGAGGGGACCATCACATAAGGCCGAAACATTTGAGACTCCTTTTAGTCGCCTCTTACGACAGGCAGGAATACCGCGGGCCTATTCTGATCCCCGAACCCGCAGGGGGTTGCAGGTTCGAATCCTGCCTCGGGCATTGATGTGTGTGATGTCCTTAGGTTAGTTAGGCTTAATTAGTTCTAAGTTCTAGGCGACTGATGACCTCAGAAGTTAAGGGGCATAGTGCTCAGAGCCATTTGAACCAATTTTTTTTTTTTTTTTTTTTTTTTTTTTGGCAGTTCTTCACTATGTCGTCATGATAGGCGTGATGTAAACTTGTTTTAACATTAGCTTTACGTAATGCAGTAAGATTAATGTGGTGTTTATATGTTTCTGATTACCGCAATACTTTTTATTACTGCATTAACATTTCCTAGATAAATCACTGCACCTGTACCCCACACATCAATGTTGCCGAATAACAGACATAGAAAGCAAACAAGTACACTGTGAACATCACACCACACATTCAATTGTTTCCGTGCAGTTTCGTACTGCAATTGCTTGTATACGAAACTTTTTACCACCATCTGTGACTTCTGACTTAGATTTATATTTGAAATAGGTTTCCTTAAATCCTTAGCTGCCTTCTCCCAAGATCTACTAGAATAAGGCCTACTTATGACATCATCTACAGAGTTCGCAATGTTGCTTGCACAATACTTAACGAGGCGTTCTCCGGCGAATCAACAGCGTTCCAGGGCAGCGTCTTATTGATACGGTGCTGCAAGGAAAGGAGCACCGTTAATCCCAGCAAGGATGATGTCACATCGGAGCATTTGCAGACAAACGCAAACAGCTGTGTTCTCCCGCGCACCGATAGCAATGCAGCTGAAACCATTTGAGCACTCGACACTTTGCTGTCTAGTTATGTGGAGAGAGTGCTACAAAACACATTTTCGTGCATTTTGTTTGCATAAAAGCACGTATTCAAAAAGAAATGTCATACTTTTAGTGCAATTTCCGGCTTGCGTTCGAAGAGAAATGGCAATATTTTAGTGCGATATTTACAGTTCGCTGTTGCATAATACCACACGATCAGCGACCGCCGCTGTTCAAGACAAAAGATGTCGTCCATGACCACATGAACGAAAGCCCTTGGTAGAGTAGCTGTGCATTTTCAAGTTTTACGGGTATGAGAATGTAGATCAATATACACATATGAATATTGTGAATCTTCTTTGTCTTCCTTTTGAAATCATTACTGCCACACAAAGGTCACAGAATTGTCTGGAAGTTGTGTCAAGCTGATGATTTTTATCAGAGCTTCTATGAAGTAGTGTTACAACCCTGTCCGTCCCCACTGTTGCATGATTTGTTGTGGTCTGATTATATCTTTCAATACAGGATCTACAACACTTATAAATTCAGAATACGCATCAGTATTTGGATGAAATTACACAGGAATCTGACCTGACAGTTATCTGCGATAAGGCAATAACAACTAAGGGGATATGTTGATCCAACATTCGAAAGGTTCAAATTTGCTAAGTTATAGTTCAAATGCACTGTCCCAATAGAAAAAAAGACATTACAGTATAGTAGTATAATCAGTGACACTACATAGGTCCTTTAATGTGTACTGAAAACAACAGAATAGGTACCAACACCTGAGAAAAAGAGGAAAAGGTCTGTACATAGTGCAGAAACGTTTTGTTGAGTACAGAAGTAGAATATCCATACAAACATACCAATCTGAATGGGCGTCAACATCTGGTAAAAATATGTGCACACTTTCCGAGAATAATAAACTACACTTTAAATTAATTTTGGTACACAGCAGCAGAAATTAATGAACATCGGAAGTCTAAAAAGGTGCGTACGAAGATTATGTCATACCAGTATCGAGCTCCAACAGAAAGATGTGTCGGAAAGCAATTACCAACAAAAAGCACTAAGAGGAACGCGATAGAAGTGTAGGTAAATATTTTGAGAGGAGGAGAGGCAGGTAAGGAGAGAATAATTCAAGTTCTCTGAAGAAAATGAGACAACGGTCAGAAGTTTAACGATGTTCGCGATCGATAGCGGGGCAGGTAAATGATAAGGCTTAATTCCCCTCAGAAGATGCGGTCATCAGACACGGCGCACGAGCTCTGACTGCGCGGTGTTGAGAAAGGCTGTAAACAGCTCACTTTATTGATTATTGCCGTACAACACCTATGGTCGTAATGCTCAAAAAGTGTCGTACATGGCGCAGACAGACAAACCAATTTATGCGTCTCAACTCAATAATAGTGTCCTCCTGTCTGCACTTGTCTACGTCGTCCTCTAGTGTTTATACTGAGCAGCAGAGGGCGATGCAACAACACTCTTCTCGGATCGATAGCGAATTTGTAAACAGTTAGTAGCACACCGCGTCTTGTACACGTCCACCGTGACGCTCTGGGTCAAAGCACCGAGTTACGGCACCTGAAGATGGGCGTACAAGAACCCGAAACCGATCATGTGATAATAGAAGAATCTTACAACTGTAGCAGTATTTTCAGACTCTATCAATAAGAAAACGGTAATATTTACATGGACCACGAAACCAGGAGAACGATGATATCGCAAAGTGTTGTCATAAAATAATAATTTACACTTCTTATGACAAATGTTTTGTTCCCAACTGCTGTTCTAAGGGAACCGGAAATGACTTGCTACTGTAAACGTCGGAAGTATCCCAACGCGTGACATAAATGGCAAGAAAACTACATTTCATAATTCACGTCTCACAACAGCTGATCTAAATAAACCCTATATGCTTTGTTGTTGTAAATGTCAGTAGCGTTTATGGAGACGTATAGGACTGGTAACAAAATCTAACTTTCCAAATTTAGCTGGAATGATTCTTCTATTACCTAAGAAAGGTACAGAATACTTCTAATTGTACGCATGTTGTCCTTGTCATGCCGTGATAAAGAAAAATAGCCATAGTTCAGCCAGACGCAAAGTACGGTGTCACGTCTCTTTATAATTGTTTCTTGCGAGTTTTCTTATTCTTCTCCTGCTATGAAAGAATTCGTGGTTTGGTAGCAGTGTATACTTCAGTTCAAATATTGTAATAGTTACCCGAAGGCTATCTCCATCAATGCAGCTTGAAGTGAGAATATGTGAGTTTTCGTTACCTACGTAAAGTGCACCGGTCCTCCATAACCTTTAAATATTTTCCATATAGCATCCTTTCCAGAAACGTATTGAGAAACCCAGATTAAGAGAAGTAGGAAAGCGTTATGGCTACGCACCTTTCCCGGCGAAAACCGTGAGCACGTGGAACCTCTCCTTTTATTATTTATTCAGCAAAGGTTTTTATAAATAATTGATAAAGCTTCAAAATAAACACAGAGCTGTTTCAATCGACATAAAATGTTCCTGACAGCGCCGCCAGCGCCATCGAAAACCCTTTTAATACTGAGTCTCTCAATTTTAGTAAACGATTAATTGGTCCGCAAAGTCGGCTGCCCGCCGGCGCACAGCAGATGCATTATCAAATTAAAACGTGAGATTTTTAATTGAAGAAGAGAATAATATGAGTTATTTATTTGGCTTAGGGATGTTTCTCTCTATGGACTGATCTTCTCTGCTGTTGTCGTCTCACAAACGATTACTTTGCCCAACTCAGAACGAAATGTTTCCTAAGATGGCAGAAGTCAATGTTACTCTGTTCTGTCTGGAAAACAGGGGACAGTGAGAGGTTAAGCTCTAATTTTCGGCACTACGCCTTGTGGAGTTCAGTTTGACGCAATTATTAGACGCAGGTGCCCTCTATGTAGAAACTTAATTGCACTGTAATAAATACAGTGTTCTGAGACATATTTCTCCAAATGAGCGTAAAATATGACAATTGTCAATGAACAAGATATAACATCGCTTTCAGTCCGCCTGAGGCAGCGCGATATTTTTTAGAGATGCCTTACTAGAAAACTCAGTCAAATTTTCCACAATTATACCATGTCTTTTCAGGGACTTTGACCGAATAAAATGGATCCATCCATCAGGTTTCCTGTTCCATAACTCAACAAGTAATCTGAAATGAAAGTCGTATCATTTCATTCACTTATAATCATTATTTTCATTTCCACCGTGAACAGCAATAATACTGTTAATTTCAAAGCGATTTCTTGCATTTAATTAAACAGACAAAATTCATAATTACCGAAAGCAAAAGAAATAAAAATTATTGTTTAGGGAAGACAGCTAGAACTAGCCATTGGATCATTACTACTAGTAAGACTACACAGGAAGCGGCATTATTGAGACGGTGCCAGCAGCACTATCAAACCCTGAGACCTAGCTGACAGCTGCTTAGGAGTAAAGACATTTTTACGAACATTCTCAGGTTTTTCTCGAAACCATCACAGAGAGATTTCACGAAAGGTTTTACGCTACAATTCAGATAATGGTGTGTGTTAGATGGCGTGAGATACGGGAGAGGTAATTATAGCTGGTTCCCAGTGCGCTTTTATTTCGAACGCTCATTTCTTCTATATTCTATTTCTCTTCACAGGCTGTGTAGAAAAGCTACTACAAAGAGAAGGGCAATTTTCTGTCACTTGATCATGGCAGTCAATTCTAGATAGTTATGTCCGATTAAGCTAATAACCAGAACTGTACAATCACTATGTTGTTGGAAATAATTTGAAGAATTGACCTATGGACCTTCGTTCTGTACTTGCAATGTAGTTTCCATATTCTGTTAATGTAGTCCGTTTATCTGTTTGTCTTCTGAAATAATATTATCGGGAGAGTGGTATACAGCTGAAAGTACGTCATCTACAATATACACCTACATGAAACCGTATCCCCTGCGGTTTTGCGCATAATTTTTATGATAAAAAGCTGTTTATCCACTCCATCTTCACAGGTGGTCTACGTCTGGAGTGGTAGACGTGCCAATGCAATCAGTTTCATGTCCGTTGTTTCTTAATTATAAGCTATGTACCAGAAATGACTATGCTTAATTGTTATACATTCAGATAGTGACAAGTTGTACGACTGTTTGACATTATTATTGTAGTCTTAGGGAATAAAAGCAATAGAGAAAATAGACAGCCCCCTTCAACAACGAGATATCACTGTATTTGCGTTCACCCTCGTCAGTTCCTCTGATAAAACCTTATTTACCCGGCAGCTGGGTGTATGAACTCATTGCGCAAATCACTGTCACTGACAGTTATTTATTGAACAACTTCCGATTGAGTTTTGTCTTGTTCTCCAAAACTCACCATCCTGTTATAAGTTATTATTAATTGTCTTGGTTATGTTTAGCTTTCTAACACAACTATTTTTCAGTTAGAGAAGTATGAAACTACATAGTAGTCACTATGGATACAAAGTAATCTCTTAGTGCTGGCACAATCACAAGTATTAAAACAAAATTATTTTAACGACGTCTACTTAAAGAACACAGAAAAGAAAAGTAAGTGTGAAATAAAAACAAAACAGCTGAGTAAATAAGTTAAATGAACTTTTCATTTAACATTTACAGATACTTTATTTAACTACCCGCATTGCTAGAACTCCATCAGCATTGTCTTTGTGTAACTACATTAATTTCTTTCACTCTCAGACATATTGTGCTAATGTAGAAGCAAACCAATGCCATGAAATCAGCGGAAAATGGGACAGCAAGTTTGATGTCCCGTTTGCCAATAATTCTCATGAGAGCAAGGAACAGATAACTGCAACATATATTTGAGAACTGGATGAAGGACAGTCTTCAGATGGAAGAGGGAGCTGGGGGAGAGGAAGACATGATGATCCTTGGAAGACTGATGCCTGAACCACAGTACTAGAAGCGACTAGTAAGAGAACCAAGAATAGTTTGTTAGAGGAACAATTGTAAATCAACAGGGGAGGTTGAGTACTTGCTTTTTCCAGCTTGTCTACATGTAAATAATTAAGCGTGTCTTTTATCCATGGAATTTCGTGTCTTTATTTGTAGTGTAACGATACACCTCGTATCCTCCTCTTACAACTACGGTTACAACAAACGATATGGGATAAACTGAAGAAAACAGATGTCGCTGGGAATTTCAGAGGGAGCATCAGTCTACAATGGACTGAAAAGCCGTACTGAGCCAACGACCTGTTCCAGACGGTGGAAAGAAAGTACGTTCATAGAATTTGTAGATGCAAGAAAAGACTGGAGTGCACTCTTTGAAATTCTGGAAACAGCAGGAATAAAGTACAAGGAGCGAAAGATTATTTACAACTTGTGCTGAAACCAGACTACGGTTATTGGAGTTGAAATTGATGGACCGTATTTGAGAACGGAAAGCGACAGTGTTGTACTGTATCCTCGATATTATTCCATCTGTATATCGAATAAGCAGTGAAGGAATCCAAGGAAAGCCGGCAGAGGTGTCCGAGCGGTTCTAGGCGCTACAGTGTGGAACCGTGCGACCGCTACAGTCGCGGGTTCGAATCCTGCCTCGGGCATGGGTGTGTCTGATGTCCTTAGGTTAGTTAGGTTTAAGTCGTTCTAAGTTCTAGGGAAATGATGACCTCAGAAATTAAGTCCCATAGTGCTCACACTCATTTGAACCATTTTTGAAACTAAGGAGGAATTTGGAACTGGAATTAAAGTTCATTGAGAAGAAACAAAAGAATTTGGAAGAACAGTTTAACAGAGCTCATATGATCTTAAAAAGAGCCTATAATAGGAAAGTCAACAAATGTAAAACAGTATTTATCTACGAAAGGTTCCTTTTGAAACATCTACCGTTGTTTTATTTATTCGTTATGTGTCAATTTATAATTTATTTAGCGCACAGTTGTTGCTGTTGTGATGGTGTGGTGTTGGTGGTGGTCTTCAGTCCTAAGACTGGTTTGACGCAGCTCTCTACACTAGTCTACCCTAGTCAGTGATAGGTTCAGGTTGACTAGAGCCATCAGTCTGTAACGACAACTGTACCTATAATAATTTTTTTCTTTATGAATTTAGATAAATTAATATAAGCAAGGTTTTAAATTTTTTTTTTTCGGTTCGTATCGTTATGTTAAAGAGACTGTGAGCAACTTTTGAAATGAATATTATTATTTATGTTAGATTTCAAATAATGTGGTAATCAGAGGAAAGTGTATTTAATGTTGAAACTATTGTAAGATGTGAAAATTGTAATTTATACACTTGGTCCATACGTAGGTAATGCATTAGGATATGTGTAGTAAAAAACCTGTGGTGAATACCCTACCTGTAGGGGAGCGGGAAAAGGTGGAGGCAGGCGAGGCGGGAAAACGCACACTGGCGCGGTTCGGCACAACGGGCACAGTATTACAGTCGGAGGCGAGCAACAGTCGGAAGTACACGTACTGTACCGAGGAGGCTACCCAGGAAAAGTGGATTCCATTGAGCCTCGGATGAACCGATTCCGACGGCTACTTGGCATGGCTATATTCTGAGGCACGAAATTGGAAAGATTACGATGCTAAGAAGATGGAAAGTGCCGATGTTGTGTGAGCCTTGTATGTGTGCCGTGCTGCCCGCTATCTCGCTGCCCGCCAACCGCCGCACCGACTTGCACAGGTCAAACATTTATTTCATCTTTAGAAGTGTATCTGTGTGGACCAGTGTCGAAACTGTTTCTAACTGTTCAATAATAATGTGACTTTTACCAGAATTGCCTTAGCCATTACTGATCCTGATCACTGACCTAGACAGGATCCTTACCTCGTATTGTGCAACCCGAGTATCCTAAACTGAAAGTTTAATGTTAGTGTTAATGAAAATTATCAGCAGATTAATCTATGCCATAAAGGAGCCTAAAATTTCTATGTGTTATTGCAAATGTTGAGAAAGAACAAAAGTGTGACTAAATTGGAAGAGAGTTTTTGTTGGATTGAGTTAGCGATGTTATTTAATTAATTTGAGACAGAAATAATGACAGTTAAATTATTCAGAAGTAAGACAAAAGAGTAGTTATCCATAGATTGATAATTTTGAGTGTTAATTTGCCTTCAGTACTTAATAGTTTCAGTATAACGACCATAACAGTTTCAGGGCCTCCCCCTTTTCTCTTGTCCATTCTTTCAAACCTTGATGTGTACTGACCAGATTTGACCTGTAAAGCTAAGTTCTATATTAAACCTAAGTGTATAAGTGTTTTTCATCTTAAATAGTGACATTGTGTGTGTGTTTTCAAGATTGTCAGTGCTAGGGCAATCTATGCCCGATTTCGGTCTGATCAATATACAAAATGCAGTTCGTAGTAATCATTGCTGGGTGGTGTTGTGTATTTATATCTCATTCAAATTAGTACTAAAGGAGAAAACTTTAGTTCAGTGGATTTTTCCGGTTCCAAACTTTGCCATATAACGCATCATTACTACGTGTTACTATGCTTGTACATGCACCCACTTGTACAAGGAAAAACTCATTCATTGCCTAAGTAGGCTGGCGACCGAATTGTTAATAATAGGTAGCATCTACTGTGTGTACTTCTTGTCCATGCGAAAGAGTAATTATACTCTACATTTGCTTGATGCATCACTGTAGTTATTGACTGAATATAAGTCCGATCTTGCTTCTATTAGGTACGCGCGGTCAACTAATGTACTAAAATCCTTATTTATAAGGTGAAGCCCGTGAACTTATTACAGTACAGGCTTTATAGAGATAACGTACGTCCGAGTAGGGCGGTAGCGTTACAAGTCTACTCCACGTATACAAAGCCCATATCATTACGAAGCCACTACCAACTTGCACAGTGTTTTGCAGGCAATTGGAGCCTTCGCCTTCGTGGGCTCTACGCCACATTCTAATCTTATCAACTGCAGTTGGGGCTCATTTGATGAGGCCACGACTTTACAGTATCCTGAGGCCGAAGCGATATGGTCACGAGCCCAAAAGAGACATTGTCGGTGATGTCGTGCCGCTAGCAAAGGCGCCCGCTTCGCTCGCCTGCTGCCGTAGCCCATTGAACGCCAAATTTGACTGCACTGTCCTTATGGATGCTAATGTCATTTGTCCCACATTAATTTATGCGGTTACTTCACGCAGTGTTGCTTGTCTGTTAGGACTGACAACTCTAAGCAAGTACTGCTGCTGTGAAGATCGTCGGCCTCTGCATTGTCCATGGTGAGAGGTAAGGCCTGAAATTTAGTGTTCTCGGCACACTCTTGACGCTGTGCATCGCGGAATATTGAATTCCCCAACGATTTCTGAAATAGGATGTCCAATAACTCTAACTTCAACCAACATTCCGCATTCAAAGTTATTAGCTCACTTCGTGCTGTTATAATGCCGTTGAAAACCTTTCCACATGAATAATTCATGTGATCAGGCCACGGTTTTCCAGTCGTCTAAGGTCCAGCCGACATGGTCACGAGCACAGGAGAGACGCTGCCCGCGATGTTGTGATGTTACCAAAGACACTCGCGTCGGTCGTCTGCTGTGATAACCCAGTAACGAGCTATTACAGCTCCGCCAATGGACTGTCCTTTGTATGTAGTGTACGCTATACTACCACCATTTGCGTATGCGCATATCGCCATCCCATGGCTTCCGTGACACCTCAGTCTATACTCCATACAAACACCATCAGCGAAGCCTTTCTAATACTTAAATATTATGTGCGATGTTACCAAATTCCTCAGTTTCAATAACGGTTTGCTTGCTATAGTCACTCTACACATTACATCCTCTCTATTTCGGTTATCGGCTTTTATTTTTCTGCCTAAATAACAAAAATCATCTAGTACTTTTTGCATTTCATTTTCGAACTTAATTCCTTCAATATCGCCTGATTTAGTTCAACTACATTTCACTACCATTGTTTTGCTTTTGTTAATGTTCTTCACATACTGTGTTCAAGATGCTATACATTCTGCTCAGCTGCTCTTCCAGTTCCTTTGCTGTCTCCCACAGAATTACGATGTCGTCGGCAAACCTCACATTTATTATTTCTTCTCCCTGAACTATAACTCGCTATTCAAATTTCCTCTTGGTTTCCCTTACTCCTTCATCAATTTACGAATGGAAGCTGTTCAACTCACTTGGCAATCACTGCTACGGTTTCTCGTCCTTTGACTCTATTAACCGCTGCCTGGTTTCTATGGAAGCTGTAAATAATCTTTCGCTCGCTCCACTTTATCCCTGTTACCTTTCAAAGAGCGTTTTTCCAGTCAATACTGTCAATTGAATTCTCTAAATTTACAATACTATAAACGATATCTTTATCTTGTAAGATGATTCGCAGGAATAGCACCGCGTCGCTTGTTCGGACATTTCATTTATCCTGAACATAAACTTACCTTTCTCGAAGACGTCTTGCATCAGATTTTCCATTTTTCTGTAAATAAATCGTTTCACTGTTTTATGACGATGATTTATCAAACTGACGTCAGTAGTGTTCTCATCTGCCAATACCAGCCTTCTTTGGAAATCGAATTCTTGCATTCTTCTTTAAGTCAGATGGTATTTCACCTGTGTCATATACCTCGCACGCCAGGTAGAACAGTATTTTCAGACTGGATCTCCCATGGATCTCAATAATTCTCAGGAAATGTTTATTCCATGGGCCATAATTTGTCTTAGTATATGTATATGGTAAATATTTATCTATATTAGCAGATAGTAATTGCAAACTGCGCCTTACCTAGGGAACATGCACTTTTTCATTCAGTCAGCGCCCCTGGTTCGATGTTCCACACGAACTTAAGGTGGCAGAGGACTGTATAGCAGTCGCCGACGAGCTCTGGCAGTATGACTTTTATGAAGTGCCGTAGGTTGTTTGGCGTACGCCCGAAATACTCGCTTACCGCCATAAGCCAAGGTACACCAGGTGACGGCTAGGGCTTTACAATCGAGCGGCCCGTTATTAAGATAGGCCGTTGGATTTCACCACTTTCACATTTTACGGCTCCTAAGACGGGGGCGCCAAAGCCTTACGTTTTATGTGTAGCGATAAACAGAGTTGTCGTGAGCGGCGAGCAGGTATAATACACTGCGTAGCAGCGTCGCCCGGGGCTAGCGACGCCTGCAACAAAAATCTGGTTTTATAACGGGTGTGGCGGGTCGCGTTGCTGCCCGAGGAGACCGGACATGGTGGGGCAGTTTACGCGGCACGCGCCAGCAATAAAACGCCTCGAGATGTCGATATGACTCGAACGAAGTGGAAGGATCGACCAAGGGTAGGTACAACTGGTGAATATCGAAGGCAATGCGGGAATTTTCCTCCCATTCCAAAAGTGGATACACCGACGCGAGCGCTCTCCTCATGCCCATTGCGACCCATTCTGCAGTCGATATTCTCAGCGGTCGGAAATGCCGGGGTCTACTGCGTCGTCTTCAGATTGCTTTATGGGGCGGCTGATGGTTATTACCACCATTAACATGCGTTTTATGCCCGGTGGATTTAAGGTGGTAGCGTCGCGAAGGAAATTTCCTGTCTGGTGTGCTATTGAAGTTCTGGGCGTTGCGATGTACGAGGCCCGCCTTAAACGTTAGAATCAACTGGCTAGAAAAAGAACATAAAAATCAGCGATTCGAAAATTACAAGTGTACAGGCTCTCGTTATGTTTCTGCATATTTTACCCACATGCGTGTAGGTGACATGAAGATACGTTTCTTGAGAATTCAAGTTCAGTTCTCCTGTTCGCCAGTTCAGCCACTTAGGAAAGTAACACAATTGCAACTCCAAGTAATTCTGAAGGGAGGCATCTCGTGATGTTTAATAGAAAGCAACAGTCACACTCTCTCTGGAGTTTTGAGTACAACAACAGCATAAATTATGTTGGTAACTCTGGAAATACAGCTTGCAAGGATAGCTAACATGCACAGAGCCACAGGATTATGTTTAGCAGAAAGGTGAAGGTTCCAAACGTGTGGCAGTTTACTGCCAACTTAATTATAAATGAAGAACTGGCTTGTGGTGAAATAGTCGGAATAACAAGAGCACTATTTGCACAACTAAATCTTACAAAGAATGAAACCGATGAAACTGCAATACATAAAACCAAATAGAGAAATTATTCTTTACATATGGCTTCCATTTACACTGAAGAGCCAAAGAAACTGGTACACCAGCCTAATATCGTGTATGGCCCCCGAGAGCACGCAGAAGTACCCCAGCACGACGTGGCATGGCCTCGACTAAGTCCGTAAGAGTACTAGGGGGTGGAGAACTCTTCTGAACAGCACGTTGCAAGGCGTCCCAAACATGCTCAATAATGTTCATGTCTGGGGAGTTTGGTGGTCAACGGAAGCGTATAAACTCAGAAGAGTGTTTCTGGAGCCAATCTGTAGCAATTATGGACGTGCGGAGTGTCGCATTGTCCAGCTGTAATTGCCCTATTTCGTCGGATTGCGCAATAGACATGAATTGAAGCAGGTGATCAGACAGTATACTTACATATGTGTCGCCTAGATGTATAAGGGATCCCATATTACTCCAGCTGCACACGCTCCACACTATAACACAGCCTCCACCAGCTTCAACAGTGCCCTGCTGACATGCGAGGTCCATGGATTCATGAGGTTGTCTCCATTCCCGTACACGTCCATCCTCTCGATACAACTTGAAACGATATTCGCCAGACCAGGCAACAAGTCCAATGTCGGTGTTGACGAGGCTTAAAGCTCTGTGTCGTGCAGTCATTCAGAATACACGAGTGGACCTTCGGCTCCGAAAGCCCATATCGACGACGTTTTGTTGAATGGTTCGCAAGCTGACATTTGTTGATGGCCCTGCATTGAAATCTGCAGCAGTTTGCGGAAGGGTTGCACTTACGTCACGTTGAACGATTCTGTTCAGTCATCGTTGGGCCTTTTCTTGCAGGACCTTTTTGCGGCCGCTGCGATGTCAGAGTTTTGATGTTTTCCCGGATTCCTGATATTCATGGTACACTCGTGAAATGGTCGTATAGGAAAATTTCCATTTCATCGCAACCTTGGAGATGATGTGTCCCATCGCTCGTGCCCCGATTGTAACACCACGTTTAAATTCACTTAGATCTTGAGAACCTGCCATTGTAGCAGTAGTAACCGATATAACAACTGCGCCAGACACTTCTTGTCTTATATAGGCGCTGCCGACCTCAACGCCGTATTTTGCCTGTTTACACATCTCTGTAATTGGTTACGCATGCCTATTCCAGTTTCTTTGACTCTTCAGTTCTAAATGTTCAAAAGTGTGCGAAATCATAAGGGACCCAACTGCTGAGGTCACTGGTACCTAGACTTACACACTACTTAAACTAACTTATGCTCAGAACAACACACCCATGCCCGAGGGAGGACTCGAATCTCTGGCGGGAGAGGCCGCGCAGTTCGTGACATGGTTCCTCAAACCACGCGGCCGAGAGAGTACTCGAACCTCCGGCGGGAGAGGCCGCGCAGTTCGTGACATCGTCCCTCAAACCACGCGGCCGAGGGAGTACTCGAACCTCTGGCGGGAGAGGCCGCGCAGTTCGTGACATGGTTCCTCAAACCACGCGGCCGAGGGAGTACTCGAACCTCCGGCGGAAGAGGCCGCGCAGTTCGTGACATGGTCCCTCAAACCACGCGGCCACTCCGCGCGGCGACTCTTCAGTCTATGTTTGTAGAGGGGTTGGGTATGCTCTGTTGGAAAATGGTACGTCTCGGTTAGTTGGAAACCTCTCAGAGGCTGGATAATTTATTACATGCAGTAGTTTGTAGCTACAGGCAGCCTCACATCAGGCCGTGCTCGAACTGGGGCCTCGACCCACAGCCTCTGGCGGCGCTTTTATTCTCAAGCCGTCCTCAGATAGGAGGAAGCAGCTGTCGTTGACGTGAACGTGGGCGGAACATCCGACGTCACTAGAGACAGCGCTGTCGCCACACGGGACGATATGTTTAACGTGGTTTTGCACTCTCTGTGGTCTCGAGTGGCTCGCAAACGTCACAGTTCGTGTAAGGAAATATTTGTATCAACTGTATTAATACCCATATTACGCCTCTCGTCCATAGGATAGTCATGTTATTCTATCTACAGGATGCGTAAATAAAGTTCAGTATCCATGACTACATAACAAACCAAACGGAATGATAGATATCCAGCCAGTAAAGACATCAGGAAATAAAAGTTCACAAAATCGTACAAACTCATTCCTGACACAGAGCACACGTCTATTTCCATAACATCGAATAACACAGAATTATTGCTGTTAATGTTAATAAGAAAGTCTAACAATCTTTTTAACAAATACGAAAATGAAAAATATTTGGATGCGGCAGGACTCAAAACCAGTACCCACAGTTTTGTAACGTAGCACCCCTGCCCCACCAAGTTCTGCAACGACCGACCTTGTCTGTTACGTTACGGCCTTCAGAAGGCCTGTGATATGTTATTAACGGATATTCCACTTAACAAATGCTACCGAGAACTACACGTCATCGACGACTCTTAAATATGATCCAGCCTTTAAACGGCGTACTTTCATAACACGCGAGTAATAACACGAAATACGAAAATTGTTTGGACACCGGCATGGCGTTTCTCGCCATGTTATTACAATAAATCGTACCAATAACGTCACCTTCAAGAGTTATTCCATGTGCTAATGCTTATAAATAGGATGTAAGTTATAATATTAAACCCAGTAAATATGGACTTGACGAACACCATATGGCGACTCTCAGTTTCTTTTTGAAACAGAGGAAGCGATCTGGCTTCGCATTAATTCTACTGTACGTGGCACGTTGCCGAAGTACCTCAGAATTCATTTTGAGTTTCACTTGACGGAATGGCTCTTCAGCGTGAAATAGCAGGGAATTACGTCACAAAACTCGTAGAGCGCCACGTCAACGTTAGCTAACTCGGCTCGTGTGACGACGACTTTAGCCCGGACCAGGCGTGATGCGACCATGTTCAGTAATAGTATCGGTGGTCGCAGAGCTGCGGAAGACTGCCACGGCAGGCAGAGAGTAGCAGATGGGTTTCAGTACTTGGGCGGAGAAATGACTGTCATTATTCGAAGTAAAGAGGATATAAAACGTTGACCTCCTTTAGCAAGAAAACCATGCTGAAAAAGAGAAACTTGCTATCTTATATGAACTTGTTAGCAAGTCTGTCATGAAAGTATTTGAGATGAATATTGGTTTAAACAGAAGTTAAAAGTGGATGATTAAATAGCTCATAGCTCTGACAAGAAGAGGAAAGAAGCTATTGAACTTGAAGATTCGGTGGACAGGTCGGATAACTAACATGGAGGTTGCGAGCTATCATCTGGAAGATAGTCGAAATGTCTCGGCTCAAACTCGTCTAGGGGTTGAACTGCACATGTCGCATTACACGCCCTAAATTAGACATTTGTGACCCTTTGGTTAAATTGTTTGGCTGATGGCAAGTTTGCGAAATACAAAATTAACATAACATATAATAACCGTAATAATAATACCGTAAACTAAATTAACTAGCCATAAATGATGTAGGCAACACAGTTGCGATATGGTTAGAATAATGTTTATTTAGAAAGCAAACTAATAGCGAAAATGGTCGTTTTTGGAGTTACTGTTACACTTGAGCACATATCCATTTCACACAGTTCGATCACTCACAATTTCATCGCTGAATACAAGTTATCTACGTGAAAAGTGGAGTTCACATCAGGCGCACGGCTTCTCACCGCTCAGAGACTAAGTCCCGCGATACCACACAACGCGAAACTTTCTAAGACGTTTCACTTCCTAGCTGCCTAAAGACCGACTGTCCGCTTTCGCGTCTCAGTCCGAACAGTACCCTTTGGTATCTCCAGCCCAAATGCCCCTCTGCCCGTCCCCGGCCGCGTTTCCCGCGCGTCGAATATCTTCGCTCAACTGACTAGGACCGTTCCATTACCTGAAGCCGTGCATATGATTGGCTACAGCTTATTCTATATTATTTCACATTTTAACATATTTAAATAATCAAGAAATAACCGCTTTCACCTTGTAAATAAAGTAACAATAATATCAATTACATAATAAACGTTAAATTCTTTTATATAAAAACCAATACAATTTCCTTCTTAGTTTTGAATGCCACGGAAGTAGCCTTGCACCAATGCACTTTCTGATAAATAAATAAATAAAAAAAGTAGCTATCATGCAGCAAACTTTACAACAAATATTCTGTTACTTAATGATTCAATAAAGTGTCATGTTGTCATCGTTCAGTGTGTTCTGTGTGGAGGAAATGATAATCTGATGCTTAACTGTAACTACTAATAATTTAAATTTACTATATTTAAGCAAATAAAGTTACATAGTTGATGTTTACTACGTTTGTCCTTTTAATGATGCGCTTCTATATGAAGTGTCGATCGTTAAGATTGACCAAAGCGGTCAGATTTTAGCATTCAGGTCTTTGTTACAAAACTTGTGAATGCACTTTAACAGTAAATCCTAAACTATTATAGATATGATCGTTATTCATGTTTTATTGGGATCAGCATGAAACTTTATGAAGGTTGGCAGATTAAAATTACTGTTGCTTGATTCCCTGCATCCATGCAGAATTAAATAGTTTCCATAAACGTTTCCCTTTATAGCCGATTTTAAGTCCGCCATATTTAACATAACGTCTCCTCGGCCACAAACGACTTCTACTGGGTTTCCCTATGACGTATGTTCTTGTCTGTCTCACTCGCACACTGCAGCACTTAGGTCTCAATAGACATTATATGTCTGTGAATTTCCCAATCGCATGGTGAATCTGCGCCCTTCGTGGCACGCGGTCCTCGACGATAGGGCTCGTTTCACAATTCCTGTAGGCTGACTCTTTCGGCCATATATTTAAATGAGTGTTCAAAGCTCGTTAACTCGCAAGGTAATGGATCGAAGTGGGGAGAAACTATTTTTATGGGACAATATGAGTGAAATAAGTTTTAATTAATAGGACATATCCTGGAGCGTCTATTTCGTAAGTTAGTAAATGGAGAGAAGAGTCAGGCAGGGGTTGCGGATAGAAAAGGAAGAACAGAGTTTCACCGCAGCAAGCAGGTTTCAGAAGGTAGTGGTTTGCAATAGTTATGCAGAAATTAAGAATCTTTGCCAAGAAGAGTAGAGTGGACAGCTGCACTAGTCTTCGCGCTGAAGACCGCAACGTCAACAACGAGCAGGCTACAAAACCTCGTGATAGCAGAGTGAGCACCGACTTGTTCCTCTCGGCAATACCTAGGAGGAGTTGATAGCATGCCAGACGAATGAAAGGTTTTTGGGGGTGGTTGGTAGGGTAACACTTATGGCTCATCAAGCGACCGAACGTTCAGATAAACTCTAAACACAAGCAGTGATTCAGCTAAGCTGTCCACCTAAAACATATTCCGAATCCTTTTCATCCAAATGAAGTGTGAGAAAGTCCTCAATAATCGACGTACAGCGTCAATAATGACGACTGTGTCTGTGGAAATATACGAGTATCAACAGCATTTACTGCAATACAATGTTTTTCTGACATGCGTGGACACAGACATGCATACATGTCTAACGGAAGTTGTTATATACTCGTAGTAAATGCAGTTACTGTATAAACATAGATGAATGTCTCAAGGACGTAATAGATCCTGTTACATGGGTGTACGTCTGAAAGACGTTGTGTTGTAATAGAGGCAGTTGCAGGACAAACACAGTCACTGTCGCCATTCCTGAAATAATCACGTCTGTTGGCGATGATATAAAATACAATTATCTGCATGCGCTATACCCGTCGTTCGACCATTCTTGAAATGGTTTTTGCGTTTTCGGAAGTACATGTTTTGACTATGTTATGATGATTTGAAAGCAGGGCTCGGCCCGTAACTAGTCATCAAGTGACCAAATAAATTGAAATTTGCAAATTTGGATTGTTTTTTTCGTTGTAATAATTAACAGAATTTGCTCACAGCTATTCCAGCATACTGGAAGCTCGTAACAATACTATTTGTCTTCCTATGCTAAGTTTCAGAAGTGTTCTAGCATTTATGACTGTGTGACATACAGAAGGTTGAACCGGCCTTGGGGGCGTGCTCAGACAGCCAAAGTAGGAAATCAGCGATGTCAAAATCTAGTGCCTCGACGATGCCGGCACGGTAGCTCAACGTGTTCAGTCAGAAAGCAGGGTGGTCTTTGTAATAAAAAAAACTGAGTGAAGCGATCAACAACAAAGTTCAGTAGATGTCTTGTGACGTCCGCTACGAGCAAACACAAGTAACGATACAGAACAAAACATAAAAAAGTTGTTAACGCCATCATTAATGACAAGCATGAAATCCGGGTTCGAGTCCTGGTCCGGGACAAATTTTTATTTGTCACAAGTATCTGACGCTAATACATATTCAGAATATGTGAACTCACTATATGACGTATAGTCACTTTTCACACTTATATATGCAGTATATTATATATTGGTGCAGCTGCGCTTTTTCCAATAGGATTATAGTAATTTCTAGTACCGTTGTTCTAAATAAGACTAATTCGTCTGCCATTTACTCTTAAATTTCTAATTCGTAGTTCTGGAGAAATTTCAATATTTAAAAATTGAGATCTATTTTTAACCTGAAATAGACTAAGGTCTTACGTGGAAGTTTTGTATACCGTACCCAAATAACGTAATATGTCACGTCGGTTAAGGAGAAAAGATGGGCAGAGGGAACTGTACCTCTCATTCTCTCAGCGTCGTTGACGTATGTCGTGTGCTAGTTAGCCCGAAAAAATTAATGTTTCTCGCAGAAAAAGAGATATGTGGTTTCCTTGTGGTGTATGTAAAAGGAACACAAAGAGAACAGTTGCGTTATACGCAAGAGTGCAACAAGAGTAACAATCCAGCATACGTGCAAAAGTTGCTATTGTAAGGGCGCTGGAATACTACACGGAGCTTAAGAAGCAAGCCTGCAACAGCAGAGCTACGAAATAGATGTTCTCGCAGCTGCTACTGATAATCCACCTGTTACCTCCACAGAAACTGTAATTGTCTCTTGAGTAAGTCAGCACAGCGTTGTTCGCATTTTTGCTCTGAAAGAGCTTCCATCAATATCAGAGGACACTTCTGAAGTAGTTAAGTAAAACCTCATCGCCAAAGCACACTCGTCACATTGTGACGTAGCGTTGGTTCTGAGGCATAAATCAAAAGAATGAGAGAATACGAGGTCTGAGAGAAATATTGTGGTATAGTGAACTTAATTACAATGACTCCTTCATGAGCTCATTATAAGAGTCCCTGTCAAAGGCAGGATACTTAAAACCCTGTAACTGTTCACAATACAGTGATAAAAGTAAGACCTGAAACAGTTCTGACGCACTGCTCTTGTAGACAAAGTTGCGATTGCTCTGTGACGATCCTTGACTGTTCCTAACTGGAGCAACTCGACAACTGGCCAAGACCTCAGCTATAGCTTGTCAAGGGCTGCACAAGAACTAGTCCAGAGCTGCAGTTGGATGGTCTCTTACCCACGTGATCCGCGGCGCCGGTGGCTCCTCAATTCAAAGGGCGTGGCACTCGTGCTGCCTGCGATTGGGCGCTGCGGCTGCCGCTGTTTCTGTTGCTGTCGGACAACAGCAGAACCTCTGGTGTCTGTCTCTGTAAAGGGAATGATTGCACCCTGTGGGGTATCGACTGGCTATGACACCACAACTTCACCGGCGGATTAACCACCAGTAGTGCAGAAGACACCTGGATTCCTATTGTTCAGTTCTGATGCAACATCTGGACAATAATGCCTTTGATTAAGGAATCCTCTTTACCGATGCCTTTACAAATCTTGGAAATACGGATGTAAGAAATACTTATTACTGACGGTGGCAGGTTCAATTTAAGGGAGAGAAATGTGAAATTTTAATGTAGGATTGTCGGAGACTATGTGGCTGGTCTTCATTTTATTGAAGACACCTCAATAGGGAGATGTTTCACACAATATGTTACCTAAGAGCTACGGGTCTCGTAGAGGAAATACCACTTCAAATCCGTTAACGTATGTGGTACCAGCCTGATAGGCATGCATGCAAATAGAAAAGCGCTCTTCCAGCTGTTTCCTGGTCGCTTGATGTGTCATGAAGGTATCATCAGTTGGCGCGTACAATTTCCGGATTTGATACCACCGCACTTAATTCTCTGGGCTAAAGTCAATGTTGAAGTGTATGCATGTTGTGATGGCCCAAGGGGATTTAAACCTGCATTGTTGTAGGATGTACAATGATATTGAAGAAACTTCGTCCAGAATTTCTTGCACCAGCGACTGCAAGAATGGACTGCAGTAGACAGAGGGCAACTCGAACACTTTATGATTGTCTGATTATTATTAAATTTTAATTAAACTTCTCTCTACTACTACAGTCCGAAAAGTTTCTAGGCTGGGTAAATAAATAGAGAGAAAAATAAGACGGTAGCTTTGATGGTTCAAGTGTTCGACTTAGTCTCCCGCGAGTTCAGCACAACACCCAGAGCGGCCATACAACCATTACCAACTACCAGAAAAGTCCTTCTTTCTTATGTTTAACTCACGCGTCTCACTGACTTGAATGTGGATTATGTCGTCACAGTTTGTCGCTTCGTGTGAACTGCTTAATTGCTTCAATTTGTCGTTTTCTGATGCGTTGATAACACCAAGTCTCGTCAGCCGTGAAGATTATTTTCAGCAAAAAATTGTCCTCGTTGTTCATTTGAATCAAGTCACGACAGGTGGCTTTTGCGCCATTGCTTTTGCTCGTGAGTCAAGAAGTGGGGGGACCAAATTTACACAAACTTCTCTCTTCTCCCAAGGAGTATGGAGAGTTTCTTGAACCACTTAATTTAAAGAAGCTTTTTCATTGTGATTTTCGACACAGTACGTTTGATGTACTACCGCCGCACGGCCACTGCCTAACGCTGCCTGCTCACAACTGAGCGGACGGAACGCAGGAATGCACATCTATTGTTTACTGTTGTTACTCGTACTTATTAAACTGATGTCCATTATACACTAGGGACAAAAAATCGGTCTCGCAACATTTTGGAAAGACAGTGTATTCCGCATTTGCAAGTAGACTCCGTTAGTTACCTTAAAGCTGAGGGCCCCATCAGGCCAACGCTAATGCTTCATAGGAGACTACCAACCTCAGCACAAAGGCCGATACGCGCTACACCTGAATAGCCCTTCACGTCATCGTTATGTCAGAGCCATCATGTATTCACACTGGACGTTAGGCCAAGTCACATCAATTCGCATAAGACCAGTACCGAATGGTGAAGGTGAGTTCGTGAGACACTGTTGGTGATAACGGTACTCGGTGAATTGTATCAAAATTGAGGAACTAACTACGACAAGGATTATTAATTACCAAAGCAAATGTCATAAACTGTGTTCCTGACCACTTTTGTCTGATTAATTGCTGAGAACCGAATCAATATTTCAAATATTCGAAACGTATTTGCTAGTGAAAACATATTTATACAAATACATCAAACAGTATTTATGAGGGAATAAACAGAGCCTGCTTACCTCACCATTATGTTGTTCTCTCTTACGAATCTAATAACGATATTCACATTTGTTTCTCCGTCACCAGAGCACATTTCTTCATTTACATCTATTCTTTCATGAAAATTCCAATTTAGGTTATTATTTATACACGGTAAAGGCGTTATGGTTCAAATGGCTCTGAGCACTATGGGACTCAACTTCTCAGGTCATCAGTCTCCTAGAACTTAGAACTACTTAAACCTGACTAACCTAAGGACATGACACACATCCATGCCCGAGGCAGGATTCGAACCTGCGACCGTAGCGGTCTCGCGATTCCGGACTGTAGCGCCTAGAGCCGCACGGCCATTACGGCCGGCAAAGGCGTTATCTTTGTTCTGTTAGTGTAAAGTCTGAATGACTTTTCAGTTTCAGGTATCAAACGTCACTTATGGAAGAAGATTGAAAGGAAAAAATTAACCAAGTTATTCGTCAGTTAGCTTACTTGTATGTGCCGCAGATATTTAGCGCGATAAATTGTAATGGCGTCAAAAATTTGAAATTTGCAACAACTACAAAGCAAAATAACAAAAATTAAGGAGATAAAACAGCACAAAATACCCTACTACAGCGTGAATGAGGGCGTCAAAACCAGGTTAACTTCTGATGTTATCAGATGACGTGACGTGATGGCAGATGAGAATGTGCCATTTGTAATGCATTGTACTACGTTTTGACGTGACGTGATGTGATGCAACATGACATGACAAAAAGTGTGAACTGACCTTAAGACAGTAATCGGTTTCAGGCTCTAAACAGGTAAATACTAAGTTCAAAATATACTGATTTCTCCGAAACTAGAAAAACTGAGTTTGAAGATAAAAACACTGTTGCTTTTGACTCTCTCAGAAGTATGATGCTAGATGCCGCAGTAACTATTATTATACTTGATACAGCGAAGAATCATAATGATCACTTTACAATGAGTAGAGGAATGGAAAGGGGATGGACGTTGATTAGTGATCACTTTCTCACAATTTATTTTGATGAAAGTAAAATTACGATTACTTAATCGGTTCAGTAAACCACAGAGGTGAACTGAAAATGAGGTGGTTCATCTGAAGTGTATGAAATACGGTGCAGATGCATAGCCGTGCTCCATGAGTTGGTAGGGAGACCACTGGTCGTAGACCCTGGGCAAGGCGTCTGCGGCACGCCGAACGGCGCGCCTCTTGCCCGATTGCCGATGTCCAGAAGCCGCCCCCTGTGGGCGGGACGGGGCGAGACGGCACGAGCGGCCGCCCCCTCACGTGGCCTGCCGCCGGCCCAATTCCCGGCAGGAAATTGGCGCGGCGCAGTCCGGCGCGGCGCCTCGGCGCGCCGCATTCCGCCACGGCCAGCGATTGAGTTTCCACCAATTGATTAGGGCGGCGTCCGCCCAGACGCTTCAATTGGCCGCCGGCCCCGGCCCGGTCGAACTCAGGAATTCCACTTAATACGCGGCCCGGGCGCAGACTTAGGCCGCACAACTTGCCGCTCACTGCCCTTCTCGCCGGAGCGGAGCCACTGTACACTCCACGAGTGGCTTCCAGATCGCAAGCGTGTTGCACGGTATTGGGCGGCTTCAAAGTTCGCCATTGGCAACCTTGCGTACAATATGTAACTAGCGTAGCCGGCCGAAGTGGCCGTGCGGTTAAAGGCGCTGCAGTCTGGAACCGCAAGACCGCTACGGTCGCAGGTTCGAATCCTGCCTCGGGCATTAATGTTTGTGATGTCCTTAGGTTAGTTACGTTTAACTAGTTCTTAGTTCTAGGGGACTAATGACCTCAGCAGTTGAGTCCCATAGTGCTCAGAGCCATTTTAACCATTTTTTTGTAACTAGCGCCAGCACACACTGCACTCAGGGGACACCACTAAAGCGACACTGATTGTGATTTTTCAGCTGGGTTCTACACTGGAGGAAACGCGAGTTTTGCGCGGCAAACACGTTGACGTAAAGCCACCCAATACATACTCTACTTCTACATCTGCATACATACTCCGCAATGCACCATATGGTGCGTGGCGGAGGGTACCTCGTACCACAACTAGCATCTTCTCTCCATGTTCCACTACCAAACAGAAAGAGGGAAAAATGACTGCCTATATGCCTCTGTATGAGCTCTAATCTCTCTTATCTTATCTTTGTGGCCTTTCCGCGAAATATAAGTTGGCAGAAGTAGAATTGTACTGAAGTCAGCCTCAAATGGTGGTTCTCTAAATTTCCTCAGTAGCGATTCTCGAAAAGGACGCCTCCTTTCCTCTAGAGACTCCCACCCAAGTTCCTGGAGCATTTCCATAACACTCGCGTGATGATCAAACCTACCAGTAACAAATCTAGCAGCCCGCCTCTGAATTGCTTCTATGTCCTCCCTCAATCCGACCTGATAGGGATCCCAAACGCTCGAGCAGTACGCATGAATAGGTCGTATTAGTGTTTTATAAGCGGTCTCCTTTTCAGATGAGCCACATCTTACCAAAATTCTACCAATGAACCGAAGACAACTATCCGCGTTCCCCACAACTGCAATTACGTGCTTGTCCCACTTCATATCGCTCTGGAATGTTACGCCCAAATATTTAATCGACGTGACTGTGTCAAGCGCTACACTACTAATGCAGTATTCAAACATTATGATATTCTTTTTCTTATTTATCTGCATTAATTTACATTTATCTATATTTAGAGTTAGCTGCCATTCTTTACACCAATCACAAATCCTGTCCAAGTCATCTTGTATCCTCCTACAGTCACTTAACGACGACACCTTCCCGTACACCACAGTATCATCAGCAAACAGTTGCACTACATACTCCAGTATGTAGTGTCGCGCTCAGGAAAAGAATATTAAGGATATACAGAGTTTATTGAACAAAACGTCTCCTTCAACGGTACAGAGTAAAAGACCAAAAATACAATAATGGGTAACACAATTGGTACAAACATACTGGTACAGATACCGAAGAAATTGGGGATCATAATGAGCTTAGACTACGATTTAGCGCTGAGAATGCTAGTTCTCGGCGAAAGCATTGGTCGAATGGAAGTAAAATTGTATGGAATCGAGTCAGGCACGAGCACTTGCTGGACGTTGAGGTCGGCAATAGTCACTGGCTGGCTACTAACTTCGTGGCCTGTATAACTGAATCCGAGGATGATGACTGTTATCAGCTAGGTTATTAAAGCAGCACCTAGAGTTTGGGGCTGAAAGTTGGAACGTATGCGACAGAGCAAAGTCACTAATGATGAACAGACTGGGCTGCTGCAAAATCAAACGTGAGAGTCCAGAAGAAGTAACGATGGTGTCTTCTGGCAGCGGCGTGTGTTGTTAACGAAGGACTTCGATAGCAGTCCTGTTTTATGTGGCGAGTGGCACTTGTCGCTGGAGAGACTTTCGAAGTCTGACTGACTCGTAGTGTCCTGGCGCCGGGTCATATAGCCGCCTGCGGTGGAATATTATTGGAACTACTTTCTGTCATGTGGTACACGGGCGTGAATGGTCTCCTTGTTGGCGGTACCCTCTGCGGGCGCCGGCTTCGTCTCCTGGTGGCCTGACTTGATGGCGTCATGTCTTACTTGCGATGCTGAGGTGGACAGGGACGGTGGTGGCTCTGTATGTGATGGAGTGCCCGATTGGTTGCCGATTCATCAGGCGAGAGCATCCGACGTGGCAGAGTGTAGAAACGCTCCTTAGGAGCTTATATACACTACTCTCAGCACATAAAACAGCCATTCCAACAGATAAAGTATGGTGTGGATACGTAACGATAGGCCCCTAATTCAACTAAATATTTAGGAATTACATTTACGAACAACTTATATTGGAAGGAACACATAGAAAATGTTGTGGGCAAGGCGAACCAGAGAGAGCGTTTTATTGGCAGGACATAAGTTCTGCCAATAAAACGCTTTCTAAGGAAAATGTGACAGATCTATAAGGAGACTCCCTACAATACGCTTGTCCGTCCTCTTGTAGAATACTACTGCGCAGTGTGGGACCAGTACCAGATAGGGTTGACGGAGTACATCGAAAAAGTTCAAAGAAGGGCAGCACGTTTTGTATTATCGTCAATTATGGCAGAGAGTGTCACTGAAATAATACAGGATTTGCGCTGAACATCATTAAAACAAAGGCGTTTTTCGTTGCGACGGAATATTCTCACGAAGTTCCAATCACCAACTTTCTCCTCCGAATGCGAGAATATTTTGCTGACACCGACCTACATAGGGAGGAACGACCACCACGATAAAATAAAGGAAATCAGAGCTCGTACGGAAAGATGTAGGTGTTCGTTCTTTCCGTGCGCTGTACGAGATAGGAATAATAGAGAAATGTGAAGGGGGTACGATGAACCCTCTGTCAGGGAATTAAATGTGACTTGCAGAGTATCCATGTAGATGTAGATGTAGAATGTATATAAGGCTACTCTTAAACTCATCATCTGAATATTGGTCCGACCAAATTCGTAACACGAGAGATATTAAGCCTCCCTTTGCTTTCAAAGACTGGAAGAAGTGATGAGGGAAATTTTAAGATCTTCTTGATATGGCGCTAAGAGGTGCTGATAAGATTTCGTTGTTAAACAGCTAGTTTTGGTCCATTATCCATCATCAGGTACATAAAAGCATTTACAAAGTCATACCAGTCGGTATAAAATTAGTGGCATCAGATAATGAAAACAGTAACGGATTCTGTTGTGGGTTGGCAGGAGAGCCAACACCGGTATGAGAGGAAGCCGAAAGGCACGCGTTTTAGCTCACGCAGGCTTGCGTGAGGTCTGGAACAGGACAAGGGAATTAGACTTTAGCAAAAAACGTACGTAGCTGCTGGAATATTTAACTTTAATCCATAATTGGTGAACATCGCTCTTGACGGTACATTATTCATAATCTCAATAGTAACTGGTAATGGCGCCTTGCTAGGTCGTAGCAAATGACGTAGCTGAAAGCTATGCTAACTATCGTCTCAGCAAATGAGAGCGTAATTTGTCAGTGAACCATCGCTAGCAAAGTCGGTTGTACCACTGGGGCGAGTGCTAGGAAGTCTCTCTAGACCTGCCGTGTGGCGGCGCTCGGTCTGCAATCACTGATAATGGCGACACGCGGGTCCGACGTATACTAACGGACCGCGGCCGATTTAAAGGCTACCACCTAGCAAGTGTGGTGTCTGGCTGTGACACCACAGATTCATGGTTACTATTGTCTGACATCATTCATTTTCTGTCGCCTACTAATGATGTAAGTTGCTTTTATGAATGTGACGACGGTCCCTGAGGCGGGGGCGAGCGGAGGGGGTGGGGTGTTAAACTGGTGTTTCTATAAAGATATATTATCGGCAGCTGTTGGTGGTATTTACAAGTTGTCCAACACTATCTTATGAAAATATAGTCGAGAAACGACTGATATCTGTAGTCTGATGGCTCCTATCTTGCAATCGGCAAGCAACTGTCATAGCAACACCCGTTTGCAAAGGATGTAAAATCGATATATCTGGCTACGTGTGTGAACACGGAGTTTCCTGGCCAGAGAGGTCAAACGTATTTAATTGCAGAAGTTGTCACCGGGTCACGTGTTTTGAGGTGTTCACTGGGTTCTGCCGAGGTGCTTGTGGGGAGAGGTGTACGCAAGAAAGGGTGGGCTCTCTGTGTTTGGAGTTGGCCGTAGCAAGACCACCAATGTAAGTTTTTCCTACTGCACTAAGAGTGATGAATGGCGTCTACAGCTGTTAGAGTGTCGAAGCTAGTTCGAGAGTAATGGCAATTTTCTAGGCATGGCCGAGCTCAGTTGGTTTAAATAATGCATTACGTTGTATCCGAAGGTTTGCGGTTTTTAATTCCTTAAATCTGTCGATGCCTATTTGTGGTTGGGTGGGTCTTTATGTCTTGTGTTCACATAAATTCTTACAGTGTTCCTACTTTCATACATGTGCTTAAATAGTGTTCCACGACCCTACCTGATAACTTGCGAGCTTGATTGTCGTAATTAAGCCACCTTTTCTTTGTGATCGCTTGTTCGTGATACCTGACAGTGTTCCATACAGCTCATGGTGTTAAATAAATCTTTAGTGTTTCTTTTTCAACACAAATTGTTTCAATGGCTTTTTCTGGCATTTCTGGTAATCTTTAGATCTAATTTTCATAATTAAACCAAATTTGCTTTGTTAATTCTTGCACGAGGTACCAGAGAGTGTTTCATATAACTCATGGTGTTAAATGGACCGCAACGATTTTCTTCTTAGTTTAAATTTATTCGGCTCTGACATAATACCGGTTGAGGAAAATAGTAGTGGCCTGGAAAAGTAGATATGATTGGTTGTGAATGCAAGCATATAACCACTCTCCGCGCCAAGGACCCGACTTGTACGACCGCCATGTGATCCACACCGGTTCAGAGCGTGAGTGGAGCAGTGGAAAGGGGACGATGGTACTCACAGTGGAGCAGCGGGTGCTCGTTGTGGAAAATCATCTGACAACAAAGTCATGGAAACGATGTGATCATTTGTCTGCTGAGAAGTTGAATGGTGTCAAAGTGCCGGTAAAGAGTGCCATGCAAGGGTTAGTCCGAAAACGGCATCAAACAGGATCTGTCTTGGACAAATCAAAAATCATTCCGCAACTAGCCCACACATCAGAAAACGTAGCTGCAGTACACCTGAAAATGCTTCAGAGTCATCTCAAATCAACCTGTCGCAGCCTGTCGCAAGAGGCCGGCATATCATGTCACTCATGTGGACGAATACTCCACATGGAGCTACACATACATTGCTACCGAGTGTACATTGTTCATGTATTAAAACCAGCAGATCCTCCTTTGTGACGCATTTTTTGCGAGTGGCTGTTCACTGAGATTACAATTAAAGGCTTGGACGTGGAGCTGGTCTTTATATTTGATGAAGCCTGGTTTCACCTAAGTGGTTATATCAACTGACAAAAATCACAGGTTCAGAGCAGCGGGGAATCCGTATAACTTCACTGCATGATCAAAAGTTTGGGGCTAGACGAGCAGAGACTTCTCGCCGCACTATTCGTCCCATCTTCTGCCATCACACACTGACTTCAGGGCTGCATTGCCAATATTCTGAAACTATTTTTGGCAGCATTAACGGAGGAGGAGCTGCGCGGATTGGCCGCGCGGTTAGAGGCGCCATGTCACGGATTGTGCGGCCTCGCCGATGTTTCGAGTCCTTCCTCGGGCATGGATGTGTGTGTTGTTCTTAGCATAAGTTTAGTTTAAGTTAGTTTAAGTAGTGTAAGATAGGGACCGATGACATCAGCAGTTTGGTCTCTTAGGAATTCACACACAGCTGGCCGGACTGGCCGAGTGGTTCTAGGCGCTACAGTCTGGAACCGCGCGACCGCTACGGTCGCAGGTTCGAATCCTGCCTCGGGCATGGATGTATGTTATGTCCTTAAGTTAGTTAGGTTTAAGTAGGGGACTGATGACCTCAGAAATTAAGTCCCATAGTGCTCAGAGCCATTTCAATTCACACACATTTGAACGGAGGACGAGAAGACGTGCAGTTACTTCTAACAGGATGGAGGAACTGCCCATACAGCCGGCCAAACCTTGGAGCACATTCACACAATCTTCAAGCCTGACAGAGTTTTTAGTAGAGGTCAATCTGGTTGCTACTCTAGCTGGTCACCCAGGTCCCCTCACCTGTCAGAGTGCGATAACTGTGCGTGCGGAGCCCTCTAGCCTCAGGTGTATCACAAAACTCCTCATAGACTTCAAGCACTGCAGAAGAACATGTCGGATGAGCCTGCAGCTGTTTCAACAGTCCAGCTTCGATTAACCTTGATCATCCTACTCACCAGAGCCCAAAAGTGCCAAGAGATGAGTGATGGTCACTTTGCTATAGTTGAGTTAGTACTGTATATGTTCTCCTCTGCTGTGTTTCTTTGTACACTCTAACTCCGTTCTCTGGGCCTCTTTTGTTTGCCTCATCCTGTATTATTCTTAGCAACTGCGTACGTAATTTCTCGGTCTTTATCAGGGTATTCTTGTCAAAACAAACACACGTTGTATTAGGCGAACAGGAGATGTCACCTGGCTTTAGGATAAGGGCCCTAGTGTGCTCCTTTGGTTTCTCAACCATTTCAATAGTGCTGTAATGTCACTCTCAGCCAATCGCGAGCAAAATTAGCGTCAATTAACTGGTGTTGCTTCGTGGATCAGCCACGTAGGTACATGCAAGCAGACTGCTAGCCAAATTCTTACTTGTTGCATAGCCTAGGCTCTTGCACGTTTCCATTTTCCACACTATACAATAAACTCAGTCATAACTCCACAGATAACTTTAGACGATAGATCAGGAATTGACCTTATTATCTTGACCTTTATGTTCCACGAGTATCTAGCGTGTGAATTATAGGTCAATGAATGAGATTAGTGTGTACATTACACATACGAATACGTACCGGACTGAGATTATTTTGTATCCACTCCTTTACTGAAAGCTTAATGATAACGCTCCCTTTTTTTAATTGATCCTAAAGAAAAAACTGAGTTAATAGGGGCCTTTAGTGTAAAACAAGTATCTTTTGTAGTTACGTAGACGAATAACGGTGGAGTTAATGTATTTTAATTGAGGTTTTGCGCAAAATAGAGGCGCTTTCGCCCTTTTCAAACTGCCTCTTGCTACTGAAACTTTCCAGATGGAACTCACAAGACAGCCCTCCCAGAGGGTGCGCACGTCTGGCCTATGGCCATATTTTGGACTTTGACCAAAGTCGAATAATTGTCATTGCGTTATGTGATCCAAGTACAACGCCCGGACCTCTGGCGAAACAGTCGTGGCAATTGCACTACGAAATGCACATGCTGACACTTCCTTGGGTGATTGTGAACTTTAGGCCAAAAGCAGTATTATACATTCCCCCCGGGTATGTCCGCATCTGAGTTTTTCCTGGCACTAAAAGAAAAAGAATCTTGTACGGCTGTCATATTGGTAGTCTAGATGGTATTAAAAACACATGGCTGATATATCTAAAAGCTTTCCCAAAGTTCGAAAATATTTTCGGCAGCTGTAAAAGCGTAGGTATAGCTGTGTAATATGGACAGAGCTACGGCGGGTTACTCAAATGCTCTGCAGCTAATGAAGTAGTCGGGTAATGACATATGTGCAAACATCAGTTGGCCGCAGTTAATGAAATACGTGGGGTTATCATCAGCTGGCCAAGTGCACTGTGGTTAATGACGAATGTGCAATCATCAGTGCACTGCATTTAATGAAATACACCAGATGTTCAAGCGCACTGCAGTTAATGACGTACGTAGGACTACTCTTGAACACAACTCGAACTAATAAACAGCATACTTCGTACCTCGGAAAATTTAGAGTTATGCTCTCTTGAACCAGGCATAGTTGAATACAGGGTTACGCTTCAACGCGACTCGAACAGTTGAACAGCTTACATTATAGTTTGGGAAACTTCGGAAAATTAGCGATCGTCAGTTGGCCAAGTGGTCTGCAGTTAACGCAATACGCGTGATTCAACTTGAACACGATTCGAACTGATGAGCAGCTTACAACGTACTATGGGACTTCTCGAGATATTCTCCCTTGCTCCGCATGCTGTCCAGTGATACTTGATGACTTTATCAAAACGATCTACCTTAGCGTCCTTAATTTACTGTGGATATTAATTATAAAAATAGCTGTAAAACACAGACTGAAATATCCTCATGAGGAACAACAACAACCAATCAATAAATGAAAGATCGCAGCTATAATTCTATTCAGTTCTCGAGCTTTCGCTCGTTCGCGATCTACTTATACCTTATGGCAGGGCCGGCCAGAAATTCTGCACACATGCGGTGCTCCTGCACTTGTGCAACTTCCGGGTCACAGCCTGCATACCGAGCGAGGTGGCGCAGTGGTTAGCACACTGGACTCGCATTCGGGAGGACGACGGTTCAATCCCGTCTCCAGCCATCCTGATTTAGGTTTTCTGTGATTTCCCTAAATCGTTTCAGGCAAATGCCGGAATGATTCCTTTGAAAGGGCACGGCCGATTTCCTTCCTCATCCTTCCCTAACCCGAGCTTGCGCTCCGTCTCTACTGACCTCGTTGTCGACGGGACGTTAAACACCACTAACCTAACCTAACCTAACAGCGTGCACGCTGCAGCAGTCAGCGTTCATGTAGTGCATGTTTCTACGCACAGATGTCGCTTTATCCACTTGCTGGGATACTCTGTACCGTCGCATTCTAGTGCTCTTTCCACAGCTTGCAAGCTAACGATGGGAAGGTATTTCGCGTATTAAACATTTAAAATACTCTCACAGTCTACTCATTGGGACGTCTACTTTTATGTTAACAGTTTAACCCAGTAAGACAAGTAATACAGTTGACAACCCTGGGTTTTTATTAAGGCAGCTAGACTGACGGCACGTAAATACGCGTAATGTTTCTGATCTAGTATTTAAGAAAGAGAGCACGTAACGACTTCCAACGGACCTTATTCACGATTTAAAATAACGTTAAACTAATGCAAGGTTGCCTATGACTAATTTTCGTTGCCCTCAGTTACACCCACATAATTTCTGTCTCACTGACCTCTGAACACAATGATCACCGCAGACCTCTCGATGATCACCTGTTATTTCAATACCGTTATTGCTATATATTTCATCAGTTCCGTCTGAAATCTGCATAATAACCGACAATTACATGAATGTTATGTTTTATCGACTTCAGCTGAGCGTAGCCCTTCACACATTAAAAAACCCCTACATTCGAACAATCGGTTTAATGACCAATTTTCCTGATAATAATGTAACATGGAGCAGAATGAGGCAATAATGCACAGTTACTAAACAATAATTTTTAATTATGAAAGGAATAAATCCAAACACGTTTATCGCTAGTCATGAGAAATGATATAGTTAATATCGGGCACTGCTCAATGACGAACGCAAGCAGTTGCGAAGATTTTCACCACTCATGCTTGATCGAAACCTTGATTTAATCATTTTCATCACCGAGAAAAATCTTTCGCAAACATATGTTGACCCGAACATGGACATAACTCTCGTGGCTTCTCGGTGCAGGCGTGGAAATTCTTGTTGTGAAAAATTTTCGTAGAATTCTTTTATACTTCGCACTGCAAAGAACTTGTCCTTCAGTCTTGTATTGCACTGTAGATCGATCAGTTCCATCTGTAGATCATTCGGAGCATCTTCAACTGACGACGAGAACGGTCGAACAAAGAGGCGAATGACAGGAGGCAAACTCGTAACATCTGCAAATCGTGCTTGAAATTATTTCTTAGTTTTTACAATTATTGACACGTATTCTTGAAATCTAGCACTTTCATGGACCAGTCCAAGAGTCGGGAAATGTGCAGTGTTTTCTGTCAATAGCTGGCTCTCCCAAAGTGCAAGCTTCCTTTCAAAGGCATTTACTTTTTCCAACATGTCAGAAATTAAATTATTTTCACCTAGCAAACTGACGTTCAGGCTGTTCATGTGAGACGTAATGTCCACGAGAAATGCAAGGTCTGATATCCAACAAGGGTCTTTCAAAATAGGTTCACTTTTTCCCTTCTCATGTAAGAATGTTCCTATGACCAAACGTAAATCAAAAAATATTTTCAGCGTTTTACCTCGACTGAGCCAGCGTACTTCGGTATAGTAAGGTATGTCGCCATACTCCGCTCCTAATTCCTCCAAGAACCACCGAAACTGGCGATGCGTAAGCCCATGTGTCTTCAGATAGTTTACAGTACGCACAACAATTTGCATGACGTTTGCTAACGTTACTGATTTTGCACAAAGCGCCTCTCGATGCAGAATGCAGTGAATTCCATACAACGTCTCGTCTTTGCGCCCTAGCTTTTTGCGCATCCGTGCTATGAGTCCTCTCTGATGGCCTTGCATTGATGGTGCTCCATCTGTGGTCACTGAGACTAACCTATTCCAGTCCATACCGACAACATCAATCGCTTGCTCGACAGCTTGGAGTAAGTCCGCACCTGTAGAAGTCCCTTTCAAAGGTACTAAGTCCAAACCGTCCTCTGTTACACAAAGTGCGTTATCGACATCTCGTATGTATATCACAACCTGGGCTGTATCTGTAAGATCTGTTGCTTCATCGAGCGCAACAGAGAAAGCAACAAAGTCTTTAGCCTTATTTATTAGCTGCCTGTTCACATCGGCGGCCATAGCACTGATACGTCTTGTCACTGTTTGTTTGGATAGGCTGATTTCTTGAAAACTGCTAACGTTCGTGGGATACACAAGTTCTGCAGCATCAGTCAGACACCCTTTCACAAACTCCCCTTCGGAAAAGGGTTTCCCAGATTTAGCAGTTCTTAATCCGATTTTAAAACTTGCTCGCAGTGAAGATTTAGTGTGGTTGTCATTCTGTAAAATTGAAAATAGTACATTGTACAGCGTACAGTAAAATAGACATAAATGTAACACAATAAACAAAGAGTTCAAGAAGTATCAGTTACTTTGACGTACAGTAAAATCGAGTTGATGTGTGTCATCCATTTTCTTGTGGGACATTTAATTTTGCTTTCCGTTCTTAACTGTTGAATACACTACACTCGTCTTTGTGATATTTATTGTAGTGTCTGGGCGGCCGATGTGGCCGTGCCGTTCTAGGCACTTCAGTCTGGAACCGCGTGACCTCTACGGTCGCAGATTCGAATCCTGCCTCGGGCATGGATGTGTGTGATGTCCTTAGGTTAGTTAGGTTTAAGTAGTTCTAAGTTCTAGGGGACTGATGACCACTGATGTTAAGTCCCATAGTGCTCAGAGCCATTTGAACCATTGTAGTGTCTTTCAATTGAAAACTTACGCTTTCCGCCTATTATTCGGCGGCACAGCAAACACTGTGAGTTTTCACCAACCCCTACAAAAAAGAATTGCTGTTCTCGGTCATTTTTTAAACGACTGTGAGCATAGATCTCCCGTCATTTGCTTTTTCATAGTACCTGCCATTTCTCAGTACTTCTCTGTTGAGGTTACGGTCACCAGGAGTAATCGAGACTGGGTATGTTGCGCTCTTGCTTGTACCACATAAACAGGGAAGTGGAGCCGCCGCCGTTCACTTAGGACACATGTCTAACAACAGATGTCGCTGTCGCTCGCTGCCGCACACGTGCGCACATGTGCAGCACTTCCGCACGTCTGCACACTGTGCAGCGTTTGGCCGGCCCTGCCTTATGGTATTATCTCCAATTCGGGTCTTGCCACTGTGATTTATTCTCGCCATTAAAGTTACAGTCACTTACTATGATATGTTTAGTATTTTCGGCAGTTAATTCTGGATTAATTATTTTCATTGTTTCTTCTGAATTTTGCCGTCATGTTTTCAAACCAGTTAAATTGTGGCTACGTTCTCATCTGTTATTATGTGTCGTGTGGGATTGAACTGTTGCAGTGTTATTGCCTCTCACAGAGACATAAAGTATTATACTGAGTTCAGTCAAACACGTATTTTTAAGACATTTTAGTCTTTTCCCAGCCGTAGTAATACGTATTGCACTCACAACGGAATAAACAGGCGCGACAGTGCTTCTAAGAAACGAAATACACATAGCAACAAGTCATGCGGTCATAAAGCCACACTGTTGTGTACGATGTGGGATTCATGCGAAAAGTATCGTTAATACTGAATTTTGCCAATGACATTGTAGGTGGCACAACAAGCTGCATCTACAGCAAAAATAGAGGTCACGTTAATCATTTTGTAGGTTTATTAAGGAGCAAGAGACCATGCAAACAGTTGCTTGTAGTGCAACGTAATCAAAATGTGATGTGGCAACATGGACATCAATAAGGTGTAGCAAGAAGAGCAGGCACTGGTGCTTCCTGAAGAAAACTGTAGACCGTGCGAGTGTGCCTCTTACAAACATGGAGACGACACCTGAAATTCGGGCAAAGGTAAGAGGCTGGGTTGGGATCTCGAGATGTACATTTACAAACAAGCAGACAGCCAGCAGTCGTCATGAACTGAGACAGAAAGTCGTTCAGACATGATAAGAAGCCATTCGACATTCAAAGGCTGTTAGCTTCCACAGCTGTGAAAATTTACAATGTGATCTCGCCGAAACTCGTTGGAGAAAATGAGTTGTAGCATTTCCAGACCCATGTACATGTAACATAATTTCTTCGTCTACGTGTGAGGAATGTATCCTGCAATGAGTGCCATACATTTTTGTTACACCCTATATATAGCATCTTGATCATGCCTTGGGTGCGTACTCGATCACGGAAAATGACTGAGGAAAACTTTTATTCGTCTCCCATTGGCTGTTCAGAGCACGACCTTAAAAGCATTGCATTTTCTGGCCTGTTACTGGCTAGCATTCGAGAGTAGAGATTCCAGACCGGTCTGAAGTGAAGGGGTGGCTATGCATTTTGACGGTGGATGGGGATGACTTACATAGTGTGGGCATGTGCGGTGAATTACCTTTTTATTTCAGTTACGTGTGATTATCATTCATAGCGACTGTGAACAGGAGTGGTATATATTCCACAAGTATAATTATCATGATAAATAAAAAGCGTGTTGTTTAACATAAAATATTCGAGTACTCATCGCCAATAGCGATCCGCACTGTAGTCAAGATCGTTACCAATAACGGACCTACTATTGCGTGCGTAACGTACACCGCTATAGAACAAGCAAGGTGAGTGGGAAGGTCATTCGGGACATCTGCCTGTACTCCACATCTGTTATCGCAATGCCCCTGTGAAGCGTCAGCCTACTACAATCAGCACTTATCATCATGCTCTCTGCAGTAGTATCACAGGAAGTATTTCAGCTCCTATAATACGACCTTTGTAGAAGTTGAAACAACTGTCACAAACACATGACATCACACAGTACCTCAGCACACGACCGCCTACTTAGCTGAGGCGTACCCAGTTTGCAGTGGGCCCTGGTTCGATTCTCTGCCAGCTCGGACATTTTCTCCGCCAATGGACTGGGCATGGTGTTCTCATTATCGTCACCGACAGCCAAGTCTCCCAATGTGGCGTCACCTCAATAAGATTTGCAACTCGGCGGTCGAGCTCCCCTCGGACGAGACTTCTCGGCCAACGATGCCACAGGATCATTTCACTTCATTTTCTCAGCATCTGAACAAATTGTCTGACCTAAATCAAAACTCATACAAAATCTCTAAATCACTACGCGACGAATATCGACAGACATAAGCGTACAGACACAACGAGCTTGCAGCTCTAGTTTCTACAGACCTTCGAGCAAGGTAAAGAAATAAGACAATAAAAGTGGGAGCGTATCAAACGACAGTGACACAGACAACGATGAGCAACAGAAAAGTGATTAGAATAACTTATTCTAAGCGAGAAACAATAGTGTACCATGAACATATAGCCCCTTATACGAAAGCCAAAGAGTCTAAATGTGTCATAATGTGTCATAATGGAATGAATCAGACATTGTACAGCAGCTCTAGTAGTGGATGATGCAACAGCGCATTACATGATTGCAGTAATTACAGCGCTTTAAGTATTAGAAAGATTAGTTGAAATGTAGTAGCAGTAATGTATGTATTCCACTGGGGACCAAGAAACGACGGAGAGGCTTCGTCCCCGCCGTATTCCTCAGCAGTACACAACCCCACAACAGGCTGCAGCAGTCCACCCACCCCACCGCCGCCCCACACCGAACCCAGAGTGATTGTGCGGTTCGGCCCCCAGTGGACCCCCCCACCCCAAAACAGACAGAGGTTCTGGGAATTCCCTTGCCCTTGGAATGGGAAACTGCCCGTACAAGCAGAAGATTCAGAAATTATCAACGGCACGAGGATGCAGAAGGCAATCGAAACTACCGCAGTAAAGACAAATACTGTATATCCAGAGGGCATGTGGCCTGTAAGTGAAAAAGTGTCATGAAGATCTCTCCATTGGCAAAAGATTCCGCAATATCCCCCATTCGGATATTAGAGGGGGGATTGCGATGGGGGAGGTGACCATGAGAAAAAGTTTGAATGGCCAACGAAAGGATAACGTTCTACGAGTTGGGACGTGCAATGTCAAAAGCTTGAATGTGGTAGGGAAGTTAGAAAATCTGATAAGAGAAATGCAGTGACTCACTACAGAAATAGTATTGGTCAGTGAAGTGAAATGAAAAGAAGACAAAGATTTCTTGTCAGTCACCAGAGAGGCAATTCTTACGTTGCGATTGATAATGGAAGCAAGACTTACGATAAATCAAAACACGTTCATAGGACTTGTCGGCCTGGAAAAAGCGTTCGGCAATGTAAAATGGTGCAAGCTGTTCGAAATTTTGAGTAAAATAGGGGTAAGGTATAGGGGGAGACGGGTAATATACATTATGTACAAGACCCAAGAGGAAATAATAAGAGTGACCGATCAAGAACGAAGTGCTCGGATTAAAAAGGTATGTAATCTATCGCCCCTACTGTTCAGTCTGTAGACTGAAGACGCAGTGGCGGAATACAAGAAAGGTTCAGGAATGTAATTAAAAATCAAGGTAGAAAGACATAAATGATACCATTCGCTGAAGAAATTGCTATCCTGAGTGAAAGTGAAGAAGCATTAAATGATATGCTGAATGGAATAAAGTCTAATGAGTACAGAATAAGGACTCAGAGTAAAGCAGAGAAAGACAAAAGGAATCACAAGTAGCAGAAGTGACAACAACGAGAAAGTTACCATCAGTATTAATGGTCACGAAGTAGATGAAGTTAATGAATTCTTTTACGTATGCAGCAAAATAACCAATGGCGTACGGAGTAAGGAGGACATGAAAAGCAAGTTAACACTAGCAAAAAGAGCATTCCTTGCCAAGAAAGTCTACTAGTATCATATATGAGACTTAATTTGAGGAAGAAATTTCTGAGAATGTTCGTTTGGAGCACAGCATTGTATGGGAGTGAAATATTGACTACGGGAAAACCGGAGCAGAAGAGAATAGAACAGATGTTCATTAGAACATATGTTCATTAGATGCACTGATAAGATAACAGAATGAGGAGGTTTTGCGTAGAGTCAGAGAGGAAAGATTTATATGGACAAGGAGAAGGGACAGGATGATAGGACATATGTTGAGACATCAGGGGATGACTCCCGTTGTATTAGAGGGAGTAGTAGAGGGCAAAAACTGTAGAGAAAGAAGAGATCGGAATATATTCAGCAAATAACTGAGCAAGAAGGTGGCGAGTGTTCCTCTGAGAAATGACGAGGGTGGCACAGGAGATGAATTCGTAGTGGGCCACATCAAGCCAGCCATAAGACGACTAAAAAAAAAAATCTACGTTGATAAAAAGCGTCGTATTCCTCTTCAGATCGATCTACACAATCAAGGATCTAACCATTTGCTGAGATCTTCCCCAGACCTTTCCGGTCTTCACATTTTGCTGAACATTGTGTAACACCATAGCTTACGCACTACATACCTATTATTGATTCATATAGCTTTCCAGTTTGTTTAACATCCCATCGTTGAACTTCTATAATTAGTGTACTATTAATTCGATACTCTAATGAAGTATAGTCTCTGTAATGCTATGTTTTGTCTTTCTTACTTAATCTCTTTGGTTATCTTTGAGGATGAATAATTTTGTTTAAACAATTTTTTGTAGAAATACCAAATGTTCTGTTTTAATTAATATGTTTGGCTGTTGTTATGTAATTGCTGATCCTCACTTAGGATTCTTAATTATTTTGTGTGTAAAAGGTGTTGTGGTTCCCTTCGGGAACGGGAGCATGCAGCGCGCACAAATTGTGGTAGGCCTAGGTAGAAAAGGTGGAATTAAGAGTCAGTCGGGGACGAGCTACCAAACTGTCAACTGCTCAAGTAAAAGTTGTGTATTGTGTTGGTTCTGAGAGAGGCTTTTCCTGGCGCTTTCGAATGCCTGGGATGGATGGATAAAGAGCTGGAGTTATTCTGAAATTGGTGTCTATCATCGCCACCAAGAAATGACAGAGTCCAGCAGTTCTACCTGCAAATCCACCTACCAACATGCATTCACCACCACATTGCGCAATCACTGGTAATGGAACGCCATAGTAATATACGGTGAAGGATCAGCTCATTGGATGTTTAGCGTACTCAAATACAAGGTAACTTTTAACTGAACTTTTGTACCTGCGGTGATTTAGCCTCAGTCACATATTCACTTAGGGTCTCTCCCACGCTAAAGTGCTTACCGGATGTCCTTTATTGAAAGAAAGTTAAGTTAATGTGGCAATAGAGTGAGCTAAAGTACATGATGCTTGCTGAAAATAATTTCTCTATTAAAACTGCTTATTAATATATTGTTGCCAATTTCAAATTTAAAAGTTCTTAAAACTGAGGATGGTAAAGTTTTGCTTAGGAAATGATCACTTCGCTGCCTGTTGTATATCGCAAAAGGTGAGTCAGTATCTTACAAATATGTTAAGTTTGTGTCTCACTGTAGTAAAAGTGGAAAACTGAAATTGTGGAAAGTTATATACTCATGCTTGCTAAGCACTGAATTCTTTTCTGTACTGAAAGTGCATATTAATAGGCTAATAGGATCCACAGTTTATCCTTTATGCTCGTGATAAATAACAATTAATAGGAAGACCACTGCTTATGAAAACAATAATTTCTTTATTCAAAAGACAGTGAGAAGTAACCTGTTAGTGAATTCCATTTAACTTTCATTCTAAATAGAATAGTATTTAGTTGAGAGAGACTTAACCTGTGATCAGTTCATAGTTTTGCAGTGAACTGCATTTACAACTTTATGTCAGGTAGGATAATGTTTGAAAAATAATACTGAAACTATGCCCAATTTGTGATTCTACAGTGTATATTAATAGTAATAAAAATGGCTCTGAGCACTATGGGACTCAACTGCTGTGGTCATAAGTCCCCTAGAACTTAGAACTACTTAAACCTAACTAACCGAAGGACATCACACACATCCATGCCCGAGGCAGGATTCGAACCTGCGACCGTAGCGGTCGTGCGGTTCCAGACTGTAGCGCCTTTAACCGCTCGGCCACTCCGGCCGGCTATTAATAGTAATGTTATAAAGACCATTCAGTTTGAATAATCCTTGAAAGTAATAGTGAGTATTCTTATCTGTTATATTTATGCAAATAATTTGTTCTACTCTGTCAACTCCAGACTTAACGTTAACATATGCAGGTGTCAGAGTTCATTGCACTCGCGTGTGGCAAAATATAGGTTGTGTTTGTCCGTTAAAGTTACTAACACCTACTTTCTTAAACAAGAATGTTAATCATTATCTTGCCTAATTAGGCTGCCGACCGTTTTCTTCATTTTTTAATCAGTGTAGCTAGGTAAAATATTATTTGTTACTGTTTGAATATTTACGTAATTGTGACTTTCACTTCCGATAAGCCACCTCCGTTAGGTACAACACGGTCAACATAACAAAATCCCTCTCAGAGGGTAACACTGCTCTGTTTCTTCATACTATAATTACTTGAATAAGAATAATTTCATTATAAGAACTGCCTTCAGCTTTGAGGTTATGGTATAGCAGTATCAAACGGTATTATACGTGGCTTTTACGTGTCAGGACTTTTCTGTTGGGGGCATAATACGTAATAAACCAAACTTGGTATTTGATAGTATACGGTACGTAAATCCGGTTGCAGTATTATAACTGTCAGTGACTTGTGTCACATTCAGTTACAAAAGAGAGTTCTACCGTGCTTATTCCATAGAAGTGGAACTATTCCGTGAAGTTTTTCCAGCTATAGTTACTGGATAGTGAGTCAAACAGGAAGAGAAAGACAGGGGGAACCTTATTAACGTATTATCATCATGCCGCAGAGTTGGCTTATTGGTTGTTGTTTGTATCCCTCGCACACCGTGGTAACGTATTTGCATTTTTGATGGTGGCAGAAAACGAAGCTGGAATCCTTTACCCGTTTTCTTTATTCGTGTTACATTCTTTCTTGGAAATATCAGTTCCTTTTTTTGGAGTTTCTTTCTCTATATGTTGGTTTTATGTGCCATCACACGTACGTTGTCGGTCAGTGTTACGGCCGCAGTTATCCTAATTTTCTATTAGTGTAGATTTCACATTTTGTTTTAACCCCGTGCGTAATTCTCTTATACAGTCCTTCTTTAACTATTTTAACACGCAAATTTCTAATGTGATGTTAAAAAATTTACCTCAGCACGTAGTGATGTAAGTAGCAGATGGCAACACGTCGAAACATTTTTTTTTTTTTTTTTTTGTATTCATTCAGATGCCTGTTGCTTTGCTTCAAATTCTCCAACTCATCTGATACAGCAAAGACATTCCGACATGTTTTCCTGAAATACGCATCTAATAATTTCTTCTGTAGTTAAATATGAAGGCATAGTGTATCTATCATAGTTTTACAAACTGAGTCGTAGTCACCAGTAGAAACAGTGATGCTGGAAGCGTAGGATTCATTGTTTTCAGCCTGTCATCACAAAAATCGTACACTAGAACTGAAAAATCAGGTGTCTATCACATTCTTGCTAATATTACCATCCTGTGGTCTTTTTCATATTTGCTCTCTTTTTTAATGTAATGTTCGAGTTTCGTGATGAAGTGTTTGAAGAGAAGCATGATAAACCAGATAAGCTACTTTCTTTCTTACAGAATTATGCGTCGCAATGAATAATTCAAGCGCTGATTATGCATTCCTTGAGAATTCATTAGCAGCGAACGCGAGGTGCATCAAGTGCAGTGGGTTGACAGCCGAGAACAGTTCGCTGTCACATAGCAAGTGCGCCGCATTATAAGCATAATCTAAGTTATTTCAATGCTCAGCTTCCACGCTTCTTGTGAAGGAAAATCAGCCACGAACCAGTGGTAATGAATGACGATTGTCCTCAGGATTCTGGACTGACTTAATATCGTTATGCCAGATGCAAATGTCAGCAAACAATTCTTTTAAAGTTTGTTTAACGGTTGAACCTAGTTATTATTCTCTTACTCATCACTGTAGACGCAGCATGTAGCATCGAGATTTTATTTACAATTACAAAATGCATCCTAAGAATGGTTTCATTATACCCTACAAATCCGAGAGGCACCTTTATGTTATCGTGTGCATTGCTCACGGTGATCATCCGGATCATGGGACTCTTTCGCCAGTAAGAATGAGCTAAGGAATGGACTTCAAAAACAAATCTATCATTTTGTTCCGTCCATTTGTAGAAAATTGGGAACGTCGCTATTTCAATTAGCATCGAATATAATCGCCCTGCGGTTGAGGATGAGTGTGAGAGAAACGGACAATCCGTAAGAAATTTTTCAGGTTGCTACCTATAGTGCCGTAAGGTGAACAGCGATTTTCGTCACAATGGAAAACATCGTTTGTCCTCACGAGAGCGTAATAAGTTCGCTGTTCTCAATACACACAAAATATATATGCGTTAGGATCAGCTGCACCTCACATTACTCGCTGACTACTTTGCTGCAAACAGGAAAGAAGTGTCGTTAAGTGTGTTGTTTACCGAGATGCAGCTCTGTATAATGTGGATATATTCCAGGCGTAAGCCATCATTACGAGAATGAATCTTCTAATCTCTCATCATAAGATGAGAGGTTTTGATTAGATTAGATTTGCTACTTGTTCAATACACTACTATTAACGGGCTTCTCGAGGATGTAGGACATGTGTGGTAAAGAACTGAAGCTTATATGATCATTTACTACGCAACGTGCAATGAATTTGTTAACCAAATTGAATGATTAATGCGATCTTCGTTAGAACACTGATCAGTAGTTTATCAGATCATTGTCTAAAAAGTGGTCGAAAACTTAAGAGTTGAGCGTCTAGGATTGTAAAAATCCGAGACAGTCCACAGGGTAGTTTCAGAAAACTGAAATGGAATTCCTGGACGAAGAAGACATTATTATCGCAGGTTTTTGCGACGTTTATGTAGAGAAGTGAGATAAGGATTTTGCAAGTTTTGTTTAAAGAAGTGAGATCAAGGAGTGCACGAAGCCATATAGACAGCCATATTCCCTCTGCTCTATATTTTCTCTGGACAGACGGTGGCTAAATTATGTAGCAAGTATCCTCCAGCTCTGTGCTACACAAGATATCTAGACGAACAGGCTGGAGCTCAAGCACGTGCGAATAAAGTGTTTTATGTCGATATGTCGTTTAGTAATACTGGCGTTGAAAAGTGTTTTCAGTAAGCAGAGCAAAATGGTCTATAATATGGATACCTAACGTATGGAGCGTAAGTGGCACATCATCAACGACGAATATCTTTAAATGCCAATGCCAAACGACATGTTATTTGTATCTCGAGTGAAATAACACGTTTGCAGTTACCAGTCCCTGTTTATTTATTTCCTTAATGCATTTCGAAGGCTTAATCCACCACCATCTGGCGGTTTCATGTGGATTAATTGGCGTGTTCCGTGTTTGGAGTACCGTCTGGTAGAGTGTCCAGTGGTCAGCGCCTACTATCCCTGTCATATTACAACGTATACAACAGAGCCTGTACCAAGTGTGATGATGTTGTATACGTGCCGTAACACGACAAGGTAACGAGGCTGTGATCATTAGAGGCAGGGCCACATGTTACTACCAGATTGTAACACAACAGACATATGCCATACTAATCCACGTAACTCCACCTGACGATGGAGTTGTGAACCTTCGAAACCCTTATGCAAATAAATATACAGTTTCTGGTACAGTAAATTTGCTACTTAGATCGTTATCAGTATCAGTGACGTTGACGATTTACGTGTGTGTATGCGCGTGTGTGTATGTGTGGGTGTGGGTGTGTGCGTGTGAATTCCTAAGCGACCAAACTGCTGAGGTCATCGGTCCCTATACTTAGACACTACTTAAACTAACTTATGCTAAGAACGACATACACACCCATGCCCGAGGGAGGACTCGAATTTCCGACGGGAGGGGCTGCGCAAATCCGTGATATGGCGTCTCAAACCACTCGGCCACTCTGCGCGGCAGTAGGTATCAAGTCACTGTAGCAGTAGAGAGACATATACGTGCAAGAATGAGAAACGCGAAAGAACCTTGGTTAACATTAAATATACTTTAGTTCATCGATGAAAAAAAGAAACACAAAAATCTTCAGTGAAATAAAAGAATAGATCAGTGTAAGTCTCTGACGAGAGAAGATAATAGGTACAGGGGAGCAGTAGCGAAATCAACGCAAGAACAATTTGAAGAAAGAGTAATTAACAGTCGTCGGGAGAACAGATTCGGTTACAGATAAGTCAAAATAAATTTCACCGAAATTAAAAACAAATGCATCACTATAATGAGAGCAAAGTTCAGTGCACTGTTAAATGTGTAAGTAGAAAGTAGGTGACACCAACTGAAGGAGCTATCTACTGACATGATTTAAGAGGAAATGAGTATCGTATTGTAAGAAATATGGTTCACAATACGAGAGGCAGTGTCTGACAGAACGTAGGAACACCCGCGAATAAACAAAACAGAAGTGAAAAGTAACCTTCCTTCACATTTTTAAAATAATTGAGAACAGAGGCAGCCAAATAATTACTTGAGTTAGTGTAGAACAGTGGTACCCAACCTTTTAGCTTACCTGGGCCAAACTGGAAGGAGACGAGAATTTTTGGGCGCTCGTAATGTTAACACAAACAATAACCATTGGAAAAAAGCAAAATGGTGGACCAAACAGAGAACCTGGTGGCGGGAGTTTCAAACTGAAAACATTCATTTAGTCATAGCTTTACATAAAAGGAATGTTATGGACTTTTTTGTCGATTGCCTGAAAGGTGCTCACTTCTTCGGCCGCAATGATGGATGGACGTCGATATGAGCTATGTTCCATGCTCTGTAATCAATTATTCAAAATAACAGTCACAATCGCATTATTTATTTTGTCGTCAACCGGTTTCAATCCGCGATGGGTTCATCTTCAGGGCTATTTACACTGTAACGTTATCATATTAGTAAGTAATCACGTACGTAATCTACAAGCAATTAGTCAAAGTTATATAAATAAACAGACTTTTATACCCATTTGGTCGCTCGCCGGAGTCGTCACCCTACCTGTGCACGGTTGGTAACTATGTAAGGTTGGTTCTCTGCATGAGCTTAAATAACGGCCAAGAACACGTGGGCAGACGGTAACGCCCTCCATGGTGACCAACAGTAGTCATATGCTTAAGTACGAAATCGTAAATTTTAAATTTTGTTCCAGTTGTAATATAAAATATAATAAATAATAAATAATGATTATAATAAATTAAATCTCGAGAAATTTACAATTATTTAAAATTCAGATAACTGTTGTCCCATTCATTTTTCACATCGTTTGTGGATAGAGTAGAGCCCTCTATCTTTTGTGGTAGGGACGGCGTTGCCATGGGCGATAGTATGATACATGATTACTTACTAATATTATAACTTTACAGTGTAGATTGCCGTGAAGATGACCCCCATCGCGGGTTAAAACCGGTTCGCGACAAAATAAATACGGCGATTGTGACTGTCATTTTGATAACTGATTATAAGTAAACCAATCCCTATTATCTCCACGCAACTATGTCGTCTAAAAATTTATCCATGCTTTGTAATGGAAAATGTTGGAGGGGCATTCAGTAAGTAATCCAACACTTTTTTTTTAAAAAAAAAGTAGGTTGGTTTTATTCGGGCTTCCAACACACTACATTTTTCCACACTCTTATAGCTACAAAACCATATTTTTCAAGACAATCTCTGTTCATCGCGACGGTCTTACGCCACCTTGTATTGTATTGCATTGTATGTTAACCGGGAGCCTAGAAACTACAGAGAGGCTCCGTTCCCGCCGCAACCGCAGTGGTCCACAACCCCACGACGACTACCGCAGTCCACTTCACCCCTCTGCCGCCCCACACCGAATCACTCTTTCAGGATTATTGTGCGGTTCGGCCTCCGGTGAACCCCTCCAGGGAACGTCTCACACAAGACGAGTTTAACCCCTATGTTTGCGTGGTAGAGTAATGGTGGTGTACACGTACTTGGAGAACTTGTTTGCGCAGCAATCGCCGACATAGTGTAGCTGAGGCGGAATAACAGGCACCATCCCGCATTCTCCGGGGCGGATAGATAACCGCCTATAAACCATCCACAGACTGGTCGGCGCACTGGACCTCGACACAAGTCCGCCGGGAGGATTCGTGCCGGGGACCAGGCGCTCCTTCCCAATCCGGAAAGCCGTGCGGCTAACGCATGGCTAACCGGGCGGGTTTACGCCACCTTACTTGGAGAGCCTATATATCCGCATAGCAGCACTGCTGGTGGACGCAAGAGCCAACGTCTTGCTGCGTCAATAACCTCCCCATCATCCAGGGACTGCTTCCCGTGGACTGCATTGGGCCACACACATGGAAATCGGAAGGGGCGAGATCCGTCCTGCAGGGTGGATTAGGAAGAACAGTCCAGTGAAGTATTGTGAGCTCCTGTGTGGGGCGCAGACCCGTGTGAGGCCAGGTTTTGTCGCTGAGGACGAAAAGTTCGCTTGTATTTTTGCGCCAACGGATACGCCAAAGTCGTTTCTTCAGTTAACTGATGGCAGCACAATATATTTCAAAGCTGATCGTTGCGCTATGAGAAAGTGCGTAAAACAGAACACTCCCTTCAGTGTCCAAGAGGACCATCGCCATGACTTTGCCGGCTGAGGCTGAGACTCTGAACTTTCTCTTCGGAGGCGGTGTGGCGCCTCTCCATTGACTACCGTTTCGTTTCCGGTTAGAAATGATGGACCCATGTTTCAACACCTGTGACGATGTTCGACGAAAGCTTGTCACAGCCTCGTGATGCGCAGGCAATTCCGCACAGGTGTTCCTTCGTTGGTCATTATGTTCTTCTGTTGGGCTGCGAGGAACCCAACGGGCACACACCTTTGACTAAACCATCTGGTGGACGAGAGTGTCAGCACTACCAACGGCGTTGTCCAGTTGAGCAGCGAGGTGTTGGATTGTGATCCGTCGACCGCCTCGAATGGGAGTTTCCACACTTTCCAACATTGCAGGAGTCACAGAAGTCGGTGGCCGGCCGGCACGCGGGGTTCGAAGATAATGACAGACTCCTCGCCCAACAACTCACCATGCTTTTATTTACTGCAAGGTGTCCGTAGACATTCTGCAAGAGCCTATGGGTATCCGCGAAGCTTTGGTTTTCTGCCAAAATGACAGCTCGCTGCTTGGAACGCACATCCGTTAAAGACGCTCTTTTGGAGGTTACGTATAGCGCCGTCAGCTGTCGTAACTTGTGAGGTAATAAGCGAGTTGCGGCGCCCTGGAAATATACTGAGTTGGCGGCCACCGCTCGGGCCGCTGGGCAAGCCGCGGCTCGTTAGAAACCGCGTGATGCCACACAACAGCCGGACCACATCGTCCATCGGCCGCGTGGCTGGGAATTCCATACTGACGCTGTGTCGGTGAAGGAGACACGCCGGGAGTGCCAAAGATGGCGGACTTCCTGAAACCATCATGGCAGGCATTTCACAGATAGTACGGAAAGTAATAGAAGCCAGATGAATCATGGTACCTCAAAAAGAAACATGTACTTTACTATTATTTGCACGACGATTCTTATGGTGTAATCAGATTTTCAATATCTTTGTTAGTTTAAAGTTTAGTATCTGACGGTAAATTATTCAAGTAACACCCAGCAACGAATTTTCAAAATATAAAATCTTCATCCCATTTTGTCGATCGCCGTGTCTTTATAAAACTTTTAGTCTAAAACTGAATTGATATGAGTTACCCGCTTGTAACTAGAATAGTACATGAGTTATAGGAGGTCAAAGTGGCCGATTACTATCGATCGCGTCAGGTCGTAAGTACTCTACAGTTATACGAAAAAACGGTAGCGGCATGCTTATAAATGTACTTATTCGTCTATGTCTTTGTTTATATCCGATATATACTATTAATGAAGAAATTGGTTAAGTACTTACTGCGTTTTAGAAAGCACAGGGACATTAAGCTACTGGCCTACTTTTTGTTCTATTCCTTTGCTATATGTTTATTTAATTTGTTTATGTGTCTAATAATGTGTGTTAGAGCGTGTTTATGGTCCAGCCGTAGGAATATTTATTTAAATTCAATTTATTTCAATGTAACTCCAGTATTTCGTATGTTTAGTTATGTTTGTGTGTGGGCGTTGGCTTGAGTGAGCGTTGGCTTGAATACAGGGCGGGAGCGCTGTAGCCAATCACTGCGATCGTCTCTGGGGAGGACATGAGGAAGTTATGAGCAGGGCGGCAGTTCGGGACAGGACACGGAAACTGCTGGACGGCGTGGGGGACGCACGGCCGGCAGAGACTTGGACAGTGGAGCAGTTTGCACGTGGGCGCGGAGGATAGAAATATTTCGGAGTGCCGACCTGTGCACTTGTGAGATTTCCGTGGCTTCTACGGTGAAGACGTAGTGTGCGTTTGGAAGTGAATATCTCGGGAGCTATGTTGCTGTTCATAGCAAATTACGTGCAGTAGGAATCTATTGTTTTCCTGTTAGCCGGCCGGAGTGACTGAGCGCCTCTAGGCGCTACAGTCTGGAACCGCGCGACCGCTACAGCCGCAGGTTCGAATCCCGCTTCGGGCATCGATGTGTGTGACGTCCTTAGGTTAGTTAGGTTTAAGTAGTTCTAAGTTCTAGGGGACTGATGACCTCAGAACTTAAGTCCCATAGTGCTCAGAGCCATTTTCCCTGCTATTCAATTTTAATTTTATTTAATTGCTGTACCATCGACACCAATAAGTATTTGGCAGGAATATACTGCATTCTCAAAAGTACTTCTACTAATGTACTCATCATTTAAAGTCGTTAAGATATAACCTGCAGATTTTATTTCATTGCAGTCTTTCATTTGTAAATGTATAAATTACTTTCAAAATTTGCAATTGCCGAGTGATAGGAACCTTCGACCATTAGACTCATGTGTCTATTCATATTGTATACTGCAGACTCAGCAGCATTTGACTTGTAATGCGGCCACTACGTATGCCAACCGTTAGACAACGAAACCAGCCAAAACTTTTAATGTTTCAACTCTGAGTCAGAGGGTGCGTAGTTGGTGGCCACCACACCTCATTCCACTCACTTTCTATTTGGAAGCCCGTAAACTTCATGAAACCTTGGGGCTGAGCGTAAGTATTCCACAATGTTCCACGGCGAACTCCGCGTCTTTTCAGTTGAAATTAACCGAGAAAAAAGAAGTGTATTGCATTCTTTATTGAAGGCCCCTTGTAGAAAGTGGATCATGTGAATTGTTTGCTACGTCTAAAAAGTAAGACATTGCTGCTCCCCCAGTACAGTCGGAAGGGGTATTACGACTCGCGCATTACTTGCCAGTGGAAATATAATGACGAGAAAAAACAACTGTATAAAGCTTTCTTTTCAGTGGAACAACTGCAGGTCTCAGTCTCCAGTGTTTCCAGAAGTTCAGAATCAGGCACAATGCTGTTCGCGTATGACTTTCATTTTCTCGGTTAGGGTCGTGCTGCGGCGCCTGCTGTACTTCCAGTGCCCTGTGCCACGCGATAGCTCGCTGCCGCGCGTCGTTCGGCCCCCGCTGGCGGCCATTGTAGCGGCATAATGGCGACCGCCCCGCCCGCGGCGCTCTATAAATCAAGAGCTCTCTATTGTCGGCGAAATAAAATTTGTTGTGCTCGCACCTGCCTGCCGCCGCCCACAATGGAGACAAACGGCTCCTCGGCGCAAACACTGCTGTACCGGAGAATTCGCCCGCATGAATTTTCCGCAGAATTTCCCAGCCGAAATTCTCCGCAGACGCCTGTCAGGGTTGCGCACCGGGAGCGTTACTCACCAGCAGCTGGCTGGACGTGCGGGGCAGGGCTGTGTCACAGGAACGGCCTCTGTTCCGTCACGTGACCTACACGTCACAATTCTGAGTTACTGTAGTACAGGCGTTGTTTGAAATTATGACATACACGTTCGTACAGCACGAACACAAAACTGATTTATCAAATCTATCTAACAAGCCATACGTGCTGGATGCTCCTTGGAACGTCAGCTACGTATTGAGAATTACGTACTAAATATTTATGAAGCACTGGAGTGGATAATGCTAGCTTTTAGCCACAAAAATGTACAACAGATAGATCGATAACATTAGGAATTCTTTCGAGGAAGTTACTTTGATGACACACCTTCAAGGATAAAAATTACTAGGTAGAATAAAACGAGACGTAATTAAAGCCAATAATTAATTATTAAACCTTTTTAGTTATTGCGTTCTGACTGCGAACAAGATATGACGACTACTAGACGTTGCTCGTCTATGAACGTATTTTACCCACTTCTTTGACTAAACAATTAACAGTGTTAATGACTTACTAACTACAGCTAGTATTGCAATTTCTGTTAAAGGTAGGTGAGGCCCAGCATCAGGGGTAATTGCAGAGTGGTCCTATCAAGACTTCCTGCAAATGGTCCAGCTAGCTTTTTTAATTTCTGTATCAATTATTATGGTTCCGAAAAAAGTGGTTCAAAGGGCTCTGAGCACTATGGGACTTAACTGCTGAGGTTATCAGTCCCCTAGAACTTTGAACTACTTAAATATAACTAACCTAAGGACATCACACACATCCATGCCCGAGGCAGTATTCCAATATGCGACAGTAGCAGCAGCGCGGTTCCGGACTGAAGTGCATAGAACCGCTCGGAGTATGAGATCTCATCATCTTTATTCTTGCGTAAAATGATGTTTCAAAAACTAACATAATGACAAACGAAGGTATGCGACTCTATAAATATGCGTATAGTCAAATATTATGTCAAAAACGTCTCATAACTATAGAGTCTATATAACCGGTTCCGGCATTTTATTTCTATCTTCAGATAAGATTAATCCATGAACAGTTTCGTCATGTTATACACATTCAGGTTACGCATTCAGAATATCATGATTCTTTGGCTGTGTGACGACATGATGTGTAGTTCATTGATGTATTTTCAGCCCTTAATTGCGTGACGAAGATGGAAATAAATGCGCGAAACCGCTCATGTTAACAGTTTAGGTGTAATAAATATTCATTACTTAAAATGATCTTCTCCAGAAGCAAATTCTTTGAAAATTCTTGTTAAAGTTAAGACCTATATATGATACGCAAGCACTTCTTTTAGCGAGATATGAGCAGTTTTCCCATGCTAATAGGCTTCTCATATCCTCTCCGCTTCGTGAGAAAAGAAGTCTGCTGTTATCATACGTCGGCCTTAATTTGAGTAAGTGGCTTCTAAGAACAAATGACTGTCAGCAAACCGAAAACAAGACAGTCGATGTATTTGGGAGAGAGTACTATACACAGATGTTGAAAATTAGGTTTATTGATAAAATACGAAGTCAGAAGGGTTTATGCACAAGGCAACGAGCCGAACATGTGGAAAACATTGGCAAGAGGATGAGGCACAATGACAACTTCTTAAGCCATCAAGAAATTGTATAGGGTAAAAATGCTAGGGTAAGACTAAGAATGGAATACATTCAGCAAATAATTTAGGATGTTGGGTACAAGTGCTACGCAGAAATGAAAAGCTTGGAGCAGGACAGGTAGTCTCCGCAGGCCACTTGAGACAGGTAGTTGTCGCAGGCGACATCAAACTGGTCAGAAGGCTGACGTCGCAAAAGAAATGGGACAGTAGTCTGTACGATTTGCTTAAAACTGGTAAAATATTTAAAGCCGTAAGTGGATCATGACATTTAGTGGGCTTAGGTTGATGGGTGAGAAAAAGTAGTACCAGTGTGGTTGGTCGACAGAGAGAACATCGTGTAAGTAGAAGACAGCTGTAGTATGTCACCGGCCTCACTACACTGTGAAATTGGTTGAAAAATGTTCTAGTGTTATGTACACTAAATAATATGGTCCTGTGGATGAATGGTATTTAAGTCAGTGGCTGTCAGGATTCGTGCATAGTATAGGTCTTATCTGATATTTTGCCAACGATTTTTGGGAACGCTACACATATGAATATGTACGTAGGATATATATGCACACTGACAGCGAAACGATACCTCTAGGTAGTCGAAGGTCCCCACTCATTCAAACTCTTGCTGGACTCTTTTTCAGCTAAATAGCTGCGAGAAAATGGCGAACAATGGACTGACGACGCTACACATATGAATATGTACAAATATGCACCTTGACAGCGAAATGATATCTTCAGTGGGATGACCTCACTCGTCCAAGCCCATGCTGGACTCATTGTCAGCTGCATAGTTGCGAGCAAATAGGGAGTAATGGACAGAGTGCAGTGTGGTGCGTGTGGGAATTTGGGTTGGGTGGGAGACAACCTCGGATGGCTAAAGCCTTATAAATGTAATCGCAAGAGATGATTAGAGTACATCACCCATGGACGATATCGTTAGAGATGTAGGAATATAAGATAGTCTGGGATTAGATAAGCACTGGGAGAAAATTTGCTTTGACCTTTCCTATTTTCTCAGCATTCGCCTCAAGTCATTTAAGAAAACAACCGATACTAATGCAGGGCTGACATACAAGTTTTAAAGTCGTCCCGAAATCTAATGAACTGTTTGAAGTAGAAGTCGAGTGAAGACCCAAAGCAATACAGGTTCTTCACATGTAGCAAGCAACACCTTAATATTAACTAATGACAGAATAGCAAGAGAAATCCAATACAAGAATGGGAAGAAATGAAACGTAAAATGAATGTGTCTGACAGCTAATATTGCAGAATAAGTGCTGGAAAACCTGCCCGAAAGTTGCTGCCCTGATTTTCACAAAACTTTTGAAAAATAGAGGTCCTCTCTTAAGAAAACAACAGCAAATATTCTTCTGCACAGCTAGACTGTTTCTTCTATCAATCAACGTTCTTGTACGGCTCCTATTCAAGACAGCTGACAGTCTGTGAATCCTATAATACCATGTGGAGAACAAGTTATTTTGGAAGTCTTATTTTTTATCACTAGGTCTGCGGAAAGGACTCGCCAGACGCATATTTGATATATTTAAATTTTAAGGGGTTATGTCTACGGTCTTGTGTATGTGCCTGCTACGCCGGAAACAGTTTCTTCAGGTTGATGACTTCACTTATGCTTCATAATGTACAGTGATGAGAAAAAAAATATAGCCAGCTGCTTAATAGTTTGTTTGTCACTCTTTGGAAAAAGTGCTATCACGTAAATAACGGGCAGCTGATTTGCATACCTGGTGATGGCACCCGATTAACGATATAATTGCGTTAACACTGAACAGGTAGAGAGAAGTCTGCTGTGGAGCTCCATGTTCAACAATGTACGGTGAACGGTGTGCTCAGAAACACTTGAGCGTGCACCGCCATTGTGCTCTTTCGGCAGAACAGATCACCATAGGTCACCATTTATCCTACGTTTCAGAGCAGGCAGGCTTTCGAGCCTCACGCTCTGAGAAGTGTCGTGTACGTACAACCTTCTAGGGCCCAGTGATAGTTTCACTGTCCTTCTACCTTCTTCCGTAGTCGCTCGCGATAGCAGCACATGAACATTCGACCAGCTCCACCGTTTTCGTGATACACGTTCGCTGGCTCTGCGTAATAATAATCTGTACGCGTAATAATAATCTGTACGTTGCCAAATTCGCTTATCTCAATGGATTTCTCCATTTGTAGCCCATATCTTCGCCAGGGTGATCCCCCGCCCGTGTCTGCGCAGCTTACGTACTTTCATTACCGAGTCGCGTGCTCGCAACGCCACCAAGCGGCATTCAGTATTGCGGTGGGCAGTGGTCACAATGTTTCTGCGTATCAGTGTGCGTCGTGAAAAGAAATATCTATTGCATGGGATACGTGGGGCCGTTGGCGCCAGTCGCTTCTCTGAACTCATTTAAGATCTCTGCGACGGACCCTGCATCGCGTGGCCGTGGTTTTCCTCTTTTGTCGCTTTTCGGCTATTTAAGCGCACGTCGCTTGGTTTAGAGATTGGTTTTGGTTGGTTGACTGGCGCTCCGGTGTGCAGTCTGGTTATCAGCGGTCGCTCTCTGCTCATGCTCTGCCTCTTTCTGTCACGAAGGCACTGGGACTGCGGACGAAGACGTGCGTGCGGTTGGGGGTGTGTACTGCGTCTAGTGAGAGGGCGGTGGTCTCGTCTGTGCTGCTGAACGATATGAACCTGTGAAAGAGGCTTTGGGGTGAATCAGCCTGCAGCAGGATACGCTACAGAATCAAACGTTGGGAACTATTCAGGTATGTGTGCTGAAGTTCATGCAGTTATCGGCTTTCTGAGTGTTTGGACGCCCAGATTAACTGTTTCGTGCACAACGTAATGTATAGTGGTTAGGCTGATTTGGACGCACTTCAGATTCTGGGAAAGAGTACAACTAAGTGGGTGCCTGTGCACTCCCAAATAAGTAGAGGTTTTATTTTCTGGCACTTCTTTCTGCCTTCTATTATTAAGTTTAATTTTTATTTGTAAAATTTAGAGATTTATGACACTGTTCGTATCCTTGTATGTAATTATTATTAGAATGATGAGACAGAGTATATGTTCTGGTTTGTACACATTCTGCAGTGTTCATATGGTGACAGTTTAGGTATCGTGGCTCTTGTGGAAAGGGAGGGTGAACTGTTGTTGTAGTAGCCGGCCGGTGTGGCCGGGCGGTTCTAGGCACTACAGTCTGGAACCACGAGACCGCTACGTTCGCAGGTTCGAATCCTGCCTCGGGCATGGATGTGTGTGATGTCCTTAGGTTAGTTAGGTTTCATTAGTTCTAAGTTCTAGGCCACTGATGACCTCAGAAGTTAAGTCACATAGCGCTCAGAACCATTTGAACTATTTGTTTTCATGCAATTGTTACATAAAATCTGTTGAAAATTACAAGCCAGAATGTGTTAGATTGGTCATCATCGCCTTGTGTTTAGTGAGCTGAAGTATCCTTGAGCGTGTGTCCCATGTCTCAACATGGTGCCCGTATGACGAAGGGAGGCCGTTTAAAGAACCTGCAAATTTTGTAAAAATAATTTTTGAAATTTTTTTTCACAATCTGTGTTACTCTTACCGAGATATAAATACATTAAATATTTATAGCCGATTGTAATCATTATATTAATTACATATACTCATTACCTGTGACGTCCTGTGAACCTACATACTCACGGCAACCGGCTGGTTTGTCAGAATTCAACGGTTTTAAACTCCAGGTTCCTTTTTTGAGAGAGACCCCTATGAAATATTTGGAAAGCATATTATGGAGCTCAGACAAGAGATTGGTTTTCACTGGGTCAATTTCTCCTTTACTTCCATCAACTTCTCTCATTTTGTCCAACGTATCAACTGAGTTCATCCAAAAGAGCGGCGTCACACATGGAAGACGTGACAATAAGCAGGGCTAGTGAAAGGATGCATCTCACATTCTACGAGAAAACACGATGACTTTTGTAAACTGCTAGAGATTCACAGCGCGTCTCGTCTTCAGAAACCGCTAGTTAGTATTCCCCCTACGGCACACACAATTACAATAACTAACGAGTGCCATTACTACTATATCTACCAGTAGTTCACTAGTTAAACATCAAAAAAAGAGAAACAAGTCGCCTCAGAAATTTATCAAGGGTAACAGCTTTCGGTATACACACAACGTTACGTGAAACGCTCGCTACTTATTTGCATTACGATACAGCAGAATCCTCGCTCTTGATTTTCAGTTCTACTCGCCGACACAATATGGTTACGTTTCGGTGACCACTGTATTTCTCCTATGTAGATATAAATCAGATGTGACACTTCCAACCTTACAGTCTTAAGCAAAGTGCGAGTAAATCCCATCCCTACTCCACAATCTTCACCACTGGCAGTTAAGAGATTTAATATGCTCCCTTCATAAGTTCATAGTATTTACTGTGTTTTATCACTGTCGGTGTGTTTGTATATCAAAATTTGAAATTTGGATTTTTCTTAGTGTGCTTTTTAGTAAGAGTGACACAGTTCTTCCACTTTTTTCGTACCAGTGGATGTGCATATGTTTAATGAAATAGTGCTAGTGTAATAGGTCACTGTACGTAATGGAAACGTTTCAGATTATCGAGAACGAATATGTTTCACACGTATCTAATCAGCCTGTGATATTGTTCCTAAACACCGAAGACGAACATGTGATGATGTATCGACTAGCATTTACTTCAAATCCATTACCCACTCGAGCGCTACACTATCACTGGTTATCTACCACATCAAGTAAACTATTCGGCATTAATTTCACAAATCTTGGTGCTATCCAAAGGAACAACTTTCAACTTATGCCTCTTATCATAAACATCATCATCATCATCATCGTCATCGTCGCTGTCAAAATCATCAACATCGTCCCCGTCATCACCATCACATTATCATCATAATTCTTATCATCATCATCATCATCATCATCAAAACCACAGCAACAACAACAACAACACAAATATGTCACAACGTTGCACACAGTATAATCACAATCAAATAGACGGGACAGTCATATTTACAGGTGCAACTCATTTGGTGTCAGATAGAAGGCTAACAAAGTCAACAAGTCACACGAGTAAATATCAGATCTTGATTGATTCAAATGTATTTTTGGCGATCAATAATGTAAATTACCAGGCCGAAGAGGAACTCCTTGTTTGTGTACTTTAAACAAACCGTATAATCTCGGCGGAACTGCAGCACCAGGTCGAAGCTTTAAAGAACATCGTAAGATAATGAACTCTTCTTCAAAAGTGAGAGTGTCTTGTGTTTTATACTTTCAGTTGTATTGTTCTGTAATCTTCGGTATGTCGAGTCTGCAAGCAAAAGTAGCATTTTACCCACATAATCATCTCGCAAGGAAAGAACCGTTGCATAGCCCATGTCCGCTGGTAGAGCTACTAAATCCTTGTCTTCTCTGTTGGACCGGATCGCGGTTCTTTCAAGAGAGGAGGCGTTACATCGCGGGAGTGGCGTCCGAAGCCGCGTGTGCGAGACCTATTGCCTAACCTCAGCAGCTAAGTCGTCGGGCAACCTGGACACCTCCCGGGGTCAACAAGATTCCCTGCCATTACGGGAAAACCTATATTGGACAAACTATTCGTACGGTCCAGGATCGATGCATGGAGCATCATCCCCACACGCGTTTATTTCAGCCAGAAAAATCTACATTGGTGGAACATTGTCTCACTAAAAGACATAAATTATGTACGATGGGACACCAGTGGTTGCCCGTGCGTCGCGGTATTGGGACTGTGCAGTGAAAGAAGCCATTGAAATCTGGCTATCTGACAATTAACAGAGATAATGGGTATCCTTCAAGTAAGAGCTGGAACTCTCTTTTGTTTAACATTAAGAAACAACGGTCTTTGTTTCGGTCATCAAAAGCTGTCAATAGTGTTTGACATCGATTTATCGTTTTCGCGAGCTTTCATCAAGAGTGCGCTGTCGTGCATTGCACAAGAGGCCAGTTATGATCACGCACTCGCAGTGGACCTCCGGTCGGTGTATAAAAATGTGTGCCCGACCGAGACTCGAACTCGGGACCTTTGCCTTTCGCAGTTTTAATCTGCCAGGAAGTTTCATATCAGCGCACACTCCGCTGCAGAGTGAAAATCTCATTCTGGAAACATCCCCCAGGCTGTGGCTAAGCCATGTCTCCGCAATATCCTTTCTTTCAGGAGTGCTAGTTCTGCAAGGTTCGCAGGAGAGCTTCTGTAAAGTTGGGAAGGCAGGAGACGAGGTACTGGCAGAAGTAAAGCTGTGAGTGCCGGGCGTGAGTCGTGCTTCGGTAGCTCAGTTGGTAGAGCACTTGCCCGCGAAAGGCAAAGGTCCCGAGTTCGAGTCTCGGTCGGGCACACAGTTTTAATCTGCCAGGAAGTTTCATATCAGTGCACACTCCGCTGCAGAGTGAAAATCACATTCTGGTTTTAAATTCTTTTGTAAGAGCTTGCCTGCTGCAGTTTTGCTTTGAAAGGGGCAAGCTGTGCTCGTGTCGAGATATCGGTGATTGCCGATAACGTCCCACGACTGCATTTCCGTGTGTTATAACAGCAGATGACGTGGTCTTACTTCAGAAGGTGGGAGTAGTTGAAACGCACGGTGGTAGCAGAAATTCTGAGAAAGCCTAGGCGCTCAGTCCGGAACCGCGCGACCGCTACTTTCGCAGGTTCGAATCCTGCCTCGGGCATGGATGTGTGTGATGTCCTTAGGTTAGTTAGGTTTAAGTAGTTCTAAGTTCTAGGGGAGTTATGACCACAGATGTAGAGTCCCATAGTGCTCAGAGCCATTTGAAACATTTGCGAAAGCCAGCTACATATTTTAAACACGTCCCTTCACGTTCGTGTACAGTCCAGAGCAACTCAAGTGGCCTGTTCACAGGACTGCACAGTAAATGAGGAGACTCGCAGGCAGGGCTCCGTGCCGGCTCACTCATAGCCGCCGTGCGCATGTCTGGCATTGTTTTTACTGTGATATCCTCGGTGTTTTTACTGCAAGAGTTACGATGCTTTTACTGCGCCGCTTATATTTTTTACTGGGGCTTCGGTGCTGGGAGGCGCGCCGGAACAGAAAGCTGCAGACTCCGCTCGGCCCTCAGCTTTTGCGTCCTCCCCCGGCGTGCGTGCCGAGGGCCGGCTGCTTATCCGTCGGATGCGAGGCGCTGCACGGACTGTTCGCACTGTGCGACGAATTGCATGCGTCGGTCCTCATTGTTGCCGTGTACTCAGGATGCACTGCCCGGCAGAGATGTCACAGTTTCCCCAGCCATACTCCATACTGTTTGTAACCAATATCTGTCTGTCAATAGCTTCAGCCAGAAATCTCGCATAACCCGTTTGTAGGTAGCAGTGAATGTGAAGACCAAACTACGATCATAGACTCCATTGAAACTACACTACTGTCCATTAAAATTGCTACACCACGAAGATGACGTGCTACAGACGAGAAATTTAACCGACAGGAAGAAGACGCTGTGATATGCAAATGATTAGCTTTTCAGAGCATTCACACAAGATTTGCGCTGGTGGCGACACCTACAACGTGCTGACGTAAGGAAAGTTTCCAACCGACTTCTCATACACAAATAGCAGTTGACCAGCGTTGCCTGGTGAAACGTTGTTGCGATACCTCGTGTAAGGAGGAGAAATGCGTACCTTCACGTTTCCGACTTTGATAAAGGTCGGATTTTAGCCTATCGCGATTGCGGTTTATCGTATCGCGACACTGATGCTCGCGTTGGATGAGATCCAATGACTGTTAGCAGAATATGGAATCGGTGGGTTTAGGAGGGTAATACGGAACGCCATGCTGGATCCGAACGGCCTGGTATCACTAGCAGTCGAGATGACAGGCATCTTATCAGCATGGACGTAACGGATCGTGCAGCCACGTCTCGATCCCTGAGTCAACAGATGGCGACGTTTGCAAGACAACAACCATCTGTACGAACAGTTCGACGACCTTTGCAGTAGTATGGACTATTAGCTCGGAGACAATAGCTGCGGTTACCCTTGACGCAGCATCACGGAGAGGAGCGCCTGTGATGGTGTACTCAACGACAAACCTGGGTACACGACGGCAAAACGTAATATTTTCGGATGAATCCAGGTTCTGTTTACAGCATCATGATGTTCACATCCGTGTTTGGTGACATCGCGGTGAACGCACATTGGAAGTGTGTATTCGTCATCGCCATACTGGCGAATCACCCGGCGTGATGGTATGGTGTGCCATTGGTTACCCGTCTCGGTCACCTCTTGTTCGCATTCGCGGCACTTTGAACAGTGGACGTTACATTTCAGATGTGTTACGACCCGTAGCTCTACCCTTCATTCGATCCCTGCGAAACCCTACATTGCAGCAGGATAACGCACCAGCGCATGTTGCAGGTCTTGTACGGGCGTTTCTGGATACAGAAAATGTTCGACTGCTGCCCTGGTCAGCACATTCTCCAGATCTCTCAACAACTGAAAACGTCTGGTCAATGGTGGCCGAGCAACTGGCTCGTCACAATACGGCATTCGCTAGTCTTGATGAACTGTGGTATCGTGTTGAAGCTGCATGTGCAGCTGTACCTGCACACGCCATCCAAGATCTGTTTGACTCAATGCCCATGCGTATCAAGGCCGTTGTTACGACCAGAGGTAGTTGTTCTGGGTACTGATTTCTAAGGATCTATGTACCTAAATTGCGTGAAAATGTAATCACATGTCAGTTCTTGTATAATATATTTGACCAATCAATACCCGTTTATCATCTACATTTCTTCTCGGTGTAGCAACTTTAATGGCTAGTAGAGTAGTTTGCGACAGTACAAAACGGTAAATCAAGACATTTATCGTCCATAGAGTTCTTTAATCTGAACTGTAACCAAACTTTTTGATTTATAGTTATATTGGTTCTTCAGTTCGTAGCGTTGTTTTTTGTTATGTTGAGATTCCGGTTGCCCCAAGTTTATTTATCGATTGCCATTTTCTATTTGTGGTTCACAGTTTCTATCGGACCTTACATATTGTCATTTTGTCATTTGGAGACGATACCTGGCTCTGTGGACGCTAGAAAATGAGTGCCAAGTGTAGGAATCGGAACATTTCACATGTATTGATCTGTTTGATTTCAACAGAATAGTGACAACAGTGGACACAGACAGAGACCATTGCGCTGTGTATGGAGATAATGTCAGTGGACCGAGCACTTCAAGAAAATAGTTTTCTCATTTTAGGGAGGATGACCATGTTCGGGAAGATCTTCGGGATATGATGAAGATCGTTTAAACGCATTAATCCACAGCGATCCACGCCAGTATACTTGACAACTAGCAGATGTAATGAACTGTGGTCATCGTGCGACATTTGCATGCAGTGGGAAAGGTTCAAAAAGCAAGTGTACGTGTACCGCATGCTGTAAGAGAAAAATCACAAAAACAGCAGATGGCAATATGTATGTCTCTGCTTGATCATCATCAGTTACTTTTGAATACGTTCTGGAAGTGAACAGTGATCAAAGTGTTACAAATATTTACTATCAAAAACAGTTATGATCACAATTTATTTATTACGGTGACCGATTTCAACCACTAGTGTGGTCATCTTCAGACCCATGAGTAAGGACCTCCTTCTGCTGGGGAATGCCTCGTGAATGACACCCGTTCCTATCTTTTATCATTACTGGTGACGAGAAATGGTGTTTGTATGCTAACATAAGGAAAAGAAAAGTTCAGTTGAGCCCAAAGAAAGCAACATCAAGCCGTACAAAGACTTGTACGCATCAACATAGATAATGTTATGCCTCTGGTGGAACAACGATGGTGTGTTATACTATGAATTTGTTCCCCGAGGTTTAACCAACACTCTGATAGTTATTGTCAGCAACTAAGACATATTACAGACGCAATCCAGGAGCAACGACCAGGAAGACTGTGTGAAGTGGTGCTCCTCCACGATAGCTCCCCCTTGCAGTCTGCTGGACTGACAGAAAATACGATACAGGAGTCGGGTTGTGAAGTCATTCCGCACCCACCTTATTCACCTGATGTCGCTCCCTCAGATTTTCGCCTGTTTCGCTGCCCATCGAACGACCTTCAAGGAACTTCCTTTCTGAATAAAAATGCGCTCCAAACAGGGCTCGAGTCAAAACCATGTAATTTCTGCAGTCGCTGAATGGAGAACTTATCCCAGCGTTGACAGACTGTTGTAGGTAGTGAAAGGGAATATTTTACTGAAGACTGAGGTCTCTGCCATGTGTATATGTTATGTTTATGGGAAACGCTACAAACGTATACACCAACCCAATATTACAGCTGTAGAACGTACTCTTATCTGCGGAGCGAATCATATACACTGACGGTAAGGCAGTCATGTCCACTGCTACAGTGAGCTAAACGCGCATGCGTACACAACCATACAGGTGGTGGGCAAAAATACAGAAACACGGCCAGAAATGCACGGCTGAACATGAGTACGGATGTTAGGCAAGTACGAGGTATGCAGGCTTCACTGTTGCATTTGACCACGAACGGCACCTGTGCATTGCTGTCAATACGTTCCAAGTACCAGCCGTCGTCTGAAACGTGTTTTGTGTAGCTGTGAGTGCATTATGTTGGAGCTAAGTGAATTCGAGAGAGGTAAAATTGTTGCTACTTTTATGACATGTGCTTGCGTAATCAAATGGTTCAAAGGGTTCTTAATACTATGGCACTTAACAGCTGAGGTCATCAGTCCCCTAGAACTTAGAACTACTTAAACCTAACTAACCTAAGGACCACCATGGTCGGCCGCTTGCGTAATCAAGGTAGCCCAAGTACTTGGTATTTCAAGTAGCAATATACGGAACATATCTACCGCGTACAGGGAAACTGGGAAAACACCATCCGCTAAGTTACAAATGCGGATGGTCACTAAAGTGCACTCTCACGAAAACTAAGACGAGCGGTTCTAGGCGCTTCAGTCTGGAACCGCGCGACCACTACGGTCGCAGGTTCGAATCCTGCCTCGGGCATGGATGTATGTGATGTACTTAGGTTATTTAGGTTTAAGTAATTCTAAGTTCTAGGGGACTGATGACCACAGCAGTTAAGTCCCATAGTGCTCAGAGCCATTTGAAAACTAAGACGACAGCAAATGTCGCACTCGTGAACCCTGTTCGCACCATAACAATACTACGGAGCTCCAGAGGCAGAGGATTGCAATGCAAGTTTTAATTCCAAAACCACTGGTCAGTGAACCAAATGCCCGTAACAGGAAGACGTGGTGCCTAGGATGAGTGTTGTTTCACACTGATTTCAACTACTGGCCGATTGTATGTCCTAAGGGTGAAACATGGTGTGTGTTTTATGATAATTTAGACAGCCTTATCGTGGTGTTCCATGGGCTCCTGGCTACTGTGCAAGTCGCATTACGTCAAGGATTATGCGACCATTTTGGCTGATCAAGTCCATAACACCATACAATATTGCTTGCTTTTCTTTTTCCTTTTCTGCAGAGTTGATGCAGTGTTCCGACAGGTCCGTTGTTCACACAGCTTACAATATCCGAGACTTGTTTCGTGAGGACGAGAAGAGATATTGGCATCTACACTGGCGACCACTGTCAAAATTATCAATTTTATTGAGACTTTTTGGTCTACTTTCAAGCGAAGGGTACTTGATCGCTAGCCACCTCCACCATCAGTAGCTGAAATTCCAAATATTTTGAAGGAAGCCTGGTATAATATTCCCTTGAAACAACTGTAGGACACGTATTTAGCAACCCCGAGATGACTGAAAGCTGATGTCAATGGCAACTGTTGTCCCACAACACAGTAGGCATGAAGATGTGATTATGATCTTTCCTTATTTTTGCCCGCGCCATTACCTGGGTCATTGGAAAATAAGTTACATGATGTCGTTCCACGATTAGACCATTGCACATTTAAAATCTGTGTCTTATTAGAGATCATTTTCTGTATTTTCCACAAGCAGGTCTGCTACTGTAAATATGACTGAAATGACACTGCTACTAGGAACGTTCTCCGAAGTTGAGATACGCGGACAGTACGATTCTTCTGGCAAAACGTCTAAAGTGCACACAAATCTACGGTGAAATTCTGGAGGCATGTGGGCCAAATAAATTGTTGCCTCCTGCCGTGGTGACGTGACGCCAAAAATCTAAAAAATGGTTCAAATGGCTCTGAGCACTATGGGACTTAACATCAGTGGTCATCAGTCCCCTAGAACTTGGAACTACTTAAACCTAACTAACCTAAGGACAACACACACATCCATGCCCGAGGCAGGATTCGAACCTGCGACCGTAGCAGCCGCGTGGTTCCGGACTGAGCGCCTAGAACCGCTAGACCACCGCGGCCGGCCGCCAAAAATCTCACCGAAGCTACACAGACGTGCGTCATACTTATTGGAGCTCCAAAGCTTGCGCTACTCGATTTCCGTGTCTTCGGCAAACTGAAAAAGAACAGATCGACGGGTGGACGGGATTAGGGGGGGGGGGGTTAGGGGTGTGGGTGGTAGATATTTTTCAGTGATGTGAAGAGGTTCATGCAGCAGCTCTTGAATGGCTCTGCGAACAAGCAGCGGTGTTCTGTCATCACGGCTATTAACGATTTTTGAACTTGCGATGATTGTTTATAGAGCTATGGCTACTGTGTAGAAAAATAACCTTATGTGTTGGTGTCTGGTTTGTAGCGTAGTATTGAAGTTACATGACCTTCAGTAATGATGTGTCCATTAAATCACTCGACACAACTATTTTAAAGGCTTCCCTGAAAACCGATTTCCAGAAGGTTCCTTTTTCTTTTTTTTTTTTTTAGTGGTTTGATGCGACCGGTCGCTAATTCCTCTCCTGTGCCAACCAATTTGCATTCTAGCAGCACTTGCCATTACGTCCTAAATTATGTGCTACATGTATTCCAATCTATGTCTTCCTCTATAGTTTTTGCCCCGTACAGTATGAAGGAAGTCATTCCCTGGTGTCTTAAAAGTAGTGCTTTCATCCAGTCCCTTCTACTTGCCAGTCTTTTCAACATATTCGTTTCCTCTTAGATTCTGCGAAACATCTCGTCATTCCTTCCCTTATCAGGCCACTTAATTTTCAACATTCGCCTGTAGCACCACATCTCAAATGTTTCTATTCTTTTCTGTTCCGGTTTTCCCACAGTCCATGTTTCACTGCCGTACTATTCTGTCTTCCAGATGTACATTCTCAGAAAATTCTTCTTCAAATTAAGGCCTATGTCTGATACTAGTGGACTTCTCTTAGCCAGGAATGCCCTTTCCGCCAGTGCTAGTCTGCTTTTGATGTCCTTCTTCCTCCGTCTGTCATTGGTTATTTAGCTGCCTAAGTAACACAATTCGTTAACTCAATCTACTTCGTGACCATGAATCCTGATGTTAACTTTTTCGGTGTTCTCATATGTGCTACTTATTACTACTCTCGTCTTTATTCGATTTACTCTCAATTCATGTTCTGCGCTCATTAGATTGTTCCTTCCATTAACTCAATCTACTTCGTGACCATGAATCCTGATGTTAACTTTTTCGGTGTTCTCATATGTGCTACTTATTACTACTCCCGTCTTTATTCGATTTACTCTCAATTCATGTTCTGCGCTCATTAGATTGTTCCTTCCATTCAGCATATCCCGTAATTCTTCTTCACATTCACTCAGGCCAACAATGTCATCAACGATTCCTATCATTGATATCCTTTAATCCTGAATTATTATTCCACGCTTGAACCACTTTTTTATTTCCATAATTGCTTATTCGATGTACAGACCCGGTATGGGGGAAAGACTGCATTCCTCTCTTACACCCCTTTCAATATGAGTGCTTCGTTCTTGGTCGTCCACTGTTATTATTCCCTATTGGCTCTAGTACATATTATATATCACTTGTCTGTCCCTGTAACATACACTATTTTTCTCTGGATTTCGGACATCTTGCACCATTTCACGTTGTCGAACGCTTTTTCCACGTCCACAAAGCCTATGAGCGTTTGTTGATTTTATCTTTAGTCTTGCTTCCATTATGAACCGCTACGTCAGAATTGCCTCTCTGGTGCCTTTACCTTTTCTAAATGCAAACTGATCGGCATCTAGCACATCCTCAATTTCCTTTTGCGTTCATCTGTAAGTTATTCTTGTCAGAAACTTGGATGCAAGAACTGATAAGCTCATTGTGCGATAATTCTCGCAGTTGTCAGCTGTTGCAGTCTTCGGACATGTTTGGAAGGTATTTTTCCGAAAGTCACATGGTATATCGCCACGCACATACATTCTATAAATCGAAGTGAATAATTGTTTTGTTGCTACCTCCCTTAGTAATATTAGAAATTTTGATGGAATGTTATGTATCCCTTCTGCCTTATTTGATCCTAAGTCCTCCAAAACTCTCTTAAATTCTGATCCTGTTACAGGATCCCCTAGTGCTTCTAAATCCAACCTTGTTCTATCACATCAGACAAATCTTCCCCATCAGAAAGCCCTTCAATGTGCTCTTTCAACCTGTTTGCTCTCTCCTCTGCATTTAACGGTTGAATTGTCTTTACACTCTTAATGTTATCCACCTTGATTTTAATGTCACCGAAGGTTGTTTTGACTTTCCTGTTTGCTGAGGCAGTCTTTCTGACAAATATTTCTTTTTACATTTCTTCACATTTTTCATGCACCCACTTCCTCTTAGCTTCCTTCCACATCGTACTTATTTCATTCTTCAGTGACTTGTATTTCTATATTCCGGAAGTAACCTGGACATTTTTGTGCTTCTTCTTTCATCGATCAACTGAAGTATTTCTTCTGCTACCCATGTTTTCTTTCCATTTACCTTGTTTATACCTATCCGTTTTAGAGATGTCCATTCCTCCTGAACTGTACTGCCCACTGAGCTATTCCTTATTGCTGTAACTGCAGCCTTAGAGAGTTTCAGGCATATTCCGTCATTCCTTAGTACTTCCGTGTCCCAATTCTTTGCCTATTGATTCTCCCTGACTAATCTCTTAAAATTCAGCCCGCTCTTCATCACTACTACAATGTGATAACAGTCTGTATCTGCCCCTGGGTACGCTTACATTGCAGTATCTGATTTCGCAATCTTTGTCTGACCATTATGTAATGTAAGTGAAATGTTCCTGAATCACCCATTCTTTTCAAAGTATACCTCCTCCTCTTGGAATTGATGAACAGAATATTCGCTATTACTACCTGAAATTTATTACAGAGCACAATTAGCCTTTCAACTCTACGTAACGTATGTGGGATATTTACAACCCACAATGACACAGAATCTTCTACGCTCTCATACACAATGGTACTCTACTACTGACGACAAAGATTTCTGACACAAATCCTTCACATAGGAGTTTTATCTTCGGCAACTTGCGGTGTGACCAATGTGCACAAGATCTTAACTTCACAGTGAGCGCTGCTGTGTGTTTGTGTTTGTGTGTGTGTGTGTGTGTGTGTGTGTGTGTGTGTGTGTGTGTGTGTGTGTGTGTGTGTGTGTGTGCGTCCTTGTGTACTCGTATTTGCATCTGTAGATTGGACGTTTTACGTTATAACATGAAATATATGCAAACTACTAGACTAATTTCTTGACACTTGTGCAGATTTTGCGTGAATGTTGTCGGAGCGTTACTATACCAATATGTCACTAGCTTATATACGCCAGAGGACTCTCAAAATTTTATAAATGTGTCTAAGTAGGCACTCTTTTATTTGGAAATAGCCCAACGGTCGAATTTGCAAGTGTGATGACTGGAAGTAAAAGCTAATACCCACAGACGAAAATGCTCTCCTTTTAAAAATCACTTTTTATTGATTGTTTCTTGTTCAGTATGGATCCAGTAACCTGAAACTTTCATTTATGCACTTGCGGAATTCAGTTTATTATAGGCAGGTAGTTTAGGATTCGCACAGGAAACGAAAACTACCCTAGCAGGCAAGAACTAACAAACCTACATGTAAACAGCTGTTACGGAAATCGATTCGAGGATTCCAAAGGAATCATAGTTTTATGTTACTTAGGAAACTGCTACTCAGAGAAGTGCCTTGGCCTCGTAGAATAGCGCTAGAATTACGATTGGCTGCATAGAGTTGCCAAACGAATCTTACGCCCAAAGCACCTGGGTAGTAAATTTCCGCATTTGCATGTCCAGCGATATCTAAAGTTGGTTTAACTGGCGAAATCAAATCACGCAGGAGGCCTGCAATCATAGGCTGACTAACTGACCACGTCGCTTACGTTGCTTTATATCGCTCATAACAATTGTCCACTTGCTGCTAAAAATGTTGACATCGATACCACATGACCTCATACTCTATATTAACTCTGTCTCTGATGTTTTGATCATGGTTTCTACATCGTCTAACTGAAATCCCAGCTTCTTCTTGGTATGTGCTGCAACTACATCTCTTTAATCTGTAACGCATGTGACGTATGTATGAACCGTTATTGAACTTGCCACCTGACGGAGCCACTTAGTGTGATCAGAACTACTTAAAAATAATTATCACAATACTTGTAGGCCAAGCAACATGTTTGGTACGTTGTGCATATTTCAAAGTAGAACTAGATTATTTAGCCACAATCGATATCTTTCGGGGCCTACTAGAGAGTGAAGTGACTGTCTCATACCCATCTTCGGTGAGTAGGAATAGAAAACTGCTGTTTACAACATATTTAGCATAACACTAATGGCGCAAACCAGTAGATCACGATGGAGGACATGTTACTTTGCTTTCCATAGTAACGATAACGAGATGAATTAGTGTTTCTGTTTTTATGTACAACAAATATTCGATTTGTTATATACATGCTGCATGGTAATTTCATTGTAAGTTGTTTTGATAGAAACCTGGTTTGCAGAGTGAAATTACGTGATAAATCTGGAGACAAATGTATCTGTGAGTTAAATATTCATCCATAGAATGTACACCTTGCGATATTATTAGTGGACTATGATGAATCGCAATTTTTACTAATGCCTAAGAAAAGTAGACCACACATCGACGCTGTGGCACTGGAAAGACGCCCCATCATCAAGAATGCGTTGAGGGTAAGTGAGAAATGCACCACACAACACAACCCGCAATTGACGAGCAGAAGGGCGTAATCACTATCTAGTGCTGACACGTTGTTTAAGAAACTGCTGTTAGGATATGATCAACCCAACAGGTGTCCACCTGACTGAAGTACTGTACAGAATACTAAAATTGGTTTCAGGGTACGACGTAAATATTAGTCTACTAGACCCAGAGGAATGTCAGAGCAGCTTAACACAATTAACAAATATCACAGAATTTTAGAGCATTGTATACTTTCCAGCTGATCATCGCGTACACAGCAGATAGTCAGTTACATTTTTGAGGTTTATAATTATTTCTATGTTATCTGCTTCAACAACCGAGGTGTCAGACGCACTGCAAATACATTCTCGGAATCACTAATGCCAGTTTCTTTAATTTTTCCAATGACAGTGTGAAACTTTTAATATCACATAGAGAAGAGTGTTGCACATTGGGACATCAGATCAGGTCTTTATAGAAATTTAAGATATTCTCGTACACTATATTTGAATAATGGCATTCTCTTTTTATACACCGCGTTCCCTCTCCGAAATTACAAATATTCTTCCGGAAAATTAAGGTTTTCCCAAATGTAAAAATATGTTCCAAGGTACAATATGGACATGTATCTAGGAGCAAATATTCTATTGAAATTTAAAAGGGATTAACTCGAGAAAATCTTGTCAATTCCGTATTTAAAAATTTATGTGTAACTCTATTACTCTACTACACATCAGTTATCAGTAACTGAAATAAACTAAGCAGAAGTATCATTAGAAACAATCGACATATTAAATACATTTGGAAACTGAATCTATTGAAAACGAAAAGAAACCTCCATTTTTAAAAAGGAAAAACTATTAAGACTTTAACGAAATTCTGTTTCATGGTAAAATATTTTATCTTTCAAGGCACAAAATGCAACACGACTGACGAATTATGCTTTTACCGGTCATGTTACAATTTTAAAAATGTACAGATCTTATTTTGCCAAAAATTAGGTAACTGAGGAATTAACATTAGCGGTATATTCAAAATAGCTTTAATACGTTATGTGGCGCTTATGGGTGAATAACTCTAAATATTTACAAATGATGCTCTTGACCTCATGTATACCAATAATAAAACTGTAGAGTATGACGGAGATTTCTTATCGCGGTCTCTACTGCGTCTCCCTCTCGCGATTCTAAAATCAGGCACTACACTGAAGTACGGACATAATAACATCATGTGTTCCTAGGTACTCTACACCCTAGGTACAACACTCTCACCTGCTGTTGCAGAACCTCAGTACACAGCATCCAGTCAACCGAGTGTGTCAAAATGAAATCGAAATCAATTACGTGCGCATAGCAATACTGATCTGTTTGTAAGAAAAATTTTATACCAGTCGTGGTGTTTTACAAGGAGACATTATGTTTAAAATTATCAAATCAGTGCATTTTCGATACAACCGTGAAACTAAGAACACTGAGACATGCTCTAAAATATCTTTTACGTATAGAATCTACGGATTACCTTTGTTATATACTGTTTGCAACCATATTTAACAGCTCGTACCGGAATTCTCTGAAAAGTCTCACTACAGGAAAAGTATAAAACGCACAATATTTAAGTTGGTAGCGACTTCATCCAATGAAGAATAAAGTCGCTACCAACTTAAATATTCTCATCCGCTTTCCTAATGTTGATCCATTCCTTCTTCCGCGTGGAACGTAGGTAATAATAGCGGAATGGGCGTGACACCTCGCCGGAAATTAAAACGCCGGCTTCGATTAGTTCACTGTCATTAAAACGTTCGCACGGGTACCTCTGTCCGCTTCAAATCATAAAAGGTGAGAAATATGCCATTAATTTAATGCTATGGTAAGCTGGAGGCAATAAAGGAACAATTATATGCAAAGTGAGATCATAACTCAGAAATTGGAATGCGATATATACAGAATTTCATGAATATGGACAGCGGTTGACGTTGGTTATTCATGCCGCAAATAACGTGTTGCTCAGCCAATTAACTTGTGATCGGCAGCCGTACCTCCATGTGTGTGATTACCCGACAGCTTTGTTGAAGAGTTCGACGTCACATAAACGTGCTCTGCGGAGTGTGCGTAGCGCCATTATTTTGTGTTCAGTAAACGAATCGTTTTCTCATATTGGATTATTACTACTTCTATACAAAACTTTCTCGGTGACGTTCATTGCATAGACACTTACTTAACAAATAACGTTACTGTCATCGACTGAACCAACACGTACTCTCCTGTGCTCGTAATAAGACTATCCTCAGGTGGTGTGCATTATTTAACCAGTTCCATATTCGCATTCGGTCGACACAATGTCCATTCTGCATGAACTGTGCATAGTGAAAGGGCTAAAAAACTTCGAAGGCAAGAAAAAGACCTCAATGTGTTATTTGATGGACGAAAGAGAAATCAATGTAAATGGCTTAGTCCCAGAATACGAATCGTTAAGAAAAAAGCACGAGCACATTTATAGTAGAAATGGTCTAAAACAAGATCACGCTAAAAGCTACGAAAAGCATAGATTACAAAATCGTGTACAAATTTCAGCTTAAGTCGACACAGGTGGCTCGCGAACCGACCTTTAACATGTACAGTCGTTATGAGATTAACATGTGAGCTTCTAAAGTGCTAACTACACAAGATCGATATTATAGTACGAAACCGACGAAAATAAACAGATCAGTTATATGTAGACTAGCGGAGGTAAAGTGCTGCATTCTGGATGTTCAAACTAAGGGACATTAAGAGGTTTTCAAACATTAAAGCTGAATGAAAGAAAGATGAAAGTTGTAGGAAACAGTAGTAAATACACTGAAGAGCCAAAGAAATTGGTACACTTGCCTAACTTCAGGTAGGGACCCCCAGAGCACGCAGAAGTGCCGCAAAACGACGTGGCATAGACTTGACTAATGTCTGAAGCAGTGCTGAAGGGAACTGACTCCATGATCCTGCAGGGCTGCACATAAATCCGTAAGTGAACAAGGGGGTCAATATCTCTTCTGAACAGCACGTTGCACGGCATCCCAGATAGGTTCAATAACGTTCATGTCTGGGGAGTTTTGTGGCCAGCGGAAGTGTTTCAACTCAGAACAGTGTTCCTGGAGTCACTCTATAGCAATTCTGGAGGTATGGGCTGTTGCATTGTCCTGCTGGAATTGCCCAAGTCCGTCGGAATGCAGAATGGACATGAGTGGATGCAGGTGATGAGACAGGATACTTACGCAGGTGTCACCTGTCAGAGTCGTACCTAGATATATCAGAGGTCCCATGTCACTCCAACTGCACACGTCCCACACCATTACAGAGCCTCCACCAGCTTGAACAGTCTCCTGCTGACATGCAGCATCCAAGGATTCCTGAGGTTGTCTCCATACTTGTACACGTCCATCCGTTCGATACAATTTGAAACGAGACTCGTCCAACCAGGCAACACGTTTCCAGTCATCAACTGTCTAATGTCGGTGTTGACTGGCCCGGCGAGGCGTAAACCTTTGTGTCGTTCAATCACACTAGTCTGCCTCAAGCTGCGGAAGTCCATAACCATGATATTTCGTTGTATGGTTCGCACGCTGATTCTCGTTCATGGCCCAGCATTGAAATATGCAGCAATTCGCTGAAGGGTTGCATTTTTGTCACGCTTGTCGTCCTTGGTCCCGTTCTTGCAGGATCTTTTTCCAGCCGCAGCGATGTCGGAGATTTTGTTTTACCGGACTCCTGATATTCCCCGTACACTAGTGGAATGCTTGTACGGGAGAATCCCCACTTCATCGCTACCTCGGAGATGCCGTGTCCCATCGCTCGTGCACCATCTATAACACCACGTTCAAACTCATTTTTGCCAGCCGGTGTGGCTGAGCGGTTCTAGGCACTTCAGTCTGGAACCGCGGGTTCGCTACAGTCACAGGTTTGAATCCTGCCTCGGGCTTGAATGTGTGTGATGTCCTTAGGTTAGTCAGGTTTAAGTAGTTCTATATTCTAGGGGGCTGATGACCTCAGATGTTAAGTCCCATAGTGCTCAGAGCCATTTTCAAACTCACTTTAATCTTGATAACCTCCCATTGTAGCAGCAGTAACCTATCTAAGAACTGCGCCAGACAGTTGTTGTGTTATATAGGCGTTGCCGATCGCAGAACCGTATTCTCTCTGTTTACATACATCTTGTCTCCCTGCAGGGTAAAATGACGTGTATTCTGTAATTGTAAAATAATAACAACTGTTAACTGGAAAATAATTACAATAAAAATGTCAATCACGCTGTTACAACTAAAAAAAAAAAAATAGGACCCATTATTCTTCATTAATAGAAGATTTATGTGGGTAACATTGATATAGACCCAATTTTATATCTATGTGAGGAGTAAAATTTTATAACTGTCCACCTGTTCTATATTAATGGTGATTTGTAAAGTAGGCAACTTGCTTTACTATACAAAATTATAAAGCAGAAGTACAGCTTACTTACCAAATCTCTAATAACAAAGAGAACTTACCAAATCTCTATGTCAAAATTTTATAAAGACCTAATGTAAATGGTTTTAGGAACCAGACTGTCTACCGCCTGCTATGAAGGCTGGAACGGCTATCAGTGGGCGGTAGGGACCATCATAATTGTCACTGATGTAGACAGAAAACGGTGTTCCAGAGGTAATTTATTCACTCGGAATCAGTTCGACAATTACGTTCGGAACATCGCTTCACGATGAAGTGAAACGATGGAACTATCTATTAGATACGTATTTTTGTCCATTCAGTCCAACAGTACGCTTATACAATAAAATCTTACAGGGCGTATCTGGACCAATTAGTTGTAACCCGGTTAATGGTCACCAGAGTTCTCCGAACCCCTCCATCCACTAGGCACAGACAGGCAGATTGAATGAAGTAATCTTAAGAATCAATGACGACAGCACACCAGTAATACAGCCATGGAACATTGTTTAAACGAAGAAAATAATTTCAGAAGGTTTACCAGGGGCTGCTGCTAGACATAAATGCCATACACCGATGAACAAAATTGCGCGTTGGTCATGTTTGTAACGCAATAAAGCAGTTATTCTTTGTGGCATGGATTCGACGAGTCCTGGGTAGTTTTCTGGAGGTAATTGGCAGCTCTCCTGTATCCACAGGTCACGGAATTCCCCTATAATAAGCGTCCGGTGGTTTCTGGACGCAGCTTCAGATTAGGTGGATTTGGTGGCCCAGAACGCGAGCTCACCATATTGTTCCACATATCACTGATGCACGATTCTGGCCTCGAAATACGACCGCAAATTCCTCGTTGCATCACGTACTAGCAACGGAAGCTAAAAAATGTCATATTAACCCGTCTCTTGTGCTTTCCACATATTCCTTGCCTTGTCGATTCTGCGCAGAACTTACTCGTTTTTCATCATTCGATGCTATTTTCAGTATCCTTCTTTAACAACGCATCTCACCTCATGGATTCTCTACTTTGCCATTTTTCCTACAGTCCCTGCATCACATCTCCATACAATACTGTGCTCCGAATGTACATTCTGAGATAGCACTTCGTCAAAGTGAGGCGCATGTTTGGAACTTTAGTGAAGATTTCCCTGTTTTCGGGTAGTATTCTGCTTCTTATTTCCTTGTAATTACGTCCATCACGTCGTCTTTCATTTCCAAGGTAGAACATCTTCATTTCCTCTGTTACGCGCTCGACAATTTTGATGTTGCCTGTATCTCAGTTCTGTTCGTACTCAATAACTTAATACTTCTTCGGCTTAGTCTCAATCCATGTATTATGCTCATTACGTCTGGTAAATCACGGCCACTTTCAGTGATAGCTGTAATTTCAGTGGTGGATTTTCTTCTGCGGATTTTAAACATCATGCAACATTTTAGGTTGTTAAATGCTCTTTCTGCATCGACAAATGCTATGGAGCTAACTTTCCCAAACATTCTCCAACTTTAAACTTTGTATAGAGTTCTACTGTGGCCCCTTACAGGTTATACAGTTTTTTCTGCGGGTTTCTAATATATTGCAACATTTTACGTTGTGCAACGATTTCTTTTCGTATGAAAGTTATTTTCCTGATACTTTTTCCCAATACTCTTCAACTTCAATTACTGCAATGCATTTTACTGTGCCTCGTAAGAGAAAGCATTGCTCACATTATGAAGAATTAAAATCTGCTTATTTATTTTTTCCATATTTATTTCACGTTGTAAGATTAGAGCTTTCAGGTTCCATCTTACATCCAGGCAGCCTGAATCAATCAGTAAAGATAAAAATTTGTATCGCAGACACACAATATATATTTACAGTACGGTAGTAATGACAATACACATAGTAATGAATGTGTGGAACTTAACGTTTTCCTCATTACATTCCTGTCTAATGCGAATGGTCACATCAGGTACTTATGATTGCACTACAGAAGCAATGTGGGGAAAAACGTGACGGTTCATAAAACTAGCGAGAAGTAGGGTAAGATTAGCAAATGACATTGAAAGAAGAAAAAAAATGGCAAATTAATGAAAAAGGCATAGAATAAAAAATGAAGAACTAATGTACTTTCGAATGATGAAACGTTTCGGATAAGACGCAAGTTACAGGTTGATTTGAAATATAGTGTCATGCCTGGAAAGAAGAAGGTGGCAGAGAAAGAACTGACGTTGTACAAAGGTACAGCTAGATGCTAGACGTATCCGATTTCGTATTGTAGTTTTGGAATATTGGTAGGTGTTTGATATGTGAAAAAATGTGTTCAAGACACCAGAAAACTTTGAGGAACAGAACTTGTGAAAAGTCACTCCGCCTACTCGGTCGCACCAACCTGTATTTACGAAGAACAGATATGATCAAAGAACAGAATGTCACACACATATGAAAGCTTTCTATGCTAGTTCGAGTCCTCTGGAGTTTTCACTATTTGTTTCGTGTTAAACGACAAGACTTGGTACGAACAAAGACACTGAACTAAAATTTGACTAATCCGAGGTGATAATATTTTTTCTGGCATCTTGGATTGCATATAGACAGGAGAGAGGTTAACTTGCAACCTGAACGGTTTGTTCCTCCCAATTCAGATACTCATCCAAGATTATGGCAATGTCTGTATGGCTTTTTGAAATGGCAGGAACACGTCTACTGATCAAATGTAGATCAGATATGAGGATGACCTGTGACGTCTTTATTGTTCAGTGTACAACACAGGTTTTGTGCCCATCGTGATACTCAACGAACATCGCCTTTCATACCTAATACTACCCCCCCCCCCCCCCATGAACCATGGACTTTGCCATTGGTGGGGAGGCTTGCGTGCCTCAGCGATACAGATAGCCGTACCGTAGGTGCAACCACAACGGACGGGTATCTGTTGAGAGGCCAGACAAACGTGTGGTTCCTGAAGAGGGGCAGCAGCCTTTTCAGTAGTTGCAAGGGCAACAGTCTGGATGATTGACTGATCTGGCCTTGTAACAATAACCAAAACGGCCTTGCTGTGCTGGTACTGTGAACGGCTGAAAGCAAGGGGAAACTACAGCCGTAATTTTTCCCGAGGGCATGCAGCTTTACTGTATGATTAAATGATGATGGCGTCCTCTTGGGTAAAATATTCCGGAGGTAAAATAGTCCCCCATTCGGATCTCCGGGCGAGGACTACTCAAGAGGATGTCGTTATCAGGAGAAAGAAAACTGGCGTTCTACGGATCGGAGCGTGGAATGTCAGATCCCTTAATCGGGCAGGTAGGTTAGAAAATTTAAAAAGGGAAATGGATAGGTTGAAGTTAGATATAGTGGGAATTAGTGAAGTTTGGTGGCAGGAGGAACAAGACTTCTGGTCAGGTGACTACAGGGTTATAAACACAAAATCAAATAGGGGTAATGCAGGAGTAGGTTTAATAATGAATAGGAAAATAGGAATGCGGGTAAGCTACTACAAACAGCATAGTGAACGCATTATTGTGGCCAAGATAGATACGAAGCCCACACCTACTACAGTGGTACAAGTATATATGCCAACTAGCTCTGCAGATGACGAAGAAATTGAAGAAATGTATGATGAAATAAAAGAAATTATTCAGATTGTGAAGGGAGAGGAAAATTTAATAGTCATGGGTGACTGGAATTCCAGTGTAGGAAAAGGGAGAGAAGGAAACATAGTAGGTGAATATGGGTTGGGGGACAGAAATGAAAGAGGAAGCCGCCTTGTAGAATTTTGCACAGAGCACAGCATAATCATAACTAACACTTGGTTTAAGAATCATGAAAGAAGGTTGTATACATGGAAGAACCCTGGAGATACTAAAAGGTATCAGATAGATTATATAATGGTAAGACAGAGATTTAGGAACCAGGTTTTAAATTGTAAGACATTTCCAGGGGCAGATGTGGACTCTGACCACAATCTATTGGTTATGACCTGTAGATTAAAACTGAAGAAACTGCAAAAAGGTGGTAATTTAAGGAGATGGGACCTGGATAAACTAAAAGAACCAGAGGTTGTACAGAGATTCAGGGAGAGCATAAGGGAGCAATTGACAGGAATGGGGGAAATAAATACAGTAGAAGAAGAATGGGTAGCTTTGAGGGATTAAGTAGTGAAGGCAGCAGAGGATCAAGTAGGTAAAAAGACGAGGGCTAGTAGAAATCCTTGGGTAACAGAAGAAATACTGAATTTAATTGATGAAAGGAGAAAATATAAAAATGCAGTAAGTGAAACAGGCAAAAAGGAATACAAACGTCTCAAAAATGAGATCGACAGGAAGTGCAAAATGGCTAAGCAGGGATGGCTAGAGGACAAATGTAAGGATGTAGAGGCCTATCTCACTAGGGGTAAGATAGATACCGCCTACAGGAAAATTAAAGAGGCCTTTGGAGATAAAAGAACGACTTGTATGAATATCAAGAGCTCAGATGGAAACCCAGTTCTAAGCAAAGAAGGGAAAGCAGAAAGGTGGAAGGAGTATATAGAGGGTCTATACAAGGGCGATGTACTTGAGGACAATATTATGGAAATGGAAGAGGATGTAGATGAAGATGAAATGGGAGATATGATACTGCGTGAAGAGTTTGACAGAGCACTGAAAGACCTGAGTCGAAACAAGGCCCCCGGAGTAGACAATATTCCATTGGAACTACTGACGGCCGTGGGAGAGCCAGTCCTGACAAAACTCTACCATCTGGTGAGCAAGATGTATGAAACAGGCGAAATACCCTCAGACTTCAAGAAGAATATAATAATTCCAATCTCAAAGAAAGCAGGTGTTGACAGATGTGAAAATTACCGAACTATCAGCTTAATAAGTCACAGCTGCAAAATACTAACACGAATTCTTTACAGACGAATGGAAAAACTAGTAGAAGCCAACCTCGGGGAAGATCAGTTTGGATTCCGTAGAAACACTGGAACACGTGAGGCAATACTGACCTTACGACTTATCTTAGAAGAAAGATTAAGGAAAGGCAAACCTACGTTTCTAGCATTTGTAGACTTAGAGAAAGCTTTTGACAATGTTGACTGGAATACTCTCTTTCAAATTCTAAAGGTGGCAGGGGTAAAATACAGGGAGCGAAAGGCTATTTACAATTTGTACAGAAACCAGATGGCAGTTATAAGAGTCGAGGGACATGAAAGGGAAGCAGTGGTTGGGAAGGGAGTAAGACAGGGTTGTAGCCTCTCCCCGATGTTGTTCAATCTGTATATTGAGCAAGCAGTAAAGGAAACAAAAGAAAAATTAGGAGTAGGTATTAAAATTCATGGAGAAGAAATAAAAACTTTGAGGTTCGCCGATGACATTGTAATTCTGTCAGAGACAGCAAAGGACTTGGAAGAGCAGATGAATGGAATGGACAGTGTCTTGAAAGGAGGATATAAGATGAACATCAACAAAAGCAAAACAAGGATAATGGAATGTAGTCTAATTAAGTCGGGTGATGCTGAGGGAATTAGATTAGGAAATGAGGCACTTAAAGTAGTAAAGGAGTTTTGCTATTTGGGAAGCAAAATAACTGATGATGGTCGAAGTAGAGAGGATATAAAATGTAGGCTGGCAATGGCAAGGAAAGCGTTTCTGAAGAAGAGAAATTTGTTAACATCTAGTATTGATTTAAGTGTCAGGAAGTCATTTCTGAAAGTATTCGTATGGAGTGTAGCCATGTATGGAAGTGAAACATGGACGATAAATAGTTTGGACAAGAAGAGAATAGAAGCTTTCGAAATGTGGTGCTATAGAAGAATGCTGAAGATTAGATGGGTAGATCACATAACTAATGATGAAGTATTGAATAGGATTGGGGAGAAGAGAAGTTTGTGGCACAACTTGACCAGTAGAAGGGATCGGTTGGTAGGACATGTTCTGAGGCATCAAGGGATCACCAATTTAGTATTGGAGGGCAGCGTGGAGGGTAAAAATCGTAGAGGGAGACCAAGAGATGAATACACTAAGCAGATTCAGAAGGATGTAGGTTGCAGTAGGTACTGGGAGATGAAAAAGCTTGCACAGGATAGAGTAGCATGGAGAGCTGCATCAAACCAGTCTCAGGACTGAAGACCACAACAACAACAACATGAGAGCAGCAATGTTCTTAGGGCTGGCACTGACATACAACTGGATATCGTCAGCGTGGTAACATGGATCGACAACATCCGCACTGGAGTCTCACAGTTGGCAATAGAAACGTATGTTTCCGACACTCGCGATAGCAGTCGTGCAGGGACCCGGTAGATCCTGTTGTGCGCGCTTGCTGAGCCACACCATTAGTAACTCCGATTGTTCTCTGCCACCGCGATATCCTATAGGATGGCTGCCAGTAGCTACACGACCCAGCCTCAGTCGCAGTGTTAGATAGACTTCAGTCCAAGTCGTCGCGCAGTGCAGCTGCGCGGTCTCAGGTGCCTTGCCACGATTTGGGCGGCTCCCCCCGTCGGAGGTTCGAATCCTCCCTCGGGCATGGGTGTGTGTGTTGTCCTGAGTGTAAGTTAGTTTAAGTTAGATTAAGCAGTGTGTAAGCCTACGGACCGATGACCTCAGAAGTTTGATCCCATAGAAACTCATTACAAATTTCCAAAATTTCCAATTTCAGTCTTAGACAGCCATCAACATTTTAGTCGTGCATTTGCAGTGGTAGTCTCACACTGCATAGCTTTGCATTGTGTAATAGCTGGCCGTTATTACTTTTTGTTTTTTGTAGAACTTTTTCGCAATACTTGCACAAAAGCTGCAACTTAAATAGGTTTTCGAGGGGACTGATGACCATTGATGTTAAGTCTCATAGTGCTCAGAGCCAAATAGGTTTTCTGTTTACTATATTTATATGTCTGCTAATCATTTCCTCTCATTTACAGTTACCCTACTACTATAGCTACTGCACCACTCTGTAGCCGACCAATCCTTACCGTTGTGATCTAAATAGTAAACAGAAGTCAGCACGTATGTGGTAGTTATGTCAGTGAAACATAAGTGAAATATCAGTTATGCACAACAAAACTGATGAATGACAGAACTCGGAGGAAGTCCAAAGTCTGCTACGACTTCTGCGGCCCACCAAGAGTAATTGATTTATGTTAGTAATTGATTTATGTGATCAAATGTATCCAGACACCCCCAATTAATCATATTAGGTGCATTGTGCTGCCATCTACTGCCATCCAATGCATATCAGCAACCTGGGTAGTCATGAGACATCCTGAGAGAGCAGAATGAGGCGCTCGGGGGAACTCACGGCTTTCGAACGTGGTCAGGTGATTGGGTGTCAATTGTTTCATACGTCTGTACGCGAGATTTCCACCCAACATCTCTATATCCTCTGTTTCCAATGTGATAGTGTTGTGGAAAAGTGAAGGGACACGTACAGAACAAAAGCGTACAGGCCGACCTCGTTTGTTGACTGACAGAGACCTCCGACAGTTGGAGAGGCTCGTAATATGTAATAAGCAGACATCTATCCAGACCACCACACAGGAACTCCAGACTGCTTCAGGATCCGCTGCAGGTACTATGACAGTTAGGTGGGAATTGAGAAAAGTTGGATTTCATGGTCGAGCAGCTGCTCATAAGCCACACATCACTCCGGTAAATGCCAAACAATGTCCCGGTTGGTGTAAGGAGGGTAAACACTGGACGATCGAACTGTGGAATAATGTTGTGTGGGGTGATGAATCGCGGTACACAATGTGACGATCCGATGGCAGGGTGTGGGTGTGGTGAATTCCCGGTGAACGTCATCTGCCAGCATGTGTAATCCCAACAAATCCCAACAGTAAAATTCGTAGGTGGTGGTGTTACGCTGTGGAGTCCTCCCTCGGGAACGGGTGTGTGTGTGCCGTTCTTAGCGTAAGTTAAGTTAGATTAGGTAGTGTGTAAGCTTAGGGACCAATGACCTCAGCAGTTCGGTTCCATAAGATCTTACCACAAATTTCGAAGGCCTTTGGGATGCTTTGGAACGCCGACTTCGTGCCAGGCCTCACCGACCGACTTCGATACCTCTCCTCAGTGCAGCACTCCGTGAAGAATGGACTACCGTTCTCCAAGAAACCTTCCAGCACCTGAGTGAACGTATGCCAGCGAGAGTGGACGCTGTCATATAGGCTAAGGGTGGGCCAACACCATATTGAATTCCAGGATTACCGATGGAGGGCGCCACGAACTTGTAATTCAGGTATCCGGATACTTTTGATCACACAGTGTAGCTGCCGAATCATAATAAGGCGTCATTTGAGAAATTGTTCTGTTTACTTTTACTAAGCAATAAGTCCAAAGGAATCATACCAAAAGCCTTTACGAAATAAATTAGTATTAAAATGGTCAATCGGGATGCCATGTTTGATGACCTGAATCATGTATAGGCGCAGGGTGTTTCAGTGACATTAGTATTCAGAATTTTTACAATGGAAGAGTTTATTTGAAGTAAAATATTGAAGTTAGAATTAAATGAGTTATGAGGTATGGCTCGTCGTTGAGGGCTTGTGTGCCATCTGGTAGTCTATGTAATCAAGGATGGGAACAGGAGCATAGAGAGAACAGACGGTTCGCGCCTGAGCTAGCTGAAAGGCAGTCGAGAAGAGAGAAGAGTGGCCTTCTACACTAAGAAACGACCAGGAGGCGCGTGTGTCACCCCTCCCGCTCTTCCCATTGGCATACCACACTAGAGAGTGTGGCCTGTTTGTCAGCAAAGTACTCGAAACGAAGGACCCTGTAAAAACTACGGTTTTGCTTGGCCACAGTGAAGTTATACTGGAAAAATGTTTGGAAAACGACATGAAAAAAATTTGTATTTCTGCAAGTAATAAAGGAAAAAATTTAATCTATTAGAAGCACATAAGGCAAATAAGAACTTAGCTCAAAATACCAATCCCTTTTTGCTGAATGCCGCTCCTTAAGTTTAGCATGACCCAATCTACCCCATTTCAACCTTCAGTCTAAATGACCACACTGATCTTCAGTAACTTCTTCCACGATAAGTCACTATAGTTTACTCACTCTACGTAAATGAGAAGTATCCCATAACTTTTGAAGAATGAATTTATAGATGTCAGACTATGTCACATAAATGGCTGACCCTTTTGATTTCTTTTACTTAGAAGCTTTAGTTTTTTACATTGTTAGGGTTTAGTGAGCGAAATGCCAACCTGTTCACGAGAGAAAGGAGCCTTAATGGACGGATAGACAAACAGACAGAAGGATGCGCCAAAAAATAATTATTTGTGTTATATAATTACAGATTAACAATTTTCGGATTTTTTCCTTTACCTGCACTGTGAAAACTTGCTTCTTCCCGAACTTCATGATTCCACGTCAACGGGAATCACCGTACAGGTTTTGATGAATGGATATTTCAATATCAAAAGATGTACATAAATTAGAACCCGCTACGTCTAACCGCTCCCTGAGGAAAAGGGTACTTAACAACCAGGCGAATGACGGATGGACGACGGAGCACTCCTATGAGGGTTCCATTTTTACAGATTGTGGCATGGAACCCTAAAACCACTGTTTTGAGTGAAAGTGACTGATTCATTAGATTTTTGATACGCTTAATTGCAATGTAATAATTTAAAATCAGTATCACGTGGAACAGTCCTACAGCTGATTTTTTAAAAAAATCCATTTGCAGTGACTTAGCTGATACATAGAGTACGTACTTTTCAGTAATATGAAGTTGAAACTGTGTGGGCTATGGTTGCACTGGTTGGCGTACAGGGTTTTAAGATAAAGTTCATTTTCCTGCAACTTCTAAAAATAGGTAAAGGCAGTATTTATTTCGACAGGTAAAAGTAAGCATTGTTACTCTTTCTGTGCACTTACTAACATACTTTATTGAGTTTTCTACTAGGGAGTTACAGCGACTGGTTATGTATAGTTTTTGGAAATACAATTATTTCTGCTACTGATTAATTTTAACCGTGTGCAAATAAGTGTGGATAAAACGTCCATCAATTCTCATTAGGTAACTAGAATTTCTCAAGGCTTTACTGGTGGATGCAACATGCATATGTATTTTGCTGTTGCAATGTGTCCTTCGTATGACAGTAAAGAGCAAATGAAAATGATGAATGTAATTAAATCTTCTCACACTATTCAGTGCACAAGTGCACAAGTAAATGTTTGCTGTGTCAACGGAACATCACAAAAGCAATGGCAATACGTATTGAATATAAATCTATATATCAGATGTTAGTTACTCTGTAAATGGCTGGTTTGTATTCCTGGAAAATGAAATAGCCACCGCTTACTGGGTACTGCTGCACGTACCATTAATCGATAAGCGAATTGACTGTGGAGAACAAAACTTTAGTATTCATCTTAAGAAGTGGTAACAACGCTGATTTGTACTTCGCAATAATAAAAAGGTACGAGTTCTATTTGAAATGAAACGCTGAAGTAGGAAAACTTGATATGTAATTGGCCTGATGAATTGTGAAAAAGTCCGTCACCGTTCAAGAAACATCCTTTCTAGAACAGCATATAGACAACATAAAAAGTGACAATACACTGTGCGCAGATAATTTTTAAATAACGAATCAAATCACAAGAGTCGTGCTATCATCTACCTCATCTGAAGGGAAACACTGTAAAGTTAAACGAAAAGGAACCTCTCCCTTAAGCTATCCCTCTTCTCATTTATTTAACAGCTGGGTTTTGGCGCTCTTTAGATATTGACACAGCTATTAAAAGAAAATTGTTTGGTTATACAAATAACCTTTGCCTAGACACAGCTGAGAGAATATGAACGTTTTTCATCTTACATCATTCGGAGACAACTCACAATGACGGAAAGAAGAAAATCGAAGTGAAAATACAACGATCTTTTATTTCGTATGCTTCACAGTGTTCAGATCGATGTTCTGGTAACGGAATGTTAGTTTAAATGATGTGTTCAAAGGGGAGCTCATTTTCTTGAAGGCACAACATAGTGCTTCTTCGAAACGACCACTGGGCAAAAAGTAATTTTGTTGATATCACAGAGACATTAGTCCATGGCCGCCTCACTGGCCTCAGCAACATGTTAACGTACTCGTTTGATGTGCGCAGCACGTTTATTCCACGTCAGTATCTGCTGCTGACAAGGGAGTGGTCCAGTTCTACATGTCCAAACGTATCCTGAAAATTCTGGTAGAGGAAGTATACATTGAAAGAAACACAATGTCAAAATTCTAGCTGCTAAAAAAGAGTATTAAAAATTGGCAAACTCGTAACTTGTCAAGTTGCTGAAAAAATGCACACCCCTGCAGCGGCTGCAGTAGATAGCGCGTGCGCAAAACGGCTGGCACATATTCTTGGTTGAGGACACATCGGTAAACAAATAGCAAGGCAGAACGCGATCGTAATTTGTAAAGCGAATTTCAGTTTCGTTAATTAATTGTCTGGCACAGTAAGTTGTTCACAGTTAACATTCGCTAGAATTTTTGGCTCGTTTAGTATCCATAATAATTATCAGTTGTCATTGAGATATCGTTAGGCGTTAACAGTGGAGATATGTAAATTTTCTAAGTGATTTCTTTGTACAGGGCTATTACAAATGATTGAAGCGATTTCATAAATTCACTGTAGCTCCATTCATTGACATATGGTCACGACACACTATAGATACGTAGAAAAACTCATAAAGTTTCGTTCGGCTGAAGCCGCACTTCAGGTTTCTGCCGCCAGAGCGCTCGAGAGCGCAGTAAGACAAAATGGCGACAGGAGCCGAGAAAGCGTATGTCGTGCTTGAAACGCACTCACATCAGTCAGTCATAACAGTGCAACGACACTTCAGGACGAAGTTCAACAAAGATCCACCAACTGCTAAATCCATTCGGCGATGGTAAGCGCAGTTTAAAGCTTCTGGATGCCTCTGTAAGGGGAAATCAACGGGTCGGCCTGCAGTGAGAGAAGAAACGGTTAAACGCGTGCGGGCAAGTTTCACGCGTAGCCCGCGGAAGTCGACGAATAAAGCAAGCAAGGAGCTAAACGTACCACAGCCGACGGTTTGGAAAATCTTACGGAAAAGGCTAAAGCAGAAGCCTTACCGTTTACAACTGCTACAAGCCCTGACACCCGATGACAAAGTCAAACGCTTTGAATTTTTGGCGCGCTTGCAACAGCTCATGGAAGAGGATGCGTTCAGTGCGAAACTGGTTTTCAGTGATAAAGCAACATTTTTTCTTAATGGTGAAGTGAACAGACACAATGTGCGAATCTGGGTGGTAGAGAATCCTCACGCATTCGTGCAGCAAATTCGCAATTCACCAAAAGTTAACGTGTTTTGTGCAATCTCGCGGTTTAAAGTTTACGGCCCCTTTTTCTTCTGCGAAAAAAACGTTACAGGACACGTGTATCTGGACATGCTGGAAAATTGGCTCATGCCACAACTGGAGACCGACAGCGCCGACTTCATCTTTCAACAGGATGGTGCTCCACCGCACTTCCATCATGATGTTCGGCATTTCTTAAACAGGAGATTGGAAAACCGATGGATCGGTCGTGGTGGAGATCATGATCAGCAATTCATGTCATGGCCTCCACGCTCTCTCGACTTAACCCCATGCGATTTTTTTCTGTGGGGCTATGTGAAAGATTTAGTATTTAAACCTCCTCTACCAAGAAACGTGCCAGAACTGCGAGCTCGCATCAACGATGCTTTCGAACCCATTGATGGGGACATGCAGCGCCGAGTGTGGGAGGAACTTGATTATCGGCTTGATGTCTGCCGAATCACTAAAGGGGCACATATCGAACATTTGTGAATGCCTAAAAAAACTTTTTGAGTTTTTGTATGTGTGTGCAAAGCATTGTGAAAATATCTCAAATAATAAAGTTATTGTAGAGCTGTGAAATCGCTTCAATCATTTGTAATAACCCTGTATATACTTGTAACAGAATCTATCTCTGTACAGCTTCAGACTCTCAGAGTAATGTGGAATGCAGTTAATGTTCTCGACCTCATTAAGATAAATTATGAAGAAAACGGCGTGAATTAGAAATGACTAGCGTCCCCTGAAGACCTACATGTGTGTTATTTATTAGTTAATGTCTTGGACACTCTGTCGAATGATGTCGCATTCTGTTAGAAATTATGAAAACAGTAGAAAAAACTGGAAAGAATTAGGACGGTTCCGTGAATTGGGATCCGAACAATAATCTTCTAACTAAAGTCCAGAAAGTCCAAGCACAAGGAAGACATACAGGGTGTTACAAAAAGGTACGGCCAAACTTTCAGGAAACATTCCTCACACATAGAAAGAAAATATGTTATGTGGACACGTGTCCGGAAACGCTTACTTTCCATGTTAGAGCTCATTTTATTACTTCTCTTCAAATCACATTAATCATGGAATGGAAACACACAGCTACAGAACGTACCAGCGTGACTTCAAACACTTTGTTACAGGAAATGTTCAAAACGTCCTCCGTTAGCGAGGATACATGCATCCACCCTCCGTCGCATGGAATCCCTGATGCGCTGATGCAGCGCTGGAGAATGGCGTATTGTATCACAGCCGTCCACAATACGAGCACGAAGAGTCTCTACATTTGGTACCGGGGTTTCGTAGACAAGAGCTTTCAAATGCCCCCATAAATGAAAGTCAAGAGGGTTGAGGTCAGGAGAGCGTGGAGGCCATGGAATTGGTCCGCCTCTACCAATCCATCGGTCACCGAATCTGTTGCTGAGAAGCGTACGAACACTTCGACTGAAATGCGCAGGAGCTCCATCGAGCATGAACCACTCGTTGTGTCGTACTTGTAAAGGCACATGTTCTAGCAGCAGAGGTAGAGTATCCCGTATGAAATCATGATAACGTGCTCCATTGAGCGTAGGTGGATGAACATGGGGCCCAATCAAGACATCACCAACAATGCCTGCCCAAACGTTCACAGAAAATCTGTGTTGATGACGTGATTGCACAATTGTGTGCGGATTCTCGTCAGCCACACTTGTTGATTGTGAAAATTTACAATCTGATCACGTTGGAATGGAGCCTCATCCGTAAAGAGAACATTTGCACTGAAATGGGGATTGACACATTCTTGGATGAACCATTCGCAGAAGTGTACCCGTGGAGGCCTATCAGCTGCTGATAGTGCCTGCACACGCTGTACATGGAACAGAAACAACTGGTTCTCCCGTGACGTGACGTGGTCAACGTTACCTTGTACAGCAGCAACTTCTCTGACGCTGACATTAGGGTTATCGACAACTGCACGAAGAATTGCCTCGTCCATTGCAGGTGTCCTCGTTGTTCTAGGTCTTCCCCAGTCGCGAGTCATAGGCTGGAATGTTCCGTGCTCCCTAAGACGCCGATCAATTGCTTCGAACGTCTTCCTGCCGGGACCCCTTCGTTCTGTAAATCTGTCTCGATACAAACGTACCGCGCCACGGCTATTGCCCCGTGCTGGTCCATACATCAAATGGGCATCTGCCGCCTCCGCATTTGTAAACATTGCCCTGACTGCAAAACCACATTCGTGTTGAACACTAACCTGTTGATAATACGTACTGATGTGCTTGATGCTTGTACTGTAGAGCAATGAGTCGCATGTCAACACAGGCACCGAAGTCAACATTACCTTCCTTCAATTGAGCCAACTGGCGGTGAATCGAGGAAGTACAGTATATACTGACGAAACTAAAATGAGCTCTAACATGGAAATTAAGCGTTTCTGGACACAAAAATTGGTTCAAATGGCTCTGAGCACTATGGGACTCAACTGCTGAGGTCGTAAGTCCCCTAGAACTTAGAACTACTTAAACCTAACTAACCTAAGGACAACACACACACATCCATGCCCGAGGCAGGATTCGAACCTGCGACCGTAGTGGTCGCGCGGTTCCAGACTGTAGCGCCAGAACCGCTCGGCCACCAGCGACCAGCTTCTGGACACATGTCTACATAACATCTATGCTTTATTTGTGAGTAAGGAATGTTTGCTGAAAGTTTCGTCATACCTTTTTGTAACACCCTGTATACGATAATAGTTTTCAGTGACAAAGAAAATGCTATAAATGTTTTAATTGAAATGTCGTGCGGCTAAGGCCCCCCCCGTCGGGTAGACCGTTCGCCTGGTGCAGGTCTTTCGCTTTGACGCCACATGGGCGACCTGCGCGTCGATGGGGATGAAATGATGATGATTAGGACAACACAACACCCAGTCCCTGAGCGGAGAAAATCTCCGACCCAGCCGGGGATCGAACCCGGGATCTTAGGAGTGACATTCCGTCACGCTGACCACTCAGCTACCGGGGCCGGACAATGTTTTAATTAAATGACGGAGTAATAAACCCATAAACTCAAGACGTCTGCAAAGCCAGTTCTATTCCGTAAAACCAGAACATGATTTGTGTAAATGGAAGATATAGGTGGAATACGAAATAACGTCAGAATGAAACGCGTAAAAATGTGACAGAAAACTATTCGAACCATTTAGAATTGCTCATAAGAGTCAATGTACTGTTACCAAGGGAGACCTGCGTGACTAGGCGCTCTGAATTGCAACTGACATGAACGTTGCTGATTTCCAGGCGCCTTAGACCTGTTTAAACAGATTCAGGACATTATATGGAAGTGGAAGTCACAAAATTACGAAGTTCACCTCAAGTAAAGATGCAGAGATGACATTAATAGTTGACGCCATAATGAAATTCCCAGCTGACGTGAAGACCAGACTTATTGTTATCCCAATTTTGGTAAACATTTTTGGAACACAGTGATCAATTGTTATATTTAGATTAAAGTTCAGTCTTGATCACGTTATGTCTGTTTTAATGAGTAACCGGTTTCGGTTTTTTTTCTATAAAACCATCATCAGACCCATTGGCTCCCTTGGGTTGGTAGGTGGAGCTCTCCTTGCTGCTGTGCAGTCAACTGATCAGTTGACTGCACAGCAGCAAGGAGAGCTCCACCTACCAACCCAAGGGAGCCAATGGGTCTGATGATGGTTTTATAGAAAAAAACCGAAACCGGTTACTCATTAAAACAGACATAACGTGATCAAGACTGAACTTTAATCTAAATTATTGTTATCCCCTAAAATGGTGTTCATAAAACCAATAGGTTAGGTTTAGTACAAGATCTGCGTGCAGACAGCACTTTATCATTTCGAGCGGAAATAAGACAGAGCCGCTTCTGCAGTCGGAATGCTGTTACACATTCGTACACAACGATGTCAGTGATAAGTACTGTAACAATGGACCTTTACGTAGCTTTATTTCAGTCTTAAGGAACGTCAAGCCAAATTAGGACCAATATCAAAAAAAGGACAGTCTACTTGCAAAAACCTTGTGCAAAATCTGGAAAAATGGAAAGAATTTGTTTCAGTGTTACAACAGAAACGTGTTCTTACCATATGCAGAAAATACACCCGAACATAATGACATCTCTGTCTTTAGGAGGACGACGGAAATACAGTAAGCATTTCTTAGAAAATTGTGCGATAATTTAATTTTCGATAGCTCTTTGTCATTTCAGGCTTATCAGTAGAACTGTGTTGTTCGATTTTTCAGAATTTTTTACGAATTTTGTTACTCATCACAATTTTCAGAACAGCAGCCACGACCATTTCTTACTCAGTTCCAGTTCTGTCTAAGTAAAACTAATAAAGACTGTGAAGGGTGATGCTTCTAAGTCTCCGGGGCTTACCGAATTACGTGTAATGACTGCCCCTATAAATATGTCGGCCAGACGGGTAGGACACTTGAAGTCAGGTTTAGAGAATTCGGGCTCTAATATAGCTTTGGGTACCCATTTTTGTGGGAATGCCCACTATTTTATCATTATCTGAAATTCGGTGTTGCATAGGGAATGTAAGGGCAACGTTCTTAAAGTTCTAGAAGAAGTGCCTTAAAGCAATTTCCTAGTCATACAGTCAACAGTCAGGTTGAAATGAAACATAAATCAACCACAGTTAATCTTGACTACTTCAGTGGATAACCCGGTACGTTTACCTGTTTGTGCATTGGTTCCTTCTTCCTCCCCCCCCCCCCCCCCCCTCCCTGTATTTGGATCATTTTATGGTTTCATACTTTATTAGCCTGTCTCCTTTTAGTGTTTTGAATAAATTTTAACATTTTAATAGTTTCCCACATTACACCATTAGTGTCTTCGAATAGTATCAAATTCTTATTTTCTATTGAAAGTATTTGACTTTGAAATCTTGTGTGCACTCGATTCTTAGTATTTCCATTCACAGGGTCCGCCTGTATAGTGACCCATGAGAACATAACAGTGATGGCTTACAGTGCTCTACAAGCCAACAGACGAGGAATCCACCAATAGACGAAACTCTTACCATCATTTCCCCAAAGCGAACGGTTATTTACATCATCATATGAAAACTTATGTAACACAAAGAGAAACTCAACAGGAAGGGGGGATGTGCAGCCAACCACAGTGCTGCCCTATACTCCACTCGTCTGATCCACTAGTACGTCGTATGGTTTTCTCTTTTTTCTCTTTCTGTTCCCTCCAACGAATCATATTTTAACGGTTTACTTTATTCAGTTTTAGGTCCCCTATTGCCCCCGTTCTACATAAGTATATCGTGATCTGCTGCTAGATTTTTTTACATTACAGTGAATTTCTAGGAATCGGGAACAATTAAATGTCATTTCTACTACGGTATCATGTTGAAACTGAAGAATTGGTTATTACCATATCTTATATCACTTGCATTCAGTTAGTTTTGTCAATGATCTGACATTATTTTTATCGAAGGTTGTCTCTTCCTGGTATTATTTCATGGCTTATTTCTATTCAGGACTTATTCTAATCCTTTAACTGACGTTAATAAACCTTTGGCGCTTTTTTAATTAAAGTAAAAGTACTGCTGCGGCGGTGTTCTCCACTCCAAATGGAGATTTCTTAGCTATGGATGTTCGTTGAATAAACTTTTTTGTTCGAGTCCATAGCCTTCCGATGTGTGACGTAGTGCTTGCCATTGTCATCGGGAATGGAGATTCACATCATGTGCTCGCCTCCTGTAAGTCTGCTGTGATACATGAAGTCCTGCAGCCTTTTCGAAACCCGGAGTCCACGATTCCTTTGACTCAAATGCTGTAAATATCGATCATTCTCTGCACCTGTCGGGAGGGGACAACATATCTGAGTAATGCAACACTTTTGTTTGGGTGAGCATCAGAAACAATTGGCGTTTCGTGTGTTCATTTGCTGATGCAATATCTTGTTATTTATGGCTAAGGCGATCTCTTCCTGATTTGAGAATCCGCAAACTGTGACGGTTTAGTACATCACGAATAGAACAATAACAGCAAATACATAATACGAAATTTTTCAACGCTATAATTACCATCTATCATTAATTCTAACACGATTCCCCCAGCCCCTGGCCCCATACACGCACAAAATATTGGTAACTGTTAGGGTACTTCTTACGACTGATGACTGATTTGCGTAAAATAAACAGGTTCCGCTAATAAAGAGTAGAGTATGCTCACAAACTCTGACGATAGTCTTTGAGGGCTAGATCAAGGTCATTTGTGGGGCATCAAATGCTGAAAATATTTCAGATCCTCTCCATTTCACCTAGGTCTTTGGACTGTGACCTAATTTTACATATACAGCGTATAAACTAATTTGAAATAGACAGTGGGACGCTTCAACTACAACCTTGTGTAATAACTGCTGACAGAGGTGCATGCCAGAATTGCTCTTGTTTATTCCGTCGAAGAATGAGATTACCTGAGTGTGTGATGCAATCAGCGCGTTAATTTCCATTGACGAGTAATACAGGGCGCAAGTGTTGTGTAGTGGGCCGACACATTTCCGATATGTGAGCCAATAGCGCGCTGAGCTCCTCCCGGGCCTGCCGTGCTGTGGGGTGAGGGGGAGGGGGTTGCCCCACCCCCTAGGCCACACTATCGACACCACTCTCAATTACGGCACACCGCTCTGCGGGCTTCGATTAAAGCTTCGCCGATCAACTACGCGAATGCTTGCGGTAATGGAACTTCTAAAAGTAGGGCATGGGGCAATCTCATTTTTCAATCTGAGAACGCGCGGCTCTAACTTTATCTGTCTCTGGCTTTTCCTGTTTCTCGTCACTCAGGCATTCTGAATCTCTCCCCGTCTTTTTCCCTCAGTCCCTCTCTTCTGCCCTTACGCTGGCGACGCTACTTCCGCTGCTGACACCACTCCTTAGAGTCGATCCCTTTCACGAATAGGGATGGTGATTATTCGTGAAATCACTGATTTCGGAAATGGCTAAGCTACACTGGAAAATTCTGAAAGCACTGAAAAAATTGTGTCCAAAAATAACATCACACTTGAGCGCCACGAAACACGATAACCGTGAAAATGAAAACTTCTATATCTTTTACCAATACACGTTCTCAGTTTTAATAATGGATTAAATATTTCCATGAGGATTGCGCAACTCTTCAAATTTTCTAACATATTTATTGTAACAGTCTCAGTAGCAAATAGTCATGCTTGACCACTAGTCTCGATCACATCCTTAGATCTGATTGATCACGTGTGGTGAAAATTCAACAGTCCTAAAAACGCTTTGTCCATGTACATTTTTAACACTTTTGAGTGTTCATAAGTAGTGAATTATCCGATCTGAAGATGATTGCCACTTGAGACCGAAAGTATTAATGAAAAATGACAATTTGTGACTTATAATACACTGACGGAAAAAATTGCAACATCAAAAAATAATTAATGAAGAACAGCGAAATTTCGGGAATACATTGGTCTGGGAAGCATATCTAAGTGATTAACATTGCAAGATCACAGGCTAATGTAAGCGCGAGGTAATCCATTGCAAATGTGAAGTGCTGGAACATTAACAGCCGGTGTAACCGTCACACTGTTGAAATGCAAGGACGCAAGCCTGCCTGCATTGTGTTGTACAGGGGCCGGCTGTCAGTTTGTGCGATGGAGTTCTATGTCCGTTGCACCTGGTCGGGGCATAAAGGGACAGTTAACTCTGGTTGTGGATGACGCTGGGTTTGTCGTCCAGTGATGTCCAGTACGTGCTCGCTTGGAGACAGATTTGATGATCGTCGAGGAGGCCAAGACAATGTGTTGACATTCCGTAGAGCATGTTGGGTAACAAAGCGGTATGTGGGCGAGCGTTATCTTCTTGAAAAACATCTCCTTAAATCCTGTTCACGAATGACAGTACAACAGGTTGAATCTCTATGATGACGGGCAGACTGGCAATCAGGATGCGTTGGATAACCTCCAGAGTGCTCCTGCAACATAAGAAACGGCACCCTACACCATAACTCCGGGTGCAAGCAGACAGGTTGGTTGCAAGCTCTCAGCTGGTCTCCTAAGCAATAAATGGCCGTCACTGGCGCCGTGGCATAACCAACTTTCATCATAAAACGCTACAGTTCTCCAGTCTGTCCTCGAATTAGCTCTCTCTTGACACGAAGGAAGTCGCAAATAACATGTTAAAACTGTGTGTGTTTGTGTGGACGTGGGATCGAAGCTGTGAGCTGTTCTAGTTCCGCAAGGTCCCACGTTCCCGTCGCGTTTCGACTCACTGTTTTGATGTGCCTGGGAAGTTTCGAATCAGCGCATGCTTCCCCCCAGGGTTTAAATTTGTTCCAGAGTTCGCCAAACTGTGGCTAAGACCTTCTCGGCTGTATCCTATTACGCCAGAATGCTAGGCCTCCAAGTTATGCAACACTTCAAACGTTTTGGAAGGCACGAGAAGAGGTATTGGCGGAAGTAAAGCTGAGGAGGCACGTCGTAAGTTCTACATTGTTGGTTCATTCGGGAGAGTACGTGCTCTTGATGACAAATGGCCGATTTTTGAGTCTCAGTCACGCCGCTTTAATCTGCCTAGAAAGTTTAAAAAATAAGCTCACGCTCAGTTGCATAGTGGATATTCATTATTAAGGGAATATCGCAGTGTACGCCCCCCCCCCCCCCCCCCCGCCGCCCTACATTTAAGTATTTAAGTGAATTCAACGACGGCATTAGTTGTTTGTGGAAAGCAGGAATGCACCGACTGCCCTGTGGGTCCGTTCAAGACATTGGACGCATCCAAAAGTGTTCTGTTTGTAGACCACAGAATACTGCTCGTGCTTCCTGTTCGAGAGCTACGCATTGCGACTATGCCCTCTGTCGTCTTTTGCGTCGAAGTTGATGTTTGATAGTCCTCCAAGCCCTTCATGATGCTAATAAATAACAATGATTAGATTTGTGATGCACACACGCAGACTGAACAGCGGAAGTAAATTTGTACCAAGGTCAGGATTCGGACCTGGGTCTCCTGCCCACTGGGCAAATGCACTGAGCACTACGTCACAATGGCAAAGTGCTCTGCACAACTGCACGGACTACCCTAGCACGCCTCTCTCCTTAATCCAGATTCTCATATACAACTCAGACCGCGATTTGTATTTCTGGGTATCACCAGAATGTAAGATTGTGGGGATCACAATAGCCGCATACCGTAGTCTCGCGCGGAAGAGATATATCAAAGGAACATACGTTCAGCTCTGTTCCCAAGAAACTGGTACAGCAATCACGTACCTGCATGTGTTGCAGATCTGACACTGTCCACAACTGTTATAATATTCAATTAATTTTTCAGTACTGAATGCTACTACTTTAGTGGCCCTGCTTACAAGACCATTTTTTAACGAGCATTCTCAACAATGGATCGTGAGGAGCGTACGGATCACACATTCTGCCATTAGTTTACAAGACCACGTGATTTCAAATTCTTTTGCGGAGGTTTGGAAAAGACACCGTGAAGCGCCTCTCCTTCCAACAACTTCGAGTGTACCGCAAACCTCGAGAAAGTATGTGACGAATTTGGCCATCTTCTGGACGTTTCTCGTCCGTCAAGTGGAGCACATACTGTACTAATGTGTAAGGCCAATGGAAACTTAGCTCCTGAACGTAACTGGAGAAGTACATAAAGTTGTATAGACATGCATGTAAAGTCAGAAGGTTGTTTTGAAAACAAAACAAAAAATTGTTGTCCAATGTGTAATAATAATTTACTCCAACGTTCTGTCTATATTCATGTGGAAATTATAATCTTGTGGATTGTTCTTGAAACATTATGTTTATAGGAGTCAGAGAACTGCTAATACAAGTGCTGTATAATAGCGTGTGCAGTGATAATCAGATACACCATCATGTAGCGAACGGACCATACGCATTTCTATAGCAGTATTTCTACATGAGCGACCATCTTATACTGGTATATGAAGGCGGCCTTTGGCCTTTCATTTGCACCGTTAGTGAGGTGTGAATTGTCTGCAATTACTGTTTTCATTATGTTCAGTCTGATTACAAATAATCAGAGATGAACATATTACGCTTCAGTTGCTTTCTTAAGGACGCAACAATCGTCAAATCATCGGTGTAATGAAATCACATTCATGCATCGATATTACACCACCACTTAAACTGGCAATGGGACTTATTTGCCAAATATATTACGCTTTCAAAATTACTTTTGTTTACTCTTACTTGGTATTAGATGTAACGAATCTCACACATTCTGTCGCGACGGGATTAATAAAAACATAAAAAATTTCAGATGGTGGATTTAATGTTTCACGTATTCTACCTAGCCTCCCTTGAGTGCAACGAACAGTGTGTTCATTCAACAATGAGAGACTGTAAGAATAGTCATTCCATAGGATGTAGTTCAACACAATGGAAGATAAGTTATTTTCTTTTCTTTATTATACTGGGTGCCAGAGCCTCTTTCTTATTAAAGGACAATTCCTTTTCCAACACATGCTGTGTTGTCTGTCGTCAAAGTGTTGACCCAACGTGTGAATTTCTACTCTTTGCGGTTTTGTCGTATGTTAAAAAGTCTCGTCACCTTGGCAGATTTTTCAAATAATTTAGATTTCAACCCAGTCGTGACTGATGTCCATGCGTCGTTATTTTTTCTTTCGGGAGCCACCACATTTTTCTCATCTTCAAAACATTCTGGAGATTGTCTTTAACACTTGAATTAAAGATGTCGCTCCACTGCGATTTGTGACACAACAACATTGACTGGCTACAGCTGCACGTACAGCACTTTACATCGCTTACTGGCTACTGAGTATCGAAGGTACGTATTTTGTTTACAGTACAGAAGTTTGGAGACGTCGGTAAATTCGTAATGTCGATGGACATTCGAGACAAAAAGAAATGAAAGGAATTCTGTGAAGGAGCTATGCTGCTGAAAATGAATATCAGTTAGAACTCCCAAAAGCACACAATGGAAGATAAGTTATTTTCTTTTCTTTATTATACTGGGTGCCAGAGCCTCTTGCTTATTAAAGGACAATTCCTTTTCCAACACATGCTGTGATGTATCAGTTATTTATATTGTGTGTTGAGCTGACTTCCACAGTGAGCCATTTATAAGTACTTGCTGATATCCTCGCAATTTACAGTCACCCTATGTGGAAAATTGGAAATTTGTGATAAGGTCTTATGGGACCAAACTGCCGAGGTAATCGGTCCCTAAGCTTACGCACTACTTAATCTAACGTAAACTTACTCGAAAGACGACAGAAACTAATGCCCGAGAAGGATTTAAACCTCCGACGGGGGCCACCCTAAGTGGGTGAATACATTATACGTCAGTCATTATACAGAGTGAGTCACCTAACATTACCACTGGATATATTTCGTAAACCACATCAAATACTGACGAATCGATACCACAGACCGAACGTGAGGAGAGGGGCTAGTGTAATTTATTAATAGAAACCATAAAAAAATGCACGGAAGTGTGTTTTTTAACACAAACCAACGTTTTTCTTAAATGGAACCCCGTTAGTTTTGTTAGCACATCTGAACATATAAACAAATACGTAATCAGTGCCGTTTGTTGCATTGTAAAATGTTAATTATATCCGGAGATATTGTAACCTAAAGTTGACGCTTGAGTACCACTCCTCCGCTGTTCGATCGTGTGTATCGGAGAGCACCGAATTACGTAGGGATCCAAAGGGAACGGTGATGGACCTTAGGTACAGAAGAGACTGGAACAGCACATTACGTCCACATGCTAACACCTTTTTATTGGTCTTTTACACTGACGCACATGTACATTACCATGAGGGGTGAGGTACACGTACACACGTGGTTTCCGTTTTCAATTACGGAGTGGAATAGAGTGTGTCCCGACATGTCAGGCCAGTAGATGTTCAATGTGGTGGCCATCATTTGCTGCACACAATTGCAATCTCTGGCGTAATGAATGTCGTACAAGCCGCAGTACGTCTGGTGTAGTGTCGCCGCAGGCTGCCACAATACGTTATTTCGTATCCTCTGGGGTTGTAGGCACATCACGGTACACATTCTCCTCTAACGTACCCAACAGAAAGAAGTCCAGAGGTGTAAGATCAGGAGAACGGGCTGGCCAATTTATGCGTCCTCCACGTCCTATGAAACGCCCGCCGAACATCCTGTCAAGGGTCAGCCTAGTGTTAAGTGCGGAATGAGCAGGTGCACCATCATGCTGATACCACATACGTCGACGCATTTCATGTGGGACATTTTCGAGCAACGTTGGCAGATCATTCTGTAATTGAAAACGGAAACCACGTGTGTACGTGTACCTCACCCCTCATGGTAATATACATGTGCGTCAGTTAAAAAGACCAATAAAAATGTGTTAGCATGTGGACGTAATGTGCTGTTCCAGTCTCTTCTGCACCTAAGGTCCATCACCGTTCCCTTTGGATCCCTACGTAATATGGTGCTCTCCGATACACACGATCGAACAGCGGTGGAGTGGTACTCAAGCGTCAACTTTAGGTTACAATATCTCAGGATGTAATTAACATTTTACAACGCAACAAACGGCTCTGAATACGTATTTCTTTATATGTTCAGATGTGCTAACAAAAGTAACGGGGTTCCATTTTAAAAAATTCGTAGGTTTGTGTTGAAAAACATACTTCCGTGCATTTTTGTATGGTTTGTATTAACCAATTACACTAGCCCCTCTCCTCACGTTCGGTCTGTGGAATCGGTTCGTCAGTATTTGATGTGGTTTACGAAATATACCCAGTGGTAACGTTAGGTGACTCACCCTGTATATATAACTGCTGTTGTAGTGGACTCGAACGAAAACAACGTTTCAAAAGTAACGACTGTTTAAATAAAGCATTGTCTAGTGACTTGTGTTTGCAAACATGAATCGCTCAGGTCATTATTCTTCATTTGCTAATTTGAGAATCAGATTGCTAATTGGAAGCTAATGTGGAGGAATTTGTTTTTCTTATAGGATCCAAGATAAGCTCAATAAGCGACAAATTAGATGATCGACTAGCCTACTCAAGAATCTGTACAAGATCGGGCAGGGCAGTAAAGAATCTGTACTTTTTCAAGGTGGATGTGGTGTGAGACACAGTGTGAAGTATTGAATTTTGATGGTGAAATATACCAATGAAGAGTATGACAACAGGGTATTCGATATTTTCCAGTTACTGGCCTGTTCATCAGTTACCAACCTGTGGCTGCCTTGGCGTTTATTGACCACCCCAAACAAAAGCGAGGCTCAACGCTGAATATACAGAATGCTACTCCATGTGTCTCTTGGCTCTGGCTCCACAGCGTGCAATTCTCAGTTGACTGCGGGATGGTGTCAGCCGTGAACGACATTTTGGAACGCGGTATTTATGCCTAGTTCCCAGTAACTTCTTCCCAGTGGCGTGTAATGAGAAAAAATTAACTTCATTTAGCATGTAGGCACGCCGTGAGGGCGCTGATAACAATACCTTCGAACGGAGAAATACTTTGTTTCGTTACGTAAATACAGTTTTTGTAATGGCTATATAGGTGGCGCAACTGCGGTATCTCGATTGAGATTCAAGCGCACGGACAGTTCACACCAGAGAGCTGCCTGCCGGGGCTTGATTGTGAAAGAGTCTCTTTGATCGCTGCCTGACCTAGCTAGCCGTAGAGGACCGCTCGCCAAATTTGGATGTCGGATCTTTACTCTGAGTAGTGTGACTAAGCGTACTGGAGAGTCGCCGCTTCCATCTACCTGTATGGTAGGGGGCTGTACTCTAGAGTGCATTGACTTCGGTGTTATTAGGTAACGTCTCCTGGTTTATACTGCCGGCCGTTATTTGCCAATGCTCTTTAACCGGATCAACATCCCAGTAATAAGAACGTCCCCGAGTTAAACATTCACGTGTAGCATTGGTGCGTGCTATTTCTAAGTTTACGTTCTTTAAAATATTTTTTTGTCACTTAACTTTGAGTTTTAATGACGTGCTTCATGCGCGCTGTTGTTGAAGATATTTTCCAGCTTTCTTCAATTTCTTCTTGTGAGGACAATACATTTGTTTCTTTTGAGTTCCTTAGTCAGGATTAAAGAGTGCAAGTACGTGTTCTAACGTTCGTCTAGTAAATTGTATTTTGTTTAGAATTGGAGGCCCGTGTGGGATTTGCTATTTATTTGTTGAAGTACATATATTCACTCAGGATGTGTATCGTACTGTCTACTTCCTTGCATATATGTTATTGTGAAAGTTTTTTCCTTATTCTTAAAGTATTGCGCATAGTGCAGCCGTCGTAACACTGATTTTGAAGTACACAAAATAATTGTTAAGTCGCATGAGTAGCCGTGAGAGCTATTTTTTTCTCCTGATCTTTATTAAATAGGTAGTTCCGTTTATTTTTTGTAAGTTAAGGAAAAAGCATTCTCTGATATATTTATTGCTGATATTAAACTTTGCCTCTGTAGTGAATAAATAAATGAGTTTACAGGAAGTCTCTTTATGTTCTGCAGCTTATCACTCCCAGGTATAGCTCCCTAACATATCGGTAGTGATTACACGCTTCGGTACCAGGTACTACTATCAAATCATTCTACAACCGAAAATTTACAGTACGCAGTTAAAATATTATTTGTGATAAAGTCACAAAAATTTTTTCCATGTGATAGCTAACGTATAGGCCAAATAACAGCTTTGAGACACTGTCCATGATCCCTGCCCGGATTTCAGTTGTCACAAGTCTATACTTGAGAGAATTTCAAACAATCCTACTGCTTTCTCGTGATTTTGTCTCGCTGGAAGGGTCCATTTCTGTTATTCTTCTGACACTGTTGTCCTGAGTCAATCTCTTAACAACTATTCACCAGTCATTGTGTGGCAGCCAACTGTATGTGTGGGATTCGTCGCTACATGCTGCCGGATCCCTCACGCCAGTCATTCGACCTTACTTAAAGCCCGAAAGATCACAGTATGCTGCACGTACACTTCCTCTGCGGGTACTGTGTTGCGATTTGCACACGAAAACTTCCAGCGACGTTAGAGACATTCTGTGATCATAATGTACTTTCGCCATTATCTGTAGAGATGATATTTGCTTATGTAGCGAGCGCAAGCATGGCCTTCAGGAAGAACAGCGACCGTAAGGAATAGAAAAATGTGCAGTACACACAAGTTAAGTACGACTTTCCATTATTACCAGCTTCGTTCATCAGGCGCAAATATCTTCAGAGAATTGGCATCCAACGGCTACACGTTAAATTCAGGGTGATTCAAAAGTCACGCCGCATTGGTTAATAGTGGAGATAGCGGAAATTACACACATCAAAAAACGTTTTGCATCACCCCGATTCATAGAACTCCTGAAGATAGACTTTGACTGTGGATATAGTATCACAGACACAGTCCCTGACAGTTCAGAGAAGTCACTAAACCAGCCCAAAGATGTAAACAGACTATGAGTGTAGTATCACAGACACAGACCCTTTGACTGTCCAGAGAAGTCACTAAAACTTCCCAAAGATGTAAACAACCATGCATGAGCAGCGGCTATTAGACGGACGGGGTCAGAGAGCCTATCAGTTCCACCACCAGCAAGGTGGTGCAGCAGTGGATGACCGCTACCTAATGGACTGTGCGGCTGGTCCCGGCGGAGGTTCGAGACCTCCCTCGGACATGGATGTGTGTGTTTGTCCTTAGGATAATTTAGGTTAAGTAGTGTGTAAGCTTAGGGACTGATGACTTTAGCAGTTAAGCCCCATAAGATTTCACACACATTTGAACATTTTGAACCGCTACCAACAGATTATGGCGTGGAGGAACACTGACAGCAACGCTACCATGTTGAATAATGTCTTGTGTGCAGCCACAGGACGTCGTGTTACGACTCAAACTGTGCGCAATAGGCTGCATGATGCGCAACTTCACTCCCGACGTCGATAGCGAGGTCCATCTTTGCTACCACGACATCATGGTGCGCGGTACAGAGGAGCCCAATCACATGCCGAATGGACCGCTCAGCATTGGCATCACTTTCTCTTCACCGATGAGTGTCGCATATGCCTTCAACCAAACAATCGTCGGAGACATGTTTGGAGGCAACCCGGTCAGGCTGAACGCCTTAGACACACAGTCCAGCGAGTGCCGAGAGGTGGAGGTTCCCTTCTGTTTTAGGGCAGCATTTTTTGTGGCCGACGTACGCCGCTGATGTTCATGGAAGGCGACGTAGCGGCTGTACGATACATGAATGGCATCCTCCGACCGGTAGTGCAACCATATCGGCAGCTTAATGGCAAGGCACTCGTCTTCATGGAGGGACAACTCGCGCCCCCATCGTACACATATTGTGAATGACTTCCTTCAGATAACGATTCGCTCGACTAGAGCGGCCAGCATGTTTTCCAGACATGAATTGTGTCGAGCATGCCTGGGATAGATTGAAAAGTGCTGTTTATGGACAACGTGACCCACCAACCACTAGCCGGCCGCGGTGGCCGAGCGGTTCTAGGCGCTTCAGTCCGGAACCACGAGGATGCTACGGTCGCAGGTTCGAATCCTGCCTCGGGCATGGGTGTGTGTGATGTCGTTAGGTTTAAGTAGTTCTAAGTCTAGGGGACTGATGACCTCAGATGTTAAGTCCCATAGTGCTTAGAGCCATTTGAACCATTTTTGAACCAACCACTCTGAGGGATCCACGACGAATCACCCTTGAGGAGTGGGACAGTCTGAACCATCAGTTCCTTGATGAACTTATGGATAACATGCCACGACGAATGCTGGCATGCATCAATGCAAGAGGACGTGCTACTGGTTGTTAGAAGTTCCGGTGTGTACAGCAATCTGGACCACCAATTGTGAAGGACTCGCTGTATGGTGGTACAAAATGCAATGTGTGGTTTTCAGGAGTAATAAAATGGGCGGATATGATGGTTATGTTTATCTATATTCCAGTTTTCTGCACAGGTTCCGGAACTCTCGAAACCGATGTCATGCAAATCTTTCTTGACGTGTGTACAAGACGAGCGACGCACCACCACCACACCGTCTAATCATTAGTCATGAGCATCATGTAGAACCACACGGACGATTGTCTGTGTGGTATAAGAGGGGGGGGGGGGGGGGTGTATGAAAGGGGTGCCAGTTACCACATTTTTTTAGAAGGAGCAAATGATTCTTAACCATGCGAGACGCATGGGTCAACGGGAAAGCAACAGAAGATTACTACAGGCGACATTCAAACAAATATGAGTCTAAGCACAGAATTATTTGCAGTTTAACGGAATGGTTCAAGTCTACAGGCAACGTTCATAACAAAAGACGTTCTGGACGACCACACAATTCTGAAGATGGCAAGAGCTGACAAATGCAAGAATTATCGCACAATCAGCTTAACATCCCGCATCGAAGTTTCTGACAAGAATAAAATACAGAGGAATGGAAAAGAAAATTGAGGATGTGATAGATAACGCTATGTTTGGCCTCAGAAAAGGTAAAGGCACCAGAGGGGTAATTCTGATGTTGCGGTTGATAATGGAAGCAAGACTAAAGAAATTCAGGGCACGTTCACAGGATTTGTCGACCAGGAAAAAGCGTTGGACAACGTAATACGGTGCAACATTTTCGAAATTCTGAGAGAAGTGGTGGTAAGCTGTAGGGAGAGACGGGTAATATACAATTTGTACAAGAACCTAGACGGAATAATAAGAGTGGACGACCAAGAAGGAAGTGCTCGGATTAAAAAGGGTGTAAGACAGGGATGGAGTCTTTCGCCCCTATTGTTCAACCTTTACATCCAAGAAGCAATGATGAAAGTAAAAGAAAGCTTCGGGATAGAATTAAGGTGAGGGTATATCAGTCATACTATCCGCTGATGACATTGCTATCCTGCATGACAGTGGCGATGAATTACATGGTATGCTGAATGGAATGAACATTCCATGAGTAGAGAATATGGATTGACACTAAATCGAAGAAAGACGAAGATGATGAGAAGTAGCAAAAACGAAAACAGCGAGAAAGCTAAGATCAGAATTAATGGTGACGAAGTAGATGATGTTTAAGAATTCTAGTACCTAGAAAGATAACCAATGGCAGATGGAGAAAAGAGGACATCAAAAGCCGACTAACACGCAAAAATTGCACTCCTGGCCAAGATAAATCTATTAGTATCAAACATAGGCGTTAATATAAGGAATAAATTTCTGAGAATGTACGTCTGGAGCACAGCACTGGACAGTGGGAAGACCGGAACAGATAACAATCGAGGCATTTGAGATGTGGTGGTACAGACGAATGTTGAAAATTTGGTGGACTGATGAAGTAAGGAATGAGTAGGTTCTGCGCAAAATCGGAGAGGAAGGGAATTTGTATAAAAACTGACAAGGAGAAGGGACAACATGATATGACACCTATTCAGATATCAAGGAATGATTTCCATGGTACTAGAGGGGAAAAAAAACTGTAGAGAAAGACCGGGATTGGAAGACATCCAGTCATTATTGAGGACGTAGGTAGAAAAAATCCTGTGGCAGCCACACTTTCGCAGTTATGGGAAGCTACGGAGGCACCATGGCTCAATATTTCTGCGGCGGACAACGACACGATGAGTTCCTGCGACGTCGAGATACTGCACGTCGCCGAGAAGGAGTGGGTCGGGCATGATATTAAGATTTATCCCATGTCTTTACTCTCCTCTGTGTATATATGGCTTTGTGCAGCGTCGATGTCAGACATACTTTACTGAAAATACTGAAAATAAGCTGACATAAGGCTTAAATCAACGTATCCTGCAGGCATGGAAATACCGGCGTACTAAGATGTTCGGTGTAAGTGTTCATGGTTTGACACCTTCAGTTCCTGACTGTTATAATTTCTCTTACTTCCTTCTAGCAAAACAGGAGGTCAGTCCGAGAGAAAGAGTGACCTCCTCTTGGTGCTGACTAATTCATAAGTGCTATGTTCGCCAGTTGGTCAATAACTCCCAGGAGACAAATGCGGGCCGCCAGAGAGAAAAAGCAGAAGCCGGACGCTTGCTACAGGCGTCGCGGCGGCCTGCTCGCTCCCAGCCAGACCGGAACGGAACGCATCTCTGCAGGCCAGGGCAGGGCAGGCTGGGCCAGCCTTTTCCCCGCAGAGAGATCCGATAAAGGCGATAGGACGGCCGTCACGGCACGCCAGCCGGCGACGCGGCTGCGCTATCGGCACACATCGCGCCTGCGCAAACACATTCGATTTCACTGCCACCTTCGGGCCGACGCTTTTCCCGAAATCGGCCGAGGAAATTTCATGTCAGGCGTTTCCTCCTTCTACGCGCCGCTATTCCACCCCCGACCCCCCTTTCGCACCCTTTTGCCACTCTCGCCACCATCTCGGCGTCCTCATATTTCAGAGGAACAATAGTCGCTGGCTATAGCTCTCACCCTGGAAGACGGATATTTTCTGCAAATACTGACCTACGAAACCGTATTAACGGTCTGTGTCACATCTTTAAAGGCAACCGTCCAAGGTGTGTGGCCGTGTCGTAACGTTACTGTTAAAGCCAAAACATGAGGCACTTTTTTTTCTTTCATTTTCTTTGTAATTGTTCTAATCATTTGGTCCTGGTGGACATCACGTGACACCTCTTCAAGTTTATCGTTGACTACCTCATACATATTTTTTTTTATATTTTTTTGTTACATCATAAGACAACCAGCTGTCTGATCGAGAACGCTGAGCTACCGTGGCGGAGGATTAGGTGTCCATCGGGATGATGCAGTGCACACGCTTTAAACTGGCATTTGGTTAGGAGGGTAGCCAGAGGGGAAACTGGACCGTCGGAGAGTGAGGGGAAAGGATAGCTGCGAGGCAACTAGGTCCACCACCCTTTTGTAGGAATGTCAGCCAGTAGGGGTAGTTTGAGACCTAACCGCCAAAACGGGCCGTCTGGGACGACAAGCTTGTATGCCAACCTGGCGATAACGAAAGGCCGACGTCCATGACGGCAACTGCTACATCTGTTAGTACTAGACTCGCCGCCGAAATGCTGGGCTCAAAGTTACGCTCCTCATGCTGATCAATTAATGCTGATGGCCGCACTACGTAGAGGTGACGTAAAGAATGGGGTACCATCTAATGCCGTGTGAGACTGCACTTAACCTGCGTAGCGCAGGAGCTCGACGCTGCAGAAATATTGATCCATGCTGCCTCTATAGCCGTCCGTAATTGAGAAAGTATTTCCGGTGCAGGAGTTTGTGCACAAACTTTCCACTCCATTACGTCCCATTAGTGTTCGATGGTACTCATTCGATGGTATTCATGTTGGGTCATCAGGGTGACCAAATCATTCACTCGAGTTGTCCACAATATTGTGATCCATAGAAATTCCTACATTGTTAGGTGATATGAAATCCATGAACTGTTACCCAATAATCTGTTGGACCCACAGTGTCTTGTTGAGAACTTGAGTCCATGGCTTCGTGGGGTCTCTACCACACTCGAACGCTCAGCTGTTACCAGATGGCTGCAAATGAAGCTGTTGAACATCAGTGATCAGTTGGATCCCATGACGCTGTCAGTTCTACTAAACAACAAGGAGATACCACCAGCATGCACGCTGCCTTGTTGAGAACTTGAGTCCTTGGCTTCGTGGGGTCCGTTCTACAGTCGAACCCTGGGCTATTACTAACTGATACTGGGACTCATTTGACCAGGTCACGGTATTCCTGTCCTCTTGGGTCCAATCGAAATGGTCAGAGGCCAGGAGAACCGCTACAAGCGATGTCGTGCTGTTCACAAAAGCCGTCACGTCTGTCGTCTGATGCCATAGGCCATTAAAGTAATATTTCGCCGCACTATCCTAAGGAACAGGTTCATCACACGTCCCACACTGATTTCGTTGTTATATCACTCATGTTCCTCGTTTGCTGGCACTGACAACTCTACACAATCCCCTCTGCTCTCGGTCGTCAAGTCAAGTCCGTTGGCCATTGTGTTGACCTCGATGTGAAGCAATGCCTGAAGTATGGCATTCTCGGCATGCTCTTGACACTGTGGATCTCGGGCTACTGAAATCTCTAACGATCTCCGAAATGAATGTCCCATGCGTCTAGTCTGTTAATTCCTGTAGTGCGGCTATAATGAGGCCGGAAACCTTGTCACATGGATCACCTGAGTACAAATAAAGCTTCAATAATGCATGGAACTTTTAAACGTTATTTAAGCGATACTACCGCCATTTGTACATGTGGGCCGGCCGAATTGACCGTGCGGTTCTAGGCGCTGCAGTCTGGAACCGCGAGACCGCTACGGTCGCAGGTTCGAATCCTGCCTCGGGCATGGATGTGTGTGCTGTCCTTAGGTTAGTTAGGTTTAACTAGTTCTAAGTTCTATGGGACTATTGACCTCAGAAGTTGAGTCCCATAGTGCTCAGAGCCATTTGTACATGTGCATATCGCTATCCCATGACTTTTGTCACCTCGTGTGTCTTCAGTCTTGACTTTGTTAACCACTTTTACCTTTCGCACTACAAATGGTTGCCTTGGTCAGATGGTTGATTAAGCCTTCGGTTTTCGCTCTTGGATTGTTCGTTCGGACTTGCTATTCTGCTGTGCCGTCTCCCTTGTCATCTTCGTCTAGACGTGCTACACACTCAGTGTTTGTAGATTTATAGATTGTGTGTGTGTGTGTGTGTTGATATCCAGTACTTCCCCTAGGATCGTCTTTTCGTTTTTCTTATCAGAATGAAAAAGTCCACTTACTGATACTCATTTAGCAATTTGTATGATACACAAAGTTTTACATTTTGCTAACAAAATCAGAAATGTGACCCTACTGGAAATACTGAAAATCACACACATGACACAGAATGCTAACCTAGTATTAAATATTGAGACTGGTTTTCCATTCTCCCATTTGATAAACTAAGTTTTCGTTTCAAATGCTTTACTCCATCCGTAAATTCATTTTTGTGTCAGTTATCTGTTAAATGTATCTCCACTTAAAAACTTTGTGTGCCCACATTTATCAGTTAATTTAATTGTTTCTGTATGCAAAAATGTAATATTTTCCTATGAAGAACACTCTGCCATTTTCGTTTCTTCTGTACAATAGTATTAGGACCGTTTCAGTATCAGTTTATTGGCAGTAACTGTCGGTGAATGATAATTACAGTTTTGCAAACAAATTAACAAGTGCTTTATATCATCGATCTCTGCGGGATGATTTACCAGCGCTACTGTAGAACATTAATATCGTAGAAAGCCAACAACTTTACCTTATGTACGCCACTCCATTTAGTACGAAGCGTGGAAATTCTCCCCACCACAACGCTCCATCCGAGTTTGATTATTCTAGGAGGTCCGCTAGAACCTATACTCAGCAAACTACAGTTAAGTGTATGGCTGATGCTACGTCCCGTTGCACACGTTATTACGGTTTGTCGAGCGGTTCTAGGCGCTTCAGTCTGGAACCGCGCGACCGCTACGGCCGCAGGTTCGAATCCTGCCTCGGGCATGGGTGTGTGTGATGTCCTTAGGTTAGTTAGGTTTAAGTAGTTCTAAGTTCTAGGGTACTGATGACCTCAGATGTTAAGTCCCATAGTGTTCAGAGCCATTTGAACCATTTTATTACGGTTTCTTCCCGTACACTCACGTATGGAGCACGGGAAGAATGATTGTTCGAATTACTCTGTGAATGCTGTTGCTATACTGATCTTCTACTCACGATTTCTGTGTGACCTGTATGTCGGCGGTTGTAGTATATTCCGAGAGTCATCATTTAAAGACGTTTGTTGAAACTTTGTTTGCGGAATTTTTCGGGATAGTTTACGTCTATCTTGAAGAGCCTGCCAGTTCAGTTTCTGTAGTATCCCAGTGACATTTTCCCACGGATGAAACAAACCTGTGACCATTCCTGATGTCCTTCTGTGAATACGTCCGATATCCCTGTTACTTGCAGCATTCGGAGAAGGCATTTAGCAAAATTTCATAGGATTTCTTATTACGCCCACCACCACTAATGAAACTGTAGTTTTCCCAGTTAATTTCTGGATGGTTAAACTCTCCACCAATGACTACATATGATAGAGGAACTTACGTACAAGTGAACCGAGGTTTTCTCTAAAGTTTTCGGTTACATCAGCGGATGAGGCTGTGGTCGACAGAAGGTACTAGTTACCATTTTATGTTGACCCATGATACTAAGGCCCATTCAATCGCACACGCAGCTGCAATTTCTGTCTCGATGTATCTGAGTTTCTTGTCTACTGCGACAAATGCAAGACATCCATTTCTCATTTCACTTGCCTTCTGATATACACTTATATTTTCCCCCAAAGTGTCACTGCCATCAGTTTTAGGTTTCAACCAGCTTTCTGTACCTAGTGTTATATGAGCTTCACTACAGTACCCTCTGCTGTGTAGTGCACACCTGATTCATTCAGGGCAACCCTACGGTTCTCAGTCTGTCGCTGTTGTTACATTTGAAGGCATTAACGTACGCCCAACCCACTGACAATATACAGAGGTTACAGGAGAGTGTGGCCAAAGGATACGACACAATACGAATACAGCTAGGTGTATTTGAAACTGTGTGCGTGATTCATTGCACAGAAGGGATGAATGACGTCTTAAGGTGCGTGGTAACCACATTCCTCACTGCTTATACTGTACATTTATACATAAGGAACCAAAGGGAATGAGAGGAAAGACTGGTCCATATCTCAACAAGTATTGGTCTTCAGATATTCTTTTCCTCTTTCTGGATCTTCTGGATACACCATCCTCCTTTTGTTCTAGTTTTGACGAATTCTTCCTCCTGCACCAATGTGTAACAATATCTCTGTTTAGTTCTTTTTACATTTGTTTTGGTCTGAAGTTGGTTTCATGTGAAGATTCTTTACCTATGTGTTCTGTGCACTGTGCATACAGTAGAAATATCTTAAATAATTGATCAGACTCTTTATACTGTGATTTCTCTAATATATTTCATTGAATTTACACCTGACGGTTGACCATGTGGTTCAACAACCTCCTGTTAATTTTAAAAATTCTCACCTAGTTGGTTATATAATTCAGTGTAGTAAACAATTTGGTGTAGTGCTTAACACACTCGTGTTGGGATGGAATGTGATCCAAAGGACTCAACATTCCTTCTCACTTGTATTTGTCGTGCTCTCCTCGAATCAGTGCTTGAAAATATTTGGCTCCACTATCGACCCAACGAAGCTCCCTTATCCCTAAACATCTTCTAGGTTAGTATAGACTCCACGCGTATGCGAACAACTCGAATACTAAAGAGACGTTGAAACTATAAACTGTAGCTTGTAACTGGTATAGAGTGCAATCCACATCGCATAACAATTTGATGTTTTCACAGATAGCTTTGTCTCAGATGAAAGTCATGAAGTGTCAGTGTGTAATAGTAAAATTAGATCCTAGTGGCGATCGGAATTTGACTCCTTAGATATACAGTATGGCACACAGCCACAATAGGAGTAAGGTCAGTCACGGAGCGCTCACAATTGGTATTTAATAGCGGAGGTCATCAGTCGTCGCATTGTTGGTGGAAACGTCATATTGTTTGCCTCAAAGAAAACTGGAGAAACCGTAATTGAAAATGAAGGCATGGTAATTTGCAAATCTGTTCTCCTGAATACGAGTGCTGCGTCTAGAACGTAGCGTAGCGACATCATGCTTTGAAGTTAGTCAGCATTCTGCAGCAGTGTTTGAAAAGTTGACGCTTTTTCCTTTGTTGAGAACCACAGCATTACTTTTTTAATGAAATAGTTGCCGCCATTTGATTGTAAGTTTTTATTAGTTATTTAATTCACCATCGCATTTTCTAATGCGGAGCGGTTTTCAAGTGTAAGGCGAAAACTGAAATCAATAAAACACATAAATGAGTTCTTTTGCTTTAGTTTATAGTCACACTTTTATTTTGTCCAATGAACACCAGTTTCGATGCGAGTACCATAACCAAGCAATCGTACGTTCAAAAATATCACAGAAAATAATTATAATACCGCTTAGGAAACGTTAACGAAATAGTTTTCTCTATGACTGCTAAGGTATGATGCAAAGTGGAAACCTTAAACCCTTTACCTCTGGCACGCAGTCGCGAAGCTCGCTTACCCAGCTAGACGTGTCGTATACTACAGATATATTAAGTCTTATATACCAAAAGTAAACGGCAGTATCATGATACACTGTGGTTCAAATCTACAGGGTGGTGACAGACATTCTGAGTAGATTGTAATAGAAATAATTGTTGCAAAAAAAATTGGATCAGTTGCCTGAGTTCCGCGTTACATAGCACTGAAGTGCGCGAATCTGGTCGATGTGGTCGCAAATTCAAGCGGTCGGCCGGAGACGGTGTCGCCAAATGTGTACTTCTTTTCGTTTCCCAACGCCAAACAAGAGAGAGATATACAAATTCGACATTGGACAGTAGTATATGAGCGAAGGAGCAAGGAAAAAATGGGAGTGAGGAATGACGTGGGGTGTCGTGGTTAGGGATTGACAGAGGGATATATCTCGGGACGGATTTCAGCATTGAGGAGTGGAAGTTGGTTCAAATTCCGGCTGGAGAGTATTGGAACTCGTGGAGGTGAAGAGAGGTATTATAGATGGAGGGCCGCAATAGGGTACCTGAATTTGTCATGAGTGAGTGGAAAGTTGAGTGCTGATATTACGTTTTGTGATTGAAGTGTCGGATCCGGACGTACTCGAGAAGGGAAAGGACGTAGGAGATGTGAATGAGTTGGCACAGGGTGCGATTTGGAGAAGTTAGGCAGATGTAGAAGGCGAAGCGAAGTGCACGTCCTTCCCGGATTTCAAGGGACTTATAGAATTTTGGCGAGGCAGAGATATAGGCAACCTTGATGAGGATTCGGACGGGGCATGCTGAGGGATTTATAGGTGAAGGTACAGGCAGAAGGACGTACATGCACTCTACATCTACATGGGTACTCTGCAAATCACATTAAAGTGCCTCGCAGAAGGTTCATCGAACCAAATTAACAATTATCTATTATTACAGTCTCGTATACCGCACGGAAAGAACGAACACCTATATGTTTCCATACGAGCACTAATTTCCCTTATCATATTATGGTGATTGTTTCTTTATATGTAGGTCAGTGTCAACAAAATACACTACTGGCCATTAAAATTGCGACACCACGACGATGACGTGCTGCAGACGGGAAATTTAACCGACAGGAAGAAGACGCTGTGATATGCAAATGATTAGCTTTCCAGAGCATTCACACAAGGTTTGCACCAGTGCCGACACCTACAACGTGCTGACATGAGGAAAGTTTCCAACCGATTTCTCATACACAAACAGCAGTTGACCGGCATTGCCTGGTGAAATGTTGTCGCGATGCCTCGTGCCAGGAGGAGAATTGCGTACCATCACGTTTCCGACTTTGATAAAGGTCGGATTGAAGCCTATCGCGATTGCGGTTTATCGTATCGCGACATAGCTGCTCGCGTTGGTCGAGATCCAATGCTATTAGCAGAATATGGAATCGGTGGGTCCAGGAGGGTAATACGGAACGCCGTGCTGGGTCCCAACGGCCTCGTATCACTAGCAGTCGAGATGACAGGCATCTCATCCGCATGGCTGTAACGGATCTTGCAGCCACGTCTCGATCCCTGGGTCAACAGATGGGGACGTTTGCCAGACAACAACCATCTGCACGAACAGATCGACGACGTTTGCAGCAGCATGGACTATCAGATCGGAAACCATGGCGGCGGTTAGCCTTGACGCTGCGTCACAGACAGGAGCGCCTGCGATGGTGTACTCGACGACGAACCTTGGTGCACGAATGGCAAAACGTCATTTTTTCGGATGAATCCAGGTTCTGTTTACAGCACCATGCTGGTCGCATCCGTGTTTGGTGACATTGCGGTGAACGCTCATTGGAAGAATGTATTCCTCGTCACCATACTGGCGTATCATCCGGCGTGATGGTATGCGTTGCACATTGGTTACACGTTGCGGTCACCTCTTGTTCGCATTGACGGCACTTTGAACAGTGGACGTTACTTTTCAGATGTGTTACGACCCGTGGCTCTACCCTTCATTCGATCTCTGCGAAACCCTACATTTCAGCAGGATAACGCACGACCGCATGTTGCAGGTACTGTACGGGCCTTTCTGGATACAGAAAATATTCGACTGCTGCCCTGGCCAACACATTCTCCAGATCCCTCACCAATTGGAAACGTCTGGTCAATGGTGGCCGAGCAACTGGCTCGTCACAATATGCCAGTCACTACTCTTGATGAACTGTGGTATCGTGTTGAAGCTGCATAGGCAGCTGTACCTGTACACTCCATCCACGCTCTGTTTGACTCAATGCCCAGGCGTATCAAGGCCGTTATTACGGCCAGAGTTGGTTGTTCTCTGTACTGATATCTGAGGATCTATGCACCCAAATTGCGTGAAAATGTAATCACATGTCAGTTCTAGTACAATATATTTGTACAATGAATACCCGTTTATCATCTGCATTTCTTCTTGGTGTAGCGATTTTAATGGTCAGTAGTGTATTTTTGCATTTGTGAGAAGAAAGCTGGTGATTGGAATTTCGTTAGAAATTTCCGTTGCAACGAGAAACGCCTTTCTTTTAATGATGTTCAGTCCAAATCTTGTATCATTTCAGTGGCACTGTCTCCCTTATTTCGAGATAATTAAAAACGTGCTCCCCTTCTTTGAAATTCTTCAATGTACTCCGTCAGCCCTATCTGGTAAGGATCCCACACTGCGCAGCAGTATTCTAAAAGAGGACGGACAAGCGTATTGTTGGCAGTCTCCTTAGTAGATCTCTCACATTTTCTAAGTGTCCTGCCAATAAAACGCAGTCTTTAGTTAGACTTCCCCGTAACATTTTCTATGTTTTCCATCCAATGTAAGTTGTTCGAAATTGTAATTAATAGGTATTTAGTTGAAATTAGGGCCTTTAGATTTTACTGATTTATCGTGTAACCAGAGTTTAACGAATTCCTTTTAGCACTCATGTGGATGACCTCACACTTATTGTTATTTAGGGTGAACTGCCAATTTTCACACCTTTAAGATACATTTCTTCTCATGACTATTGGTCGATAAACGACAGCGTCATCTGCTAATAACCTAAGACGACTGCTCAGGTTCCATGTTAGTTATATGTGGAGACCTAGACTAAGTACTTCAGTGTCTAGTCAGAGGGCTGTTTTGGTTGTAGATGGATAGATCTAAACCTGGACAGCACAATCCAGAGTAGTGCGACCAAAGATGGTGGCTTAGCTTTCTGCAGATTTCCTTTTCCTATTACTCCACTCAACTAAGAGATTCAGGTGGCGTTGGAGTGAGGCATTGGAGAGTTGAAGGGTATGATGAGATGGTAGGTAGGTGGTATTGTCAGCATATTGAGGGAGGTACGTTGGGGTTGGCAATTTTTGAATATCTGCAGTGTACAGGTTGCAAAGGAGAGGTTAAAAACCATTGGAGCATTCTTGGCTGGCTTTAATGAGGTTGTCTGGAAGCGATTATTACGCAGAATGAAACAGGTTTGAGTGGGATTGTTTACACAGTGTCTATGGAAAGCTTTCCAAAACGCTGTAGAGTTTATAGGTGTTTAGTTTAGTTTAGTGCATGTCATGTGCCAGTCCCCATGTCGTTTCACTTGTAAGGAACTGGAAACATGTCGATGGAGCTATTGGTGGCCTGTGAGCATGTCCTGTTTACAGTACGAAGGAATTCCCTCTACGCAAGATGCGATTCACGGAGCACAGCAACAGTACATACAGGAAGAGTAAGGCACTCATAGCAAAGAATTTGGAATGGAATATGGTGGGGAATTGCATCCGAGATAGTGAGTTGTAGGAAGACAGCCTCACTTCGGATGTCGTTAGGATTTTGAAAGTTGGAATTATGGCTTTCAAATATGGTACGAATTTTGGCACGGTGTGCATTCCACTATGCGTGGGAATAATTCCGGATTTGTCAGTATACATGATTAGGAGTTGAGCAGTTTGGGTTTGGTACACAGTATGAGATATGGAGAAAGGCATGTAGGTTATGATTCCCGGTTCTACTGTGATTCTCCTCAAGAGGTCGCGGCAGCAGTAATGGCATTGGGGGAGACACGGTGTGGACAGCGATACTGATATCGTGGCCATTGAGTATGTTGAGAAACTGATGCCACCACCAATTTTATGGGTGTCTGAGCACTAGGTTCTGCATCAGTTACGTGTGAGGTAAGGATCCGGCCTACATGGGTCAGAAACTACCTAAGAATGGGATGGTTAGCGCAGTTGTAGGTAGTGGTAAGGGTTAATGTGAGCTTTGGGAGAAGAGAGAGTGAGGGTGCAGTGGTTAGTGGGATCAGTTAGGAGAGGTTGGGAAGCAGAGGGGATATTTCGGAGATGGGCGATGGTTACTCCACTGCAGGCAGAAAGGTGGGTATTATCAGAGCGATGTAGGATTTAAGGAGACATGCACATGAAATAGTGGCGTTGAAGAAAGGTTTCGCAGAGAATGAAGGCATGGACGGTATGTTGTTGGAGAGTATGGACAAGAAGTTGCTTATTGGAGAGCAGGGGACTGTTATTTGGTAGAGGATATTGTATGTCTTCTGAGTCAAGTTCATTAAAACACGAATTTGAGAGGTAGGTTAGGTTAGTGTTTGGAGACGTAGGTACTGAGAAGAAACACGGTATGTGTGGCTAAGGTCATTTGCAGCAGAATGTGGCGTCTTTCAAAAGGATGTATGTTATGCAGCATTAATTTTGTGAAACGTATTACATCTTCAACGGTGGATGGAGATCGGAGGGAGTTGTTTGTGTGGAGTGGTTGATTAACAGTGCGTGTGGGGATGGTGAGTTCGAGCTTTTGGAGACAGGGTGTGGATTTGGATTTCTGGGAGTAGGAGAGGTTGCAGGTGTCACAGGTAGGTGTGGAAGTGAAGGTGGTTTTGCTCGCTGTAGGGACAGGTTGATGGATTCCTGGAGTGTTCTATCAGATGACCATTGTATTACAGGGACCGCTGACATCTATAAGCTTGGGCAGTAGATCGAGATACTTCTGCAGGATGCCTCTCGCAGTAAATCGAGTCCCCATGTTTGATAAGGGTGTCAAAGATGTCGGGTGATTCTGAGAACACTAAGAAGCGAGATCCCTTATTACTTTGAAAGTATAATAACTTGCGCACATTGCAAGTGGAGTTCACTTTCGATCTCTTTTGTGTATTTAATTGGACCTTTTTTATCACTGCTGTGAATGTGGGGGCTTGGCGTGAAGGTTGGGGTTGCTAAGGAGGAGGTAACGATCGTAATGGTAGCATTGCCTCCGAAAGAGGGAATAATTCGTAGGAGGGATGAATGGGAATGAGAATCGTTAGTCTTAATGATGGCAGAAGCCCTTTTAAGGGTGATCTGCTGCATTTTCATTGCTGGTATGTGGCGCTGAATGCTATTTAGAAGTGTCTTTGGATTGAGAAATTTGTGGTCACATCTGCTCAGCAAAAAGGAAGATGATTGCACTCGGTGTGGTTGTCCTGGGATGATTTCGAGCGGCATGTTGTCAGCATGAGGGAGATTTTGCTGGGTACTTTTACTTTCTACCTGATGAGCACTGGTATTCGGTTTTTTCTTGGTTTTAGGGGCCAGTTTTTGGCTGCGTATGGAAGGGATGTTGTAGAATGACTAGGATTAAAGAATGTTTACCTGCTGGTATAGGTGTTTATTGGGTGGCTGGCGGTGTTGGGACTGCTACAGGTGATGGTGTGGCTGCTGCGGTTGCTGACCGATGATGTGGCTGGTGCTTGGAGAGCTGGAGCTGATGGAGATAGTGCTGTGGTCTGGATGTTTGGCTGCGGCGTTGGTGGAGTCATGTTGTTCATAGGTCCTGCGGACTTTCGAGAGCTAGTTGCTGCCCATATTGTCGTCCAGGTAGCAGGCGGTGTTGTGTAAACTGCGGCAGCAGTTAAGGCCGAAGTCCTCATGTTGAAGCCTTAGTCGTCGTGTAACAATCCAATTGAGGTAACGCCCATCCACGACAGAAGAAGCTCACCCTTTGAAGTCGATTTTGTAAACACTCCTGGGCGATGAGTGTCGCATCGCTGGTGATAATTCGTTGCCATAAGAGAATGGCTTTGAGTAGTACATTCCAAATCCAGAGGAGTAACTTCTAGCGAACCAGTCACTGCGAGTTAAGGGACTCCTACATTTGCTGTCTCTAAACTGCTGCTGTGGTGGTTTTATGTAGCCCACAGACGGCTTCTGATTGGTCGGTAATTACGTAATGGTGTCGCATACTGTGTCATCATCTGCGCTGTTGGCACCACTGCTCCCGTAGTAGCGTAAACACTGCGACGAATGTGACTTCTTCTTCTCTGGTTTGAAAATTCATTTCCATACAGCACTATAATTATATCTACTGTCACGGTTGAACTTCTTCTCGCACATTTTTATTTCTATAGCCTCTTTAATTTCAGAATCTCAGTATGCTAACGCTAATACAAAACTATTTTTTTTCGTTAAACAGTATTTTGTGTTTATTCATAACCTTGTGCTCTGGTTTCCGATTTTTTATGCACCTTTTATATTCTGTATAGCAGTCAGCACGGATAGACTGACCGGTAAAATATCTTCCGTGTTCACTATTCATTCTATAATTCCCTGAGAACCTAAGGCTGAAACTTATCTTCTTATGATGTCAGAAAATAGGCCTTCAATCTCGTCTTCTCAGGACTTTGGCAATTTGCAGCATATAGCACCGGAGAAAGGAAGGAATACAAATTGTGGCTCATCATGTGAATGTGCAATCTTTCTATATTTCCTCTTCTTGAAGAATACCTTCATATCACTTGAAGCATAGCCTGTCTTTCGGAACACCAGCAGCGTCACCACTTCCTTTCCTCTATATTAGATCGCCGCTCTGAAGTGAATTTCATATGCTTACAGCGAGCAGACAACTCGCTATAGAGGGCAAAAATTGACTTACTTCCGGGAGTCAGCCCATATGCTGCAACTAAATTGACCGGGATCCTGTATCCAAATCTAGTTCTTTCTAACTTTTTCACCGAAGGCCTGGAAAATGATAGCATTCATATTTTTAACGCTGACATCTCTCTCCTGACGGTGCAATACTTTTGGGGAAAAACACTACAAAATGGTCTTAAAACCAGTTTATGTTTAACCCCGTTGAACTTCGTACGTAACACCAACAAAGTTAGATAGGTCACCTTTTAATATATCTCCACATTTAGATGAAAGTGGCAATTATGCTTTCTGATATGGGACTTCACGATACAGGATTGTAAAATTTATATGAATCTGTCAACTAGATAGACGTTACATGGCGAACAGTTGCCATTAACATAATGTGAAATGTCTTAATCAAATGAAATATTGTAGGCAGCTAAAATTTGCCTATGTACTGGTCATGGGTTCTTCATTGGTGTCGATCAAGGTGATGGCTGAGCTAGAATGCAGCGTGTTGCAGGATGAATTATGTCTGAGATACACTCTGTCTCTGTCTCTTTCTTCCATCGTATATCAACTACTTTGTGCACATAAGCTACCAGAGACGCCTGGTCCTTGAGCAAGGTCTTTACATTATTGTCTCTCTTTATCAATATACCTATGGATGTGTGTGTCTGTTTGGTTTTTAGCTTGTTATTTATCAACCGCACTGTATGTATCTGTAACAAAGTACGTTCAATGCGTAAGGGAAAGTGGTTTGGACAGCATGTGACGTAATCTTAGTTTTGGGCTACACAGCTCTAACTCACACGGACTACACCATTTATGCTGAGAAATTTATAGAGTTTGAAGTAAATGGGTATTTCAATTCTTGAATCAATAGTTCACTAACTGGTACTGCCAGTTAACAGATTTGACCTTTAAAGTAGCTCTTGAGTATGAATGTGACCTTTAAGTGATAACAGTTATTGCCGTGAATCACAAATAATTACAACGAATGCCCAAAGGCAAAATTAGGAATTGAAGTAAAGGTGCAAGTGTCGATCTTTAATTCTGAGCGAAAGAATTGTTTACCGCCATAATCCGTCAATATATCTTCAGCTATTGATCCCTCACACCACACATAGTTTTCACTTACTTGATGAAGTTCAGCCACCTTCAACGTTGATCTCAGTAAGCTGCCGCGCATCCTGAAATTCTTTAGTGCGTCACACACGGAAACAGATCTTGAGACGTACAGATGGATCACGAGCTAACATGTATGCGATGGTGAATTGTCACATATAAATTCGGACTGTATGGAGTGGAATAAATGCGATTTGCATGTTAAATTCTCCAATGATGGTAAGAGGAATATTAAGGCCGTGAGGAAATTACAGATTCATCCACGCACCTGAATTGTATGCAATCCTAGTCAGTAGCGCAGCAGTCGCTCAGTGATAACGGTTATTGATAAGTTGGAAAGTAATTCTGAAGACGCACTCTAATTTCATACATGTAATGAGTAATCGGCCACCGCTCCCCATACATTTGGCATTATACTTTCATTCCCATTTAACTTCAAACATGAAATTTGCCTTACAGGCCTGAGATAGCGCACGATAGTTAACAAGATATAGTCCAGTGTAGAACGCGTCTACCTTCGTGTACGGTTAAAGAGAGGGCCCTTTCTAATAAGTCTTGTTACACTTATCAATTACATGAGAACTAAGAATAATGAAAAGTCAGCGACAGTATTGCATCAAGCGGCATCTATGTAAGTATGCTGTCTCTGGCGCTTGCGATTACACCTTTCGCGTTCCACTCTTCAGCCGTGCTTTAAACAAGACCACGAAATGCACTGGTCGTCGCCGACATTTTTGCACCTTAGTACAATGTTATTTTCACTTCTTACGAGTGTGCACATGAAATAAAAGACGACTGCATACCTCGTATTCGTTGATAAAATGGTCACTGGAAGTGCCCAACCATAGGTAACTGCGAGGGTGGGTGCTGACCGGGTGTAAGGGCTTCATTTCCGATTGAATCACTATTTACGTTGTTGCTTTTAGAGGAAAATAAATATCGGAGCGTCTAATGGAGCCAGACTTCGGGAAAAAAGGTGCCGAACAGTTGAAGTTATTTCACCGGACTACTCTGTAGAATTGGCCAAAAATTTCCCTCGCTTTACATATGAGAGTAGGTCAGATGTAGCTTATCTCGTCAAATAATCTGGGCTTGTAACTGACCAGTGATAAGTCAGGAGGACAGTTTGTCGTCACGATATGTGCATTCTAGAGAACTAAGCGCTTTATTTCTCTACTACTTCACTGAAGTACCTAACAACAGCACTTGCGCTTTAACATTAGGAGTTGCAGAGTACAAAAGAAGTTTATGATTTAACTTCCCGTTGACGACGACGTAGTTAGAGATAAAGCTCTGTCCGAACATGCCCCGAAAGAGCCAACTGCGCCGACCGACCGTCGTGTCGTCCTTAGCCTAAAGGCGTCTCTGGTTGCGGATATGGAGGGGCATGCGGCCGGCACACCGCTCTCCCGACCATTGTCAGTTTTCGTGATCGGAGCCGCTACTTCTGAATCAAGTAGCACCTCAACTGGCCTCACAAGGGCTGAGTGTGTCACGCTTACCAAAAGCACGCGGGAGAAACTGATATTAAGCCATGCAAGTCCTAGCCAAGCCCGACAGCGCTTAACTTCGGTGATCTGACGGGAACACCGTGGCAATGCCGTTGGCTCATTAGATATGCACTTGATAAACAGCCTAATTATGTGATGAAACCACAATTTCTCGGTACACACAAGTGTGAGAAGGTGAAACATGTAAAGTAAATACAGGAATAAATTACAAAATATCAAGCACGACGTCAAGATACAACTGTTGGCTATTCAACAAGCTTCTTACTGAAAGGCAACATCACAGCTCCCATAATTTTCTTTAAATTTCTTTCCCCAATTATTTCTTTCTCCTGTAAATTTCCTTGTGAGTCCTTACTAAATAAATAAATAAGAGTTCACTGAGATATCGATATCACAATTTTTTTGAAAATGTCCTGTTCATAAAATTTACCGAATAACTTTACATTTTGTTACAGTATTACACTGCATATGGTCCCGAAATTTGTCAAATTTTTATTTCATTATCAGGTCCCCCACTTTGAAAATAAACTAAAACTGGTTGGCCATAAAACATTAAGTAACAAGGCGCGGTCGTTATACTCTGTAGCTTCTGAACTTAGAGAATGACACATCCAGCAGCTATAAATGGCAACTGTAATTACTACTTTGACAAAGCACTCAACTTGAAGTGAGATATTAATCGAGAGAAAAAAAAGTGAGGTATTTAAATATGGAATTATGGAACTAAAGTTTATGAACAATAAAATGTTAAAATAATAGATAAAGATATAAGTCCATGCAGTAACATCAGATTAATGTGAGGTTGACATAAATTGCTAACGCAATTCAGGAAGAGTAGCTAGAAGCGCTGGAACCTGTAATACACATTTCGTACGTGCAGGTGGTAGTTTAAATGCAAAAATTGGCAAATGATGGGGAGAGTTAGACGATGACATTAAATCAATGAAAAGATTAGTCACCAGGGAAATACATTTAGAAAGTAATTTCTGTGAAGACAGGACGTTAGACGTGGAATACATCAGTCCCCTCCCACTGACAGCTGTTCAGAGACACGTGGATGTTTACGCTTGGAGTGCACAGTTTGCACGACAATGTAAAGTGACATATTGTCGATATAGTGATAAATTTTAGGTAAAACAGTAACAACAAGTGGCGGATACTACGTCGTAGTCTTTTGTGTACACAATTCAACAAAAAAGCCTTTATTCTTCCATTTACTGAGTGATGACAAATGTGAAGTGACCTTCTCATCTGTCATTCGTCGACTCGTTGTTTTTGAACATAACGTGACTTTCTGGCCACTCAGCCATCATTTACTGAGTGTTGATTTTGTGTTAGCAGAAGAGCCAACACTGTGTTACGAGTGGAGGCCGAAATGCACGCATTTTAGCTCACGCAGGCTGGCATGAGGAGGGAAGAACTATACTGACGTGAGGTCTGGATCATGACAAGGAATGAGACTTGAGAAGGCGACGTAATTAGTTTGGTACTTAACTTTAATCCCATAATGATGAACGTCGCTCTTCACGGTACATGATTCACAATATTATCTGTTCAGAATACATTCTTGAAGATAGTAATTATAGTAACTGAATAGGTCGTACCAAATGACGTAGCTGAAGGCTATGCTAAACTGTCGTCTCTGCAAATGAGAGCGTATGTAGTCAGTGAACCATCGCTAGCAAAGTCGGCTGTACAACTGGGGCGAGTGCTAGGGAGTCTCTCTAGGCTAGACCTGCTGTGTGGCGGCGCTCGGTCTGCAATCACTGATAGTGGCGACACGCGGGTCCGACGTATACTAACGGACCGCGTCCGATTTAGAGGCTACCACCCAGCAAGTGTGGTGTCTGACGGTGACACCACAGTTGACGAATATGAAGTTGCTTTATTGACCTATCTTCCTGCTTCCGAATATAACAGTAGTAGATAATTTAGACACATTGTCAATCCAAATAGCTCTTCTTGATAGTAGAAATATCGGCTGACAACTGGTAACTGCAAATTTTTTAGAGTTTTTCAAGGCCTATTGTGTTCAGATATGAAGCATTATTTGAGAAAACCGTTCAGTCGAGTTGCATCCACATGTCCTCTAAAGACAGTTCATTGTAACTTCCAAATCACTGCTACTGTGACCTCTTTCAGTACTGATCTCCAGTTACGTGACTTTGTCGTAATCGAGACTCATTAAATATCGATAAAGCTGCTACTTCATTATCATATTTTGCTGATAGTAATTTTCGTTGATTTACTGTCATGTTTTTCACAAATGAATAAATTTGTTGTGAACGTACCAGATTGTATACCTGTTAGTTACATACAATACACAAGCCACTGCAGATTCTTACATATTTCATTCAGTCCATGTAAAAAATTGTAAGAAAATAATTGAATCTAGTAGCTGGTTTAAAAAATGTTTAACTAGGTATTTTTTACATTTATGTTGAAACTCTGATGAAGCTACGCAGTTATTTCTGTACCTAAAGAATTTGAGTAAGTGAGGAGGGGGGCGGGGGGGGGGGGGGGGCAGAACATCCTAGAATGTCGGCAATGATCCACACAGAAATTTCATTAATAGTGTCCGTATAGAGCTTGAAGAATCGGGTTAATGGCTGCAGTAAGTCTCGGTGAGAGAAACTGGGGCGCCGCTCCCAAACTTTGCCGATTTGGACAGCCACCTTAATGGCGCTGGTGCCCCATTGCTCCCACATTATTAACGGGCCTTTAAGCGGCTTAATTATGCGGTTCAGGCTCTGCCGCAATGCGATAGCTTAGCCTGTTGAATTCCGGCAAGGGTGTGTCAGTTATGTAATGAGCCTTCGGGCAAACTTCTTTGAGGTAACGTTCTAAATATTGCTACTACTCTTTGATTTTCGAGTAACTGCACGAGCTGTGCCGAGATGAAACGTGTAATCTTACCCTCCCGCACATCACCATTAAATTTCTCTTAGTCCCATCATTGTTTTCAAAAGCTTCGAAAGGCGTAAGGTATACAACAGAAACATTTTTTAGCTTTTCATAGCTAGGATTAACAGTCATTTGAAATTTCTTGAAAGACATCATGTTTACGCCAGTGACTGTTAAACTTTTTATTTCCACTATTGCAATTTCGGCCCTAGGCCATTATCAGGTGCAGATGTTTTGGCTTTAAGCCATGTCTACTTTATACAAGCTGACACATTTATACGTCGTTGTCATTACTGTTACATAGCACATATAAATGTGTCATCTTGTATAAAGTAGACATGACTTAAAGCCAAAACATCTGCACCTGAAAATGGCCTAAGGCCAAAATTGCAGTAGTGGAAATAAAAAGTTTAACAGTCACTGGCGTAAACATGATGTCTTTCAAGAAACATTTTTTACTGATCTTCATTTTCTCTGCTTGTCGTTGGCTCCAATTCTTGCGTCTAAGGGTACATTCTTCATGCTGAAATTTTGACTTACTAGGTTCCAGATGATTAAATAAGTGATGAAGTATTATCTGTTGCTATGATTTCCTTTTATTTCACCGCATTTTTCATTATCACGCTGACTTTACCATCTCCATTTTCATAAAACCATCAATTACATTGCAGACAAAATTAAAGAACACGTGCGTTTCCATCAGAGGCATGCCCACTACCTCTACATGCTGCGGTACTCACAATATTCGAAAGAGTTTACAAAGCAAAAGAGTTTACAAAATTCCTTGACAAAAGTAGAATATTTACCACATTATGTCATTGTCTTATAAATCAGTCCAGAAATTAATAATCAGCGTTAGATTGTGCAATTAATAATATGAATTTTAATTATGCCAGTATTTATAATTTCAAATTTTTCTCTAATAGGAATAATTTTTAACCCTTAGCACATATCGATTGTAACAAATTAGTTCCTTTGTATACGTATTAGCCTGAAATATAATGCATCGTATACAAATTGAAATGAAATTCTCTCAGTGAAACAGCATATTCAAGATTCGGCGCTAATCCTGGTATCGTCTACTTCTATAAAAAAAGTTATGTTAAAAAATGGTGTCCCATTACGAACACTATAACTAAAAGAGAGAATATTTTCTGTGGATTCAATGTGCAGTCGGATTTACTAGTCCTCTTGAGTTACAGGGTGTCCAATATTAAAGTTCCAGCTTCAAGATTCTAGAGAAAGAGAACCATTGGTCAAAATGACTTCAGATTTGAACAGCATATTATTGACTCAGGGGTGAAACGACATGGAACAAAAAAGTTAAGGAAAATTTAGCTAATAGGTGGCGTTGCAAACGTCAGAATATGCACGTCAACGACGTGCGGCTCACGGCTGTTGCTCATTTTGCATCCGAGACAGTCAACATGAGTATCTCCATCGAGGATCGCGCGCTGCTGGTGGAACTCTTTTACGGGAACGCTGGCTGTGCGCTATTAGTTCTGCAGAATCTCAGGACACTCAAGGGTACGAAGAAAGGCATTCTTCCAACGTCTGCTAAGTATGTGGAGGAAATTATTGAAGAACTGAGAAAGACACGATCTTTTGAATCATAGTGTGGCTTAGGGAGGAATGCAGTTCATCTGGCGTCGAAGATGTGGCCATCGCATTGCAGGAGGGATCGAGCGGTGGCGTGCGAACATATAGTGCACGGGGAATTGCCCGAACGTTGGACATGCGTGCGAACACGGTGCATAAAATCCTACAGAACAACCTACATTGCAATCCATAGAAAATCAAATATGTTCAGGAGTTGCTTCCTGGTGACCTGCCAGCAAGACAAACGTTTACTTTGGAATTTCTTGCTCACATGGAAGTGGACAATGAACGACTACGGAAAATTCTGTGGACAGACGAAGCCCATTTCCAAGGACATATCAACACGCAGAATTTCAGAATATAGGTAACGAAAATCCACACACACATTAACCGATCCAACTTCTTTGTTCAAAGGTTACTGTGTGGTTGTTCAGATTGAGGGCATCGTTTACCATAGGGCAGTATTTTTTAGAGGAGATGAGTCCTGCGGGTCCTGTTACTTGTACTATGTGCGGTAAGCGCTATGAGAATCTGCTACGCACCAACGTCATTCCAACCCTTCAACAGCTTGGACCTATGGGTATGATCATATGTGTGCAGAATGGCACTCCTTCGTACATTGCACAGCCAGTGAAGCGGCTGCTGCAGAGGCATTTCGGAAATGCTAGAATTGTCAGACATCATATCCCGACAGTCTGGCCGTCCCCTTTACCCGATTTTCATCCATGTGAGTCCTGGGTTTGGGTTGTCTGAAAGATGCGTTCAGTGATCCAATTATGAACGCGGCTGAACTGAACGCAAAGCAAACTGAACGTGAGACCCTGGAGACACTCCGACCTGTTGTGGAACATGCTGTTTCTCGAATTGAGCTTATGGCAGAAAATGGTGTAGCATATTAAACATGTTTTGCGTCAGTCTCATGGCAGCTACAATCAGATATATTTCGGCATTTTATGCGGTTATTGGTTCCAGGACGATTAAAAACCAATCTTTGTCATCCGATACACTACGACCTTGCCGTAGTGGATGGGCTTGCACGTAACTAACAGTTTCACAACTGTTGATTGCCGAACTTGTGCAGTCATGCGCACTGAACAATAGAGATGGTAAGAGTTCACGTGAGGTGCAGCTCAAACCATCATTCATCTGTCATTTGTAGCCAGCGCCATTAACGTTAATACGTCTTCGGCCTGGAATCTCATTGACTGGAGTGGAATTGTCTCCAGTGATCAGCCCCGCTTCGAAGTGAGCCCCGATGACCAGCGAAGACGTGTCTGAATACGCGCTGGACAGTGATAACATAACTACATGACTGTCACTAGCCAAATGGCCCAACAACCTGGAGATAGAGTGGAGTACCATTTCATTTCGTAGCAGGACCTCTTCGGTGTTCATCCATGGTATCCTGACAGCACAGTGGTACCTCGACGATATTCTACGCCCCAGTTTGTAGCCCTTCTTGGAAAACCATCCTAGACTTACAGTTCAATAAGAATATGCCCTCTCCCACACAGCGAGATTTTCTACAGCTCTCGTTGCGTAGGAACGGGCTTATTCTCACTGAACTGTAAGTCTAGGTCTTCGTGCTTGCTACACACTCACTTGCCCAACAAAGGCTGCCGGATCTCTCCCCAGTTTAGTGATTTTGGAGCATTTTAGGCAGGGACTTCTCACCAGCTCAGTATTTTTACGGCGCAGCGCACCAAGTAGACATATTTTGGAACGATGTCCGTCAGGAGCACATCCAACAAGTCCTTCAGTTATTGCCAAGCCATATAACTGCTTGCATAGGTAGCAGAGATGCACGACACGTTATTGACTTGTTCAATATATGAAGCTCTTTTTCTTGAACAAATCGTCCAGTTTTTCTGAAATTGTAATCATTTGATTGTATATTTACGTCACATCTACCAATTTCCGTCCCATTCTGATAATTAATACGTTATACTTGACGGACCCTAAGCTGTCGACAGACGTTGAAACACATCAACGGGGACAGTTGTAAATGTGTGTGCCGATCGGGACTCGAACTCGGGATGTTCTGCTTGTATGGCAGACGCTCTATCCATCTGAGCCACCGAGAGCACGAAGGAGAGTGCGACTGCAGGGATTTATCCCTTGCACGCTCCAAGTGAGACCCAGATTCCCAACTTAATGTCCACTCACTAAATTCGTGTGCCCCTGCCCATTACACTCATTACTCGCGGCAGACAATCTTACCGAGTCCCGTAAGAGTTCGGGCAATGCGTGTGCATCCAGCAAAGAAGAAGAAGGTCAATGTCCGGTTAGCCTTAACTATATGCAGATGGTATCTGCTCTTTCGCACATACAGAGCGTGTGCCTTGTACAGCATAGAAGAAGAAGGTCAATGTCCGGTTAGCCTTAACTATATGCAGATGGTATCTGCTCTTTCGCACATATAGAGCGTCTGCCTTGTAAGCAGGAGACCCTGGGTTCGAGTCCCGGTCGGGGCACATTTTCAACTGTCCCCGTTGATGTATATCAACGCCTGTCGCCAGCTTAGGGTCTTGATTTAATTATCATTTCAATCTAAGAAAGCTGCATGGTCACCTGGTCACCGATGGTATCAGTTCTACCGGACATGTCCCAAAAAAACAGATACCATCTTCATATATTTTTTGTCTTATCGTCTACAATGCTATTATACGATGACAGTTAAAAGAGTGGTGCTCAGGTCTTTGTTTTGTACTGATACAAACTGTAAATGTAAGGAGACTAGATTTGCTAACTGGCTTTTAATGTTCTAGTACAGGAAGGGACCGTTTTATTATTAGTTTTATTGCGTAGTTTCAGAAATTTTTGTATCATATTTTCATTTTTAGCTATCTTTTACATTGTGATACTTTTTAAAAAAATACAAACTGAAACTCTTACACAGAGGGGCAATATTATCTGCGCTGAAAACTAAATACTTCTATTTAAAGAGCAGCATCGGCTTTTACTTTTAGTACGTGCTTTGGAAGAGAGTTGGAAGACTGCGAACCAGGAATAACTGATCGTTCACACATTTTAAGGTTGCACTCTATAACATACGTCTGCTATCATAAAGAAACAGTATTTTGTAAATTTTTCTTCAGTTATTATTCTATGAACTGGGACATTTTGATCACAGGATGGCCTTACGATCGTACTGTGTATCGAAAATGGTTGGCAGGATAAAATTTGCGACTACGTACTTGCCTTGTATTTATTAGCGTGTGCGGTGTGTATTACCGTTGTATTGTCACATTACACATTGATTATTGTCAAGTATTGAAGTTTAGATGTAAGGGACAATATACGTTCATCATCTCTGTTCGTGCACGTTGCTCTATAGATGCTGTCAATTTTAAAAGCCTACTGCTACAGCGATTCTGATTGTGCCAGCGAAAAATCTGATTACTAGCGCGAGAACCACCACACACTTGTGTTCTGTTGTCAACAATCATCGGGATAGAGCCTGTATAGGTATGAAGAGGCTATTTTCCCACTCCATACTGAAAACATTCCTATGGTACGGCTCATGCCAGTAGTAATAGTAATAGCCTTCGTCAAATGGCTTCTGCCTCAGTAGTAAGTGACGCTGTCGTCATTAAAGATAATAAACATCGAATGAACGCTCTGGGTTAAGTCAGTTTGGGTGTGGCTTAGTGAGTAACTGCTTGTGTTTCTTCTAATTCATAGCAACCATTACTACTAACCGGGTACTTGGTAGCAACTAGGTTATATATGTAACTAATACTGATATAGATATTACTTGTTAATTTTAACCTGTGCTTAGCAAGTAACCCTTGTGTTAATCAGTTCCGCTATGTGGTTGTCTTCGTGGAGAGCGGCATACACGGATTACAAACTGTATGATAGCGATTTAAGTGCATTATCTGTCTTCTTATTTAATATTCTTCAATTCCAGAATTTTCTTTCTTGCAGTGTTCAATTAATTGTGATCAGTGAATTCACTGAATGTATTGCTGATCAAATATTTAAATTGCAAATTAATCATAAGTTTTTAATTGGTGTTTCTTTTTTAAATACAAATGTTGGCTGCCAGTTATGGTGTTAGTCGGAATGAGAAGAATGTTAAAACGTTTCCGTAAATCAAGTTAGTTATTCAGATCTCTGTTTCAGAAGAAGTTCGCTTCTGCCTTCCACTTGTCTTCCAACCTCAGCATCTCTGGGATACGAGCCGTCGATAATACCAACATCGTGCAGGTCGAGCTAGACCAAATTCTGACGTCTGGCGCAATATTCACTCTGCAGACATGGGATGGGCGAAATTCTCGTCAGATCGCGAAGACCGAAATTTGGGTGCTTATGCCGCGGTTTCTGATATACTCCTATAAGCTGACGGGAATCTACTGTGATGTTATTGCCATTGATGCGGAAACAACTCAGCATAGAACCTTTGAGCCGATACTGAAATTGAAGGAATGGATAAGAGGATTGCTTCAGCACAGTCGACGCTGAGTCACATAAATCCAGCACTCCACTTCCCAATCACATTGCGTGGCACACACTATTTATCTTTGTATCTGTATTTCAATAAAAAAAATGCAAAACACTGAAATGTCGACGGTATCAACTGTGTGTCATACTCTGAAATCAAACTTGTTCCATTCACTTACGGTAAGTGATGCTGTCAATAATGGCCAATTTACTCCTCACCGGCATTCTTGAGTTAAGTGCTGCCAGGTATTGTCTCAGGTTTCTTTTCCCCACATTGTTGTTCATTAACAGCATTATGCATAGGTCTAGTAATGAAAAGCTAGTCCATAAGCGCGTTGTGTATGAGTTCTCTGAATGCAATGAAAGAGCGGTCCAGAGCCGCTATGTTTATAGTAGTATGCGAGAAACTGAGTTGGGTGACATGGCATTACAAGCTTTTTCATTGTTGTGTAGGTATGTTCACAGATAACTGGTGTCCAAACCGAATGAATCATAAAAATCTATTCTTTAAGCAGTATAGGTCTCTGGGGGAGCGAAGAGTTCCTAATGACTGGCGAAAACCACAGTTCGTTACCGTTTTCAAGAAGGGTCTTCGATGAGACGCACAGAGCTATAGGCGTGACATCGGTTTGTTGTATAATTTTGTAACATGTCTTATGCTCGCGTGTTATGACGTTTCTCAAGACCGAATATTTCCTCTGTAGGAATCAACTTGGGTTTCGGAAACAACAAACGTGTAAAATCCAGCTCACTCTCTTCGTCTAAGCGGTCCAAAAAGTAATACGTATAGACGCCCCGGTAGTCATCGTGCTCCTCAACTTCCAGACGGCGTTCGATGCTGCTCTGTGCTGACACCTAATGAACACGGTAAGGGCGTACGAAATATCAGACCAACTGTGTCATTGCACTGAAGGGCTTCTAGCAAACAGAGCACAACATGTATTCCTCAGCGAGAGATGTCTTCAGTAGCTTCAGGTGTACCCCAAGGGAGTGTTATAGGATCATTACTTTAAATAATATGTGTAAGTTCTATGAGACTTTTAGAGGATGACGCTGTTGTGTATAAGGAAGATGCGGTGATAGGAAGTTGTAACGAAATGCAAGAACACCTGCAGATGTTACACGCTCCGTGCAGAGATTGACATTGAGACTCAACATAAACAAATTTAAAATACTACTTATACATAGACATACACGCAAATTATTGTATGTTTACGCGATTTTTAGAACATTCACTGCCAGAAACCACGTCCGAAAAGTACGTAAGAGTATTCGTAAACAGTGGTTTAAAGTGAAACGACAACATAAAACTAATCACGGGTAAAGGAGATTTCAGATTGAGGTTCATTGGAAGAATCCTTAGGAACTTTAGTCCATCAACAAAGTAGGCAGCTTAAAAAATCCTCGTTCGACCGATATTGTTCGTCTTGGATCCGTACCAGAGAGGTCTGGCAAAGGAAACAGAAGATCCTAAGAACAGCAGCGCATGTCGCTACTGGTTCATTTTGTAAGCACGAAAGTGTCACATAGATGCTCAAACAGTTCCTGTGTCAGACGCTGCAAGAGAGGTACGGTTTACTGTTAAAATTTCGAGATCGTATGTTCCTAGAAGAGTCATCCAATATATTACTTCCCCCTAGGTATGTCGCGTGAAAAGACGACGAAGGTAAGATTACAGAGGTTGAATCCCACATAGAGGATTACCATAAATTGAACTCCCTGGAAATTATTCGCAACTGAAACAGGAAACGGGGGAAATGAGAGTGACACACAAAGAACGCTATGCTACACACCGCAAAGCCGTCCTCATGTGAGATGTGGCTCTCATCGCAAAGAACGTCAGGTGTGGTGTCTGTCGTGGTTGCTACACGCTCTGAAACGAACTGCTACATCTCACGGTACGTGATCCTCATCGTGATTTGCGACCTCAGTGCCCTCCTGCGGCAGTTACCGTCTGGCACGTAAATCACATAGTTCCTGCGCGAAAATGAACGTGAGCAAAATAGCTGAGTTAAATCTCTTAGCGATTCTCGAAGAAAAGCAGAGAATCTCATGAAGAAGACCCCGGGCTAGTCGATGGTATGAGTAGTGAATTGCTGCTAAAGGAACAACAGATTATTCTGTGTTACGATCTAAGACACACACTAGTAGAAGTTATTCGTTAACTCAGTTGAATCCTCCTCCAGTTTTTAGTTTTAAATCGTATATGGTTAAATTATTGAATCCTGTGCTAGTCTACGCATGCACAGATTCCGGATTCTCGACATTTCATAACTTCAATCACATACATGATACATCTGGACATGTTTCAACGATAATCGTATCGTTATTTCATCTGAATGGAAGCCTAAATTTTTTCGAAGATGCTCGCCATCATTCAAAAAGATATTTGCCGGCAACGTACAAACAAGAAGCAGAGGGTGAATCAACTAAAACTTGCATCGGAAAGTGCTAATGAGATGTTATTTTCACATACTGGATTGGCTGTCATGGGCTCGTATTGTTATCCAATCACCAGATTGTAATAATACTTAGAAAGTGTATTTTTTTGTGGAAACATGTGCTAGCATTTCAGTGGAGATGTCGGAGGAGGCTGCAGTAATACGTCGTTGCGTAGAATCAGGTGTAGTTAGTATGTTCTTGTGGACAGTATCTTTCAGCTTCGCCCATAGAACAATGATCTGCAGGGGTCACATCCGGGAAACGGGCCAGCCAAGGTGCATGTCCTCTGTGTCAAAGTCAACTATTTGGAAAAATATCGTCCAAAGAGGCTGTAGCACTTCGAGCACTGTGGGCTGGACAGCTATCAAGTTGGTACCGCAGGTTTCTTCTAGTCTGCAGAGAAACATCTTCTAACATCCGTGGAAGATGGTCTCTTACAAGGCTGCGATACACGTGCGAGTTCAGTGCTCTGTCTTTCAAAAAGAGTCTATGAACTGATAGTTCAATAACCCACCCCATACATTTACACTCAATGGATGCTGACTTTCCACCTGACGAAGCCAATCGGGATTGTCAGCAGACCAGCAGAGCATATATCGGCTTTTTACCTGGCCACGAGTGGTTAAAGTAACTTCATCACTAAACCACATACATGATACATCTGGAGTATCCTGTCTTAATACCTGTGTACAGAAGTTAACACGAGTCTCATAATCGTTTTCATGCAGCTCCTGGAGGAGAGAGATGTAACACGGGTGCAAATTACATTAATGAAGAATGCGTAGGACACTTGCCTCGCTCATGCCACTTGCGACTGTGCGCGATATAACATGCGGATCAACTGTAACAACAGCGACAACATTAATTTCTACCTATTCTGTTGTCACTTGATTCCTTCGGTTACATTGTCGCGTAACTGGTTAAAGAGGTTGAAAAATAATTCCCGATATGGTCGACGTCTGTTGGGATATATTCCCGCATTCACCGTACAAGATCCAATTGCATTCTTCCTATGTTCTCCAAACACCATAATCATGTCGGCTTCTTTCTGCATTCATAAATTCCATCGTCCACTTAAGATCTACTGTTTGCACTGTCATACATTAACTGACATTAACACACCAGCACACTGTAAGCAAATATAACTTTAGAATACCTACCAATTACTCAAACTGGATGGCATTAAAAGTGTCGGGGTGACAACTTTCCAAAATACGATACATCGTAAACGATTTGCACTAAAATCCTGCAACAAACACCAATGACGTTCTAATTTCCTTACGTTTAGTGTTTTTAATGTCAATAGCCGTTGTTCCTTTTTAAAAACATTTGTTTGCACAAAAAGTGCACACTCTAAATATTATTACTATCTGTTGCTTGGCTAACAATATGGGCCCCAGACTACTAACCCATTCTGTGAAAACCGCACGTGAATAGCACTTCTCATTTTTACATCTATATCTGATTACTATACTGTTCGCAATAGAGCGCCTGGCAGAGGGTTCAATGAACCACCTCCAAGCTCTCTCTCTACCGTTACCCTCTCGAACGGCGCGCTGGAAAAACGAGCACTTAAATTTTTCTGTGCAAGCCCTCATTTTTCTTATTTTATCGTGATGATCAATTCTCCCTATGTAGGTGGGTGCCAACAGAGTGTTTTCGCATTCATTGGAGAAAACTGGTGATTGAAATTTCATGAGAAGATCCCGTCGCAACGAAAAACGCCTTTGTTTTAATAACTGCCACTCGAATTCACGTATCATGTCTGTGGCACTATCTACCCTATTTCGCGATTCCATGTCATCCGTCAGTCCCACCTGATGCCTATCCCACACTGCACGGCAATACTCCAGAATAGGGCGGACAAATGTGGTGTAAGCAGTCTCTTTAGTAAACCTGTTGCACCTTATACGTGTTCTGCCAATGAATTGCAATCTTTGGTTTGCTCTATCCACAATATTACCTATGTGATCGTTCCAATTTACGGTATTTGTAATTGTAATCCCTAAGTATTTAGTTGGATTTACAGCCTTCAGATTTGTGTGAGTAATGGCGTAATCTAAATTTAGCGGCTTTCTTTTAGTACTCATGTCAATAACTTCACACATTTCTTTATTCAGGGTCAGTTGCCACTTTTCGCACAATACAATATCATATCTAAATCATTAAGCAATTCGTCTTGGTCGTATGATAACTTTACAAGACGGTAAATGACAGCATCATCTGCAAACAGTACAGAAGGGCTCATACATCGTTAATATAGATCAGGAACAATAGAGGGCCTAGAACACTGTACAGTTCCTTGGAGAACCCCGGATATTACTTCTGTTTTACTCGATGAGTTTCCGTTTATTACTACGAATTGTGGCCTTTCTGACAGGAAATCAGGAATCCAGTCGCACAATTGAGGTGGCACGAAGTTCAGTTAGAAGACGCTTGTGAGGAATGGTGTCGGAAGCCTTCTGGAAATCTAAAAATATGGAATAAATTTGACATCCCCTGTCGATAGGACTCATTACTTCTTGAGTATAAAGAGCTAATTGAGTTTCACAAAGACGGTATTTTCTGAATATGTGCTGATTATGGGTAAATAAATCCTTTTCTTCTAGGTAATTCATAATGTACCAACACAGTATAAGTTCCAGAACCCTACAGAAAATCGACGTTAGTGATATGAGCCTGTAATTCAGCAGATTAGTCGTATTTCCCTTTTTGGATATTGGTTTGACTTGAGCAATTTTCCAGGCTTTAGATACGGATCTTTCTGTGAGCGAGCGGTTGCATATAATTGATAAATATGGAGCTATTGTACCAGCATACTCTGAAAGGAACGTGACTGGTTACAATCTGGACCAGAGTCCTTGCCTTTATTGATTTAAGCTGCTTTGCTACACCGAGGATATCTACTTCTATGCTTCTCATCGTGACAGTTCTTCTTGATTGGAATTCCGGAATATTTACTTCGTCTTCTCTGGTGAAGGAGCTTCGGAAAACCGTGTTTAATAACTCTACTTTAGTGGCACTGTCATCAGTGACTTCACCGTTTTTATCGCGGAGTGGAGGTATTAATTGCGTCTTGCCACTGGTGTGATTTATGTGTGATCAGAATCTCCTTGGATTATCTGCCAGATTCCGAGATAGAGTTTCGTTGTAGAAATTTTAAAAGCAACCGCAATATTTGTGGTGCCAAATTTAGGTGATTCACCTGGTATGTTTTACACAGAGTTTGTTAATAACAAGAAATACCCATCCATAACTTGTAACTCTCTGACAAAGACTAGCAGTTACTTAAGGTTCATAGCCACTGGGGAAACATTCTAATCGTCGGCTTATGCAGTAACAATTTAAGTTAGTACATTATTTGTAATAAATAACAACGAATTTGGTAGATAATACTTGTGTTGTACAGCAACCCTTTTCCTGGGTGCAATAATAAATTTTCGGTGGTAATGCTCGACACAAAACAGTAAAAGAAACGCGGCCGACTCGATCATGTACCATACTCGTAATCTAGAGCACGTAAAGTGGACCATCACTGTAAAAGCAAGGCACCTCTCGTAACTCATTGTCACGAGAAGAGCCATGGCAAGGAGCGCTAACGGTGCAGTACAACAGCACCGAGAACATCGTTCTGTAAACTCTACAAAACGGAGTAATGACATGCAACATCCACGGCTCTAAGAAGCGCGGGAAACAACCCTTAACACTGACACCACGTTGCGGACAGTACCGCTTACAACTCTGGGGAAATGCTTGCCTCCCCTACTGCAATGACGTGACGTGTGGCTTCAAATACCCCTGATTCAGACATCTCCTCCTCAACGTCTGGTCATTCGACCTCATCACCGACCCCCACGGAATGACATCTCGCTTGTGCCTGCTTGGAAACGAAATATGAGACTGTAGTCTGCCGGCTGTGATTGGACTTCATCATTCCATGAGCCACTACCGAAGAGTTACATATGTGACAGACACAAGGTGCGGAAACAGCTGGACGTTTCTCTGGAGAAGGGTCAAGCCGACTGACTGAAAGCTGTCATCTTCAGCTTGCTGGTTGGGCAGCTGAGTGAGGCCTCCCAGGCTGTCCGTGCACCTTCTTCCCGGCCGTACACTGCGTGTGCTAAGGGACCTGGGCTTTCACCTTCGCATCCGCCATCCGGAAGCTGCTGTGGATACAGGTTTATGCATGATTCCATCTTCGAAAGAACTGAGGCCTATCGTATCCGCAGAGATGCATCTCGCAGCCACCTCACTGGACTCGCTACTGATCCCCGGGCCGCCTTGGTATCAGGCAGTGTGCCTGACGTGTAGCGAAGCTACATGGGCAGCCGAAGTGCTGTGTCTAGCGAGCAGCCCAGCCCATTTCCTGCGCGCCAGGAGAAGACAGCATCCATTGTAGCAATAACTCTACTACAACGTGACAACAAGGTGCTGTGGGTACAGGTGTAAGGGCGTGGCCACCTTTGTCAATGTTGGGACTCGTCGTATCCAGAGAGATTCGTCCGCGGATTACCCCGATGTCCCAAGATATCACACGCTGCACTGCTAGTTATCAAGGAGCGTGTCTGACGTGTAGCGAAATAGGTGAGCTGCCGGAGTGCTGTGTGTAACATTTCTCCCTGGTGCCCGAGCGTGCATCCCGACCAATATGCTGCGCGCCGGAAGAGGCAGTAATCATTGTCACGCTAATAAATTGTTGATAACTGACATTGTTGTGCGTAAGAGTGGAACACTCACCTACCCTCTGAGCTCGGCCTCTGACAGTTGTAACGTCAGTGCCTCACCTGCTCAACCTCAATGCTCTTTGACTGCCTACGCTGGGTTGCGACCGTTATACTTCTGTTACATTAATAAGAAACACCAATAATCAGTTAAAAAACCGAACCGGAAAAAAATTGGAAGGAGGTGGAAGCAAACCTGCTACCTTTCTCTTTGCAGCTCACGCCACTATCAATTGCACTGAATTTTCGATACGGCGACCAGGTCTCCATATGTGACATACACTCTCAAGGATAGTACCTAAAAATTCATTATTTGATATTTACTTTGACAAATTCTGTCAAAACGTCATAGTCTTGGTTGCTCACTATTGTACCGTACCATTGGAACACTATACCTTCATAGGACACGAGTTACAACACCTTAAACATTAAACAATTTTAACAACTGACATACAGTTTCCTATTATTTTATTATAACAAAACCTACCTAAAACGAAACATTTTCGAGAGATCGCCATTTTTTTGATGCTTTGAAAAAGATTATATTTTTATCACATATGCTGTAAAAATAATGTACGAAGTTTAACGACATTCAATACGTCGGCTCCTGAGTTCTATTTATGGCGTAAAAACGATGTCACATTTCATTGGCGACGTTCCTCTCCACGAGGCAAGTATCTGACATACCAGAGTCTTCATTCCACGTTTCGCTGTGTAATGGAACGTGGAATTCCACGCTGTGACGTCAAAAACCCCTCGTGTACCTGCGTTTCCACGTCCAGTGAGAGGGTGGTTTAAGGTGGCTTGCAGAGTGTAGGTGCAGACGTAGGCCTATTATTACACTGTAACGTATCATATGAGACCACGTATGGTACACTGAAATACCCAGAAGATACTCCTGAACAACCTTCATAATTTTGGCAGTCTACTTCACCCTGTAAATGACTGACGGACAGAATTACAAGTACACAGCCGTATAAAAAAGAGACAGTATTTCTTCCAATGGATTAAAAGGTTTCTTGAGGCTTACACCAGTTGTACCTGTGGTCATGAACACTGTCACAGTTGCTGCTTAAGTTAACTACTAAAATTTGGTAACGTAATTTTGGAGGAGCAAGCTGAACTGAGTTTGAACTGACCAAACTGCAGTGATTGCACTAGATACACTGCACAAATACACTGATAAACACATCCGGGGTTTCAGAAGGCTGCGTGGAAATAATTACAAGGCATACAGAAGCAATACACGTATCAGTGGACGAAGTGTCTCTCCAAGCCACTATTCGTAGCACACGCTGTGGCGTATTTGGACTAGGGGCAAGCGTATCAGAACGTGTAGACAAATCATCCGCTCCGAATCTTCACACAAAATTAGTTCGCAAATAGGTAGCCCAGTGAACGGATTTACAAAGGGAACTGCGCATTTTCCCAGGGGATTCGGGTCGTCGACTTCATTGACGTATAATGTTTGCCGTCTCGTATTAAGCAACTGCAATGTGAATTAAAAATTTGGAGAGACGATCTGTCCACTGATGTGTGTCTATATTTCCCACACGTCTTGTGGTTTTCAATTAGGCCTTTTCCTGAAACGATGCAGGTACTTACAAATAACCATGACAATGACAATTTTCATCGTATAACCAGTGACAGTGTCAATACGAGGACCATCAAAATAGCAGTAAACTCAAGTTGTCACACTGCAATACGCCACTTGTAGTTAGAATTTTTTATGTAAAAATGGCAGAAAAAGCTCCAGATTTCAAACTGCACGGAAATGATGAAGTCATTATCATCAGCACCACCGCCATTAACCGTCTGACATGCACTGGTGGATAAATTACCGTTCCCTTTCTACACATAACACGATGCAGTATTACCTACAGTGAAATTTACGAAAGCGTTTGCGTAGTACTCAAATCGTAATGGATTATATAATCTCGATCCTTTCGTTGTTTCTTCGCATGCAAAGAATTTCCTTGCCCGCCTACCATCCACGCACATGCGCAGCTCAAATGCATTTTCATTTCACTCCAATCTGTTCCCTCATAAGTGTATGTGTTTTCCTGTCTCTCCTGCTAATTCCCAAAACGAATCTCCCCATTGTTTCCTGACCAATGCTCAGTTTTTAAGTGTTTTTAACTTTACCGCAATAAGATAAAGATTCCATTCCAAACATATTAGAAACTTAATTTCGAAAACTCCACTTAGTCAATGGCACTACAGGACCAGATTTTACTCTTCTGCCTGTTGCTTCTGCTGTCCATTAGTTGTACCTTCAGCTGCGTTACATATAAGAAGTCATGAACAAATATCATGGATGTACTGTTAATTTGTACAGTTTCATCTTTGATAAGTTGCACATTACTTTACTCTTATTAAAATTAAACTTCGGTTCCATTTTAAATCTTGTTAATCCACATGCCGCGCAACCGTAATTGCCTAAACGAAAAATCGTAAGATGGTTCTAAAAATCAGAGAAGACAGTAACAGTTTACTCCTCATTACTTATGATTAATGCCCTTTAGAAAATTGTAAGCTATGGCTATGTATTCACTGAAAAATACAACTAGTGGCTTCTCAATAAGAAGCATATACCCGTTAACTACATATTACACGTTACATATCGCTTTCTATGGCGTTAACGAATTAGGACTTTTTTCATCCTCGTTGCAACAAACCCGTATACGCAACAATGACGTCACTCTACAGCGAAACAAATCTGAAATCGTCGTCAACAATCCTAAAACTGGTTTACTACAGCTCTCTCCATGTTGTTGTTTCCTGTTCAAGCTTCATCTCTGGATGCCTAACGCAGCCTTCTACAGCCATGCAGTATTCAAGCCTTTGTTTACCCTACGATTAACCCCCCACACCACCCCAATCCAGCACATACACTTCCTTCCGTTCCCAAAATGACGAGTGCTTGATGCCTCATAATATGTCTTCCAAACTGGTCCCTAATTTAATCAAGCTGCGCCACAAATTTCTGTTTTCTTTAATTCGATTCAGTAACTGTTATTAGTTATTCGATCTGCCCATATACCGGCTTTCAGTATTGTTCTGTATTCTGTAGTTCAATAGGTCCGCCGGCCGCAGTGGCCGTGCGGTTCTAGGCGCTTCAGTCCGGAACCGCGGGACTGCTACGGTCACAGGCTCGAATCCTGCCTCGGGCATGGATGTATGTGATGTCCTTAGGTTAGTTACGTTTAAGTAGTTCTAAGTTCTAGGGGACTGATGACCTAAGATGTTAAGTCCCATAGTGCTCAAAGCCATTCAATAGGTCCTTCGCTCGTTTTGATTGAACTGTTTATCGTCCACGTTTCTCTTCCGTTACAAGGCCAAACTTTAGACAAATACTTGCAGAAAAGACTTCCTACGATTTCAATCTATATTCGATGTTAATAAATGTCTGCTTGTCAGAAATGCTTACACTGATATTGCCAGCCTGCATTATGTGGTGTCACCGCCAGACACCACACTTGCTAGGTGGTAGCTTTAAATCGGCCGCGGTCCATTAGTACATGTCGGAGCCGCGTGTCGCCACTGTGTGATCGCAGACCGAGCGCCACCACAAGGCAGGTCTCGAGATACGGACTAGCACTCGCCCCAGTTGTACGGACGACTTTGCTAGCGACTACATGGACGAAGCATTGCTCATTAGCCGAGCCAATAGTTAGAATAGCCTTGAGCTAAGTCACTGGCTACGACCTAGCAAGGCGCCATTAGTAACATTGCATGTATCTAAAGAGTCTCACTTGTATCGCCACAATCTCCAGATGTACCAAAAGGATGGATTAAAGTTAAGTAATCCAGAAGCTACGTACTTTTCTTTATAGCATTCATAACGTATCCTGTTTCAGACCTCACGAATCCTGCTTTGGCTTAGCGCGTGCCTTTCGGCTTCCTCTCATTGTGTCTAGGCTGTCTTGTCTAGACACAACACATTATATATGGTCCAATAATATTAATGAGACCATTGCTTATCTTCGAGTGAACAGGCAATAACCATTCACAGACGGCTGGTGGCGGTACTAGTACAGGAGGTTATACAAAGCATATCGGTGGAGGTTGGAAAAACGGGGAAGGGGGAGTAGCGGATAAATGTGCAGTCGTTGTCGTATTGCGAGAAATTTCGATTTATTTGATGTCCAAAAGTAGATGATATTTCTCTTTGGGGCCAAGGGTGAAGTCATTGCCGAAACGGCTATGTTTGTAAACAATTAGTGTGTCTCCTTGGTTAAAGTATAGATGGTGCTATCCACACTTGTGGCAAGGCGATTATGGTGCACCACAGGACACACACTATTGGCCAAAAAATTTGTACACCATGAAGATGACGTGCTACAGACGCGAAATTTAACCGACAGGAAGAAGATGTTACATGAAAATGATTAGCTTTTCAGAGCATTCATACAAGATTGGCGCCGGTGGCGACACCTACAACGTGCTGACATGAAGAAACTTTCCAACCGATTTCTCTTACACAAACAGCAGTTGACCGGCGTTGCTTGGTGAAACGTTGTTGTGATGCATCGTCTAAGGAGGAGAAATGCGTACCATCACGTTTCCGATTTTGATAAAGGTCGAATTGTAGCCGATCGCGATTGCGGTTTATCGTATCGCGACATTGCTGCTCGCGTTGGTCGAGATCCAATTACTGTTAGCCGAATATGGAATCGGTGGGTTCAGGAGGGTAATACAGAACGCCGTGCTGGATCCCAACAGCCTCGTATCACTAGCAGTCGAGATGACAGGCATCTCATCTGCTTGGCTGTAACGGATCGTACAGCCACGTTTCGATCCCTGAGTCAACAGATGGGGACGTTTGCAAGACAACAACCATCTGCACAATCAGTTCTACGACCTTTGCAGCAGCATGGACTGTCAACTCGGAGACCATGGCTGCGGTTCACCTTGACGTTGCATCACAGACAGGAGCGGCTGCGACGAACCTGGGTGCACGAATGGCAAAACGTCATTTTTTCGGACGAATCCAGGTTATGTTTACAGCATAATGATGATCGCATCCGTGTTTGGCGACATCGCGGTGAACGCACATTGGAAGCGTGTATTCGTTATCGCCATACTGTCGTATCACCCAGCGTGATGGTATGGGTTGCCATTGGTTACGCGTTTCGGTCACCTCTTGTTCGCATTAACGGCACTTTGAGCAGTGCACGTTACATTTCAGATGTGTTATGACTCGACGCTCTACCTTTCATTCGATCCCTGCGAAACCCTACATTTCAGCAGCATAATGCACGATCGCATGTTGCAGGTCCTGTACGAGCCTTTCTGGATACAGGAAATGTTCGACTGCTGCCCTGGCCAGGGCATTCACTAGATCTCTCATCAATTGAAAACGTCTGGTCAATGGTGGCCGAGGAACTGGCTCGTTACAATAGGCCACTCACTACTCTTGATGAATTGTGGTATCGTGTTGAAGCTGCATGGGCAGCTGTTCCTGTACACGCCATCTAAGCTCTGATTGACTCAAAGCCCCGGCGTATCAAGGCCATTATTACAGCCATAGGTGGTTGTCCTGGGTACTGATTTCTCAGGATCTATGAACCATAATTGCGTGAAAATGTAATCACAAGCCAGATCTAGCATAATATATTTGTCCAATGAATACCCATTTATCGTCTGCATTTCTTCTTGTTGTAGCAATTTTAATGGCCAGTAGTGTAGATGACATGGGTGAACGAAGGCTGTACACACAAAACCAGCGAACAACGTGCAACTGTTAACCAACTGAACGCCCGGGTCCGCAGCTCGTGGTCTAGTGGCTAGCGTTGCTCTCTCCAGATCACGGGGTCCCGGGTTCGATTCTCGGCCAGGTAGGGAAATTTCTCCGCTCGGGGACTGTGTGTTTGTGTTGTCTTCATCATTCCATCATCACTTGTGGAAGTGGCTAGATTGGACTGTTTACAGGTTGGGAATTTGTGCGGGCGCTGATGACTGTGCATTTGAGCACCCAACAAAGCAACCATCATCGTCGTCATCTCAACGCCAGGATGAACCAAGGGGCTACCTCTCAACGACACTCTCCTCGACGACCGTTCAACAGCAGGCGCCTGGTTCCTTCATCCATACCGACCGCTAGTAATCGGTGACGAACGCTGGAATTTGCACACCAGTGCCGCAACTGGACGTCCGTTAAGTGGGTACAGATGACTGTTGATGTGTACGGCGTGAAACATCTTATAGAAAACGCCCTGAACAATTGTCGAAAGGGTCCAAGCCGAAGAGGAAGCGTTATGATCAGGGGATTGTTTTCATGGCACTTCCTGGGTGATCTTGTCCTTCTAGAAGGCACAATATATCAACACAAGCATGCATCTATCAGGTAGCCTCAAAAATCATTCCACTTAGGACTATAAAATATTTACAATCTCTGGCCTCGTAGTCCTTCAGATGACATAAAATATATGTCAAGGAAATATCGACTTTTACCAACTACGTTCCAGGAACATGTAGCCAAAATTGCAGGACCGATTCTACTCTAGCGGAAGCTGACCACGGTCATTCAGCAATTGCAGCAGCATGCATGGTAGTTGTCCATCAATATGATTAAAGATCTGAAGGTGATAATGTGGTGGTCGAAACCGGTCACCTTCTAATAAACATGAACTGCGTTATAAGCTGTATTCTGATTAATTTCAAGTGTTATATTGTGATCGCTGACTTTCTCCAGCAGTGTTTTCAAAAATAATTCACAACAGTATTTTGGTTCGAACGCAAACACTTTGCTTGTAATTTATGATTCCGGAATCTCGATACTTTTGATTAGGCGTTCCAAGACTCATTAACTACTCGGCCCTGGTAGTTGCATGTGACATCTTATGCCTCGTGGCAACCTCGAAACCAGTCACTGTGCTGACACTACTATCGTTTCTATACGATCTGTAAGATGATAATTAACCCTTCTATCTGATTCCCCGCCATCTTTGTCAAATGATTCAATCACTAGTTTAGATTGCTCATTACCGTAAAAATTAGATACTGTACTTGTTATGTTCCGCTCAGTGTCATCTTGTCAGATAAATCGTGTTATGTATTTGTGACAGAGGATTTGTAATAATATCTGGGTCAATTTGGAGAAATATTTTATTTCAGTAGATAGTGAACTCCTACTTGCTGGAGTTATTTATGCTTTTTGAAAGAACCAACACCCACGACTCATTTTTCAGGGCCATCCTTTATTATACGTAATTACGTTGCCCTACACTTTTCGTTACCTCATCTGAGTTGACCGGAAGTTATCTAACTCCAAGAAGTTCCCACCGATGCGGATCATTGTGGCTGTAAGAAGGCAGATCCGTTGGCATTTTTCAAGGCGACAGACGGGCATTCAGTAAGTGATCCAATAGATTTATCTTCTGAAAGCAACTTGCTTTTCTGCGGGATTTCAGTACAACATATTATGCTCCGCTATTTTGGCTACTAAACACTCTTTTTCAAAGCAGTCACCGTTCAATGCGACGGCTTTACGGCACCTTACTGGCAGGGCCTGCATATCCGCATGGTTCCATTCTACTTGTCGACTTCAGAGCCAACGTCCTGCTGTTCGAGAAGAAATATCATCATCGTAACGTGCAAGCAATTCAGCTGAGATAGTCGTTCGTTGCTCTTTTCAGGCTTCAGTTAAGCGGCGAGGATTCCAGCGCAAACACACAACTGAGTACCACGGCTAGGGACAAGTGTGTCTGCACTACCAGCAGACATAACCAACTGAGCAGCGAGGTGTTTGTTTGGATTCCGTCCATCATTAGAAATGAAAATGTCCGCATGTTCCAACATTGCAGCAGTCACAGCTGTATGTGGCCAGCCGGGACACCGGACACTCGACAAATTTGCGCGAAGCTGTCGCGATGGCAGACACTTTCCCCAACGACTCTACGAAGCTTTTTTTCATTTCCAGCTCTTCGCTGACGTTCTGCAAGCGCCCATGAATATCTGCAATGTTACGGTTTTCCGCGAAAAGAAACAACGGCAGACGCCACTTTGAAGGTGTAATGCGCCGTGCAGATTAGATTGACACCTCGTGTCGCAGCGGACAGATTACAAAAAATCCACCCAGTACCACTGACAACGAGCAAGATAGTGCACTAAACTGCGTATGATGGAACTTATCGGAACATCAGTTACGATTTGTTGGACTAGCCGCTGCCACAAACCAACTTTTACTACTAGTGATAACAAAATCTAGCTTTCAGTGTGGCTGATTCCACCACAATGCTGTCGTCTGCCTTAAACTTACGTGTAGGGCATGCAATCGCACAAAAGAAAAAACAACGACGTCCTTCTAGTACGAAATCAAATTGACAAACGTCAAGAGAGTAGTATTCCTGTTCATTGTGAGCATACTCACCCTTGTATGATAATCCCACAGGCGTATTATACTTCCAAGAATGTATTGGTACGCCGTTAGTTTCTGATGAAGAAACGATATTATTATTACGTCTTATTTACATGCAAACCAGCGACTGTATTATTCGCAGCCTGAGAATTCATGATTTTATTCCAATGTTCCAAGTCTATTGCGAATCTACTCTTTCATAATGTTTCTTCTCTTTAAGTATTTGTGCTATTTTCTGATTTCCAAAGATTTCTTCTTTTGCACAAATCCTACTCAATACAGATATTACCACATATTTTTCAAGTAACGTATAGCTAAATATTTGTTTTTTCTTCCTTTATGCAGTATTATATTTTTGGCCCTTGCCAAGTCCAATAAGTGGGATTAACTTTATATTAATTAACTTTCCCTTAAGCAACTCTGAAAAAAATCTCCTATTCTCTCTCTGTCTCTCTTTACCTCAGTCTCTTCATCTCGTTCTTTCTCTTTACTAAACGAATGGAAACTTCCTTTAGTACTTTCTCTGTACTACAAAATACGTAGGCAGAACACAGTTTTACACTTTCACATGGTTAAACAATTTTGTTTTTATCTTGAAAATCTCAGTGTTCACAGTTTATAGTAGTTGGTTCAAGTGCTGTTTATAAGCCTTCTAATCGGAAAACAAACTAAAAAGAACACAAACAAAAACCTAACTGTCACCCCCACTTTGTATTCTACTTTAAGATTTTAGCAAACTTCAGACCTCTTTAGGCGTTGACATTCGCGTACCCACTACGCCTTGAAGTTACAAAATCAGTTTGAATCGTAAAAGATAATCATTGTTCGTCCCTCCTTTAAATGGTTCTTGACTGGATCGTTTCCTGCCTTCACTCTATCAAATTATAGGAAAACAGTCTGTTTCCAAAGACAATCGCTATATATGGTACAGTATACCAATGTACAACGATGTAAAGTTGCGCAGTCCGGACCTCAAAACAAGATTGACCTCAGTAGGTGGTCGTTGGGTTCTCAAACGTTGTCCCACATTCCTTAGAACACGCAATAATAATAATCCTAACTGGCCGGTACTCACTCCGTATTCGTTAGAGCTACTATTACATCAGCTGTGTCACCGTTTATGGTGCACGCGATCTATTCTTCAAACTATACAGAATATTGGATAGTTAATAGATGAGTTGTCCAGCATTCACATAAATCCCTAACCAAAGAAAAGAAACCTCCACGAGATCTAATAGCCGGCACGGTCAAATATTTTTCAAAATTCGTCAACAGATCTACCGTATAATCGCGTACCGTATTTCCTTACTCATTATCCACAGTGCGTAGCGTTACACGGACGCCAACTTAGCTATCTTCCGAATCTAAATTGTCATCCTCTTGTATAGCAGTCACGTTGAGCTAACCCAATCGATTGAACTCCCGACATCAGGAGTGGCTGCCGAATCTTTCACAAATTAATTTCAATTAACTTGTCACAGCCTATCATTACTGTTGACGAACGATAATTCAGAATTAAACTAGCACGCGTCAGTGTCCTGTTATACATCACTACGACCGACCGTTAACTGTCTGCGTCATAACAGCAACCACTCACTCTTCGTTCCTCGAGGCTCGAACTAAGAACCGTTATTCCAACAATATTAGAACGTTGACAGTCCCTTGCACATGTGAAGTTCATTCTCAGTGGCCTTCGGTAACGTTTCTGATAGCCAGCTGCAGTAGCTGTAGCGTCGCTGACTCGCGCTGCTACCCACTCGCTCTGGTGACAGAGCATCTCTGACTGCGGCCTGGTTTTCGTCAGTTTTTCCTCTCAGTGTTTAGAGACTGTAACATGTCAAAGGAATACACATTAAAACATAGCTTTTAAAAACTTTAAATATCCATTTTGTGGTCGAGACTAAGATCAGTGGGCTCTATTACGAAATGCGAAAAATAAAATCTTAACAGATATTTTTGGCTCATTACAATGGCTAAGTAAAACGCCTCGACCTACCTAAACTTCATGAAACTATAGGGTGTGAAGCGCGAATATTCCTCGACGACTCACAACAAATTCTCCATTTTTTCAACTGAAACCGACTGACAAGGAGACGGCATGACCGTGGGGTCGGGGATTGTTCCGAAATTTTGTGTGGTGAAAGAGGACCCCTAACACCTCACGTGGTTAAAATATTAGGACGCACTACCCGGAAAATCCCGGGAAAAATAGATCCAAAGAAAGTTTCTTAGGAGACTTATGAGTATAAAATGTTAGCCCAACCACACAATTCATGGCGGTGGGTCTTCCATTTTTCATTGTAAAGTATATGAGGAGAAACATTAGGTTTTTAATCAGAATAACAAAGTTGGGAAACATTCAATTATTTTTATACATATAATAATTATAAACAAGAACCGCAGTGGTAATTATGGGTAAAAACAAACAAAGCAATCATTTTTGCGACATCTTGCGCGGCATATAAAAGCGGATTTTTTACAATCACAGGGCGTCTGCAATATATCTGTACAAAAACATGCCCCATTAACATTTACGAAAATGTTTTGAGTTTCTGATAATTTTGAGGCAAACGAGACATATTGAATCATGTCTCGGGATGTTGGTGACGATAATTGATGGTGAATTAAAGAATGAATTTTTATACAATCTTCCCGGGAATTAATTTCACGATTCTCCTGTAACAATGCACTGCAATTTTGCAAGCAACAGAAGAAAAAAAAAATGCCAGAGAAGGAATCGAACCCGAGACCTCTGGCGTAAGGTTCCGACTGCTAACCGTGTAGGGCAGACGGCGGTTCGGCAATGGACTAACATTTTATACTCATAAGGCACCGAAGAAACTTTGGATCGATTTTTCTCGCGATTTTCCTAGTAGTGCGATCTAATATTTTAACCACGTGAGGTGTTAGTGGTCCTCTTTCACAACACAAAATTTCGGACAAATCCCCGACCCCACGCTTGTGCCGTCTCCTTGTGAGAGAAAACATTGTTGGACACCCCTTGTATAACACCTTCCGAAAATCAAGGAACACAGTATCAACCGAGTTGGCGGTACCTATTGTCTTTTTAGTTCCGTGGCCGAATTTTCACGACATAATTATTTGCCGGAATCCGTTGATTCTTATAGATTTTCGGTCTCCAGTGTCTTGTAGCTTTCGCTTAGAATATTTTAATTTTATCTGGCGAGTGACGAGCAAGAGTCATTGTTTGACTATGTTGATTCCATTCCAAAAGGAAACTTCTTCCTCATCGGAATGTCCGTTTCCGACAAAATGACAGGGCATGAGCGGCTTGTAATTTCGTCCTTCAGCGTCCTCAAATTCATCTCCTTTGCGGTGCGCTCCGTACTTCCTTTGTGACCGCCACAGTTCGGGCGGTGTTCCACGGCGGAAAGAGGAAAAAATAAGACCGGTGGCTCGACGCCGGCGGCTGCATGTGTTTGCACAGCGGCGCGTGGGCGTGGCCGCGCTGGGGCCTTTGTACGTGGTACGCGGCCCTGCGGTCGCCGCCAGGAGGAGCGGGCAAGGCGGTAGAGCACACACTTTATTAGCGGCCCGTGTTTGCCCTAGGCGGCCCTGCTAAAGGGCAAACACTATCGGCGCCGGCGCGCCCGTACCTCAGCCTTACGCCGGCCCCCGCAGACGTCTCACTTGCCGCGAAAAGTGGGTCACTGCCGGCAAAGATCTTCCACCTTCCGCCTCTGCGAGTCTGCGTGTGGGATGTACTTGTGTATTCGCAGATGTGTGCTTCCAAGAATACAGTATGTGTCCTTTCCTGCTAAAAATGCGAGAAGTAAATTTTAAGCGCCTTACGACAATTATGTCGATGGCGGCTTTAAAGATTTCGGACAAATCTCATTTCCAGAGCATTCCTCCCCTTGTATCAGGTTCGTAACAGGTCTTTACAAAACAGAGCAATCTTCCTATTATCCAGGTGCGAATTGTCTCGTCAGTGCTTTATCTGCTGTGTTTGACGAACTGGAAGAAATAAAAAAAAAGAACAAAATGAAAAAGAAACCGGAATAATTCATTTAAATGGGACCAACGTTTTCGTTTAGAATAAACTACTATTCATGTAAGTAACGGCAGATATGCTCAAAGGCATTTGTCATCAAACACGTTTCATGCTCTTGCTGTCTTCAGCATTGTGGATGATGCTTTTCTGTAAGTCTGAAGGAATATTTCAGACTCATATAATCTGAAAACCTATTTTGGAACGTCTCCATAGAAAAATTAATGAATTACTGTGCTGGTAAACCCCTTACATTATTTGATTTTCAAACAGCTGAGCAAAACTGAACGTACTCAGACATTTCTCTCTTTACTTATTCTGATCATCACTAAACTGACACACACTATTTTTAGCGAAACGCAATCTGACTTTTAATAATCCCTACAAAAGAATGGCCGTGACTAACAATAACCTGTACCTTTCATGAATCACTTACCTCACAAAAATCTTCATTACTCGAACTACTGTAATACAGCGAGCGCCAATACTGTCAGCTAAATAAAAGATTCTAACTACTGAAGTCACTGATAGGCATAGTTAGCAAATGAAAGATTTTGATAAAGAACAAACAATGTATTTACCTTAATAGTGTTCAAAAGTCATTATTCATGACATCCAGTCTCACAAAATTACTTTCTCTGATGGACACACATCCAGATCATCCGCTCTCAAAACACTGCCATCTCCGTCCCCACATCCACCACTGCTGGCGACTGACCTCAACTGCGCAACGCTACGCGCTGTTCACATCCATCTGCCCAACACTACAATAGCGTATATTGCAACAATGCCAACCAGCCACAGACTGCACACAACACAGTCAGTGATTTTCATACAGAGCGCTACGTGGCGTTACCAACATAAAAAACCTAAACAGCCTAGTTACACCTAAACACCCTACTTACAAATTGAATAGTCGCGTAGTTACCTCTTCCCCAGGACTGATATCACTCCTTTCTCTCTTATTTAGTCGCAGGTCTTCCAAAGCCCTTTTAAATTCAGAATCCAATATTTGATCCACTATGCCTTCTACATCGAATTCTATTTGTTCCTGGATCACGTAATGACACGGCTTCTCCTAGTATAGGACTTTATTGTATTTCAACAATCGTCTTACTGATTATTCGCTCGTCATCTCCTTAAACGTAGTGAATTATATCCAGCTATCTTTCACCCTCTGCTCGTGACTTCGGAATATATAGTAGAAGTAGACGAATTCACACTCTGTCCTTCTTTCATACATATATCGAATTCTACTCCCGTTGTACCATTTTCTGCTGCTTTTGATATTATTTGTATTTGTCTTGCCGGATATCCTAATCTTACTTGCAATTACCTTCATTATTTCCTTGCCGCTTATTCAAAACCACGGAGTCCTGTTTTCATGATGTATCAGGAGATCTTTCGGGCAAGGTTCTCTCCCCGTCCGAACACGCCTAGGTGGGCTGACGACCACCTTGTCATCCTCAGCCTATGTGCGTCACTGGAGGTGAATGTGGAGGGACATGTGGTCAGCACTCTGTCCTCCCGGCCGCTGTCAGTTTCCATGACTGGAGCCCCTACTTCTCAATCAAGCAGCTCCTTATTGGACTCATAAGGACTGGGTGCACCCTGGTTGCCAACAGGACGTCGGTCACCCACGCTGTTCATTTTTGGAACACAACCTAGACGAGCTTAGCGATGGAAGTGATGACACTTTCTGCACGACCTGACGATCGTTTAGCAGGACAATGCTCAAGTACGTACAGTGCAAGCTGTTACTGATTTGTATGACTGATAGGGCTGCTTAGTGCAATACCACCTACGGCACTCCCCTAACTCAAGCTCTCGTAAGTTCAGTTCGATTTCTGAACTGAAGGAAACACTTCACTGCATTCGCTTCACAACTGCTACAAATTCGTCGAGCAATAGACCGCGCCGCTCGATCTGTCAACACAACTGGCACTGCTAAGAGTATCCTACGACTTCCACATCGCTGGCAGCGGGCTATACGCAATGCTGGTGACTATGTTGAAGGTCAGTAAAACTTTAAAACTAGTATCTATTTTGTACGAGCTGTAAATAAATAGTTGCCACTATTGAAGTTCCAACCCTCGTAAACTGGAAGTGCAGGGAAGGTAAGACGAGATAGCTGCATGAAAAATGTGAAATCGATTAGAAATTATCGTCGCAAGGACTGACTCAGCATGTAGGAAAGTAAAAAAAACCATCTGTCAAATTAAAAGCAGGGCTAGCAATATTAAGACCGCAAAGGGTAATTCCAGTGCTAAATGCAGCGGACAGAGCGGATCGGTGGAAAGAGTACATTGTAGGCCTCTTTGAGGCGGAATATTTGTCTGATATAACAAAAGAAGAAGTTGGAGTCGATTTAGAAGAGATACGGGATTCAATATTAGAATCGGAAATTACGAGAGCTTTGGAGGACTGAAGATCAAATAAGGCAGAACTGATAGATAACATTCCATTAGAATTTTTAAAATCATTGGAAGATGTGCAACAAAACGACTGTTTACTTTGGTGTGCAGAATGTTAGCCTCTGGTGACATAACATCTGACTTTCGGAAAAATGTCATCCACACAATTCCGAAGGCTGCAAGAGCTGACAAGTGCGAGAATTATCGTACCATCAGCTTAACATCACATGCATCCAAGTTGCTAAGAAGAGTAATATACAGAAGAATGAAAAGAAAATTGAGGGTCGCTAGATGGCGATCACTTGGGCTTTAGGTAAGGCAATGGCATGTTCATAGGAATTGCCGACCTAGAAAAAGCTTCCGACAAAACAAAATAGTGGAAGATTTCGAAATTATGAGAAAAATAGGGCTTAGCTAGAGGAAGAGACAATTAATATACAACTTTTACAAGAGCCAGGAGGGAATAATAAGAGCGAACGACCAAGAACGAAGTGTTTGGATTTAAAATGTTGTAAGACAGGGATATAGCCCTACTGTTCAACCTGTTCATTGAGAAGCAATTATAGAAATAAAGGAAAGGTTCAGGACTGGAATTAGAAGTCAAGATAAAGCGATGTCAGTGATACGATTCGCTGACGAAATTGCTACGCTGAGTGAGAGTGTAGAGGAATTACACGATTTCCTGAAAGGAATGAACTACAATGAGTACAGAATATGGATTGAGAGTAAATCGAAGAAGGACGAAAGTAATGAGAAATAGCAGAAATGAGAACAGCGAGAAACTTAAAATCAGGATCGAGGGTCACGATGTAGAGAAAGTTACGGAATTCTGTTATCTAGGGATCAAAATAACCAATGACGCACGTTACAAGAAGGACATCAAAAGCAGACAAGCACTGGCTAAAAGGGCATTCGTGGCCAAAAGAAGTTAACTAGTATCAAACATAGGACTTCATTTTAGGAAAAACTTTCTGTGAATGCACGTTTGTAGCACAGCACTGTATGGTAGTGAGACACAGACTATGGGAAAACCCAACAGGAAGAATAGTAGCATTTGAGATGAGGGGCTACAGACGAATGTTGAAAATTACGTGGATTGAAAAGGTAAGGAACGAGGAGTTTCTGCGCAGAATCGGAGCGGAAAGGAATATGTGAAAAACACTGACAAGTTTACGTGACAGGATGATACGACGTCTGTTAATACATCAGGGAATGACTTCCATGGTACTAGAGGGAGCTGTAGAGGGAAAAACTCTATACGAATACTGTGTTGGGAATACATCTAGCAAATAATTGAGGGCGTAGGTTGTAAGTGGTACTTTGAGATGAGGAGGTTGGCACAAAAGAGGAATTCGTGACGGGCAATATCAAACCATTCAGAAGACTGATGACTAAAAATAAATAAATAAATAAATAGGATTGCATGCACGCTACTATGAAGAGCATATTGCTCGCATTATTCTCGCGAAGAGAGACACGGAGCCCACGCCTATCACACCAGTACAACTTTATGTGACGAGTAGCACTGCAGACGATGAGGAGATTGAAGAAATATATTATGAGGCAAAACAAATTATTCAGATAGTTAAAGAAGACGAAATTTTTATTATAGTAGTTGTCTGGAATTCGACAGTAGGAAAAGGAAGAGTAGGAAAAATAGTACATGAATATGTACTTTGGGAAAGCAATATAAGAAGATGCCGCTTAATAGAGCTTTGCACAGAGCGTAATTTAGTCATCTCTACCATTTGGTTTAAGAATAATCAAAGAAGATTGTATACGTGGAAGAGAGCTGGAGACAACTGAAGGTTTCAGATTGGTTATATAATGCTAAGACAGATGTTTAGGAACTGTAGGAATTTCCATTGGCACATGTGGGCTATGATCATAATTTATCGCTTATAAACTGCAGACTAAAAATTAAGAAATTGGAAAAATTTGGTGAATTAAGGAGATGGGACTTGTATAAGTTGAAAGAACAGGAAGTTGCTGAAAGTTTCAGAGGGAGCTTTAGGTAACGGTTCACTGTATCAGAGGAAAGGAACCCAATATAATACGAATGTGTAGCTATAAGAGTTGAAATAGTGAGACAGCAGAGGATAGAATTAAGGAGATGGGACTTGTATAAGTTGAAAGAACAGGAAGTTGCTGAAAGTTTCAGAGGGAGCTTTAGGTAACGGTTCACTGTATCAGAGGAAAGGAACCCAATATAATACGAATGTGTAGCTTTAAGAGTTGAAATAGTGAGACAGCAGAGGATAAAATAGGTACAGAGTCAAGAACTAGAGAAATACAAGTAATACGAGAGATATTGAATTTACTAGATGAAAGGAGAAAAAGTATATAAATGTATTAAATAAAGCAGGATAAAAGGAATACAAATGTTTAAAAAATGATGTTGGTATGAAGAGCATAATGGCTAAGCAGCAACGGCTAGAAGACAAATTTGAGAATTTAGAAGCATATTTCACATGGGGAAAGATAGATACCACCAGCAGGAAATTTAAGGAGGCCTCTAGGGTAAACAGAAGCAGCTGTATAAATAAGAAGCACTCAGATGGAGAACCTGTCCTAGGCAACGACGGGAAAGCTGAAGGTGGATGAAGTGTGTAGAGAGTCTATACAAGGGAGATAAACTTGAACACAATATCATTGAAAGGGAAATGGACGTATACAGAAGATGGGAAATACGATACTGCGAGAAGTATTTGACAAAACTGAAAGATGTAAGTCAAAACAAAGCCCCAGGAGTAGACGATACTCCGTCGGAACCACCGACTGCCTTGGAAGAACCACCCATGACATCTGGTGTGTAAGATGTATGAGACAGGTGAAATATCCTCATATAATTCCAATTTCAAAAAAAGCCGTTGCTGACAGGTGTGAAAAGTACAGAACTATCAGTTTCATAAGTCATCGTTGCAAAATACTAAAGGAGAAACTTTTAAAAGCCGACCTCGGGGAAGATCAGTCTGAATTCTGGGAAATGTAGGAACAGCGAAGCGATACTGACCCTACGACTCATCTTAGAAGATAGGTTAAGGATAGGCTAATCTACGTTTATAGCTGTCAAGGACTCTGACAATGTTGACTGAAGGTAGCAGGGGTAATATACAGGAAACGAAACGCTATTTACAACTTGAACAGAAACCAGCTGGTGGTTAAAACAGGTAATGGGAATCTAAGGGAAGCAGTATTTGAGAAGAAAGTGAGACAGGGTCGTCGCATGTCTCCGATGTTATTCAATATGTATGAGTACAATGAAGAAGCAGTAAAGGAAGTCAAACAGAAATTAGGAATATTAATTAACGTACAGGAAAAAAATTAAATTTTGATATTTGTCGATGACGTTGTAGTTCTGTCAGAGGCAGCAAAGAACTTGGGAATGGACTTTATCTTGAAAGAAGGATATAAGATGAACATTAACAAAAGCAAAACATGGATAATGGAATGCAGTGGAATTAAATCAGGCGATGCTAATGCAATTAGAAGTAGACGTGCTTTGATTTATGGGCATCAAACTAACTGATGATGGCTGAAGTAAAGTGGATGTAAAATGAGCCATCACAATGGCAAGAAAAGCACTTCTGAAGAAGATAAATTTGTTAATATTAAATATATAATTAAGTGTTAAAAAGACTTTGTTGAAAGTATTTGTTTGGAGCGTAGCGATGTATGAAAGTGAAATATGGATGATAAACAGTTTGGACAAGAAGAGAACAAATGGTTCAAATTGCTCTGAGCACTATGGGACTTAACGTGTGAGGTCATCAGTCTCCTAGAAGTTAGAACTACGTACATATAACTAACCTAAGGACATCACACACATCCATGCCCGAGGCAGGAATCGAACCTGCGACCGTAGCAGTCGCGCGGAAGAAGAGAACACATGCTTTGGTGAAATTTGGTGCTGCATAATAATGTTGAAAGTTAGATGGGTAGATCACTTAACTAACAATGAAGTAACGAAGAAAATTGGGTAGACAATTAGTTTGTAGCACAACTTGACAAAAAACGGGATCGGTTGATAACACACATAATGAGACGTCAAGGGGTTACCAACTTAGTGGTTCGTTGGTTTAAAGGGGGGGGGGGGGGGGGGGGAGGAACCAAATTGCTTAGTCATCGGTCACCAACTTAGTGCTAGAGGCAAGTGCGGAGGGTAAAATTCATAGAGTATGACCGAGGGATGAATATAGTAAACAGATTCTGAAGCATGTACGTTACCGTAGTTATTCGCAGATGAAGACACTCGACAGGATAGAGTAGCATGGAGAGCTGCATAGAACCTGTCTTCGGACTGAAGACCAAAACAGAGACATTTTAAGCCAAATACTTGTGTTAACAGTAGGAAACACCGATAAGAATATTGGTTTAGACGTTTAGTACAGAAAATAAGTCTGCAGTTGAATCCGTGCAATAGGTCGAGTAACTCTTGTGATAGATCATAAACACAGTAAACAAATTAACGTCATTACTGTAAGCATGTAACGGGAAATTAGATTTGACATCCAGCCGACAAATACTTTAATCAATAATTGAGGTTAATTAAAAGTATCCCGGCGTGAAATTGCAGCGCCGGACTGTCAGTGCAGGCACACAACGCGTCGATCGCCGCGGCACTTGTGGCGCCGGCGAGAGTGCAGTCTCCAGCCGCGTGCAGCGAACGCTGGCGGAGTGCCCTGCATTAATATTATCGTATTAGTCTGGCGTCAGGTTAATTATTCACGGAATGCTAATGGTGCAAGGGAAATTGTATAAAACGCTGAAGCAGGAAATATAGCCCCATTAATTTATATTACGTAGGCGGCAAGCGGCGGAAAGTATGTTATTTGCACGAATCTAAAGTTACGACAGCGCACCGTATCTTCAATTACGCCACTTTTGCCAGTTACTGGTGCTTCGGCATACCAGTACAGCCCGTACGTGAAGAAAATGCTATGCAAATCCATGATGAGTAATGCACAAAAGCTGCGGCGAACTTCCACTATTCATTTAGTTCATCATATTATACTTTTTGGAAGTATTAATTCTGAATCAGTGAACTTTTAACAGCAAGAAGCGGAGGTACAATGTGCAGTTCTTTACGAATCTAAAAGTGGGAATCCATAAGAGCATTGCTTTTACATTACTTTGGAAAGCACTGAATGCAAAATATTTGCAATTTATGTTATCGACTCTTATCTCTACCATAATAACATGGACACACGACTTACCTAAGAAGGAGGCTAAAATATAGGGTTGTCTCTTTTAATTTGGTACTCACTTACCTAAAGAGAACTGAGCTGATAATATACTTTTGGCAAGATTTCATGACACTGCCCTCCGCGATTTTGACTGTCGCTGGGCGGCGTTTTGGGTACGTGGCGCGGTAAGGAAATAATGTAAGCGGTGCAGCGGCGCATTGGGAATCATTCTAAAGAAATACGCGCCACATGTTATGAATCAACTGACGCAAGTGCCGTTGACAAAGGCGAGATTGTTACGGCCCGATGCCTGAGAACGAGAGACCTTGAATTTGGTCTGCTGTTCATATACTGCTGTCGTGAGCATGTATGGAAAGTAGATGAAGCACGGTCAAAACAGTGAGTGGGCGACATGGTATTTGCCATTCCTGCCACACCAAAGAACAAGCTCGGAGGCTTGTTCGCCATGTAAAGCAGGATATGTGGCTATGTGCAGCCGATTTTCCGACAGAGTACAATGCTGGTGCTGTCGCAGATTGTGCGGAGCACGTCGTCCAGGGGATGTTACTGAACGCGAGCCTCCACAGCAGACGACCTCTACGTGTTCCACAAGCTGACCCAACGATATCGTGAGTTACTATTGCAGTGAGCACGCGATTGTCGAGAATGAACTGCGTACGAATGGGAACGTGTTTCCTGGTTCGAATGAATCACGGCGAACAGCGGCTAGCAACATAAAGCGCACTGCAGACGCAGCCTGGCGAAGGCTGTGTTAAAGGAGACATTCACGATGCGACCCGTGGCACTGTTCACGCAACTGATGTTTACAAGTGTGTAAAAGACTGCTGTTGGCCAGCGCCTTTTACGTCTGTTTGACGAGTAATTGGCACATGAAAATGTACTCCAGATTCCGTTGCATTGTAGTAACAAATAATTTCTGGCTTATTTTTCATGGTATCATTTTCAATGGAATGATGCATTGAAGACACAAGAATTACTGACTTGTTTCTCTTAGGAACAAATGAAATCAGTGTTGTATTCTCAGAGAATCCATATAATGCTGACCCAACTGGCCTACTTTTATCAGCCAAAAATCCTTGGGGAATTTCGCGTTTGTTCTTTCTGACCGTTCCTATGTACGTTAGTCCTCTCTTGCTCAGCTCACGAATGAGTTCTATTGATGTTACTTCTTTCTGTTGGTTTGAATAGACGTAAAAGAGCGTGAGTTAGTTTCGCAAGGTTTTTCTCTTCTTCTGTGAAGCCACATCCATCACAATCTTTCCCTGAAGTTTGTGATGCATTAAAGACTTTGTCTACAGCGATGTTCCAACAACTTCAGAGGACCTGCTAGTACGTATCGTGCTTGCTTGTAATTCACTTCAGAAAGCAACACTTGAAGCAGTAAATAATTCTTTCATTCAACGAGTGCACCAGTGTATTAGTGTCAAGGGTCACCACTTTGAGCATCTTTGAATGTTCAACTCCTTGTCAATGGCACAGGAGAGTCAAAGTCAATTTTGTGTTACGTTTTCTACTTGGTTTTCCTTTTTTTTCTAACAACTCCAGCCAGTGGATGAGTTTGTGATCCCGGAGACAAAGTCAATGTTGTCTTATGTAAGTAATAACGTTGTGTTTCAGTGAATGGTACACTGTGATACATTTTTGCAAAGGTCTTTAGGAGAGGAAGTGAATCATCGAATAAAAAATACGGGGTGCCATTTATAAAAGTCATTCCGCTCTTCATATCTTTGTAAAAAACAAAGCTACAACGAAGGCAATCATGCTGATTGATGTCCCCCTGACGGCTAAGGAAGATTTGCTTGAAACATTTTGGCATTTGATCTGGACAAACATTTATTTTTGATGGTGAAGATAAATGGGACACCCTGCATATTAATTTACACTCTCACAGCGAGACTTAGATGGATGCTGGCAAAGTCTCTCTGTCACAGTGTACATTAGTATAGTTTACGTGAAAGTGTGTGTAGTGATGTAACAACTGGACATCAAAATGGAGGCAGACAGATGGACACTAACGAGAAAAGCCGCCCATACTGTCGCAAGCCAGCACCAAGCATAACGCTAGAAATAATGATGTAACTTCCAGAAACCATCTGAAAATGAACCTGATAAGGTTTGAAAACCAGTTCAGTTTTTTATATAACATGAATGAGATTTTCACTCTATAGTGGAGTGTGCGCTGATGTGAAACTTCCTGGCAGATTAAAACTGTGTGCCGGGCCGATACTCGAACTCGGGACCTTTGGGTTTCAAATCAAACCATGATCGTTCTACCAACGCGACTGGACAAACCCAGATCCCAATCCTATTCGACTGTGTCCCAGCTACGCTAAACAACAATGACGTCAGATCGCCTCACTAGCCGCAAAAGCGCGCTCTGTCCTCAGAATGTTCCAGAAACTATTTTAACACAATCAGAACGCTTGTATCTTATTGGGGATAGGGTTTCTCTGAAGATGATATAGGTTTAAAAGAAGATACAAATGACCTGTCACTATGTTTCTGTGTACTTTATGGGTGAGATACAACAGTAGATGCATCAAGAGGCCATTTTTGTCTGTTCGGAACATTCACATACCGAGCTATCTGGCATAGTTTCGTATATAGTGCACTGTTTGCAAACGGAATGCTCGTCGTACTGGTACCCTACCCTCATCGTATCCATTTTTTACTTTATCTATCGGTACACCTGTCCAATATAGTGTAGGCCTACGGCGAGTCAGCAGAACTGCCGCAACACGACGTGGCATGGACTCGACTAATGTTTGAAGTAGTGCTGGAGAGAACTGACACCATGAATCCTGTAGGGCTTTCCATAAACCTGTAGGAGGACAAGGGATGGAGATCTCTTCTGAACAGCACGTTGCAGGGCATCCCAAATATGCTCAATAATTTTCCCGTCTGGGGAGTCTGGTGGCCAGCGGAAGTGTTTAAACTCAGAAGTGTGTTCCTGGAGCCACTCTGTAGCAGTTCTGTACTTATGGGGTGTCGCATGTCCTGCTGGAATTGCCCAAGTCTGTCGGAATTCACAGTGAACGTATGCAGGTGATCAGACAGGAAGCTTAGATACGTGTCACCTGTCGTAGTCGCGTCTAGACGTAACAGGGGTCCCATATCACTCCAACTCCACACACCCCACACCATTACAAAACCTCCAGCAACTTGAACAGTCCCCTACTGACATGCAGCGTCCATGGATTGACGAATCTGCCTCCATAGCCGTACACGTCCATCCACCCGACACAATTTGAAACGAGATTCTTCCGACCAGGCAACAAGTTTCCAGTCATCGATAAGTCCAATGTCAGTGTTGCCGGGCCCAGGCGAGGAGTGAAGCTTTGTGTCGTAGAGTCATCAGGGGCACACGACTGGGTCTCTGGCTCCGAAAGCAGATATCGTTGATGTTTCGTTGAATTGTTTGCACGCTGGCACTTGTTGATGGCCCAACACTGAAATCCACAGCAATTTTCGAAACAGCTGCACTTCTGGCACGTTGAACGGTTCTGTTCAGTTGTCTTTGGTCCCGTTCTTGCAGGATATTTTTCTGGCCGCATCGATATCGGAGATTTGTTGTTTTATCGGATTCCTGATATTCACGGTACACTAGTGATATAGTCGTACGGGAAAGCCCCCAGTTCATCGCTACCTTGGGGATGCTGTGTGCCATCGCTCGTGCGCCGACTGTAACACCACATTAAAACTCACTTAAATCTTGATAACCCATCATTGTAGCAGCAGTAACCGATCTAACAAATGCGCCAGACACCTATTTTCTGTAGAAGTGTTGAAGATCGCATCGCCGTATTACGCCTGTTTACATATGTCTGTATTTGAATGCGAATGCCTATGCCAGTTTCTCTGTGTGTAATTCGTAAGCCACCCCACTGTTTAGGGCGGATGGTACTGCTGATACCACCGTCTGTTCTCCCATTCTCTGTTCCATCCGCGAATGACGAATAGGAAGAATGATGGTCAATAAACCACCGCATTACTTCTAATTTTTCGGATATCCTCGTTTTGATCAATTCATAAGACGTATGTGGAAGGAGGTAATATGTTGACCGACTCTACTCGCAACGTACTCTCTGGGATTTTCAGAGCTAAACATCACACTGATGCGCAACACTTCTCTCGTAGCGTCTGCGGTTACTATTTGTTGTGCATCTTCATAACGGTCTCCCACCAACTAAACGATCTCATGACGAAGCTTGAGAGTCTTCTTTGGATGTCCTCTGTCCGTATTAATCCAAAGCGGGAAGGGTCTCAGACAGAAGACAATACTCAGACAATACCTAAGTGTTCGTAGGACAAATGTGATGTAGGCCGCATCCTTCCCGAATTAGTTATGTTTCCTTAAGATTCTTCCAATGAATCTCTGCCTGGTGTCTGCTTTTCCTATTCTATGTGGTCATTCCATTTTACATCGCTAAGTATGGTTGTTACTTTTTCCAAAGGGTTTTCATCAATAGCACAATGGAACAGTAATGGATCTCTTCCCCTATTTATGCGTAGTATGTTACATTTATGGACAGCAGCTCAGAAAGCTGCAAGATTTGAATGGGCCAAAAAAAGGCAGTAAGTGAACAGTGGAAGACTGGTAGCATATATCGTGGCCCGACTGTTGACGATATTTGCACTTTTTAAGTAAAGTAAGGCATAAAGTGTATAGATAACAGAAGGAGATTATCATTCTGCAGCCGGCCGTTGTGGCCGTGCGGTTCTAGGCGCTTAGTCCAGAACCGCGCGACTGCTACGGTCGCAGGTTTTAATCCTGCCTCGTGCATGGATGTGTGTGATGTCCTTAGGTTAGTTAGGTTTAAGTAGTTCTAAGTTCTAGGGGACTGATGACCACAGATGTTAAGCCCCATAGTGCTCAGAGCCATTTTTGACTAATGGATCCGATCTGCATGTGGTTGCTGGCTGGTGGAACATCCTCGGCGCTGCTTGAATTCAGGAAGGAGGCGGTTTTGCGATGTTTTGGAGCTGTTTTGCATCCCATAGTGAACAGCAACGCCTATTGCAACATTATCAGAGTATCTTTGTGTTCATTATGCTGTGGACACTCACGCCCTCCAAGATGACATAATTCTTGTCTGAAAAATACATAGGCACCCACTCTCACCTCGACTGGGTTGCTTGATCATCCAGTGCATTATTCGACGGTACAATCGGAATACCACCCCATTCAGCGGCTAGCACCGAGGGAGAAGGAGCTCCTTCAGTACGGCGAGAAGGCGTGCGGATAACTTGTGTCAAAGAGCGAGTGGCTGCCGAGGTTCTTGGGCAGCTTCTCAATGAGAAGCGGAAAAAGCGGTACTTCAAGCGTGCACCTTGGAAGGCGAGCTACGGCTGGTGGCTCGAGTGCCAGGAAAAGGGGCTGGATGGCGTTGCCTTGCCGGCCGGACTGGCAAAGCGGTTCTGGGCCTTTCAGTCTGGAACCGCGGGACCACTACGGTCACAGGTTCGAATCCTGCTTCAGGCATGGATGTGTGTGATGTCCTTAGGTTAGTTAGGTTTAAGTAGTTTTAAGTCTAGGGGACTGATGACCTCAGATGTTAAGTCCCATAGTGCTCAGAGCCATTAGAACCATTGTTTTGGCGTTGCCTTGGTCCCCAAGTCAGTTCCTATAGAGTGCACGCACGCTGACCGTCCCTTGTTTTAGTGTGCTCTGAACACAGGACTCCCTAAGGAAAGCAACGATACTTTGCAGAGTATCATAAGGACAGTTGGTGCTATTTATACGTCCTCTCCAAGTCTCGCTGGTATTTGATTGAAGCCGCTGCAAGTTTTGAGTTTCGATTCTAACTGTCCACATGCGTGCACAGTTGCTCACCATATTCGGTCAGGCGACTTGCCAACTGCTGTAACGATAAAACAGTGACGTACGCATAAAGAAGGAAAAGAAACGGTAATTAAACTCTTAAAGGAATACGGCTAAATTTGCTGGTGTATGGTAGCAAATGTTGCACCCTGACATCTGATCAGCTATGACCAATCGAATCATCAAAGCCGGCCGGTGTGGTCGAGCGGTTCTAGGCGCTTCAGTATGGAACCGCGCGACCGCTACGGTCGCAGATTCGAATCCTGCCTCGGGCATGGATGTGTGTGATGTCCTTAGGTTAGTTCTAAGTTCTAGGGTAGTGATGACCTCAAATGTTAAGTCTCATAGTGCTCAAAGCCATTTGAACCATTTGAATCATCAGAGAAAATGTTCCACTGCTTTCTAGCGGGATATTCATTGTTGGACCATAAAATAAATACCGATATTACACAAGAACTAAATACCGAACCTATTACAAATATAAGTAAAAAATTTCGACTGAACTCAGAAGACAATGTCCAACTTGTGTCTAATTGTAGAATAACTAAAGTCGCAATGCTAATAATCCAATTAGCAAGAGGAACGAACGTTGGGCATCCCTTAAGTAGGTTGCGTGGACAATTCTGAGGCGGAACAGCCCAAATGCCTAATCCTTGAAGATTATGATGACATTGATGATGATGTTTGTATCGGTGGAATCCGAGAGGTGTCATGCGACATCCGCTAGCTGGCAGCTATTTGGAGACCTAGGAATCGAGTGCTGTTACTGAAAAAGGACTTTCCTCGGTGGAAGGACTCGAACTTCAGCCTTCTTATTTCAAAGAAGGAGCTACATGAATGAGAAGTAGCAGCTCCAAAGTCAAGAAAGCCGACAACGGCCAGGAAAGTGCTGTGCTCGCACCATGTTCCTCCATACCCCATCCGAACGAAGTGATTGGCAGAGGACGGCATGGCAGTCGGTCGGCCCTGATTAGCGCGCTTGAGACACAACGATGACCTTGCGTTTGCTTTTGGTTGGTGTACTGTTAACTGTCTACTCCCTTCAAGTATCACAGGCACCAGTATCTAACGGAGTTATATAGCGTGCATTGGATCGCGTATTTACAATTTGTAGGTTTCAGAAAAATCCATGGCTAAGTAGCGGTTGGCTGATTGGGTTTCTTTATTATGAGTTTCTTCCAAGGCCACATTCCATTATTATAGCTAATATTTATGGGTACTATGGAGAGCTGTGTCAGATTTTGTGAGAGATTTTCTGTGTAGTAAATTCTGTAGACAGTGTGATTCAAAACTCATGTCGCATAGGGCAAATATTCTGACGAGGACTGCACCGAGAAACTTTCTGAAGTGCTAGTATGGACTGAAATAAGAAAAAAATCCATATAAACAAGGGCCCTAAAGTCCATACCTTAAGAGCTGTGAGCACTTGTTCACTTCACAATAGTCAAGATGAACAAGTACTCATACTTCGTAAAGTATGCATATTAGAGCCCTTCTTTACACCACTTTTTTTTCTTGTTTTGGTCCCTACTACCTTCTCTGAAAGTTTATCTGTGGAGCTCTAGTTCATCCTACTTGTTCCATGGGTTATAACTTTAGAATCCTCTTGGACGTGCATGGTTTACGCACTTGCTTTTTGCATTTAATTTTTTCTGTGTAATTGCAACAGGAATTGTAAAGGCAATTTTAGTCAATTAGAAACTCTGTAAAGTGCTTCCCAAATCTTATTAAATGCTACTGTTATTTGAATTATGATTGGTTAATTAATCAAAGTAGATAATTTTGATTACTACTACTTTAGGTTATTGTAAAAGATTTAGCCCATTCTGGTGTGAATTCTTTACATTTTCGTGATCAAAACGAGAAGTTAGGTCAGGATGGCGGAATACTGGTGACAAAATAAGGAGAGGCAATGAAAATGTGCGTTTTGCGTCATTGGCTGGGAGACCGCTTACGGGGCAAGTCCGGCCGCCTTGGTGCAGGTCTTATTACATTCGACGCCACTTTGGGCGAACTGCGTGCTTGATGGGGATGAAATGATGATGTAGACAACACAACACCCAGTCCCTGAGCGGAGAAAAATGTCCGACGCAGCCGGGAATCGAACCCGGGCCCGTTGGACGGAAATCCGTCACTCTGATTTTTTTTTTTTCTTTTTCATTGTTGATTATTGTGTTTGGTCGTTGCGGAATATCACATCACATCCGTTCAAGTTGGGTTGTTGATCCTTCCACTAAGTTTGTTTATTACAGAGGCCAATCAGCTCTCTGACCGAACACGCTGAGCTATCGTGCCAGCTAGCGGGGCAGGCAGGAGAGGCAATGATTACACAAGACGCCTATGATCCACTTACGTTACTTGTAAGACGTGTCGAAAAGTTGTCACTGAAAATCGAAAACGGCATACAGACATTTGAAACGGAACTGCAAGCTAACATGACTGCACCACAAACTGAATTTCAGACTAGTCAAGCTGCTCTTCAAACTCTTCTCCCAACGAAACAGAAGACGACCCAGACAGCAGTGGGAACCGAAACTGGTGCAATAAAACCTGCGTTGCCAAAACAATTGCTTGTGCAGCACACCGTACTTAACAGTGCCATTCAGAACATTTCCTCAGCACAGAAAAGCTTAGCAACCGAAAAAAGTGGTTCATATGGCTCTAAGCACTATGGGACTTAACATCTGAGGTCTTCAGTCCCGTAGAGTTAGAACAACTCAAACCTAACTAACCTGTGAACAACACACACCTATATGCCCGAGGCAGGATTCGAACCTGCGACCGTAGAGGTCGCGCTGTGCCAGAAGGAAGCTCCCCGAATTCTGTCATTTTGGCGAAGAGCATAACACAACATACAATACATGGCACTATTTGGAACAGTAGGTAAAACATGGAAATCCTAACCCCATAATTTGGTAACTCTACCGGATTCCATCACCCAAACGAGGCTTCAGTCAGTGAGAGAGAGAATCAATCAGAGCGATGTCTCTACAATAGATGGAAACTTTTTGTTCTTTCACAGTGTGCTTAGAATCCCATGAAAACAAGCGGTTATTCTTTTCTACAGCCAGCGGCTTAGCCTACTGGCAGACTGTAAGTCCACAAGAATAGCCACAGTGTCAATTGAAAACGGTACCTTCTCTCCAGACGCGCAGCCTATATCGATCACTGGCATAGAGCATGTATGACCCTACGTGCGTGCTGCTACAGTGTATCCGAGCAGCGGCTGACACCAGAGAGACAGGCAAACCGCAGGCTCCGCCATCTGACACTAACGCCCTCCCCCGTCCCCCCGCCCCCACTCGGTCGGGCGATGAATCTGCAGCGTCAGCCGGCGCTGTCCCCCAATTTCTGCTGCGGGACGAGCCTGTCACCGCGGGCTTATTATAAAAACAGCCCGGCCGGGGCTCGGCGGCGCTACGCGCGGCGGCAGCAGCAGCGACGCGTCGCGGCGTCGCGGTGTCGGCAGTCGGCGCCGCCGCAGCCACCGGCGCCCTGCCACGTAATGGGCGACCCGCTGTTTGACAGGCGACATCGCGCCACAGCCTGAATAATGGATGGCGAGCCGGCGTAATAAGGAGCTGGCAGTCGAGCGGCCAGGGGAGAGGACGGGACAGACGCCGCCTCTGTCAGCGGCTGGCTACTGCATACTGGCTGCGAGGGCCACACAGCACCGCGTAAACGGAAGCTCTAATTATTCCAGCGGGTGGAAACTGGCACACGTCGTCAATGGTGCGCTTAAAAAAATTACACTTCTGGGCAGCTGAGAGGGTTTCAGTGGGAAAACAGGCGCCACGTCACTGTGTTGGTCAGGTGTTTTGTGGGAACACAAGGGCCTCAGAGGGTTGATTAAATTCTGAATTCTCATTACAGGCGAAAGGCGTACCTCCGAATGGCACCACGCTTCAACAATGTAGAGAAACGAACAGGAATGTGGAGAGAGACAGGTTCCCTCTCTCTCTGTCTATCTATCTATCTAGCTATCCATCTCTCACACACACAACACATGGTGTAAAGCAAATACAAATACAAGATCTAGAAGTGTTTAGAGAAACACTTTTTATGTGACGACAACTCACAAGTGCACCGGTTCACCGCTGTGACTCTACGAACATTTGCACGCTAATAATGTCAGACACATATCTGAAATCCCGTTGTTAAATACTGTTTTGGAGATAATTCTGAAATTTCGTCAATTTACGCCAATACACAACTGGCTTCTGCGCGCTAATGAAAGTCTACGTCAGTCGAAAGAACCACTTGTTTGCCGCGCGGGATTAGCCAAGCGGTCTAGATCGCTGCAAACTGTGCGGCTGGTCCCGGCGGAGGTTCGAGTCGTCCCTCGGGCATGGGTGTGTGCGTTTGTCCTTAGGATAATTTAGGTTCAGTAGTGTGTAAGCTTAGGGACTGATGACCTTAGCAGTTAAGTCCCATAAGATTTCACACACATTTGAAGATTTCACCCACTTGTTTAACCATTAATGGCTGCAGTTTCAGCAAGACTGGTAAACACTTCATCTGAAGTAAAACACCAAAGAAACAGTAATATAGTGTAAGAAGGGCCGATCAAAAAGTTCCCGTCTGAGTGCCTTGCTGCAGTGTGTGTGCCACGCAGCGTAGACAAGGGTATAGTTTGGCCCTCGAACGGGAACTTGTTGATACCCCTGATGAACATAGAAATTTGTGGTTACAGCGTAACACCGTCCATACGAAGCTTAGAGAGCAATCGAAACAACTGTAAAAGTTAGCGTAAGGGAAGTCCGACAACAAACGAATCAAGGAACCCCGGCGAGGAAAACATATTACATAGCGCACGTCTTTCCGGACTGGGAAGGAGCGCCTGGTCCCCGGCACGAATCCGCACCGCGGACTTGTGTCGAGGTCCGGTGAGCCGGCCAGTCCGTGGATTCCATGTGCTTCGGCGAATGCGGTCTGGTTCCCCTTCTTCCGCCTCAGCTATACCATGTCAGCGATTGCTATGCAAGCAAGTAAACAAGTTCTCCTCGTATGCGTACACCACCATTACTCCACCACCCAAACATAGGGGTTACACTCATCTGGTGTGAGACGTTCGCTCTGGGGGTCCCCTGGGGGCCGATCAAACAATAAACCTGAAAGAGAGGTTCGGTATGGGGTGTGGGGCGCAGGTGGGGGGGGGGGGCGGGGTTAAGAGGAGTGGAGTGTGGTAGTCGTCGTGGGCTTCTGGACCACTGAGACTGCGGCGGGGACGGACCTCTTCGTCGTTTCTAGGCCCCCGGTTAACATACGAGACAATGTCACATAAAACAGTAGTTCATTTCCTGAATGAAATTTTCACTCTGCAGTGACGTGTGCGATGTTGTGAGACTTCCTGGTAGATAAAAACTGTGTGCGAGACAGAGACTCGAACTCGGGACCTTTGCCTTCGTTGGCAAGTGCTCTACCATCTGAGCTACCAAAGCACGACCACAGCCCTCTTAACAGCCTTACTTCCGCCAGTACCTCGTCTCCTACCTTCCAAACTTCACAGAAGCTCTCCTGCGAACCTTGCAGAACCAGCCCTCCTGGAAGAAAGGATAATGCAGAGACATGGGTTAGTCACAGCCTGGGGGATGCTTCTAGAATAAAATTTTCACTCTGCAGCGGAGTGTGCGCTGTTACGAAACTTCCTGGCAGATTAAAACTATGTGTTTTCAGCATTTCGTTTTATCTCGTCTTAATACTCAAGAATTTTGTATACATGACCCATTATCTCTGGGAGTAGTTATTTGAAATTTTGGTTTGGCATTGTGTATCAGGAGCCAGCGCATACAAATAACGCACGTCATGTCTTTCGCGCGACGCCGAAGTCGATGGGACGGAAAGCGTCTCTTTGTTTCCCGTTACAAACAAAATCATTTTTAAAGGGCAGTTCTACGTCATTCGATAGGACGGTCCCAAATCAGTCCAGTGCGACTTTACTTCATTGATATGTATCTAACAGGGACTGTAAAATGCAAAGAACTGAAGCGCAGCTGTAGTCCGCGCTGACCGCTACAGCCATGCAGAAGCACTGCTCATTCGCAGATGTAGTATTGGTTATCCTTCGTGTTCTACTGCTCAGACTCTGCTCTATTTGCCTCTGAGCAGTAGAACACGAAGGATAACCAATACTACATCTGCGACTGAGCAGTACTTCTGCATGGCTGTAGCGGTCAGCGCGGACTACAGCTGCGCTTCAGTTCTTTGCATTTTACAGTCCCTGTTAGATACATATCAGACTACTCAAACTACTTACTTACAAAGTACTAGACTTACAAACTACTGAAGAACATACTAACGAACAGGAAAATCAAGGTCTCACTCCATGGTACGAAGAGTAAGAGCATGGTTCTGAATAATGGTCTGCCACAGGGTTCGGCACTAGCACCCGCTCTCTTCAGTCTATATGTAGCTGAATTGCCAGAAACTAAATCACGCAAATTTGCATATGCAGACAACCTGGCCATCGCATATCAGAGTAAAAACTACAACGATCTCGACGAAACATTGAATGCAGACCTTGAAGTCCTGAACACCTATTACTCCAAGTGGCACCTACTTCTCAACCCCAACAAAACAACCAGCACCATAATGCACCTCAACAACAGAGAGACACACAGAAAATTACAGATCTCTTCGAATGGCCAAAGCATAAGACATGAGGATAAGCCTAAATATTTGGGAGTGAAACTAGACCGGACCCTAACGTACAGCTCACACCTCGAAGACACAAAGCAAAAACTAAAATACCGCTATTCTATCCTTTCGAAACTGGCTGGAACAACATGGGGATGTAGAGCGAGCACTTTGAGAACTTCAGCACTAGCCCTTGTCTACAGTGTAGCTGAATACTGTTCACCAGTCTGGAGGAGAAGTGCACACTTATCTAAAGTGGATGTCCAGCTGAGGGAGACAATGCGAATACTCTCGGGAACACTCAGGGCCACCCCCTGTGCATGGCTTCCTGTACTAGCGAACATAGAGCCTCCAGAAATCAGGCGATCACAGCTATCCCTAAAAACCTACAGGAAAATTATAGACAACCCGGACCTCCCTATCCACCAAGATCTGACACTGACAAACAGGCTTAAATCCAGATCACCTTTTTGGAAAATCGGTGAAGAACTCAAGCCTTTGAGCCGAGAACGGCCTGGAACGAAGTATGGTCGGCAAGTGAATTTAAGAACAAAAATTTAGTACACGATCCGAACAAGAAGATTGATGGCTTCAACCTACCAAGAAGAGTGTGGGTCAGAACGAGTGTTGGGAGATGTAAACACCTGATGAACAAGTGGGGCCTGGCAGACAGCGCTGTATGTGAGTGCGGTGAAATACAGACAATGGTCCATCTACTCGTGTGCAAAGTGTATGGCTACGGTGGTGAACTCACGGACATACATAGACTCAGTGACTCAGCCATAGAGTGGCTCAAAAACATATCTAATATAGTGTAGAGTTATATTGTTTTCTTTTTTAGTATTTAGTGATAAGAATATTGTAAATTATGCCTCTGTGATGCCGAACGAGTAAGTAAGTTCGTGTTCTACTGGCCACGTTCACACATGACCACAAAACAAATAACGAACTAGAGTAGTCTTGCACTCCGCTATCGAATGAGCATGTAAAACTCGGCTTTAAAAATTATTATGTTTGTAAGCCGACGCTTTGCGTCTACACTGAGCGTAAAATGAACGGCTTGATGAGCACTATTTGTTTGGGTTGACTCCAGTTACACTAATTTCCAAATAACTACTGAAATACCAGAGAAAATGCGCCTGACGACTCTTGAGCAACACAGGGTGTATTTAAAACTAACATTCCTTTGCCGGTATGAGAGGAAATAATAAGAGTGAAGAATCGGACCAGAAACGAATGGGAATCACAGGTTACCTTCCATTCAGAAGGCTGTTGCACGCAGCGACTGTTATATCGACTTGTAAATTATAGATTTCAGATATCAGTCGTCTTTATTAAATTTTATTGGCAGATCTAGATTTCAGCTAGAAACTAGCCATTCTCAATGCATGTAATGCCTGTTGGCCGGGCTTCATCCACAGTTCGTCCTAGCGACGCTACTGACAATATAGTTGTTGTGAAGACTTGGCGTTACAAACTCCACAAACAAATCACGGAAACCAGGTACTGACGAGTGCGGTCATGCACTCATCGATGTATCTGATTCTCTATAGGTGAAGTGCATATCGCCAAAAGACGCCGAAACTGGTCGTGCAAATACAATATCTTCTGAAAACCTACAATCGTTTGCTGGATTTTCTTTGGAAAATACCTAACCGGCCGCTGTCCCGTATCCACGATGAATGAAGACTTTGTTGTATACCTCAGTTATTTTCTCTGTGACTATTTACGTTGCGTACAGTGGCAAAGGACAACCAACTGCTGCTTGAAGTTAAAGAGGTCCCCCACTGGGATTCAGAAATGGCAAGTTTCGCATTAATAATAGTGTGGAAGAATTTACTAGCGCATGAGATGAATGTCATTGGTTCCAAAGGAATAGGTTTTAGTTAGAATAAAGGTCATATACACTATGTGGTCAAAAGTATCCGGCGCCCTCCTTCGATAATGCTGGAAGTCAGTATGGTTTAGGCCCATCCTTAGCCTTGATGACAGCCTCCACTGTCGCAGACATACATTCAATCAGGTGCTGGAAGATTTCTTGGGGAATGGCAGCCCATTCTTCACGGCGTGCTGCTTTGAGGGGAGGTATAGATGTCGGTGGCTAAGGCCTGGCACGAAGTAGGGGTTCGAAAGGTGTTCTATAGGATTCAAGTCAGGACTCTGTGCAGGCCAGTCCGTTACAGGGATGTTACTGTCGTGTAACCACTTCGCCACAGGCCGTACATTACGAACAGGTGCTCGATCGTGTTTAAAGATGCAATCGACATCCCCGAATTGCTCTTCAACAGTGGGAAGCAAGACGGTGCCTAAAACATCAATGTAGGCCTAAGCGCAAAACAACAATGGGTGCCAGCCCCCTCGATGAAAAACACGAATACACCATAACACCACCGCCTCCAAATTTTACGGTTCGCACTACACACGCCGGCAGATGACGTTCACCGGGCATTAGTCATGTCCACAGACTGTCACCGGATCGCCACATTGTGTACCGTGATTCGTCACTCCACACAACATTTTTCCCCTGTTCAATAGCCCAATGATTATGCTCCTTACACCAAGTGATGCGTCTTTTGGCATTCACCGGCGTGATTTGTGGCTTATGAACAGCCGTTCAACCATTAAATCGAAGTTTTCTGACCTCCCGCCTATCATAGTACTTGCAGTTGATCCTCGTGCTGTTTGGATTCTTGTGTAATGGTCGCGATAGATGCCTGTCTTTTAAACATTACGACCCTCTTCAACTGTTGACGGTCTCTGTCAGCCAACAGACGAGATGTGTTTGTGAAAACTTATGGGACTTAACTGCTAAGGTCATCAGTCCTTAAGCTTACACACTACTGAACCTAAATTATCCTAAGGACAAACACACACACCTATGCCCCAGGGAGGACTCAAACCTCCGCCGGGGTCAGCCGCACAGACCATGACTGCAGCGCCTCAGACCGCTCGGCTAATCGCGCGCGGCAGACGAGATCGGCCTGTACGCCTGTGCTGTACGTGTCGCTTCACGTTTCCACTTCAGAATCACATCGGAAACAGTGGACCTAGGGATGTTTAGGAGTGTGGTTCAAAAATAGCTCTGAGCACTATGGTACTTAACTGCAGTGGTCGTCAGTCCCCTAGAACTTAGAACTACTTAAACCTAACTAACCTAAGGACATGACACACATTAATGCCCGAGGCAGGATTCGAACCTGCGACAGTAGCGGTCGCGCGGCTCCAGACTGTAGCGCCTGGAACCGCTTGGCCACTCTGGCCGGCTAGGAGTGTGGAAATCTAAGTAACACCCAATCACCGGACCACATTCGAAGTCCGTGAGATCCGCGGAGGGCCCCTTCTGCTCTCTCGCGAAGTGGGTGTATCCAGGTACTTTTAATCACATAGTGTTTATCCACTGACGATACTTTTGATCACATTATATCCACTGACGAATAACATACACTACAACTTTATTGGTTGCAAATGACAATATCGTTGCACAAGTGGCTCGATTTGGAATATTTACTGGTGGTACTATAGTGTAGCTACTAAGCTGATTCGAAACAAATAGATATACTTACCAGAGACATACTACAGTTACAATAACCTGGAATTAAGTACCAGAATGTTACTGCACTTACTGTTAGTCCCGTATGTCAATCCAGGTGCTTTAAAATGTTGTAGAGGCAGGAACCGTAGTAGCACAAAAAGAGACGAAGCCGGCCAGTTGTGGACCTGTGCTGTCATTTAGAAAATTCATAGTGGTTCAGAACACACAAACGAAAAAATTTATTAGCGGGACTTTGTAAAAGCTAATAGAAGCTACATCATAAAAAATATGTGTAGCCTACTCATTTCAACAAAAATGTATTAGGGTAAACCACGAAACGAGACAGGAAATATTGCTGAAATACTGTACGAATGTGTAGACTATATTCCTGTCTTAAAGGAACGTCATACATATAGGCAATCAACTTCATGACGCAACTGACGTGGTATACTTTGATAGACCGCGCAAGTAAGGCACAGGCCAATAGCAAGGGATACAAGTGGTGAATAATACAATACAATAATACTGACAGTGGCAGATATGTCTCTTGGAACGAACGGGTAACATCAGAAAATGTAAACATAATACCATATAGTGCGATACAGAAGAGTAATTTAGGGTGACTTCGTTGAAGAAAGGTCTAGAAAAGAGACTAGGAATATGTATCTGCCCAATAAACAGTACGTGATCCTGTAAAACACGGACACTATCCCTGGTCAGATATTTCCAGCACCCTTGGAAACTCTCGTAGCGGCGATATGGACAGTATACATTTTCTGCAAGTAGTCTCTTCCGTTATTAAAGGTGCATCAAGTGAATTACAGATGAGACTTCCCTTCAGCTCCAGACAAACTGTTAATGCTCCTTTAAGTCGACTTAATACAATGGCGGTACGAAACGCTATTTCTGCGGGCGATTTCCGTTTTCATTTCCGGCCTCTTTTTGCAGCCGAGGGGAAAAGTTGGGACTTTCTCGCCACAGTCTTCCTTTTCGCCCTTTTTTTTCTCACAAGTTTCAAAGTTTCCACGCGAGTGGTGGAGGGGCAGTTTGGCGGAGTTGGCGCGAGCCGTCCGCCAGTTGGCAACTGGTTATACGTCACGCTACGCTTGTGGAGGGCTATCGTCCAGGAGACGGCCTGTAAACACTCCTTTGCAACGCATAGACCAGTAATTACTTCGCTATGAACAAGCGGAGTGTAGCAGTAACTATCAACAATTCTAGCATTATTCTGTAATGAAATGTACGGCTCTTGTGCGAGAACTGATCAATGGCAACTAACTGATACGCAGTTCAGAAAAAAATCTCTCGCTCTGAGAAGCATAATTTGACGTAATCTGAAGTGGCACGGAGCAGACGAATTCTTTCTGTTTATGGGGAGAGCAGAGAAATTGGTCTCTCCTAAAGGGATTTTATTGTTTGCCATAAGATTGTATTCTTAACAACATGGAAGTTGTTCCTAAGCTATCACCCATGAATACATAACTCACTGAAAAGTTACAGATGGCTAAAATTCTCTTCTGCTTTGCGACATTTTACACGAACGTGGCGGAAAAACTAATGCATTAAGTTACTTTAGACACCACAACGTTGGATGTTTAATTTAGTGCAGTATATAGCTCCTCCTACAGCTTAATTTAATTTTAGGGTATTAAATGATTCACATTATAGTTCACCTAAAAATGGAACACATCAGTACAATATACAGAAATAAAACATTAATCCAGTTTCGAACAAGTTCAGTCAGACCTCCAGAACTCAGCTTTTAAGTAAACAAGTATAACAGTTTCACATCAATAATTATATGCATTATCCAATCCACTACATTCTGAACGGCTGCAATATTCACGTTGCTCTGATCCTGATTAAAGGGATGAAGATATAAATTTTCTACTATCATTTGTAAGTTATTTCTTAGAAGTACCCGCTTTCCTCTCCGTAACTTTGTATTGCTTTCCATTCTTCGAAATTCTTTTCGGTCTTCTGCTGCTCTCTTTAGTTCTCAAATTATCCTTATATGATGTAGTTGTCAACTCCGCCTAGTACTGTGTCTGTTTTTGTTTCTACATATTTATGCATCCGTTAATATTTTCGCTATCATATAATTGTGACAGGAAATAAAACTACAATGCGGTATATGACGCACCCAGGCGATATGTACCGTATGCCTCAGCATGGAGTAGTTGATTAAGGTAACTTTCCAGTGATCGGCTGGAAAAACAGTAAGAATTTCCATAAACTTTATGAGGGTCAACTACATAAGGTGATCTCTGAATATAAAGAAATTTTAGGACAATGAAAGTGTTTTACGGGTGAAGATTTTGCTATAAGAGTAATCAGAATAGCTGTGATATAAACTTTATTATATAAACATTTATCTTGGTCAGTAATTTAAAATTGTTCCTGCCAACCTATGTTCGAAGTCTGTAGATTCATTAACTAGTTTTCTTAGATGCTGAAAAATTCGTGCACACGTGTATGACATTCTTATCTAAATAGTAGACTACAATCACATGATTTCAATCAATAGTTTTTATAGTATAAATACATAAGTTAGTCAAAATTAAGGTAATTTTTTTATAATTAATAAGGGTATATTTTTCCTGCTGGTGATAGTAAGCTGGTGTCTGTAGTCTTCTTTTCTCCAAATGGTAGCCTGAAATATCGCACAAAATGTCAGACCTCTAGCTCAAATAGTTTTTTTTTCATAAAATAAACATGCGAGAAAATTTGATTCTTGGCAGATTCAGTTTAAAGGTACATTTCATCTGTTACTCATCTCTGTTGTTCTTAAAACCCTCCAGTTGCATAATATTCTTGGTTTGTGTGTTCCCCTTCTCCTTTCTTCCTTTTCTTACTCCTCTTTCCTATTCTGGTCTCTTTAGTTCCCTTAAGAACCCATTTTTCGCCTTCGGCCACCTTCAAGGAATCAATTGCCATAAGTTCTGGTCTCATGTTGAAACCAGGAGTTAGTCCCAACAACTCTAAAACATCACATCTGCTAACTGCCCCATCATTAAAGAAAAAAAATGCATCTACTACACCTAATCTCATGGTACTGAAACCAACAAACAGAGTTTTAGGCAGGCGTTCTCATATCACATGGCTGAAACATTCAGTAACATTTTGTGTCTTTCCATGTAAGCACTGTCACAATAGTTCACTGTCACTTAGGTCCCCGTTTATGGGCTTCATTGCTTCCAATACCTCAGATGGCAGTGAGTGTTGGTGTGCATAAGTCTCACCATTTGCTGTTGCTTTTTCTATCAACACCATGTGTGTACACCACTGTCGCAGAGAGCATGCTGTGGATGGTCATCCGTAGAAGCTTTATGGAAAAAGGTAGCCCATACTACTTTCTTCATGGCCTCAATATTCTCTCGACTCCTTCTTATGGCTAAAGCATAGTAGAGCTGCAGTTTGTCTACCTCTTCCTTAGTAAGACGATACCGACCACCAATTGGTTTGCCATCACCGAGTTTGCCCTTCATATCTTTTATTAGCTTACGTTAACGTGTGCCCATCCTCTTTTGGACATGACCAACACACAATTTTTACAGTTCTTCCACGAGGCATATTTTCCAACACATTTGCAAACCCTTTGGAGCCCAAGGCCGCATACCGACGTATATTTAAATTTGTTTTTAAAGATGTTCCCGATGTCAGAATCATTTCATTTAACTACCATTTTGATCACAACACTCTAAATATTGATTTAAGATGGAAAAAAATTCGAATTTTTGAAGCAGATCCACTATCAAGTGACCTTAAATGTGTTAGGAAAAATAAGTATCAAATGCATTGTGATAAATACGCTTTCTCTTGATGTAGAGATATAGAAAGACTTTCCCATTACACATACATTTCATAATAAATTACGGAGATGGTGCTATATCTCCTAATTCGCAGTAGAAAAATTACAACAGCCGGTGACAAAACATATATTATTTCGCCGTATTGCTCAGCGGCTACTGATGGCTTCTGTATCTTGCTGTGTGAACAGTGTCAACAACCACTGCAGTAACACACAGCTGGTTACTGTTAGAACACGCCTCGATACAGAGATGCGTCATATTGCTCGTAATGTCAGTTCTGCCACGCTCCTCAACTCAGTTTTCATCAGGGAAATATTAAAAAGGGCTTTCTGAATTACAGTACTCGCAAAATCCTTAACAATGACATTGGTGCCTATGTGGCTATTGTGTTCAGTACCAATCAAAGTCAAACATTTTTAATGGGCTGTCGATAGATCGATGCTGCGGGACATCCTACCTCGTGATCAACCAGTTCTCTCACTCCTTTTACATTGCTGATCACTTCTTGGAAAGGATTTTAGTTCTCACAACTTAATTTCTTACTTGTTTTGAGTTACTGCGACTGTTAAGAAATGTCTGTATGTAATCTAAGAATTCGAAAATACTGAAATGAAATTGCTTGGAAATAAATAATTTAGTTTATTTAACAGGACTGTGCAATCTTCAAGGAAAGTGGGTGAGTACTCTACTTTATTAATGAGATCAATGTATAAGACGATACTCGATTTATTGACTCTCACCTAGGATCTATGTAAGTATATTGGCAGTAAGCTATACTTATTTAGTGATGTTATGGTTTTCTCTCGGTATTTTACTTTCTCCTTAGTTTTCACCAACGTAGATGAGTTTCCATACTATCTACTTACGATTCTTCGTTTTAACTAAATAGATCTCCACATGTACTTAAGGTGAACTGTTTTATCTGACCTACCTAAATCAGTTAAAAAGGTTCTATGAAATTGTAGGAATTCAGTACTAATGATTAAAAATTATGTGTCAACGGCTGTATGTGTGGAGACCCAAAAGCCAATATTAAACAAAAGGAAATTAATTCATAAACTAGAACAGACCATACTTCTTCTTTTTGAATCTTTTTTTGTAAATATGTATTCTGTAGAAAGGAGACATCTTTTTGGTTTCCACTTCAACGTTTGAGACATTCGTCAAATTTTGTTGCAGCATTATCCAGTAGGTAATAGGAACCATTTGTTTTGAAGATTGAAGTTTGCATTATAAAATACAGAGATCTACCACTGTTTCTTGTCGAAGATGCTATTTTTCGGCCCAACATCGTAGACGGTAATATGCGACCTTTTACCACTTTTTGAATTACCATGTCTTGGGTTCAACACAAGCTAATAGGGCGCACGCATTCTTCTCTGATACAGTCAAAACATAAATTTTACACGTAGACTGCTAGTAATAGTAATGGAACAGTATAAAGTAACAGCTGGTATTGTAACTGTGAGAATGCATAGCTCACCTGTTTTTGAGACAGGAAGGTGACCTGATGGACACTTTATGATTCTCGTCGTCAGTTATTATGATGACAGGTGGCCAATGCTAAATAGAAACATAAAAGGCAGGTTTGGCAGTGAAGTCGGTAAGGATCTGGCTGCATAATCTGTATCTGCAACGACTGAAATAATTAGTAATCGTTGGTAAAAATAATATATATTGTACTTAACTTGTGTTACAGGCTTCTTCATATGCTGCTTACACATAATTACAGATCTCTAGAGAGCCATCACTTACGCCATGCTTCACTAAGCGCCTTGTTAGAGGTTGCTTCCTATCAGCTGAAGGCTATGCTACATTCCTAGTTGACGTCCCGAGCTAGAGTGGACGAGAGCTCGCTAGATACTTGCCACAAGTATCTCTGCGCTACCGACGCTAGTCGCGACTTGCGGGTCCAGCGATATCTGTTACGGACCGCGGTCGATATCTGCAACCCCTAACAAGTGCGGCATCGAACGTTGATACCGAAGGATAGAAAACGGTTGTCTTCAGCAAAGATAGTGATAGAGCTATGTATTTTATAATGAAATTTTTAATCTATCTGAATGCTGTTGAACATTGCCTGAGCAAGATGTTTGTTTTGAAAAATGTTTCTAGATCCTTTTACGGCTCATCTGTAGCTTCATTTCTTTTCTCATGGGACGTCTATGACCCGGTGCGGGAGAGTCTATCCTGGCATCAATATCTTCAAACACTTATTTTGAATTACCAATCATTTCTCGGAACGCAGATCCAGTTTCATTGCCCAATAATTCGTCTTTCGTTGCAGGTATCATTGTGATTGCGTCTGAAAGGACTATTTTGTGTCGACAATATTAATCTCGTGTTGCATGCATCTCTGCCTACGAATGTTGCCTGGAGCTAGTTGCGCATGGACAGGGGCTTATAGCATTTCCTACGCAGTCAACACAAATCTTAGTCCACTCAGTAAAGAGAACGAGTCTGTCAGCATCATAATTACTTAAAGGACGGCCCAATTTAGACATATGAATCACAGTGTTTAGAAGCCTGTCACCAATTTAGAAGCTTGGGGGACAATCGCTCTTTCCGTCCTCCCCATTCACTTCTGCCGGCGTCTTAACCCCTCCGCCCCCTCTCCCGCTACTGGTGTTGGCAATCTGGAACGGAACATCCCCTCCCTTGCATCCTAGGATAGGGTCTCTTCTGAACTATTTGCCTTATGTTAGAGAGAATGTCTGTCAGCCGCCTTATCTTGCACTGTGTCTTTAACACCATCTCAAGTTTCATAAAAATCGATCAATGTTATTTATCGATACTGGTACTCGCTTAACTCCGTTTTCAGTTACGGATAAATGTAAGCATGCAATTGGTCATGCTGACATGCCGTGCAATTCCGTGACAATTAGCTTACAAAATTTTGACAGTTTACGGCCTTTTCATTTTTCTGAAGCTGTGTAATTTTGTGTAATATAAGCCTATGTACTGACGAAACTTTCTTCCGCTTAAGTATGCGTATTAATTCATATCGTTGTTAGCCTAGAAATACTGTGTAATTCCTATATTTCGTTCGCGGATGGGAAAGAAGTGTCAATACTTTAAATATTTGGAGTGACAATTTTGTCGCGATATTGATAGATTATGAAAACGCACCAAAGCTATTTTGTAGTTTTCACTTGTGTGAAGCAGTGCGATCTGTAAACGAAACCTTCAGAAAAAAAGGACTGTTAACACCCAACGAATAATGGCAGGTGAAGTTGTTTGCAAGCCTTTTAGAGATTTCAGCCTTCATCGTGAATTTGCCTGTAACACTCTTAAGTAATGCTTGATAAAGTATAGATACTTTGGATTTTCACCGTTTGAATTTTTAACTGACTGTGTACAACGTGATCTCTCCACGTTGTGCTATCTTAAGATATTGCGGTGCCTATGTTATTCCGAATTATGATGCAAAGTTCCTGTGGACATTACTGAATGTCCAAAAGAAAAGGCACTGCGGTGACAGCATTCATAATGAAATGTATTAAATGTATTCTCAAATACGAATATGGACAACCATAAACTGATGGCTGATCTGATGACACTGAAAATTTATGCTGCACTGGGCCTCGAAACCGGATGTCTCGCTCAACGCTAGCAGTCTCTTTCCTGTCCGTGCACGACTCAGGGCCGGAGCCCAACTTTAGTTTTCATTCTGCACTCATACATCCATCATGTATATTCTCGTACTGGTGAGTCATTTTACTTGAAAGTCGATTGCCTGATATCCAAAGGAACTTTGCATCGTAATTCGGAACTACTCGGGCACTGCAATATCGTATTTGTCCGTCGACAACGGACACTATAAGGAATAACCGCCGAGCAGTTCACCCATTTTGTCTCAGAAGAAGTTTTTGCAGCACTTTATTAATTGGACAATTTTTTATTTATCGTACTGGCAATGAACAACATCAGAAATCGATCACCAGTTCTGGAAGTATAACGTAAGAAGTATATTTGGAAAAATAGTTAAAAATTAACTTTAGACAACTGATTTCATGTAACAGGATAGCTCTGCTTCTGACGAATATTCTGCAAAAGCAATGCTGAAAACAAACAAATAATACTACAGTAACCCGTTTGACCTGCAACGTTAATCAAAGAATATAAGACAAGAGAAAAACTGACAGTTGACAAACGGGAGAAGCGTATTCTGAACCCTTTAATTTCAGGAAAGGTCTACAATATTGTTGAATTATTTGAAATTTTCTGTATTGAGAACATTCACTGCGATACCGATAGATTTATAAACCTAGGTTCTCTGAATATAGAATACGGATTTGAAGTACTTTTGCAAATTTTCCTTCTGTCGGGTTATTGTACCTTCGAAGATCAAAAGTGGACTGATAAAAGACAACCATCAGAACGAGTTTTGAGAATGAGACTGAACCGCACGACAGATTTCCACGTGAAAGGAGTCTAAGGACATCATAAACCGACAGCTTTCTTAATCTGTATGGTTAAAGCAGTTGGTTTTAAGCTTGCCTTTTAGTTCTAGCAGAGCCCACTACGATATGGTTTCTTATACTCAGTTTGAACATGAATTTCGTACATGCTGAAACCGTTCGCGGTCTCCATCGCATACACTGATAAGAAAAAGAAAAGCACTCAAGTTTCTGGTTCATCCAGTAATTAGTAAAATACTTTTTGACTGGGAATTTGTTAAGTTATGTGCCTTAAGAGACACGTAAAAGGAACTTATAATTATTTGTGTATGACCATGGGGGCTTGATATTCCTGCGACTACGTATTTCTTACCAAAAATAGGTTTAGTTGTACTGTCATAGGAACGATTGTAACTTTAAGACAAATCCAAATAAAATTCCTTAAAAATTTACATAGCTTCTCTAAATGTAATATCATACCAAAGGACATGAATGTTTTTGTCAAAGGTATGCAGAACGTCTGTGAGGTTTGAGTAGAGAAGAGGTTCTGACGAAACCACAGCCATGATGGCGGATCCTGAGTCGTGCTTGGAATGATGCAGGTTCAGTTCCCTGTAGTGCTCGTCAAATTCTTATTTAAAAGAAAACCAAATATTGTCAGGTAGTTGTTAAAATTATGCTGTTTGATTTCATTAATTTACATCTAAATACATGTCAAACAATACATCTAAAAGGAACGGGAAAAAGTTCAACGAAAAAGTTAAAATCAAATTATATAGTTTACACAGAAGAAAGATATATTCCTCTGGATACCAATGTACACTGCTATTTCTTCTGTTTACTCAATTCTTTTTTATGTATGTATGTATAGTGGTTACGTTTTACAACAGCATTAACACAACGTTGTAATGGATTGTATTTTAGCAAAGAATGAGGTAGAAATGGAAATTTTAAAAAATCAAATAAAAACAGCAGCGCAGTCGGTCTAACAACTCTACACAAAATGCAAAGATGACATTTTCGAATCCAAGTCGGCATATAGTCCCAATCTGCCAGGAAGATACAAGCTCTAAGATGTATTAGAACGTGATAATGGATGACACGTCCGTTGGTGTGGTATGAGTTCTGCTCTTTGCAAGAACATATATCAGTTCGTCTTCCCGGCAACAAAGCAGAAAGCTGTACAACAGGATTCTGGGAGGTACACACACACACACACACACACACACACACACACACACACACACACACGCACGAACGGTTGCAAGCTGTTTCACAAAATGAATGGAAGATGCTCTTACCACAGAAGTGGAATGTAAAACTGAAAGCAAATAGTATAGGAGTCCATTTCAACGAACACAATGTCTGGTCAGTTAGAATGCCATCGAAAGGCGCTATTCTCGCAATTGATTCAATATACTGTCTACATTGTGTCCGACTGGTGCTCCTGTGCCACGGAGAGAGAGAGAGTAATTCAGTGGCAGATGGAGAGGCCGCGTCCCGAGTGGATGAACATCCGGCCCTCCCGCTTTTGTTAGGTGCCTACAATAATCTTGGTCTCGCGTGACTTGCTCCACCCGCCTATCGATCTCTCGCGGCGGCAGTGACGTCACGCTGATCGACTTCCGATAGCTCGCCTGGTCGACGAGTGTAGCACGGCGCCTTCTGAGACCGCCGTCTCCCTGAACGACTAGACGGCTGTGGCCTGCCGTCACCGAGCCGCTTCCGCAGCCGCCCCCGCTCTCCGACCCTTGCGGCTGACATTAGCGATACCCAAGAGAGTGTCTGCACAGAGTCGCTGTTAGCTGTCCGCAAAGGTTATATTTTATTCCTTTCGGGAGCAGAGAAAGTTCGCCGCACGATAACATTGGTAATTTCTCGCACGAAAAGTTGCGAATCCCCACCCCCTTTGTGTTAACGTGTGTTAACTGCAATTTGGCCCATAGGTTTCCTAGACCTAAATCGTTAGCGGTCGGAAGGCTCTGGATTGTAATTTGTTTTTGGTTGCAGCCAACTTTACTGAGCTGACAGCAGTTAAGATCTTTATTAAACATGTCAGTTTCAGTTTCGATTACGAACAATATTTAAGCGATTTTTACCTCGATGTACTATTAGATTCTGCAGACGCGTGAAGCACAGGTTAAGGTACCCGCACTGTGGAAAGCGGGCGGGGCTTGTTCTCACGGCTCGGCTCCCAGCAATCCCCTCTGGCAATCGCCCAACTTACAGTAAACACACAGAATGCGCAATTCGTTTTTACAGCGTTACTCTTCGAATGTTTGTAGCCTACGACCAAAATATTTTATTTGACAATCGTAAGGGAAGAAGGAGATAAGTCCAGGTTTTACAAAATCGTTTTCTGGAGGACCAGGGGATTAGTGTTTAACGTCCCGTCGACAACGTGGTCGTTAGAGACGGAGCACAAAATCTGGTTAGGGAAGGATGTAGATGGAAACCGGCCGCGCTCTTTGTAAGGAACCGACCAGGCATTTGCCTGAAGCGATTTAAGGAAATTATGGGAAACCTAAATCTGGATGGATGGACGTGGGTTTGAATCACCGTCCTTCCTCCACTGCGCCACCTCGCTCGGTAAAATCGTTTTCTGCTCTATTCCTATAACGCGCAAATCCTAGCAGAAAGAAATATATTAGTCTTAGAAACATTCAAGGTTCCATAATGTACATGAAAAGGGAAAATGGGATTCCAGTGAAGTGCTTGATGTGGGAAATGTCACAGTGGTTTATACTAACAGCGGAAAGCCAATGAATGTTAGTCCCCCTGCACTTACGAAGTCACACAAAGAGCTGTTTTATTCTTCAGTGTTGTTCTACTCTTTAACATTCTTGTCATTGTTTGTTAGTGTAGTGTTGGTAGTGAGACTAGCTGACCAAACAAAGATTAGGCTTTTATTTCCTCTTTTCCAGCCGGGTGCTGATGAGTGACGTTTTACCTATGACAGATGAAAATACTGATACACCTACATACAGAAATTGTACGAAACATTGTGTCATTTGTGATATAAAAATTATTATGCAAACGACTGGCTATATCTTGCAGTGAGCGCCTGAATATAGGCCGCAACGCTCTGCAGTCAGCCTCTCGAGCATTGCTCTTACGTAAGGATAGCCTTGCAGCCCCAGTGTGAAATACTTCGAAAATATACATTCACCGTAAAGGTCAGAAAAAGATTTTAATTCTTTTGCTAGCCAGAGGATTAAAACTACTACTGTTAAACACTTACATGAGTGATGTATTAATACTTCCAAAAAAGTAAATAATGTAAAGGAGTCTAAAATAAGAAAGAAAATTAATTCTCTTTTGTGTGTAAATCTTAAAGACACTAAAATTAACAAAAGATATTCTTGTACATATTGATTATTATCTCTTTTGCCGCTGAACAAATTCATATGCGTTAGCGTCCATTGTGTTCTGTATTTAGTATAAAACGCGCTGATAGCAACTACTCTGTGTACAGTTACTCCGACATCTGTGTATTATTAAAAATAAAAGGAAGATTTACAGAATATGATATTGGTACTTCATTTTTCACTCTTCTCGAAAATTTATTCGCACAGGCTTACCCCATGTGGTCTTCATTCATGTTACAGCATGTGGCAGTTATTGTGATTTGGTATTAAACTAAGAATACTGGGATAAAAATTATTCGTTTTTCTCTTAGTTACGACCTAATTAGAGGGTAAGACAGTGTCAAATCAACTACAACAGGAGACAGGAAACCTTAAAGGTGAAAAAATCAGTAGACACCATTAGTACGTTTTCCACACATTTCTACTGAAAACACTCCGTCGATGACCCTCCGTGTATTCAAAGCTAATGTGCTGTTGTAAGTAACCTGTTTGTATGTTGGCAGCGCTATAGACTGTCTTAATATCGCTGACAGTGCTCTGCGTCCTCGGCAGGAGATTCTGTGTGACGGACTAGCAGTTCGCGAGTGGATAGGGAAGTGTATGAACACGATATTCTTTGTGGAGACGTTGTGGTGGTAGGACATGCATTGTAAAGTGAGATGAAAAGATGTGTTCATAAGAAAATACCCAAGGTAATGTATGAGGATGAATGTACGGTAGATAATGTTTGGCAGTGGAATTATTGACAACTATATAACATTTGGAACTGGATGTAGCATGAATAATATTAAATTTTCTAAATACATTGTTTGCTCTTCAACAAAATCTGTATTTTTGCTAACCATATGCCTCCTAGTACTTAGAGTCTATAGTAGTTAGAATCTTTTATTTAGCTGGCCGTTGTTGCTACTTGCTGTAATTGCTGTAGTAGTGTAATGAAGATTTCCTTCAAGGTAAGTAACTTATGAAAATGGATGTGGTTAGCACTATTAGGATTCGTGATTGAAATGAGTTTGGGCAATTAACAGAGTTAACAGAGTTAATTTCATATATTTTGGATTTGTACTATTGTTAGAATTTTTTGGAATTCAGGGCCATTGTTTTGTGTTAATTATTGGAAGTCATGTTGTCAACGTATAGCAGTCAGACTGCGTTGGGTTTGTATATTGTGGATAATAAATGAGTAGGTTAAGTTTGAGCTGTCTTTAACATGGAAAATTCTATAGCTCAGTGTTTAAAGAAAAGTTATTAAAGAGGTAGTTTCAGTGTATGAAAATCTACAACAATTAGTTTCTTTCTTTTCAATCCTTCGCAACGAGAAGAAAGAAAATGATTATATAATTTCCTTGCGTTATGCAGGCACTCATTTCGAGTTGCTAGCCAAGTTATGCCGCCGTTTTCATCTCTCCTTAATGTTATCTTTACGCGATGTTGTTTCGCCTGAAGATGACGACAAGGTAACTTATTGGAACGTTCTTTCAAGACGACGGTTGATTATATCTTTAACACATTTAAATAAATTTGAAGTGGGAAATTTCACGAATTCCAAATGAAAGGGCGCAGGGGCAAAAGGGTGATAACCTTTGTGTTTGAGGTATAGAAGTAAAACACTGAGAGTTTCAGTGACCAGTCGTTCAGCGTTGTAAGACACTAGTCTAAGTGAATCCACTAAAATGGCATAGTAAATGATAGAAAAATAAATGTCGTGTGACTAGGGCATCCCGTCGGGTAGACCGTTCTCCGGATGCAAATCTTTTCATTTGACGCCACTTCGGCGACTTGCAAGTCGATGGGGATGAAATGATGATACTTAGGACAACCCAACACCCAGTCCCTGAGCGGAGAAAACTCTCCGACCCAGTCTGGAATCGAACTTATGCCCTTGGGATTGACGTACTGTCGGGCTGACTACTCAGCTACCGGGGGCGGACATAAACGACAGGTAGTTTTCCGTACACTTATTACGCTGTTTTCTTCTTCACAGAAGCGTAGTCAATGACGAGCTTTCCCCAACACCGATACATTTTTCTACTCTTTGAGTCATTAGTCTTCCCGCCACTAATTTCTCTCCAGTGCCAAACTCCTTATTTCAGAGTAGCTCTTGCACGCTATAAATTCAATCATTTGTTGATTATTCCCACCTCTGTTATCCCCTACAGTTTTTACCCTCTACAGTTCTCTCTAGCACCACTGATGTTATTCTCTGAGGCCTTAACCCATGGTCTATCATACCATGTTACTAGAGGAAGCTGTAGAGGAAGACAGTGATTGGAATACATTCAGCATAATTGAGGACATATATTGAGTTTGGAACACGAAAGTAATTCGTGGAGGGTCGCATGAAACCTGTCAAGAGAGTGATGACTCAAAAAAATTCTCTTCGCCAGAAATGCCCTCTTACTTTGTGCAATCTGTTTTTATATATCCTTGCTTCGTCCACTAAGGGTTATTTTGTTTCCAAGGCAGAATTTCTAAGCTTCGTTTAGCTTGTGTCCACCAGTTTTTTTATATTAAGTTTCTTGCTATTCTCAGTTATGCTATGTCATATTCTTTCGTTTTCTTCTACTTTGCAGTCAGTCGATATTCCGCACTCACCACACTGTTCATTCCACTCAACACATCTATGACTTTTCTTTACTTTCACTGAGGGTAGCAATGTCACTGGTGAACCTTATTATAGATATCCTTTCACTCTGAATTTTAATCCCACTCTTGATCCGTACTTTTACTTCAGTCATTGGTTGCTCAGTATATACGAGCGAAAAACTGCATCCTTGTCTTACGAATTTTTGATTCCAGCGCCTCGTTCTTGGTCTCATTGTTCCTTCTTGGTTCCTGTACATATTGTATATTTTCCATCTTTTCTGTAGCTCACTCCTACCTTTCTCGGATTTTCGAAGATCTTGCACCATTTCCCATTCTGTAGCTCCATTTGCAGGTGAACAATGCCTAGAAAAGCATTTCGATATTTTTTCGGGCTTGTTTGCATTATATAGATTAAAAACTGTCTCTAGGTGCCGTTAGCTTCCTTAAAGCCAAACTGATAGTCGTCTGATTTTCAATTTTCTTCTATGTTTGACTGCCCAACATCTATAATTGCCGTTTCCAGAGATGTCTACTCCTGTTCAACTGATGTGCCTACTCTCACATTCCTCATCGCGGTGACCACTTCTTCAGTGAACTTCGAATTCGTCTAATCATTCTTTTACACTTCAGTATCCTTTATCCTTTCAGACTGATTTTTCAATATGATTTTCATAAACTGCAGTCTTTCTCATTACTGAACTCCCACAACTCAGATTAACAGAAATTCAGGAAGGCAAAGGCCACAGACTATGACATCATTCATTACTTCCCTAGTGATTCATATTTATTAAACAACCTTATACTAAACAACTCTTAGAAATGAGCAATTCTTAGAACAACGAGTGGAATGCTTTAAATTCAATGAAGCACAATGGCTTAACCAATTTAACAACGGCAGCAAAATGATCCGAAGCTAACACAATAGTTTTCAATTGTAGACCCAACACTTAACACAATGCCTTAAGAGGCCTGACTACTTTAAGTAAAACTTTTGAAAGGCAGATGTAATAACGACTAGCGCAAATTTAGTGACAAGTAATACATTTTTATGTTCAAGCTGACAGAACTTTTTTAAATGGCAGACCAAAATTTTGAACAGTACTTTAAGGGTGCTGACAATTTGAAAGCAAGAGTTTTAAAAATCAAATGTAACAACTAGCACAAATTTAGTAACATGTAAAATGTTTAAATAAATTTAAATGTTCAAGCCAACAGAATGATTTTAAATTACAAATCAGAATTTAATATGGTCTTTTGAGAAAGCTGACAAATTTAAGCGATACAAGGGCCATAAACGGCCCGACTGACTATCAACTAACATCTTGCTACTAGTGTGCTCACCCATGCCAGGATGGGCCAATTGCATGCATAGATTGCAGAAACATGAGACAACAGAATGGTGTTCGTGAAATAAGTGTCATGCACAAGAAGATGTCTAGAAACACCAACAGGTCAATCAGTACAATAAGAAAAGTTCAGCAGATAGTAGCCTGAACAAGTAATTCGGAATAAGGTACAACAACATTCGGCAAACGGCGATTAAATGATTAAAATGAGAATTTCAACAACAGCACAATTTAAACACTGGTGAGAGCCAAGGAAAAGTATTGATCCATGCATGGCTCCTGTTCATGACATTTATTGTTTGTCATCTTCTGTTATAGTACTGCTGCCTCGGTTTCTAATCCATTTACTGGCGTCACTAACGTCCTGCCTTATTTGCCCATGAGGAGCAGCAACAGCGCATATCCATAGTGCACTGTCATACTATCTCTGGGCGACCAATAGTACTTCCGGGTCGTCGTGTGCCTGGAAGTCAAGAGTTTGGCACGGAGCCCCAATGAGGTCTGCACAGCCAGTACCGTTGGTTGGTCGTTCGGTCAGCTGTCTATCGACGACGTGTATTTGGGTCGGTACCTTACTGTGCGGAGATGTCGGTTATGTTCCCTCGGCGTGGTTGCGTCCGAGCCAGTATCTCTGGGAGGTTGTACCTCCAAAGAAAGTCAGTGAGTTGGAGACGCACTAGCAGTGCTGTCGTGAAGGAGCAGCAGTCACGGACGGACCAGCAATCCAGTCGGCCGGTTGGCGTGGAGCAGCAAGCAAGCCCCCATCGTGCGGAGTCGGGCTGTAGCTGCTGGCGGCGTTCACGCGCGGTTGGAGTGTGAGGTGTTGTTTCTGAGTGCTACGAAGTTCGTCGCCCACTGATCTTGGACATGAAGGGTGAGTCTTCACTTAGTTCGACACCTGAGGTGTTGTTGGTCGTTATGGGCGCCAATATTCTGTGTGTAGTTGTATTGAAATCTTGTGGTCGTTTTGCTGGTTACGTGGAGCGGAACTGATTTGGTTGATGGGTCAGTCAGGTGTCTGTCGGTTGAGTTGCCTCCAGATTAAGAAGTCGTTGGACATGCTGCCTGTCACACCGAAATGGGCGTTGGTGTCACAGTACCAGGCCGACCCTTGAAAACTTCTGAGCAAAATGGCTCTGAGCACTATGGGACTTAACTTCTAACGTCATAAGTCCCCTAGAACTTAGAACTACTTAAACCTAACTAACCTAAGGACATCACACACATCCATGCCCGAGGCAGGATTGGAAACTGTGACCGTAGCGGTCACGGGGTTCCAGACTGTAGCGCCTAGAATCGCTCGGCCATCTCGGCCGGCACTTCTGAGCACTGTTCCGTGTCTGTTACATAGTAACTTCCCTGTTTGAATTTTAGTTATTTGGGTTTTATGTTCCCTGAATCAATGTTGCCCTTTAGGCATAAGATTGTTATTCCTTATATGGGGCTTTTAGCCGAATTTTGCATCAAATTCTTTAAGGCCTTCAGCCGTAAAATTATTGTGTTAATGTGCGGCCTTCAGCCGAGTTTTAATATCTCTCTAAAGTTAATGTTCTTGTATTGCCCTTAAGACATAAGACTGCGATGCTTTTGTATGGGCCATCTGCCGAATTTTGCATTCAGTGTTGCAAGATAAGGCCTTCTACCTTTCGATTGAAACTCTTCTTATTGCTTAATATGCGACCTCCATCCAAGCTGCATTAAAATTAAATTGCTAAGGGGTTCAGCCAATTAGATTTAAGATTTAGAAAATATTCTTGGGTCAAACCTCCAGAATAACCTTATATTTCAATTTTGCTTAAGCCTTGTGCCTTTTATTTTGAATGTGGCCTTCAGATGGTCTAAAGTTAATCAAAGGAGGACGATTAAAGTTTTGAGTGTTTTGCATCCTTGTTGTAATATTGTGTGTAGATAAATGAAGTTTGTATCTTGAGTGCAACAGACAGAAACTCATTTTGGCCATTTTCTACAACCTAATCTGCTGTGGCCTTCTAGCCCAGGCATTTCAAGTATATTAACATTACCAGGCTACAAACATAGTTCATGTACATTTTAAATGGCAATCTGGACTTCCCTTCCGATTTGAAATCTTTTTTTTTTTTTTAGTAATATTGTGGTCAGATATCACCACAAGACAGCCCTCTGACCCAGTCAGGCACCAAGAACCGAGTAAGGAATTTTGCCTTACAACACCAAAGGGAGTTAATCACAAATGTTCATGACATCACCAGTAGCACCTACGATCGCCTGTACAGACAGGCATCATTTGGCAAGTAGAGGCAGTATCAAAACCAAACAATCAAGAACGAGCGTCACAGTAATCACACCTGGGAATTACAACTGAGGTGCTTTTCAGCAAAGCAGCAGAGGGTCCTCAGCGAACAGAAGTGGGCACGCTCAAACAGTTTCTGTAAGCGATACAGACTACACTACACTGGATCCAAACTTCCTGGAAAGCACAAACACACAACTCATGAAAGAATCACATAGTGCAGAACAGAGCCCGCTAACGTTGTCATCCAACAGGATAGAGGTGCTCTCTCAGAGCACCGAAATCAGGTAGTCATAATCAAATTCGTTTCCGTTGCAGCTGTACTCATAAAGCGAATAGGTCAAAGCACCGACCGTCGGCGCTTGACAACACACGTTTCCTCCAACTGACTTCCTGCTTCCCGCCCCCGGTGACAGTCCGTTCCACACTAGTCCCCATGCAAACATTATACCGGACGAGGCGGAGCAAGAGCGCCACCCTACGATCAGAGGGAAAACGAACCTGAGACACGATCTACCGACCGCAGTCTCTACAGGGCTCAATTACCAAATTGTTATCTGAGTCTATATCTGCTCCTTGGTACACCTTGCAATCCAGTATCTGATTTCGGAATCGCTGCCTGACCTTGGTGATATTTAACTGGAATCTTCCCGTATCTCCAGCTGCTTTCAGAATACACTCCTCCTCTTCATGAGCAGAGAATTCGCTATTAACATCCGAAATTTATTACAGAACTCAGTTACTCTTTCTCGTCTCTCATCCCTACTGCGCAGCCCATCTTCTCCCGTAACTCATTGATCTGATCCTTCCTCTGCAACTGCATCCCTATTCCTCACAATTATTAGACACTGTATACTTTCTCTATTTCTTCATCTTCTGCATCTATACCATAACTGTCATTGTCAGTGCTGGTTTGCCGTCGAATTTGATACGAACGGTACTATAAATGTTCACAATAGCTTAGACTTTGTCCTGGTTTGTTACTCATACTGAATCCTACTCGTTTTATATTAGTTTCAGCTGCTTCTGATATTGCCTGAACAGAAATACTTTTATTATTCAACTTCATTGACACACCTTTGCATTTCCCTTTTCAGATTTTCTTGATTGCCTCTTACGTTCATACCACTGACATTCCGTGCTGTGACTCGTAGAATATTATCTCTTCGTTGGTTGCATATTTTTCTCATGGTCCCGTTCCGAAGATCTGAATGACTTACTATCAGCGGAATCTTTTGCCAACTGAGAAACATCTTTTCAATTAAAGGTCACATGGCATATAGGTACATGTTCCATTGCTTTCTGTAACCTCATGCTGCTGTTCATTTCTGATTGTTCCACATTTTAATGTCAGTTTCCCAACCCAAGTGCAAGTGATGTCCTGAACGTGTGTCCGCGCCTCATCCCTCAACCACAGGTTCTGTGACACATTGCCGAAATCCAGCAGAGTTTACAAAGCTTCACTTCGTGAACAAGCTCATGCAGCTACAGTTGCGATGAAAGTCTTAAGTAGTGTATTTATAAACGAGTAAAACAAACGCAATGGGACTTATAAAAAACTCACTGCTGTTACAAAAATAAATATCTAATTTCTTCAGTTACATTGTCACCCACATCAATTCTCACTTCATCAGCTACGGTTCTGTAGTTATTTGTACGTCACAGTAGATAAGAAAACTTCTCGTATTAACCATCTCTTTTTTGTGTACTATTATTTTCCAGAAATTAGTTCTGATATTTCGAACAGCTTATCAGATTCGAGGGAAGTTATGTATAGTTTACTCTCACTGTTTTGTTTGCACAAGTAGGTGGGCATGAGTGTGCTGCATACAATCCGTTTTCCCGAAACTGAATATATAGATCTTCTCCCAAGTTTAAAGAAAAATTCAGGAGTTTAGCTATGTTCCATACACGGCAACGTATGACCCAATAAGCACCAGATATAAAATACAGCAAGTTCTATTTTTCGTTGCAAGCTATTCGAATTTCGTGTGGTGGGTAACTATGAACGAATATGGCACATTACAAGTGAGACTGCCCGCATAGTGAGTACTACATTTTTATAGTACTGGCTGGTCCACAAAGTAGGCAAGTGCTGCGTCTGGTGTTGCCAGGAAACCAGAAGGGGAGAAATGCTCAGTCTTCCACAAACGCTACATCTCATTCCCTATACTCATATAGGTGTATTGGATTTGAAGGAACTAGATGAGTTAGGAGCTTCCTTGGAAGTGTTCCAGAAATTCACAGCATTACTTGAAACTGGTGCTTCAGCAGCACTTGCTCATACACCAGTGCCCAAACGCAAAATTAAACCTAACAAACCAAATGTTGTCGACTGACCAATTCAGATACTATTAGAAAAGCACTCTTCCTGTAACGGTATACTTTCTTAATTCTTATTTATACCCCTTTTATTTACTTTTAATCCATAGTTATGCATTATTTATAATATATGAAGAGCTAATAAAATATTTGATTATAGATCAAACTAAAATCAATGTAGGGTGCCTTACGATCATGTGAGTTACGGGCAGAACCTGTACACACAAAATTTAGCACAATTCGCATTAAAAACGTAAAGATATTTATTTCATAATTATGGTGTTCCCTCAAATGATGTTATAGCTTACAGTTTCTGACGTGAAGTCCGTATAGAAAAGGAGAAAAATTACACGCTTATAGGAGTTTTGTTGCTTTCCAACTTAAAACAGAGTGGAACACGATAGTTTCATATTTCAAATAAAACAACACATGCTGTAGCCAGCGTCTTAAAATGAAATGGAATGCACTTCGATAAATTTAACAGCAATACTGTGTAGTCAGAGAAAGACGTAACTTATGCGAAAAGGAACACAGACTTTGTCCAAGAAATAACTAAACACGCCAATTCTAAAATTTTCATAAAAAGTCTCGTAAGCGAAACATAGCAGTTTCAGAGACTTGTGAAGCTTAAAAAGTGAGAAATGATGGGGAGTGTACATGTTCCTTATCATGTGTGTGGGCAGTAAAGAGCCAGCCAAATCAAAATAAAGACAGTGGTGTTAGAAGGGCACACGAAAATGGCTCGGTCACATAGCTGTTATAATACATGTATGGAACGAAGGTCTGTGTCTTCTGTATCTTCTGTTAGCTCTAAGAGCGACTGCGTTTAATAAACCCACAGCCAGAAAGACCATATCGTATGGGCTTTGCCTTTTTAACTTGCAAATGAAGTTTTCTTAGAGTTTTAATGCTATTAAGAACCTAAACATTAAACGAGAATACAGCTATTAAAATCGTATAAACCGCTATCAGATGTCGCTTTCTCCATACACATGCGTTCAATATAAAATGTTACGCGACTGCAGGTTTTCACTGTGTCACAGGTAAGAGAGGTGAGTATAGTTTCCAATATCTTCGTATGTGTATTTTCGGTTTTATTTCATTAGTTCTTGAATTTCCTGTAACTTTTAGTATTGTTTTACTAACGCGTAGTTTGAAAATTCCCAAGAGGGTAAAATTAGCTAATAGCAGAAGCATGAAATAAATTTTATTTCAAAAACAAAAACAGCCTGTGTAAGAAAATGGCTTCACCCACACCACACAGAAATTTACAGCACCTGTAAACTCATATGTACAGTAGCCGATTGAATTGTACATTTAATCAGTTATATGAATAATTTTGCACCAATGTAGTTCATTTAAGTAATATTTTTCAGTACTACTTCCAAAACTGTAGACTTTGCTTATTATACAAAGAAAAAGCTACCGGAAGGTAGTAAGTAATGCCGTGATTGTTGCGTGGGGTGTGGTGGGATGGGGGATTGGGAGGGGGGGGGGGGATTAGCTTTGGCAAACCTGCCACGGGCACAGGATCGCATCAGTACAGCTCTGATCATATAATGGCATGTGACCTAGCTAAAACGACTAGATACAGAAAGTAAAACCTTAATGAGATATGAAAAAAAAAGTTTTGTATGTTTCCAGGTTGAGACTGATTACAAAGAAGTGAAGGAAGGCTTATGATTCCTGCTTGGATAGCTCAGTCGGTAAGAATACTTTCGAAAAGCAAGTTTCCGGAATCGTGTCCAAGGCAGGCTCACATCTTTAATCTTTCAGAATGATTCTAAACAGCGCACAAACTATTGCAGAGTGAAAGATTAATTCTTGATTATAATTTATCTGGACCAAAAACAGGACGGAATAACAATGGTTCATCAGAGTCAAGATCAGGTTGCATTTAACCAAAGTGACACCGCACAAGTGTTCAGTGAAAGTACCGGCAGGTGTGTGGGATGTGGCGTCTGGAGGGGATGGGGGAAGGGGGCACATCTGGCAGCGAACGAGAGTTTCAGCGAACGGGATTGGACGCTCATGCAAATGTTGCCAGCTGATTGGCCCGTGTAGCAGCGCGGGAACACGCAGTCATTAGGGGCGCAGTCGCACCTGGCGCGAGCCAGCGCGGCCGGTCGCCCCCGTGTCCGCCTCTGCTGCAAAGCGCCCCGCCAGATCGTGTCGTTTATGCGGCGCACTGTGTCGCGGCTACAATTAAGCCGTAATTGCCGGCAACTTCGACCCGCACCCGCGCCGGACCCTCGAATTGGAAGTGAACTTGCCGCTTCGTACACATACACACGGTGTAACGTTCTGCTTCTCTGCATGGTTTCAGCTAGTTGACTATCAATTTTAGCCGTAAGTAAATAGATGCGGATCTCTCAGCACGGTGCAGACATTTCGAACCAACATCACTTGGCTGGCTTTCGTGTAAGATTCACTCACTGCGAATCAGAAGACTAGGAACGTAGCAGCTTTATATCCAGGAAAGGAATGTGGTGGTTTGCATCGACCGTTAGATGGCGCCAACTGTACTCACTCTACCACAGTGGCGGCCGGTTCTGTACATGTAAACAGATCCTGTGCGGTATTTTTCTTTGTTTTTGGTTGTCAGTCTTCTGACTGATTTTATGAGGTCCGCCACGAATTCCTCTCCTACGATAGTCTCCTACGATACAAAGGAATACAAACGTCTCAAAAATGAGATCGACAGGAAGTGCAAAATGGCTAAGCAGGGATGGCTAGAGGACAAATGTAAGGATGTAGAGGCCTATTTCACTAGGGGTAAGATAGATACCACCTACAGGAAAATTAAAGAGACCTTTGGAGATAAGAGAACGACTTGTATGAATATCAAGAGTTCAGATGGAAACCCAGTTCTAAGCAAAGAAGGGAAAGCAGAAAGGTGGAAGGAGTATATAGAGGGTCTATACAAGGGCAATGTACTTGAGGACAATATTATGGAAATGGAAGAGGATGTAGATGAAGATGAAATGGGAGATACGATACTGCGTGAAGAGTTTGACAGAGCACTGAAAGACCTGAGTCGAAACAAGGCGCCCGGAGTAGACAATATTCCATTGGAACTACTGACGGCCGTGGGAGAGCCAGTCCTGACAAAACTCTACCATCTGGTGAGCAAGATGTATGAAACAGGCGAAATACCCTCAGACTTCAAGAAGAATATAATAATTCCAATCCCAAAGAAAGCAGGTGTTGACAGATGTGAAAATTACCGAACTATCAGCTTAATAAGTCACAGCTGCAAAATACTCACACGAATTCTTTACAGACGAATGGAAAAACTAGTAGAAGCCAACCTCGGGGAAGATCAGTTTGGATTCCGTAGAAACACTGGAACACGTGAAGCAATCCTGACCTTACGACTTATCTTAGAAGAAAGATTAAGGAAAGGCAAACCTACGTTTCTAGCATTTGTAGACTTAGAGAAAGCTTTTGACAATGTTGACTGGAATACTCTCTTTCAAATTCTAAAGGTGGCAGGGGTAAAATACAGGGAGCGAAAGGCTATTTACAATTTGTACAGAAACCAGATGGCAGTTATAAGGGTCGAGGGACATGAAAGGGAAGCAGTGGTTGGGAAGGGAGTAAGACAGGGTTGTAGCCTCTCCCCGATGTTGTTCAATGTGTATATTGAGCAAGCAGTAAAGGAAACAAAAGAAAAATTCGGAGTAGGTATTAAAATTCATGGAGAAGAAATAAAAACTTTGAGGTTCGCCGATGACATTGTAATTCTGTCAGAGACAGCAAAGGACTTGGAAGAGCAGTTGAATGGAATGGACAGTGTCTTGAAAGGAGGATATAAGATGAACATCAACAAAAGCAAAACAAGGGTAATGGAATGTAGTCTAATTAAGTCGGGTGATGCTGAGGGAATTAGATTAGGAAATGAGACACTTAAAGTAGTAAAGGAGTTTTGCTATTTGGGGAGCAAAATAACTGATGATGGTCGAAGTAGAGAGGATATAAAATGTAGGCTGGCAATGGCAAGGAAAGCGTTTCTGAAGAAGAGAAATTTGTTAACATCCAGTATTGATTTAAGTGTCAGGAAGTCATTTCTGAAAGTATTCGTATGGAGTGTAGCCATGTATGGAAGTGAAACATGGACGATAAATAGTTTGGACAAGAAGAGAATAGAAGCTTTCGAAATGTGGTGCTACAGAAGAATGCTGAAGATTAGATGGGTAGATCACATAACTAATGAGGAAGTATTGAATAGGATTGGGGAGAAGAGAAGTTTGTGGCACAACTTGACCAGAAGAAGGGATCGGTTGGTAGGACATGTTCTGAGGCATCAAGGGATCACCAATTTAGTATTGGAGGGCAGCGTGGAGGGTAAAAATCGTAGAGGGAGACCAAGAGATGAATACACTAAGCAGATTCAGAAGGATGTAGGTTGCAGTAGGTACTGGGAGATGAAAAAGCTTGCACAGGATAGAGTAGCATGGAGAGCTGCATCAAACCAGTCTCAGGACTGAAGACCACAACAACAACAACAACGATAGTCTTTTCATTCCAAAGTAGCAATTGCACCCAAGATACACTTATTTGTTACAGGTATAACTTTAAATGAAAGAACAAGTTTACTGTTACCAGTCACCGTTTTATTTATTTCCACGATGCGTTTCAAAGGCTTAAACCTCCATCATCGGGTGGATTTACATTAGTTTGTATGACATTTGTGTGCGTATTGTGTAACGATTTTTTGGAGGAACTTGTGGCACTGTCTCCAGTGGTCACATGTGTACTGTGTTGTGTTACGACAGCAAAAGGAACCTGTGACAACTGCAGACAGTGCCACAAGTTCCTTCAAAAATCGTTACACAACACACACATACACACACACAAATGTCATACTAACTAATGTAAATCCACCCGATAAGGGAGGTTTAAACCTTTGAAGCGCGTCGTGGAAATAAATAAAACGGTGACTGGTAAAAGTAAACTTGTTGTTTCATTTAATGTCAATAACAGTCACGGTAAAGCCTAACCTGAAATGTTCGCATTTAAAGTTAACAGGTATAACTGCCGATATTTTTGTTGCAGACAGACATTGTACTGAAAAATATTACATAATACTAATAATCATATCTGATAAATTTAGTACGTTTTTAGGTTGCTTAGTACCTCAAAGTACATGTGGGAAATTCGTGATATTAATGCTTATTTTGCCCTGGCAGTCTGGCTGCTTAACTGGGTAATAGCGTCGTTGCCTCACGTGCAGCGGGCCGGGTTGGATTCCCGGCCTTATTGGAGATTTTCTCCGCTCGCGGACTGGGTGTTGTGTTGTCCTCATGATCATTTCATCCTCACCACCGGCGCCCAAGTCGCCCAGTGTGGCGTCGACTGGAATAGGACTTGCACTTGGCGGCCGAACTTCCCCGGATGGGACTACCTGGCCAGTGATGCCATACGCTCATTTTTTTTTCGCCTGGCCAGCGGGTCGGATGCTGTAGTGTGGACGCATGGAAGCAAAACGTTTCGTCTGTACAGACAGGTGTCAAAAAATTTGTGGCGCTTTTATGTCCGTGCAGAAAACATCAAGTAGTAAATTTCGCCGGCCGAAGTGGCCGTGCGGTTAAAGGCGCTGCAGTCTGGAACCGCAAGACCGCTACGGTCGCAGGTTCGAATCCTGCCTCGGGCATGGATGTTTGTGATGTCCTTAGGTTAGTTAGGTTTAACTAGTTCTAAGTTATAGGGGACTAATGACCTCAGCAGTTGAGTCCCATAGTGCTCAGAGCCATTTGAACCATTTAGCCAAGTAGTAAATTTCAGCCAGAAGAGACTGTGGCTTCAGTTGCTAGACTGCCACGAAGCAAGGCGACTTACCATTAGCCGCAAGAACTGTTGTGTGTGTGGGACTGTTGTCAGATGAGAGGATGGGCAACGTAGACGCGGCTGTAGTGTGGACAACAATTTGTTGGAGTGGTGGGTGTCTGTACGACACAGTAAATCCAGAGGAGACAAGGGAAGAGCTTCTGCTGGTCCTAAGAACTATTTCGTAATGACGAAATAAATCTCGGGTGAACAGCCTGGTATGAGTGTGCATATTGTGTCCTATGCACACTCGTACCAGGCTGTTCACCCGGGAGTTATTTCGTCACAAAATACGCCTGGAGAAATTGAAGAATAACATTTCCTGAATGCTTTCGCTGCTGATGGTGGTAACTTGGTGGCTTTGTGACTGAAGCAGTGCCGCACGTTATGTGCAAAACTGCATGTGCAGACGCTTGGAAGGCAACTTTTAGAATGTAAGTCAGCAAGTACTGAGTAGTAGTTGTTTGTGTTTTATGGCACGTGGGGCCTGAGGCAGCGTGTGGCCTGATACAGAGCAGGCACAGTTGAGTCGGTACTCACAGCGAACGTGATTTAGCAGAGTAAGTACATGTTGACTGTTTCCGACATGAGAGTGAAGCCGTTGTTTATTCAGTAGTTTCAAAAGTTGACTGTATTGTATTATATTCAATACTTGAGAGTGAACCGGAGGTTCACTCCTTTGCAATATGATTTTGTTTTATTATTGCCTTAATGTGACTGGATTGTCAGAGATGTAATGAATTGTTGTACACCTGTTGTGTACGTTATTCAGACAAAAGAGTGGGTAGCTTCGTAGTGGTCTTGCTTGCTGCTATTTTCCTCCGGTATTGGTACGTTTTTCATCCTGAACAGATAAACATTAATTGGTATCGTATGTTTTCATTTGTCATTTCTGATTATGTCAGAGTGCGGAACATTTCAAAGTATGTGTTCTTGCCTGGTGGTACATTTTATGTGCAGCCTGAATTTCTTCTGCATTCAGTCTTATACTATTGTTGTCAGAAGTATATCTGATGCCTGATGATTTTAGTCCTATTTAAACTAGGGTAGAGAAAATCCGAGTTTTTCACTGTAAATCGTTTTGTACTGTTGATTAAAATTTTTATGATTAATGAAATAATTGTTAAAATGACCCCTTGTCCGCACAGTCTCCAGCCCAAACCCCTCGCCATCTAAACCGCACCCTACGTCTCGTTAACGAACCTCTGATACAGTCCTGACGATGTTGTCAAGACGGTGGGTGCTGTTACTCCTCCTCGCTGAAAATATTCATACAATTTGCTGGTCTGTGAGCTGATCCACTCACAGATTAAACGGTTTTTGGTTATACCGGTTAATACTAACAGTATATTGGAAAGAAACCTTTTACTATGTGGATATCTGATATTGCGCACCAAACACTAATCTGAGATTAAACAACGGCTGTTCAGAATACTGATCGGGGATTTTCTGATGCATAATGGCTGATGTTCTTTAAGTCCAGGTACCTGGACAACTTGGAGCTAGCCTCATGTAAGGAAATAAAAAGGTAAGGGTCCATAATTTCTGAATCCACTTTCCTCAGAAACCACTGGCAAAAAACAACAGGCAAAAGTTAATCTGGATGCTTTAATCCATGCACAAGACTAAATTTGTAAGGATACACGTACAAGTCCTTTTTAATAACTTTTCGGCAAGATGATCTATTAATTCTCACTTGCACAGGTAAACGACGTTGAGATTCCTTCGGACTTGAAACACATGTGTATGGTAAAATGCATCATGTCGAATGACTATTCCTCCAGCGAAAGAATTGATGGTGCTGGTATATGTTCCCAAAATTTCCTTATCACTGTCGGGAAATACTTGGCAATGCTGAATACGTGTATGGGAATGACACCTTTCCGACACTAGCCCTGAGATTAGACTTCAAGAAAGTGTTCGCTACGTATAATTCGAAGAAGACATGAAAATATGTAGAATGCAAAGGAAGTGACGGTATTCCTTGCGAAATAAAGTCTGCTAAAATTAAACACAGGCCTTAATTGGAAGGAGAAATTTATTAAAATAGCGGGTGATAAAAAAGTCAGTATAAATTTGAAAACTGAATAAATCACGGAATAATGTAGATAGAGAGGTACAAACTGACACACATGCTTGGAATGACATGGGGTTTTATTAGAACCGAAAAATTACATACGTTCAAAAAATGTCCGACAGATGGCGCTTCATCTGATCAGAATAGCAATAATTAGCATAACAAAGTAAGACAAAGCAAAGATGACGTTCTTTACAGGAAATGCTCAATATGTCCATTATCATTCCTCAACAATAGCTGTAGTCGAGGAATAATGTTGTGAACGACACTGAAAAGCATGTCCAGATTTATGGCGAGACATTGGCGTCGGATGTTGTCTTTCAGCATCCCTAGAGATGTCGGTCGATCACGATACACTTGCGACTTCAGGAAAACCGAAACCCAATAATCGCGAGGACTGAGGTCTGGGGAACCTGGGAGGCCAAGCATGACGAAAGTGGCGGCTGAACACAGGATCATCACGAAACGACGCGCACAAGAGATATTTCACGCGTCTAGCAATAGTCTGTTTTTTTTGTCCTAATAAAACTCCATGTCATTCCAGCATGTGTCTCAATTTTTACCTCTCTATCTACATTATTCCGTAGTTTATTAAGTTTTCAAATTTATACTGCCTTTTTGATCACCCGATACATCTTTGGAGCACCGTGTTGAACTTAGTAAGTCATGGACTGTGGAACAACAAGCAAAGACAATCAAAGCCTACGAGATGTGGTGCTATAGAAGTATGTTGGGAACTGAGTAGATTTATAAGGGAGAACTGACGAGAAAGGAAGTTATGGAAATCACTGAAAAGGATTCAAATGGTTCAAATAGCTCTGAGCACTATGGGACTTAACTTCTTTGGTCATCAGTCCCCTAGAACTTAGAACTACTTAAACCTAACTAATCTAAGGACATCACACACATTTCCACGCCCGAGGCAGGATTCGAACCTGCGACCGTAGCGGTCGCGCGGTTCCAGACTGTAGTGCCTAGAACCGCTCGGCCACTTCGGCCGGCACACTGAAAAGGAGCTCGGACTTAATGATAGGGCGTGTGTGAAGGAATACCTTCCATGGTACTAGAAATTAAGGAATGTAGGGGAAACAGGGATTGGAATATATCCAAAATGTAATGGAGGATGTAATTTTCGGGTGCTTCGCCAAGGTAGTCTGGCGCAAGAGAGGAATTCGCAAACAAATCCGAAGACTGATGACATAGCAAAAACTAATGTCGTGTTACACACCACAGCCGACTTCACCTCTCAACCGTGTACTGGCTGCCTCTCGAATACAGTTTTCTATCTTTTCATTGCAACATACTTTATTGTCGTTGTACAGCGTCTTGAGTACAATCTGTTCCAACGCTGCCGCTCCGGGCAAGGGCACCCTCGGCTCCCCTCAGCTCGCGTCAGGATAGGCGCAGGCTTGGTAGGCAACCTGTCAGACAGTCTCATTGCACCGCGTTCACGTACTGCTCTCAACGTCACTCACCTTAGCGCACCTGAAGCTTCCTGTCATACGATTTAACTCTTCGCACTTCTTAGTAAACATAGCTATAAAGATGATTTCTCAAAAACAGCCCGCTGCCGTTTCACCCTTATTGGGAAGAACAATTCTTATTTCCTGAAAACGTTGATTTTTCTCAGTGCCTAGTGTGTCATAAGATTTTAAGACAGTGGGCAAGTTTAATATTCATTCTCAGTAAGTGTCCCTCCACTGCACTCAGTTTCATGAACAAGGAAGCAGCTTGTTGCCACAGAGCGAAGTAAGACAACGGTTACTTTTAAGGCTGAAAAGAAGTCATAACGTGAGCTTCTGCACGTTTTTCATCTGCACCAATTTCATTTATTACACACGTTTCATTTATTTAATTTTAGACTGCTGACGAGGAGGAACCAGTAGCAACCAACTTTGATTCCATAAGGAACTGTTCACAGTGACAGTAGACTGGTTGGGAACACAGCAATCAGTAGAAATCCCTTCCGTTTTATTATTCTCGCATATCAAGGTTTCAACTGTAAATAGCCACCTGCAGCGCATTTTCAGTGAAACAATTTCACACACTAGCAGCAGTACGTGTCACATATATAACCAGAAGGGTCAAGCCACAAAGATGAATACGTCACTGCAACAGGTGGTACGCCTTTTTCGGTGAGGACACAGTTCAAATTGTGTTCGCTCACACCCGTAGAGTGCTCAATGCCAGAGGAGGTAAAATTTCAAGGAGTGTGCCTCTCCAAGCAAACACTATCTCCTTGGATCTGGGATATGGACTAGGATGTGGAAAACCAACTGAAGGAGAAATAATGTTTGCAACAATTGAGAGGAGTGTTATCAAGTTCAAAATGGTCAAAATGGCTCTAAGAACTGTGGGACTTAACATCTGAGGCCATCAGTCCCCTAGACTTAGCACTACTTAAACCTAACTAACCTAAGGACATCACACATATCCATCCCCGAGACAGGATTCGAACCTGCGACAGTAGCAGCAGCGCGGTTCTGGACTAAAGCACCTAGAACCGCTTAGCCACAGCGGCCGGCTGTTATCAAGTAGCCATTAAATGTGACACCAATGGCTTACGAAGCCAGAGTTCACTATTAGAGATGGTTTGTGACTCCCTTAAAACATGTTTTTGGCATGGCACAGTTTCTGTTCTCTGTGACAGACGGTTGGGAGTCAGATGTTCTACTGCCTCTTATGAAAGAAAGAAAAAAAATCGAATTTGCGAAAGACATGGCAAGTATACACCGATTTAGTCTCTCGAGCAAAGCCGTCGGGAAGCCAGTAATCTTCGTCACAAATAAAGGACAGAGTTCGTCCATTGACTAGACGTACTTCACGAACACAGGACACGTTTCTTCAAAACGGTCACCAATCACCTCGTTGAAGTACCCTTGTATTGCATAGCAGTTCCAGATGTCTGGTTGTTGACTGTGTTGCACGATGAACAACTGCGTCCAAATCATTCATTACACGTCAACTCGACAGCAGAGCCTAGAATACCGTATTCGTCGATTACAGTTTTGTAAACAGATAAAGATGACAAAGGTAGATAAAGAAGATAAAGAACATTTTATAAGCAATGTGATGTGGACTGACGAATCTAACCTCACTCGTGAGGCTATTTCCATTCTCCACAACAACCATTATTCGTTGGAACACAACAAACATGTCACCCGTGAAGGTGGCCTTCAGGCACGCTGTGGCGTAAACATGTGGGCTGGAATCGTAGGAGGAGTGCTTTTGGGGCCTTACCTATTGCTGGACAACTTGAATGCGGCATCATTCGAAGTTACATACATAGATGCACTAGTTTCTTTGGCTCTTCACTGCATTAGTTGATTCTTTGGCCTGAAACTCATCCTGGCACCACGGACGTCAGCTACCGAAGGGAGGGAATTCTCGTTCGCAAACGGTCTGCTAATCGTGCGAACTTAGTTCCATGTGTATGCAGATCATAACTGTCTGTGAGGCAAAAATGGTGAAACACCTGATGGCCATATAATAACTCTCACGACTACCTCCGCAAATTTCACACGGTGCGTCGGTTATCAGACTAGCGGAATCGAATGATCTACAGCAATTAAGGCAGTGTCAGCCCATATGAACTTTGACGTCCTCCCACTATTGCTATTATTTTTATCTCAGATCAGCAGTGCTCATCTCGATGTTATCTATGGCTTTATTCACTGTAAGATGAGAACGCCTTCTTCTCCTAAAATAATGCGGCATCTCTGTAGTAGTCCAGTGCAGCTGCACGTGCGGCTGCTCGATGACTGACGCCGTCTTTCCGGATACATTACTTATATAGCACTTGCCGGTCAGTGTGGCCGAGCGGTTCTACGCGCTTCAGTCTAGAATCGCATGACCGCTACGGTCGCAGGCTCGAATCCTGCCGCGGGCATGGGTGTGTGTGTGAAGTCCTTAGCTTAGTTAGGTTTAAGTAGTTCTAAGTTCTAGGGGACTATGACCTCAGATGTTAAGTCCCATAGTGCTCAGAGCACTTCCTTATTTAACCACAACGCTCCCTTTATCAACTTCCTTTTCTTTATTGCTTATCTACTATGAAAAACTACACATTGGGTGTGGCCACAGCCACCGCTGGTTTCGCGCTCTAACCATGCTGGGCGTCTCTGTAAGTCGCGGCTCATCAGCTGTTGCGCAATACTCAGCCGTGTGAAAGGAGGGGCCGTAGGGGAAGTTGGTGGGGGCCGAGAGACGCTATAAGTTTTACTTATCGTCGTGCGCTATTGCTCCGAGACCGGAAGTTGATAAGGACAACGTTGCGTTTAGGGCCGAAAGACCCTACCGGTTTTACTTAGCGTCGCGCGCTATTGCTCCGAGACCGGAAGTTGACAAGGACAGCGTTGCGGTTAGATAAGGAGAAGCCAGAGGTTCCAACAGGAGATCAAGGCTGTAAGGATGAGGAGCTGGGAGAAGTATGTACATAGCCAATTGGCTACCGACCCTTGTGGAATCCCATACAAGATAGTACGTGAGAAAATCAAAGCACCCATGGTACTATCTACCGTCAGGGATGGGGACCGGATGACGGAGACCTGGCAGGAAACTGCGGGGTTCCTCCTCCAGACCCTGTTGCCTGACGATAGAGAGGAAGATGATTCTGATGAACAACATAGAATCACGAGAGAGATCCAACGGGTCAACGAAAACAACAACACGGTCTACCCCTTCTCCGAAGAAGAGGTGGGCGCTCAAATCAAGGCTCTTAAAAAAGGCAAAGCTCCTGGCCCAGACGGCATTACTGCGGAAGTAATACAATTCCTCGCCCCCCAGCTAGTGGCAATTCTCACTAAGCTGTACAATGAGTGTTTACGACTTGGGACATTCCCCTCAATATCGAAAATGGCGAATGTAGTCATAATTTAAAAAGGCCCAGATAAAGACCCTACGGAAGCCAAATCGTACAGACCCATCTGCTTATTGGACCTGTTGGGCAAGCTTTTTGAGAGGTTGCTAGCAGATAGACTGACTGCACACCGAGTAATGTGCGGGATGAGTGACAGACAATTTGGTTTTTGGTCGGGGCGATCGGCGTCTGACGCAATCGCCCTGGCTGCGGATGTCTGTGACTGTGCCCCGCACAAGTACATTGTCGGCATCATGGTGGACATCAGTGGCGCCTTTGACAACCTGTGGTGGCCTTCACTCTTCTCCTGCCTGCGGGAGAAGCAGTGCCCAGGGCCGCTTTATGGATGTCTCAGGAGCTATTGTGAAGAAAGGGCTGTCTGGCTATCGGCCCCTAGCGGCAAAGTCAGCAAGAAAATTACCAAGGGATGCCCTCAGGGCTCCGTCCTGGGCCTCCCTTTTGGGACATAAACATGGAGCCACTCTTAGACAAACTAAAGAGCACGGAAGATGTGCTAGAGGTCATAGCCTATGCAGACGACCTCCTCCTGCTGGTCGGCGGTCGTAGCCTCGAAGATTTAGAGCCAAAGGTAGAGAGAGCGATAGCTATATTGACCACATGGTATCACAAAACAAAAATGACTATCGCACCTAGCAAGTCCACCTACCTATTACTCAAAGGTCTGCTACTAAGAAATCCAACAGTTAGAATAAACGGTTTGCCGGTTCTCAGGCGCCGTGAAGCCCGATACCTAGGTGTAATCGTCTACGAGATCACATATTGACACGGTAGCCCAGAGATCTCTAACAGTACTGAGTAACTTAATCGGAATTGGACACAAAAGATTCCATCTCCCACCAGATCTAATCAAATTGTATCACAACAGCATTCTTACATCCATAGTAGGATACGGGTCAGCGGTCTGGGCAGACAGGCTCACGAGAGTCATGCCTGCCATGTCCGTAAGAAGAGTGCAGCGAAATACGCTCCTACGTTCAGTAGGCGCATATAGAAAAACTCCGGGAGGGGCACTTTTAGTACTAATGGGGTTATGTCCATTGGACATAAAAATAAGGGAACAGGACACCTGGTACTCAATAAAGCAGGACAGAAGAGAAATAATAGAAGAAATCATGGGGGTATACGTAGGAGATAAACCAAGCATTAAAAGAAAGGGGATTGAATTATGGCAGGATCTTTGGAATAACGATGAGACAGGGCGAAGAACACATGAGCTACTTCCAAACATACAGGAACGTTTAAAGCTTACATATATCAAACCAACTAGAGGCTTGGTGTACTTTCTTACCGGGCACGGACCCTACCCGACATACTTCTGTCGGTTTGGGAAGAGGGCCAAACCAGCGTGTGACTGTGGAGCAGTGCAGGGCACCCCAGACCATGTGGTGTACGAGTGCCCCCTCTTCAACGACGTTGCACAATAATTTAGGGAAGAACTACCAAACAACGACACGCACCACCTGCTCAGGCAAGAGGACACATTTAACGTCCTGAATAACCTAGCAGATGCAATCTGAAGCAAAGTCTTCAAAGAGTACCTGAGAAACAATCAATGAAAAGGGTGATCAAACACTTCTCATGGGAAACGTTGCAGGAGCGTCTTCATCGCCCTTGCAGTGCGCGGCCGAGAACTGCCATGAAGAAGAAGGAACTGTTGGACAGTTGTGTTATGTGAGCTGCATGAGACAGGAAAAATCTCTAACCAGGTCTCATACTTGGCGGGAGACGCTATTCCGTACGCATCTTTACGTACTCACTGTTCACTCAAAACTGAAAAGAGCGACGCGACACGATCGACGGGCGTACAAGAGACACTGCTCAACACACCTGTGCAAAGCTTTGCCGGATTTTCCAGGTTCTTTCTGTGTCGCGATCGATCGGAACTTACTGTCTGGACAACCGTCGTAAGTAAAGTATCAGGAAAGACGGCGACAGTCGTCGAGCAGCCTCACGTGCAGCAGAATTAGACGACTCACAGAGATGCCGCGTTATTTTAGGAGGAGAGGGCGTTCGCCTCTTACAGGATATAAAGCTATAGATAACATCGAGATGAGCTCTGTTGATGGTGAAGATGGACAAGTGTTTCTCCATGATCCTTCGGTGTTTTGTGGATGTGTACTGAATTTTACTTTGGATAATAATGATGCCAATCAGCTTGGTAATGGTTGGGTTGCTGTGGCAATATTACTATTACTATTATTCGTTGTTATCAGACGCCGACAAATGTCTAAAAGTCGCCTTATATTTCGTGACTGCTACAGGTTGTTCCTCTTTCCATCGTATATAACAGTAAACCACAAGCTTCCTTCATTAAAACTGGCAGTAAACGTTTACGGAAGTAAAAGCGCAGTCGAGCCGTCATTCGATTACGGTTACATGATTATGTTTTCCGGAGGATATCGGCAATTATATAGACCACTCGACAGTATATGAAATGGTTCAAATGGCTCTGAGCACTATGGGACTTACCTTCTGAGATCATCAGCCACCTACAACTTAGAACAATTTAAACCTAACTAACCTAAGAACATCACACACTTCCATGGCCGAGGCAGGATTCGAACCTGCGACCGTAGAGGTCATGCGGTTCCAGACTGTAGCGCCTATAACCGCTCTGCCACTCCGGCCAGAGACAGTATATGAGTTTTCTGGAGCTGATCAGATATTCATAAAATTTCCAATGGCAAGTACTGAACTAGGTGATGAAGACTTTACTATCTTATTATCATCTGATTAGAAGTTCTATGTTTCATTCCGGTTAATTTCATTGTGAGATTTTACATCTGTTTCTCACATTCTCATCCCCTTATCAGTACTTTTAGTTTTCTCTATTACCTTTACGTGTCTACTATTAGGACTTTAGATTCCTACAACGTCAAATTCATTCTCATCTATCTTTCTATATGAAGTCATTAAAGTTATGTAACTTATAATTATGGTTCTAATCAACGAACTGTAGTATTCACTTGTGTGAATTTTACAACGGCAGGCCCTTCAGTTTTCTCCGAAGGAAACATTGTGAATTTTACGCGAAGGTAGTCGTTCGTTGAAAGACATGTGACCAGCATATTTTGCTTCATGCTATAATTTCAGAAACCTGTAACACTTAACAGTTTCGCAGTTTTTAAGATCTTTTTACAATTGTAAATTTTTCTGTATATAATCACAAAATAGTAGAATAATAATAATTATAATTATAATTGTAGTTATGATGAAGTACGCCGACTTGAGCTGTTTGCCTGTTCAGGTTGTTACAAAAAGGTACGGCCAGACTTTCAGGAAATATTCCTCACACACAAAGAAAGAAAATATGTTACGTGGACATGTGGCCGAAAACGCTTACTTTCCATGTTACAGCTCATTTTATTACTTCTCTTCAAATCACATTAATCATGGAATGGAAACACACAGCAATGGAATGTATCAGCGTGACTTCAAACACTTTGTTACAAGAAATGTTCAAAATGCCTTCCGTTAGCGAGGATACATGCATCCACCCTTCGTCGCATGGAATCCCTGATTCGCTGATGCAGCCCTGGAGAATGGCGTATTGTATCACAGTCGTCCACAATACGAGCACGAAGAGTCTCTACATTTGGTACCGGGGTTGCGTAGAAAAGAGCTTTCAAATGCCCCCATAAATGAAAGTCAAGAGGGTTGATGTCAGGAGAGCGTGGAGGCCATGGAATTGGTCCGCTTCTACCAATCCATCGGTCACCGAATCTGTTGTTGAGAAGCGTACGAACACTTCGACTGAAATGTGCGGGAGCTCCATCGTGCATGAACCACATGTTGTGTCGCACTTGTAAAGTCACCGAAGTCAACATTACCTTCCTTCAATTGTGCCAACTGGCGGTGAAGCGAGGAAGTACAGTACATATCGACGAAACTAAAATGAGCTCTAACACGGAAATTAAGCGTTTGCGGACACATGTCCATATAACATCTTTTCCTTATATGTGTGTGAGGAATGTTTCCGGAAAGTTTGGCCGTATCTTTTTCTAACACCCTGTATATGAAAATTTGTGGGAGTACATGTAACTGGTAAACTTTCGGAGAATTAGAAATTTTTCTTGACATTATTTAGAAAGACGACAGTATGTGTATATTTTTTTAGGAATGGTGAGTGAAGAGCAGGATCAAATCATTTCCGGATAGTCTGCACCTCTTCAACATAGAACGATGTAACTGTATGTGCATGACATTTTCGACTTTTTACGTGTGTGTGGCATGTCTTCAAAGCCTGATTCTGTTAAATCTGCTTTCTGCGAACCTCCGATGTTGGAGGGGCACTTCTTCCTTACCGAGAACGGATCCCTACGGAACGGTATTTCTCCTTGAGCTATCACGGATATTGAAGTCCATTTCCGAGGAAGCTTTCTGTTCCATCCGTTCCCAGAACCAAGGAACATAAAGGGGAGTTCCCGTGCCGTATTTTTTAACAAAAGTTCTTTCATTGTATATACAGGGTGTAACGGGTGTAAGTGCAGATATTTTTATATATGGAACTTTATTACCACGAACCTACTACGGTGTCGTAGCAGGCGGAGAGGTGATACTCCGACGTGGCGCGTCCCAGGTGGCGGATAGGGGGGTCCTCACCGGTTTACCGGCGGACTTGAGCGAAATAAAATAGCTCTCGCGGACCAAACACTAAACAACCTCTACGGCTAACAACCGTAGTTGTAACTCGGAGCTTGCTCCATACAAGGTTGACTACCTTTGAAAGTCAAACATGGAAGGAAATCTTTCAAGGAATAATCCACCGCTTGGCAATAACCAAGGAAGACTGCACTCGGATACGGTGGGCAGTCACCTGAAAGATAACTTGGATGAGTCGGAGCATCTGAAAATACCCAAAACGGACAGACGACCAAAACTCAAGACAGGACAAATAAACTACATTGCGACACACAATATAAATTCCCTCATACAACCAGGCAAACTCAAAATTCAGACTGATGAAATGGATCGCAACGGGATTCTCATAACCGGACTTCAAGAAATGAGAAATACTGATCAGGAGCCGATAGAATCACAAGGATATAGGATTTATAAGGGAATACCAGGGAAAAGAGTCATGAAACAGTGTCCACAATTTGGAACAGGATTCGTGGTGAGTCTGAAAATAATAGAGTCCATAATATAATTTAAAGCACAATCTCCCAGGCTCTCAATATTAACTCTAAAAGCTGCGAATAAAATGTACACAATAATAAATGCCCATGCCCCGACAAATGATAAAAATAATAAAAAAGAACACAGAGAAGAGGTAGAAAAATTTTGGGAGCTCTTAGATCAAACGACGAATAACATTAATAAAAATCACATCAAAATTTTAATTGGAGACTTGAATGCCCAGTTAGGAAGGGAAAAGAGATATAGAAACATAATAGGGAAATGGACAGCAGAAAGAAGAACAAACAAAAATGGCATAAGACTAGTGGAATTTTGCAGAAACCATGACATGATCTCAAAGTCGACGTATTTTAAGAGAAGACCAAGTAAACTAAAAACTTGGAAACATCCAGACTGGAAAAAAGGAGAGTGGCAACTGGACCATGTCTGCATGGATAAGAATTACCACAAGGAAATTTACAATGTGAAAGTACTGAGAGGGACAGATACCGGATCAGATCATTACATGATAAAAATTAAAATTAAATTAACCCCATTAGCAAAGAAAAAATCCCACCAGAAGAAGAAGAGAACCTATGACCCTCATAAACTGATACAAAATGAGGATTATGAAGCACAAACCAGGGATATAAAAATAACAGATGATCTGGAAGAAATAATTCCCAAATTGAAACAAATAGCTGAACAAGTTGCCCCTATAAATCCAAGGAAAAAACACCAGTGGTGGAACGATGAATGTGATGAAGCAGTGTTGGATCGACACCAAGCCTGGTTAAGGCATCACAATGAAAAAACAGAAAAATCATATTTGGAACTCACAAAACAAAGGAAGACAACACAAAAAATAATAAGGAGAGTTAAACGTCAGTACCAAAAAGATATACTTCTAATGATAGAAACAAATAGTGAAAAAACAAACTCAAGAGACTATTACAAAATATTTGGCAGACAATTACAAAGATATGATCCTCCAACATTAATGTTAAAAGATAAAGATAATAACCTAGCCCATAGCAATAGTAAAAATACAGAAATTCTGGCAGAAACATTTAACAAGTTACTAAATTGTGAAGATCCCCCAGAACTTCTTCAGATAAACACAGAAACCCCAATTAAAACACCAGCAGAAAATATAAATCCACCTACTATTAATGAGGTCTACAGAGCTTTGAAAGAACTCAAAAACTACAAAGCAAGTGGAGAAGATCAAACGTTTGCTGAACTTTGGAAATATGCAGCAAAACCAGTAAAGATAGCATTACACCAATGCACAGTAAAAATCTGGAATGAAGAGAAATTACCAGAAAATTGGAGTACTGCTATAATACATCCATTACATAAGAAAGGAGAAAAATCAAATCCAGGCAACTATAGAGGAATTTCCCTTTTGGACTGCACGTATAAGATCATGTCAAGAATACTATACGACCGCTGTAAAGATCAATTAGAACTGGAACTGGGAGAATATCAAGGAGGATTTAGATCCTGGAGAAGCTGCCCAGAACAGATAATCACCTTGAAGTTAGTTATGGATGTCTACAAAAGAAGGCAAAAACAACTAGTCATAGCCTTTGTAGATTTCAAAAAGGCGTATGATTGCATCCATAGATCTTCAATGACGAAAATATTAAGGAATTTTGGACTTCATCCCAAATTAATAAAAATGATACAGTTAACCTTAACAAACACCAAATCCAAAGTAAAATTTAGAGGAGAAATATCTGAACCATTTACGATTAAAACAGGGATGAGACAGGGAGATTGTTTATCACCATTGCTATTCAATTGTGATCTTGAATATGTAATGAGAGAATGGTAGAAGGAAAATCCTATGAATATTAAAATTGGAACTAAGAAAGATAAAATAAACCTAAATTGCTTGGGATTTGCTGATGACCTAGCATTACTAGCTAATAATATTCAGGAAGCCACGAAACAAATAACAAGCTTACAAAATGTAGCACAAAAATTAGGACTCCAGATATCATTTGAAAAGACTGAAATAATGGTAACGGGTCCACTTGTAATAGATCACATCACAGTGAACAATAGGGAAATTAAAATAGTGAAACAATTTAAATACCTGGGTGAAATTATAACACATAAATTGGACGAGAAACCTGCATGGCGAGCAAGAACTAATAAAATGATAAAAGCTCAAAAACTAACATTGTCTACGTACAATAAAAAATGTCTATCAATTAAAACAAAATTAAAACATTACAAGACGGTGGTTCAACCAGAGGTTACATACGGAAGTGAAACTCTTTTTAAAGTCATCCAGAAAAACAGAATTGACAAAATTTTAAAAGTAGAGAGAAGAATTGCTAGAACATGCATAAACAAGAAATATCAAAAAGCTGGGCAATGGCGGATAGTTCCAAATGAAGTGGTATACAGAGAACTGGAGCCCATCACTGATACTATACGAAAGAAAAGGATCTCTTTTTGTGGTCACATTCTGAGGACACCAGAAACCAGATTATCAAGGAAAATTATTGAGAAACTCTGGAATTTGAAACAACAAGGAGGATGGCTTAAGGAAATAAGAGAAGATATGGAAGAACTGGAAATAACTCTGGATGATTTGCAGAACAAAACGCCAAATTTAAAGAAGTTGAGGGACACAGAAATAAGATTTAAACCAAAAATTGGCAAACGACATACAATGAAAAGGGTATTTACGGATAAGGAACGACGAAAAGCATCGGAACGAATGAAGAGATACTGGGCCACTCGGAAGGGGAAAATACCAAAGAAGAGGACCAGAAATAATTGACTGAAGTGGTCCAATGAGGCCTTAAAAGCAGAAGAAGAAGAAGGAACTTTATTATTTAGATACATGTAGATGTTGGTAGTATTCCCACAAACACGTCACAATCTTTACGCCCTGATGTTATCTGCATGGCCGTAACAGAACCACTAAATGTAGCCAGTATAGACTTGTCGTTTTAGGTGTATCTTATTTGACGTGTGGAGGAAAATTAGTGTTAATATCTTGCTCCTTCCACATGTTCTTAGAGGTACTACCCAATCAAAGAAAATTGACTTTTTATAGATACAACTGTTAGTCTGCAAAGGACATATATACTGATGTAATGTTGTTCACTTCACCGTCTTCAGTCACAAATGATCAATTAAATTTCGAACGCACAAGTTCCGAAACTCTACAATTGCTCCTCCGAAACTTAACGGATCATCTTTTGATTTTATTTACCTTAATATCAATAAAAATTCTCAGGTGTTATATGTTGAAATTATTATGTTGACTTAATTTGAGATATAAAAGCTGCGACATAGCGGATATATCGTATCGATGTGTTTCATCTAATGTATCATCAGCATCGCTATTTGTCATTTTCTATAAGAAAAGCTCTGTCCAAGCTACAGGCGGTCGGTGTTCATTTCCATGAGCACACTGAAGGAAATGGAATAAATAGAAACTTTGTTTATGCCCGAAGTCCTCACAAAACCCTCCCATCAAATACTCGATAGTACAAAATCGAGGTTATGGAACTAATTGCTCCACCTTTCTTTCCTGTGTAACCAATCATCTACCTGGATCACTCACTCTAGGTTTGACAGAAAGATACACTATGAAAACTCCGCCTTGGCCCTAGGAGGCACACGGTTTCCACATCCCACAAGAGCTGTTATCGTGCTCCAAACTGCTCCACAAAATTATGTAATACTAGTCCTGTCAACCAATCTTCATCAAAAGCTGAATGCAAGCATCTCAACTGGATATTTACTGCTAACGCTAACTGCACTTGCTGGAAGTTGCCGCTTCCCGCTATGTCACTCAGAAGTTCATCGCCAACACGCGTTGCCGGCCGCGGTGGCCGTGCGGTTCTAGGCGCTGCAGTCCGGAACCGCGTGACCGCTACGGTCGCAGGTTCGAATCCTGCCTCGGGCATGGATGTGTGTGATGTCCTTAGGTTAGTTAGGTTTAAGTAGTTCTAAGTTCTAGGGGACTGATGACCTCAGAAGTCAAGTCGCATAGTGCTCAGAGCCATTTGACCCAAGCCAACACGCGTTGGAGAGCACTGGCCAGCAGAAGAGCATTACTCGCCCTTGAAATTAGCCTAGTGTCTTCAGACAACTACCCATTTAAGCGCAAAACAGCGAACAGGACGAGCACATAGGCTAAGCCAGAAAATACTCTGTCTGATCAAAAGAGCACGAACACCTATTAGTGAACATTAAAATGGTGTGCGCCGACTCATCTTTATGGCGGCTTCTCAAAGGTGTTCCTCTGTGGGTTCAGGTCGTATCTCAGGGCAACCTAATCCATTTCAGTAATGCTATCCACAAACCATTGCCTCACAGTCGTTTCTTTCTGGCAGGGAGCATTGTCTTGCAGTCATCGTATCAGAACTCTCTCCACTGTATGCAGCGCACAATGCAATAAAACGTGTTATTAACCTTTCGGATTTAGTTCGTTCTTCAACCAATATGTGGACCACACCCTAACCACGAAAAACACTCCCATATTGTAACACAATAGTTTCTGTAGTCACGCGTGGCAGCCCCGAGGTCTGAGGCGCCATGTCCCGGTTCGCGCTCCCCCCCTTCCGCCGGAGATTCGAGTCCTCCGTCGGGCATGGTTGTGTGTGTTGTCCTTAGTGTAAGTTCGATTAAGTAGCGTATAAGTCTAGGGACCGATGAGCTCAGCAGTTTGGTCCCAAAGAACCTTACCACAAATTTCCAAATTTCTCTTCTGCACTTCACTACTGGTATTACAACTGATGGCAGGTAACGTTCTCAGGGATTTGCCAAACCGAAACTCATCAGATTTCCACAGGGTATAGCATGATTCCTCTGAGTCACTCTTTTTCCGTCATACTCTGTCCATCGGCATTTTTCACCACCGCAGGCCTCGGATATGTGTGGCTTATGATGAGCTACTCGACCCTTGTATGCCGTACGGTGCTATCTTGAGTTCTGGCAGCGCCTTACAAGTTACTAGTGATTCTTTCTGCTTATTTCGTGCAATTTTCTTACAACAAATCTTTGCGAAGATCGATGGTCCCTTTACATCAATGTATGAAGTCTATCTCGTCTTGGTATGTTATTTCTACGCGTTTCCACTTCACAATCACATCATGAACAATAGACTTGCCCAGCTTTAGAGGAGTTAAAACGTCCCTGATGGATCTGTTACTCAGGTGACGTCCAGTCCACGGTAAAAGTCACTGAGCTGTGCTGACTGACCCATTCTGCTTTTGCCGTTTCTCTACCGATAGCACACAAGTGCCCGCCTCCGCATCTCGTGCCATGTAGTGATAAATTCCACATTATGCAGGGGTGTCCAAATACAACATATACCATACGTTACAGCTACATTTGTCCTAGTATGGAAGTATTTAAAAAATGGTTCAAATGGCTCTGAGCACTATGGGACTCAACTGCTGTGGTCATCAGTCCCCTAGAACTTAGAACTACTTAAACCCAACTAACCTAAGGACAGCACACACATCCATGCCCGAGGCAGGATTCGAACCTGTGACCGCAGCAGTCGCACGGTTCCTGACTGCGCGCCTAGAACCACGAGACCACCGCGGCCGGCGGAAGTATTTAAGATACACTGTGTTTTTATATATTCAGCACGCCGGTAACTTCCTTAGACGGTTTCATGTTCCTCACAGATCACGAAGGAAAACTGCGTGATGGGACACTAGTCGGCGACCACTTTACTTAATATGGAATGACTGGATGCTTTGAGAAACGGGGCGTCAGCGCTGACAAATGGGGTCACGGCAGCGGTGGGCAGTAGGTTGGGCGGTGATTCATTAATCAAGGGGCTCGGTCGCTGCGGACGTGGGCGCGACGTTGTCTGTGCGGGGCGGCGCGGCTGACACGACCGTCGACGCCCCCCAGCCGCAGCCGCAGCCGTAGGTGACAGCGCCATCGATTTGTCGTCCCGCGTGCCACCACGGACCCGGCCGGTAGCCGACCTGCCCTGCTTCTTTTCTCCCGAAGCCCAGTCTCAATGCACGCCCACTCAAAGTCATCATTTTGGGCCCAGACGTCGCCTCAGCCCTATTATGATTAGAGATCTTGAAAGTAGCCATCTCAATAACCAAATATGATTCCATAAGGAACCACTGTGCACAGCGACTGTGGATGGTTGTTTATTATTCTTCCATATCCAGATTTCAGTTATAACAGGCGTCCTCGAGGAATTTGAGTGAATACCACCCAACCAAGTAAATGTTAAAATGTGTGTGAATTCCTAAGGGATCAAACTGCTGAGGTGATCGGACCCTAGACTTACACACTACTTGAAACTAACTTATGCTCAGAACAACACATACACCCATGCCCGAGGGGGGACTCGAACGTCCGGCGGGAGGGGCCGCGTAATGCGTGACGTGGCATCTCAAAGCGCGCGGCCACTCCGCGCGGCTCCAACCAACTGCAGCAGTACATGTCATCATATGACTTTACTAGTGTACAGACGGAAGGAAATTCATTGCCAGATGAAAGGAATAAAGAAGCTTCTCCTTGAGTTCTAGGACAGAAGAGTCCTCATTTCAACAGGATTGGGTAAATAGGAATACCCGGGCATTGATGAACGTAACCAAATATGGTTCGTGCGTGTGAGGTCGTCCGATGATGTCATCACACGATGGAATCCCAAATGGACCCAATCGCTGCCAATGCTGCGACGAATGAGAGACGCAGCCTAAACACGCCCTCAGAAGTCTCTATACTCCGCCACTGTCGAAGACTTTCTACATCAGAGCAGATGGTCGCTCAGCCCACTCTGCAATCACTGCCGAAGACGACAGTATCGTCTCATTATAGAGCCAGCAGGGCGAGAGATGTATTAAACAGAGATGTGTAGCAATTTTGTTGATACCGAGAAACTTGTATCCACTCATCGACACTGTGTCAGATAGCACCGCCCGTGCGAAACTCTGCTTGCCCTTTGCTCACGTGATATACTAAGAACTGTGGATGAAGATCAAGAGGTAGCTTCCATATTTCTATATTTCCGGAAAGCATTTGCCACTTTGCACCACTGCAGACTGTTAACGATGGTACTAGGATACAGAACAGGCTGGAAGACTTCGTATGTAATAGACTCCAATATGTTGTCCTCTACAGCGAGTTTTCATCAGAGACAAGGTATAGGCAGGAGCGCCCAAGGGAAATGTGATAGGACCACTATTATTTTGGTTACACATAGGTGATATGGCGGACAGGGTTGGCAGTGTCATATTACGCTGTGGTGTATGGAAAGGCGTCGTCGTTGAGTGATTGTAGGAGTATACAACATGACTTAGACGAACTTTCTAGTTGATGTGATGCGTGGCACTTAGCTATAAATGTGGAAAAATATTAGTTAATGTGGATGAGTGAGAAAAACAAACACATAATGTTCGGATATAGCATTTGTAAGTCCTAAATGAGACAGTCAAGTTTAATTATCTGGGCGTAGCACTGCAAAGTGATATGAAATGCAACGAGCATATGAGGATTGAAGTAGGGAAGGTGAATAGTCGACTTCAGTTTATTGGGAAGAATTTTGGGAAAGTGTGGTTCATCTGTAAAGGAAACCGGACTTAGGACGCTAGTGCTGCCTGATCTTGAGTACTGCTCGAGTGTTTGAGATCCGTTCCAGGTCGGATTAAAGGATGACATCATTGAAGCAATTCAGAGGCAGTCTGCTGGATTTGTTACCGGTAGATTCGAACAGCATGCAAGTGCTACGGTAAATACTTCGGGAACTCAGATGGGAATCCCTGGAGGGAAGGCAACGTTCTCTTTTGGGAAACTATTGAGAAAATTTAGAGAACTGGCATTTGAAGCTAACTGGAAAACGATTTTACTGCCGCCAACATACATTTAACATAAGGACCGTAAAGAGAAGATAACAGAAATCAGGGCTCATACATAGGCATATAGACAGTCGTTTTTGTCTGGCTCTATTTGCGACTGGAACAGGGAAGGAAATGACTAGTAATGGTACAGGGTGCACTCCGCCACCCACGGTACAGTGGCCTGCGGAGTATGTATGTGTGTGTGTGTTTGTGTGTGTGTGTGTGTATGTGTGTGTGTGTGTGTGTGTGTTTGTGTGCAGGCATTATCTTGATGAAAAGTGAAGCCAGGATGGCTTGTCATGACGAGCAACGAAACGGGGTGTAGAATATCGTCAGCATACCGCTATGCTGTAAGGAAGCCGCAGATGACAACCAAATTTATGCTGCTATGAATTGAAATACCACACTAGATTATCACTTCCGGTTGTCGGGCCATATGGTATCCCGGCTGGTATCCCGCTGCTGACTGGGGAGTCTCCAGACGTATCTTCGCTAGCCGTCGGACCTCAGTTGGAAGTGGCATTCATCTATAAATACCATACTACTCCCACCAATGACGTTCCAAGCCTAAGACCTGTCCGAAGACCACCAATGGTTGATACCAACCGTACCGTCACCCGTCATACGACCCGACGACCAGGACTGATGGTTTGGGGTGCCATTTCTTTTCATAGTAGAATCCTTTTTGTTGGTATCCACGGAATCCTGACATCACAGCGTTTTGTCAACGACTTTCTACGCCCCGTTTTGTTTAGCTTCATGACAAGCCATCCTAGGATTACGTTTCAGCAAGATAATGCCAGCCCACACTCGGCGACATTTTGTACTGCTTATCTTCGGCCCTGCTAAACCCTACCCTGGCCCGCAAGGTCAATATATCTCTGCCAAATTGAGACAGCTCGGGATTTCGACTGTCTAAAGCGCCATTTGCACATAATTTTTCATGATATCCATCAGGAGGACATTCAACAATACTGTAAATCAATGCAAAGCCGAATAACTGCTTTCATGAAAGCCAGAGATGTGGCAACGCGTTATTGACTTGCTTGCTCAATTTGTGAAGCTGTTTGTTTTGAATAAGTCACTCAATTTTTCTTAAATCTGTAATCATTTGTTTGACGTATCCGTTCAACGGGAGGATAACATTCTACGAGTGAGGACGTGGAATGTCAGAAGCTTCAACGTGATAGGGAAACGAGAAAATCTGAACATTTAATTGCAAGGGCACATTCTAGACATAGTGACGATGATGATTTGATCCCATACACCGAGGAGCGTAGGGGACGATGCGGGAGACCCGCACCGCCGACTAGGCTATGTCATGGAGGAGATGGTTTGCCATTGCCTTCCTCCTACCGTAATGGCGATGAATGATGATGATGAAGACGACACACCAACACCCAGTCATCTCGAGGTAGGGAAAATCCCTAAAAGGAGTCAATTTAGATGAGATAGGAGATCCTGTATTATAATTTAAAAGAGCTTTCGAGGACATAAGATAAAATAAGACAGAAATTTGGAAATTTGTGTTAAGGACTATGGAACCAAACTGCTGAGATCATCGGTCAATATGCTTACGCACTACTTAATCTAACTTAAACTAACTTACACCAAGGACAACACACCCACCCATGCCCGAGGTAGGACTCGAACCTTCGATTTGGTGGTGGGGGGGGGGGGCGGGGGGAGGGGGGGGGGGAAACCGCGCGAGCCGTGACAAGACACCTCAGACAGCAAAGTAAAACAGAAGTGATAGATAATATTCCATCAGAACTTCTAAAATCATTGGTGGAAGTGGCAACAAAAAGACTGTTCATGTTGGTGTGTAGATTATTTGTGTTTGGCGACATACCATCTGACTTTCGGAAAAGCGTCGTCCGCACAGTTCCGAAGAGCTCAGAAGTGCGAGAATTATCGCACAATCAGCTTAACAGCTGCTTAACAGTTCGCATCCAAGTTACTTACAAGAATAATACAGAGAAGAATGGAACAGAAAATTGTAGATGCGCTAGATGACGATTAGTTTGGCTTTAGGAAAAGTAAAGGCACGAGAGGCAATTCTGACGTTGCGGTTAATAATGGAAGCAAGAATAAAGAAAAATCAAGACATGTCATAGGATTTGTAGACCTGTAAAAAGCGTTCGAAAACGTAGAATGGTGCAAGATGTTCAAAATTCTGAGAAAAATAAGGATAAACTATAGGGAGAGACGGGTCACATACAATATGTACAAAACCAAGAGCGAATAATAAGAATGGAAGACCAAGAACGAAGTGCTCGTATTGAAAAGGATGTGAGACAAGGACATAGCCTATTGTTCAATGTGTGTATCTAGGTAGCAATGATGGAAATAAAAGAAAGGTTCAGGAGTGAGATTAAAATTCAAGGATGAAAACTGTAGAGGAAGAAAGAGATTGGAATACATCCAGCCGATAATTAAGGACGTAGGTTGCTACTGCTTCTCTGAGATGACGACGTTAGCACAGTAGAGCAATTCATGGCGCGCCGCATCAAACCAGTCAGAAGATTGATGACCAAAAAAAAAAAAAAAAAAGTACATCTGTACAAGTCATCTACCGATTTCCGTGTCATTCGGATAGTTTCTTCGTGGTGCGTCGTTTTTTTTCTCTTTTTTGTGTCTTGTATTTTCAAACAGATTTATGGACTATTCTCTCCTAATCCACCGACATTATAGGTAGCCTCATTCAGTGTACTGATGTCCATTTTCGGTTGTCCTTCGTCGTAATTGAATACGTCCTATAAGTGTTCGGTTCAGGCACGAGGCCTGTGACACGCACTGTGTTACGCGACTCTGATCGTGGGGCTGACATATAGTGGCCGGCCGCGGTGGCCCAGCGGTACGCCGACACGGTAGTCCTTCCCCGGTAGCTGAGTGGTCAGCGCGACAGAATGTCAGTTCTAAGGGCCCGAGTTCGATTCCCGGCTGGGTCGGAGATTTTCTCTGCTCATGGACTGGGTATTGTGTTGGCCTAATCGTCATCATTTCATCTCCATCGACGCGAAAGTCGCCGAAGTGGCGTCAAATGGTTCAAATGGCTCTGAGCACTCTGCGACTTAACTTCTGAGGTCATCAGTCGCCTAGAACTTAGAACTAATTAAACCTAACTAACCTAAGGACATCACACACATCCATGCCCGAGGCAGGATTCGAACCTGCGACCGTAGCGGTCGCTCGGCTCCAGACTGTAGCGCCTAGAACCGCACGGCCACTCCGGCCGGCGAAGTGGCGTCAAATCGAAAGACTTGCACCCGGCGAACGGCCTACCCGACGGGAGGTCCTAGTCACAGGACATTTACAATTTAGCTCAGCGTGTTCGGTCAGAGGGTTTAGCTATCCTCTGTAACAAAAAAAAAACTGAGTGAATGGATCATAGAACAACTTGAACGAGTGTCATCGTACGTCCACCATGAACAAATTCAACGAGCAATATAGAACAAAAAAAGAAATAAAAAAAAAGAAAGCGGTTGTAGGCATTTCAGGCCGGAACCGCGGGACTGCTACGGTTGCAGATTCGAATTCTGCCTCGATTATGGATGTGTGTGATGCCCTTAGGTTATTTAGGTTTAAGTAGTTCTAAGTTCTAGGGGACTGAAGACCATAGATGGTAAGTCCCATAGTGCTCAGGTCCCTTTTTTGTCACATCGTGTCTTCCAGATCTGCCTAACTGGACTTCTTCAATTTTTAAGGCACCATGGACTCACCTTTCATCCTCCAGGTTAGCTGCACCTCGTTTTCAGTATATCTTAAAATTGCCATATCCTAAATGTTCCCTCAACTTTTACACGGGTTTATAAAGAGTACCCGTAATGGGGTGAACAAAAATAATTCACGACATGATGCTAATCTTTTGATTACTGGCGCCTTTGGTCTGTTTGCTTGTCGGTGTCGCACTTATTGGCTTCAACTGTATTCCGTAAATGCTCAGTACAGCAGAACGTGGAACGAACACTAGCCTCATCGTCTGCGAAATGCTCGTTCACACGCGCCGGTCACTTTGTCAGTGTTTCTTATGTAAGTGGATTTCCCCATTTGCGGCCCGTTTCTTCTTCTATTCGTCTTTGCTCCGCTTATGCAGGATATGACAAAAAGATATGGCCAAACATGCAGGGAACATTTCTCACACACAGAGGAAGAAGACATATGAATACGATTCCGAAAATGTTTTATTTCTATGTTCACTACATTAGTCATCGAAAAAAAAAACCACAAGAAAGAGCTTATCGGTAAAGTACGAAACACTTTCCTAATTAAATGTTGAAAACGGCCTCGTTAGCAGGGATCATGCATCATCCCGCCATGGCACTGAATCTCTGATGTGTCCCTAGGGATTTGCGTAATGTTTCAAAGCATTCCACAATATCCCAATAAAGGCACGTAGTAGTGGGGTTGAATCCGAAGAGCGTGGAGGCAAAGGAATTGGTTCATCTCTACCTCAGGAACCTGTTATTTAGAAGCCTGCGGGCACTACCACGCACTTGTAAGGCAAGGGCACATGTTCTAGTAGAAAGGCTGAAGTATTCTTACAGAATGAATGGTACGTTTTTCTGTTGAGCCTGGCAGGAAGAACATGAGACCTTGGCAAACTCTCGCCGGCCCAGATTTTCACAGAACATCTTTCTTGATGACATGACTGCACAATGTTGTGAAGGCACTCGGCATTCCGTACGTGTTGACTGTAAAATTTTACGCTCCGATCGCTCCGATCACGATGGAACGAAATCTTATCCGTGAACAACAGATTTGCACTAAAGTGAGAGCTGACAGTTAGTTCAATGTTCCATTCGCAGAAGTCAGCTGCTGACAGCGTCTGCACACGGTGTACATGGTGCAGATTCAGCAGTTTCTCATGCAGCACTCTCCTGACAGTCTTGTGGTTAACATAACCCATCGCTGCTGATTGTCTTCCGCTGACACTAGGGCTGTCATCAACTGGACGAAGTTCCCCTTCCAGTTGATTTGCCCTCGTCCTTCTACGCTTCCCCCACTTGCCAGTAGTAGGCCTAAACGCCGAATGCTCTCTGAGATGACGGTCAGTCCATTCAAACATCCCCTTGTCGGGGCACCATCGTTGTGGATATCTCTCCCGATATAAGCGTTGAGCGCCATGGCCATTACTAGCTACTGATGCCTACAACAAATCGACATCTGCCAACTCCGCAGGGGTACATTTCCACTGCACTGTATCGGAAATCAAGGCCGTTACTAAACAACAGATGCTACGTACTTGATACCTGTAGAGCAGTGAGGTTAGTCACATTTGAACACAAGGAATAAGGTGAGCGACACATCAGTAATAACTTCGTTTCATAGGAACAACAAACACTGGAGGAGAACTTACTGCACATTCTAACCAAACGCAACCAGTAGGGCAATTTGAACACTTCATGTATGAAAATGTTTCATGTAATGCACGAACGTTCTGTTTCTTTGTGTTTTCTATAATTAATGTAATTATGAAAAGAAGTGGAAAATGTGCTCTATCACGGAAAGTAAGGGTCTCAGGTTTCACTACCATGAGTCCTGTGTGTGTGAGGAAAGTTTCTAAAACTTTGGGCTATGCCATTTGTCAGATCCTATATATAAGGTGAACCAAAAGTACGATAACTTTTGAACATGGCCTGATTAATAGAGTAACGTAAGAAGAGAGGTAAAAACAGACGCTAATGCCTGAAATGGCAAAAAGAGTGCAAAAACTGTCGGAGAGATGGCGCTGGACAGCAAAAGTCAGTGACACCACGTGATAATAATGTATAAAATGAGGTCTGGTGAGAGCTGGCTCAGATGCACCAGCAGTCGCAGCATTTTGACTTTACAAGAGAAGGCACTGTTAGTGAAGCGTTACTATGAACGGAGAATCGGCTACTGCATCTTTACTATCCTATCATCATAAGAAAGTGATGCGAACGTGTAAAAGTCCTCTATGACGAAAATGTTCACAAGGTTCATAGGCAGGAGTTGTTTAGGCGGTCGGTCCTGTAGTGGGTGACCGGGAGCAACTGCTACTGCTGCTTGGACCGCTGAGCAAGAAATGGAGGCTTTAGCGGGTTCATCGTCGCATTCTGAGGTCAGCGTTCGTGAGGTTTCACTTCGCGCCGGCATTCCACGCTCTACTGTTTGGAGAGCTCTTAGGTACACCACGCCTCTCTCCCCGCTCACCCCCCCCCCCCCCCCCAAACTTCCCCCAGTGCTATCAGTAGAAAATCCAGGGTCATCGTGAACAGGGAGAGAGCAATTTTGCGGCACGGAAATCATTTGCGGTGTGGGAACTTCAAAATATGAGGGAAGATGACTATTGGTCACCCAACATGTTATGGACAGACGAAGCCCATTTCACATTCTAACGATCTTGTCAACAGCTGCAGAATATGGGCAACCAAAAATCCTAGACATGTCGAAGAAACCCCATTGCATCGTGTGGATTTCCTGCATCTTTATGGATGGGCCATTTTTCTTCGCGAAAATATTGGGTCTACTTTTCAAACTTTCACTGTCACGGATGCGAGGTACACCGATATGTTACAAAATTGAGCCATCCCTAGCCTGGATGATAAACGCCAGCTGGAAGAAAAGACTTTCGTGCACGATGGAGCTCCGCACCATATTGCTACATGTGTGTAACATCTCTCGCCACTTCTTTTGGTGAGGATCGCATGCTGAGAAACTGCTTCCGTCATGCTTAAATCTCAAGTCCCCAGACCTCAGTCCGCATGATTACTGGTTGTTTGGTAAACTGAAATCGCAAGTCTACCGCGATCGTCCGGGCTAGGGATGCTAAAAGACAACACCTGACGGAAATTGCTCACCGTGCCTACTGCCACGCTGTACCGTGGTGTTCACGACATTCTTCCTCGACTACAGGGTTTGTTGATGAAAGATGGCCGACATGTTCAGCATTATTATTTTTGCTGAAAATCAATTAATATGCAAATTATTCCTTTTGAATCACATAAAGCGCCACATATTGGTCATTTTGTGCAATCTTTTTGTTTCAGTAAAACCGCTTGTCATTTCTATGCGTCAGTTTTTTCTTTTCTGCCTACAATATTCCGTGAAGTATGCAATTTTCAAATGTTAACGGGGTTTTGTGTCACCCGGTGCTTTCCTTTTTGCGTCACAGCACCCAACAGGCAGAATCCTACGTCGCGGTGGACGGTGGTCAAAACGTTTTGCCTCCTCGAAAGACAGTTAGCGCATAGGCAACACAATAAGGAATGAATTATTGGCTTCAAAATCCTTTTGATGAAAAGCTCAATAATAAAGGAGCACAATCGGGGAAAGAGAAAGGAAATCGGATGAGGTCATTCACATTCGCCATGACTGATTTCCGAGAATAATGGAAAATCAAAATCCGGAGGACTGGACGGGGAATTGAAGCACCGTCGTTCCGAACACGAGTCCAGAGCGTCAGCATTGCGCTACCTCGGTCAACTGGAGCAAACATCTCAGGCAGCACCGAGCAGAGCGGACCACAGTAGTGTACGGGTCGGTCTCCTTGCGCGTGGCGGCGCGCAGCACGCAGATAGGACGTCATAACGCACGGCCGTGCCGGGAGCCGCAGGAGGCGCGCGTGATTTGCATGCAAATAGAGTGGGTCCGGCGGCGCTATTGTTATCGCCGACAGGTAGGCGGCCATTGTCGCGCGCCGCTGACCGGCAACGACTGCGGCCGTCTGCGCCGCCGCCACTGTGCGCCTGCCTGCGCCAGATTACGGCCGTCACTGAGGCAGCAGCAGACCCGCAGCTTCCTGGGTCCACAGAGAGGCGTCGGTGAAAGGCTGTCCCCAACCTGCTGACGCAGCCGTCCGTAGGAATGGATCTTCCAGGCAAAACTATTCACTGCACAGTTGGGCGCTGCTCTCATTGGCGTTTCGACTCCTAAAGCTGTGTGTACAAATTATTGAGACGTGTCTCTTAATTTGTTTCGTGTGCACAAATAATACAAGCTAAAATTTAATTCAGAATATATGTACTAAAAGCTGATGCTAACCCTCATTCCTTAAATCTTTCGTCATCAAGGCAACACGTTTGTCCCACTAAATAAATACCTAGCTCTGAGCAAAGGAAAGTCTGTTTCACAAATCTATCTGCCTTTGCTGTCTAGCGAGAATCTTTCAGAACTTTGAGAGGAATATATAAAACGCTGTGAACGGTGCGCCTGTTTTGCGAAAATCAAAACAAATAACCAGCTTCTCAGCTCCAAACGTGTCTCAAGAGACCGATTGTATATCCTTATGCATTAGACATTGTTGTGAAACATGACTTCCATCCTCAGTAAACCTGCCGGTTTCTGTGTAGTTAGTAATGATTGAGATGTATTATGTCCCTGTAAACTTCAGAAAATAAAAAACATATAAATAAATCAAACGAAAAAATATACTATGTGCCAAAGGCATCTCAAAGTTGTATGTTGAAAATCTCTACGCACTGTTTCATATATTTCATTGTCATGGGAATAAAAGCGTTTTGGTACTGTTTTGTTGTATTTTTCCATAATAACCATGCCGATACTCTTCCTACAAACAAAACCCTTCCTCATAAAATCGTAGGTTCCAATGAAAATATGGATCTACGAAGGTTCACAGGACACATTTGTCTGTCGGAAGTACAGCGATCATGAAAGAAGGTAGTTCTCGATCTTTTATTTGACAAAAATTGGAGAAAATAAGTTTTAACCACGAAAAGGGTAAGCGATAGTCCTTTCAGTCGACACTTTCTTCTTTCTTTCGTGGCTCGTCTGTCTTCTTACCTTCTCCTCGACCGCCCAGCTCTAAATTTTCTTCTTCTACTACTTCTTCCCTTCACATTTTTTCACGGTCTTCCAAATGCTCTTTTATTTTCCTGAGAGCCACAGCTCTCTGAGGCCCCTTGTCACGGTCCGCGCGGCTCCCTCCCCCCCCCCCCCCTCCCCCACGGAGGTTCGAGTCCTCCCTCGGGCACGGATGTGTGTGCTGTCCTTAGCGTAAGTTACTTTAAGTTAGATTAGGTAGTGTGTAAGCTTAGGGACCGTAGACCTCAGCAGTTTGCTCCCATAAGACCTTACGATAAATTTCCAAAAGTTTCCCACAGCTCTACATACGTACATCTAAGATCAACACCGTTAATAGACTCTAACAAATTTTGAATATTTTCTGGTCCCATAATTTATACCTTCCGTGAGAGGCTGTTAAAAAGTTCTCAGATCTAACAAAGGACCAAAGACGATACCTTATTCATAGCTTTCAGTATAATAAACATGTACAGCAAAACATTCCAGTACTTTTAATACCTTCAGTGAGGTAGGTTTTTTCTCTGAAACCAGGTTGCTTGATTCTCGATACCAGTATACTACATTATTCCCTTCTCTTTTGCAACAGAATCCTATTTTTAACATAATCTCCGTTGAATGCGATGGCCTTCTTTCGCCTTACTGGGAAGACCCGTATGCCGTCATGGTATCACACTACCGGCCGAAGACGAAGCCAGCGTGCCTTGTTGCGTCAGTAACCTCCAAATCATCTACTTACTGCTTCCCACTGAAGGCTTCCTTCGTTGGGAGAAAACAGATGGAAGTTCAGTGACGAGAAACCGAGTGGGCACCCACACCTTTGACTACTCCATATGGTTGTGTTAGCACTACCAACAGAGACGTTCAGTTGAGCAGCGATGTGTTAGACTGTGATCCGTCGATGACTTCGAATAAGAATGTCCGCACTTTCCAACATTGCAGGAGTCAGAGCCCCGACAACTTTGCGCGACCTTTTTGCGATAATGCCTACGACTCACCTTGCTTTTGATTACTGCCAGGTCTCCGCAGACACTGCTCAAACCGCTATGAATATCTGCGATTCTCCGTTTCTCCGCCAAAAGAGACTCTGTGCTTGGAACGCACCTTCGTTACAGACGCCATTTTAAAGGCTACGTAGCGCGGTCACCTATCGGAACTTCATGAAACTATAGAGGCTGAAGCCGAAATATACCACAATTTTCCACAGCAAATTCCGCATTTCTGTAACCGAAATTGCCTAGGAAAGAAATGTGTTACATTATCTCCATCCATCTGTGGGTGATTCTTACAAGGGTACCAGATACTACATGGTGTTACAGTTAAACAAATAAAAGCAAAGGTCTGGACTGAGAAGGCTGAGCGAAGTAATCGGCGTCGGCATTTTCCTAAAGTGCTTTTGGAAAACCACGGAATAGTGCAGGAGGAAGGAATGTAAGGGTAAACGTCTCATCAGGCAAAAAGGATATTAAAGATGGAGCACAGGCTCAGAATGTGGATGATTTGGGAAGGAAATTGGCCACGTTATACAGTCTTCGTCGAAGCCGTCCTCCATTTACTTTAAATGATCCAGGGCAGCAATGAAAATCCGGTCGGGTAGAGTACATAAAGACTTTAAGAGATAAAACAGATTTCTGGAGAAGTTCGGAGTAACCGATTTGAGGGCATAAACGGTTAACACAAAGCAGGGAGACGGAGACCATACTACCAGTGGGAAGAATGATAGTATGGAAGTGCTTATGACAAGCGTACACTGCAGTACAGTAACTGTTTTAAACTGACTATTGTTTCATTTAATTCTGACTTCTTCACTCACTAGTCACTATAATTTGCTCCACGCAGGACGGAGCATTCTTAGAGGAAATACTTGAAATGGAACGATTTAAATTCACGCCGAATATATCCAGCCAACATGTTTCATCTCTCAGTAATATAAACCCACAAAGGAATACCTGCAAGAACAGTAAAAGTGCAAGGACTAATTATATTTCCTATTAAATATAAACAAAAAATCGGTAACCGCTTCATCGCACTTGCGTGGTTCGAAACGGAGACTCTGGTGGTTAATTTGTGTCAGTCAGCTCTCTGTTTCGTTCATCAGTGCGTCAGCAGCGAGCGATGTAAGTGGTCGGGGTTATCGCGTCTCCCGCCAGTGCAGCGTACGTTCTGTCGTTAAGCTACCTACAAGCAGAAGAAGTCAACAAAGCCGCGATGCGTTGTCAATCGTGTCGTTATTTGGGGAATAGGTTATAAATGATGGCCTTGTAAGAGAGTGCGGCAGAGATTTGAAGGCTAGTCGTACAGAGGTGAATGATGGAAGTAACAGTCGCCACAGTGATTTGGCCACAATAATTTGTAGTTAGTGATACGTTACGAAGATGAAATGTTTAAGAACCAGGAATAAAATAATTAATGGTGTGTGATGTTACAATTTTAGTTAGCAGAAACTAACATATTTAGCGGGACTTACAAGTGTCCGGTTTTGTTTATGTTCAAGGAATTATATAGATATTACGGTTTTATTTAGCGCCCGAAGTAAAGTACTGATAAGGAAGTAAAAGACAGATACAGTTGTATACATCTCTCGTAAGTAAGAACATAAATACATAGAAGTATTTCTTAGTTGCTATTGTTTCACTACTGGGAATATGAGCTATACTGAAGAATAAAAGCACCTTTGGATGTTGCTTAGCTCTGGAAGTAATACACTACAAAAAGAATAAAGTAAAAAAGGGCTACATAATGACTTCTATATACGATACTTTTTGTTCTTCGCAGAAAATATTTTTTCGAAAAATAAATTATGATGTTTTGAAATATTTAGATGACAACCCTGCTACTCTTTCAGATTTAAGTAGTCTGAAGTGTTTACCACGCGGTCCTTGTTAAGAACAGTTGTTATGGCTATTGCTCTTGTCATTAAGGAACTCTACTATAATTGCCAGTTCCTTAGCGATGTTAATGTATGCCATTTTTTCACAGAAAGACAGTTCGAACAGCTTTACTTTCCCTGTACAGCAATTCCGGTGCGACTTATAAGCACAAACAAGCACTCGTGATTAGCCAGACGCAGTACAAGAATAATACGCCAAGGGCAATGCAGTTGACACACTTGCTATGGGTGGTCGATTGAGACACGAATGTCGCTCGTGCAAAACGGGCTTTCATTCTGTGCTGTAAAGATGTTATGTCATGAAACATTTTTGTAACAGTGCTGCACTTGATCTATGAGCGTATATAGACTAAAGAACTGCATCGCGAGGCCACCAAAAGCTATTGTGATGTGTATTTGCTCACAGACAACCGACTTTCGCCAAGCGCCAATGTTCAAGTGTCGGACTAACACTACATCAACCTAAAAAAATGTTCCTTGGCTTCAAAGTCATGCAATACAATCATTGTTTCAAATTGCAGTATCTGCCACTTACGAATACGACGCCAAGGAACCATTCTATAACTAGAAGTAGCACTCATCTGCAAAGGAGACTGATTTACTTGGATGACTGTACATTACAATAAAATTGGTGTTCCATGTCATCGTTCTTTAAAATTTATGTTATGCACGGTGGAATGCACCAGTGTCTCCAAAGTTTTAATTCGGATTTTCCTTCCGCCCATTATAGATACTTGTTAACAAAGCTAACATAGATGTTTTTTATTCGTGTCCATTTCAAAACAACAACAACGTGGAGACCAAAAAATACCACTGGAGAACGCAATGCCGACTTCCTGTTCCATTCAGGAGGAACGCGCAAAGTATGATACACTCCTGGAAATGGAAAAAAGAACACATTGACACCGGTGTGTCAGACCCACCATACTTGCTCCGGACACTGCGAGAGGGCTGTACAAGCAATGATCACACGCACGGCACAGCGGACACACCAGGAACCGTGGTGTTGGCCGTCGAATGGCGCTAGCTGCGCAGCATTTGCGCACCGCCGCCGTCAGTGTCAGCCAGTTTGCCGTGGCATACGGAGCTCCATCGCAATCTTTAACACTGGTAGCATGCCGCGACAGCGTGGACGTGAACCGTATGTGCAGTTGACGGACTATGAGCGAGGGCGTATAGTGGGCATGCGGGAGGCCGGGTGGACGTACCGCCGAATTGCTCAACACGAGGGGCGTGAGGTCTCCACAGTACATCGATGTTGTCGCCAGTGATCGGCGGAAGGTGCACGTGCCCGTCGACCTGGGACCGGACCGCAGCGACGCACGGATGCACGCCAAGACCGTAGGATCCTACGCAGTGCCGTAGGGGACCGCACCGCCAATTCCCAGCAAATTAGGGACACTGTTGGTCCTGGGGTATCGGCGAGGACCATTCGCAACCGTCTCCATGAAGCTGGGCTACGGTCCCGCACACCGTTAGGCCGTCTGCCGCTCACGCCCCAACATCGTGCAGCCCGCCTCCAGTGGTGTCGCGACAGGCGTGAATGGAGGGACGAATGGAGGCGTGTGGTCTTCAGCGATGAGAGTCGCTTCTGCCTTGGTGCCAATGATGGTCGTATGCGTGTTTGGCTCCGTGTAGGTGAGCGCCACAATCAGGACTGCATACGACCGAGGCACACAGGGCCAACACCCGGCATCATGGTGTGGGGAGCGATCTCCTACACTGGCCGTACACCACTGGTGATCGTCGAGGGGACACTGAATAGTGCACGGTACATCCAAACCGTCATCGAACCCATCGTTCTACCATTCCTAGACCGGCAAGGGAACTTGCTGTTCCAACAGGACAATGCACGTCCGCATGTATCCCGTGCCACCCAACGTGCTCTAGAAGGTGTACGTCAACTACCCTGGCCAGCAAGATCTCCGGATCTGTCCCCCATTGAGCATGTTTGGGACTGGATGAAGCGTCGTCTCACGCGGTCTGCACGTCCAGCACGAACGCTGGTCCAACTGAGGCGCCAGGTGGAAATGGCATGGCAAGCCGTTCCACAGGACTACATCCAGCAATTCTACGATCGTCTCCATGGGAGAATAGCAGCCTGCATTGCTGCGAAAGGTGGATATACACTGTACTAGTGCCGACATTGTGCATGCTCTGTTGCCTGTGTCTATGTGCCTGTGGTTCTGTCACTGTGATCATGTGATGTATCTGACCGCAGGAATGTGTCAATAAAGTTTCCCCTTCTTGGGACAATGAATTCACGGTGTTCTTATTTCAATTTCCAGGAGTGTATTTTAATACCTCTGCGCGCGCGTTCTAATATTAGTCCGATCTTGCCTTCGCTATCGCTATGGGCGCGGTGCGTCGGGGGCTGCAGCGTATTCCTATAGTCATAACTTGAAGCTGGTTCTTGAAATTTATCTAACGAGGAGAACACGGCAAGAACCATCATCCGATTTCCCAGGAACTTCACTCACTGGAAGAAGAGTAAAAATAAGCGAAATCGTGTCTCAACGTACCCGTAGATACTCGACTTCTTCTGAAAAAAACTACGGTCAACGTTCTCGAGCTACTTGAGGAAGAAAATTGAAACGAGCGTATGGCATCTTTGGCAGGGAGGCCCTGTTCGGGGAGGTTCGGCCGCCAAGTGCAAGTCTCATTCCATCCGACGCCACATTTTTGTCTTCTTTTTATACAAGTCAAAGGAAATAAAGCAAATAAAAATCAAAATGGCATCCGCGTCCCGCCAACTTTTGTGGGTGGACGCACTCTGAATCCCAAAGCAGTCAGGCATGTTCCAGGCACGTCTTCACGAAGAATATTGCGTTTTGTCGGTACGTGGGACCGGGTCCTGGTATTACATAATCTCACTGAAGTCACCTTTTCATACCTGGGACACCTCAGCTGCAGTGGGGATCGAAGAAGGCACTACCCCAAAAGTTGACATAGTACTGACGGTATCGCGGATGGTGCACAAGAATAGTAAATCGATCTAGCAGGAACGTCCAAAAATCAAGTACACTCTTATCACCTTCACGGAACAAATAAGATATCGAGAGGCCTTTTATCCAGATCACAGCGTTGGTCTTCGTACGTGGAACATGTATCTCATCTGGGGACAGAAGTGATTTCGGTATAATGGCTAGGGGAGCCATACGTAGGAGAACGGCAGTCATCGTCTGAATCAACTGCCCAACCTCTGCAGAAGATCCATACATCAGTCGATGCTCGCCCGTATCAAGCGTGTGACAACGAGAACACAGCGGCGAAACTGTCATTTTTATGGCATGCAAACGAAGTTGTGTCATTTATTTTCCATTGACGACCAGATACCAGGTTACGAACGTGAAGACACCATGGACAGAAGTTACACTAATGAAGAGTACACTGACATGCATTTCATGTGTGGCAAAGCGAACTGTGTTCAAATTACTATTGTTTCATTTAATTCTGACTTTTGTTCATTTCACCAGTCACTATAATTTGCTCCATGTAGGACGGAGCATTCTTAGGGGAAATATTTGAAATGGAACGATTTAAATTCACGCCGAATATTTCCAACCAATATGCGCTTGAGACTGCGTGATTGTATGAATAAGCTTTCCCTTTCCGCAGGCAGCCCGACAGGCGCACATTTAGCCGGTTAAACCAGAGCGTCTGAGAAACCGGGAGTTTCGCACGTCATATACAAGAATACAGACTCATAACATCCGATGTTGGGACAGGGTGTTAAGCATTGTACACGAACGTCCGAAATCTTCAACAAGGACGATTGCTATCCAAGAGCGTTTCCTGTGTCATAGCAGTATGTGCGAAGTTTACATCGGCAAGTACTCCAACCACATCGTCTCCAGCGAATGAACGCCCTCAACAATGTAGACTTCCCTCCTAGAGAGAATTTCTGCGAATGGGTGCAACAACAACAGTATCCCCTGAATCCCCTGTTTTAAAGCAGTATTCTGTTCACGGATGAGGCTGGATTTACCCCTGGTGGTATTTTTAAGTCCCATAATTATCACATTTGAGCCGGGGAGGACTGCTCGGAGACCGCATAATTGGACCACACTTCCAACCATAGAGACTAACCAGGCAGCAGTACATACGATTTCTGCAGTCTGCAATTCCAGATGTACATGATGATGTCCCACTGAATATGTGGTTCATGCAAGACGGTGCGCCGGCCGCGGTGGTCTAGCGGTTCTAGGCGCGCAGTCCGGAACCGCGCGACTGCTACGGTCGCAGGTTCGAATCCTGCCTCGGGCATGGATGTGTGTGATGTCCTTAGGTTAGTTAGGTTTAAGTAGTTCTAAGTTCTAGGGGACTGATGACCACAGTAGTTAAGTCCCATAGTGCTCAGAGCCATTTGAACCATGACGGTGCTCCAGCACCTTTTTATCCACGAATTCCATGGCTTCAAACTCAGCCTTTTGGATAGGTAGAGGAGGGCCTGTTCTGTGGCCATCCCATGGATTTCTGTGTGTGGAGTCATGTCAAAAGCCTGGTCTACGCTACCGTGGTCAACTCTCTTGAGGAATTACTATTGCTGATTGAAACAACCTTCGAGCATTTACAAAATTCCCCAGGGCTGCCTGAGAAGATTCTCAACATTTCAGAGATGAATCCAGTGTTGCATTCAGATGCATGGACAACATTTCAAACACCTACTTTTACTTTTAGAGATGTCATGTGTTCGTAGTCACTGGTGAATCGCAACAGAAAGTGTGTCGTATCTCGTTAACGGATGATTTTTGGATCCATGTATATAAGTGCTCTTTAACTACTTTTAGCGTGTACTTTCTGTGTGTCAATAATTGACCATCACCTCTGTAATACACTGTATAAAACATGCGTGTATGGTATGTTGAGGTTTACAACGTCTTTAGTTCTAAGGTTCTGGTATTCTTATGTTAAGTATACTTCTGCATAGCCTTCAGGAAAATTTTTTGCTTTACCTTGGATGACACCGATCGTAGAAACATTCAAAACAGAGATGTTTGGCACACCACGAGCATTGTACGAAGACACGGTTGCCCAAAAGACATTTCTTCGTATCAGTCTCCTTCGGAAAAGAAACGTCATGATGATTTAGCACCTTGCCAATAATTTTTGCGACAGACCTCGCGTAACGAGATCACTTTTGCGACAGCTGGCACTTGGAGTTGATTGTGAGTGACACTACAAGAATGTCACTGAACAATTTAATTTTCTCATTCTGTTCTTTTCTTAAATCATTTGTCTGACATACAATTAGCTGACGAATAAAGACAACCTTATATTAATATAGGCAAGCTGGAAACAATTGTGTAGTAATGTTCTACAGACATAAATGATGAACACAAATCGAAGTGGCAATCGGGTTTCGATCCCTGGGAGCAAAACTGAATACGCAACACTAACCAGTGTGTCACCACTTCATCCGAGGATATCGCGCGGTAAAAGGCACGTAAAGTACCTCTAAAACACCTCGAAAACTTTGACCGTAGTTTTTTCAGAAACGGTCGAGTACCGATGGGTAAGTCGAGTCCGGTGTTCACTTATTTTGACCCGTTTTCCACTCAGCAAAGTTTCTGGGAAACCGGGTTGTTCTCCTTGTAAGTAGGCTTTCATGAGGTACTTTGCGTCTATCTTCAGTGTTCGCAAATTCACTTGTTTCAGCAGCTCCGTGACAATCTCCTGTAAGTCAAATAATCTTGTGACTAATCGTTCTGTCCTTCTCTGAATAGATTCAGTATCCACTGTTACTCCCATCTGGTATGGGCCCCGTACATTTTAGCAATATTCCAGGATGTCTCGCACTAGTGTTTAGTAGGGAATTTCTTTTGCACATTACTTTTATTTCTTGTATCAATGAACCACAGATTTCAACTTAGATTATCTACAATAGAGCCTCTGTGATCATTCCATTTCATATACCTCACAAATTGTTACACCTAGATATTTTGAAGACTTAAATGATTCAAATTGCGGGTCATCGATGTTATGTTTGCTTTTCGTTAAGTTAGATGCAAAATTTTACGTTTATGATTTAAGGGTAGTTGGAACGGAAATAACAGTTTTCACATTTCCGGATTTTTATCTCATTATAAACTTTGCAGTTTTCCGAGTGAAATGATGTATATATCATTTATAAAGTCACATGGGGAGTATTTTATTTTATTTTTTTTTAAATATAATCTATACCAGCTGATAATGTATGGGGTACCTTCTTCCACAGACTGTCAATTGATGAAAAACCAGTATACCACCTTTTCCCTTCTGGACCTGATTCATGGTGCAATCACAGCAATGCTCAGTACTTAAACAGTTTATACAGCCATAAACATTCCATCCCAGCAGTAATCATGTATATCATAAACCTATTTACAGAGACCTGGAAAATCCTGAATTACTGATGAAGTGTCTGCATGGTCAGACTCAAAATCCCAATGAGTCGTCCAATAATCTTACATGGACTTACTTACCAAATGGTGGCAACATTGGTAAGGTGCTACAGCATATGGGAACTAATCCTGGAGTAAATTGCATCACAAAAATGGTTCAAATGGCTCTGAGCACTATGGGTCTCAACTGCTGAGGTCATTAGTCCCCTAGAACTTAGAACTAGTTAAACCTAACTAACCTAAGGACATCACAAACATCCATGCCCGAGGCAGGATTCGAACCTGCGACCGTAGCGGTCTTGCGGTTCCAGACTGCAGCGCCTTTAACCGCACGGCCACTTCGGCCGGCAATTGCATCACAGAACTTCAACGGATGGACGAGGTTGGCTTTGATGAAGCAGAGTATGCAGCACAGTTGGCCACTAAGGGGTCCAGAAAGAAGAAAAGAAGAAGAAATTGGGACAAGATGAAGAGGACTGAGCCATGCTGCGGCTCGCATTGGTGCTGTTTCTAGGCTTTCGCCCTCTGTTGGAGGCCAGGCTGTATCGTTTAGTTGGCATAATTGCGGTTGTTTGTCTTCTTCTCGTGTCGATAGGCGCCACTCGGTTTCGCAAGCGTTGCCTGTCCGCTAGTTGCAGCAGCGGCGGTAATCGATATGTAGTAAATGTTGCCCTATCTTTGGAGCGACGTCGCCGTTTTTCTGGGTCGTGTGAGTGGGCGAGTTCGGTTGGGGACTCAGGAGGAGCCAGGTCCATGCAATGCCAGAACACGCCGGGACCGCTGGCGGCATGCATGGACTGCTGGACGGAAGGGCTGCGGTCACCTCGTCGTAAATCGGATCCAGCAAGCTTTAAGATGTGTGAATTTCAATCCAAGTAGAGAAACCTCCACCATTGTGATATCTCGCGATCCTAAAGTGACTTGGGTTCGTGTTGCTGCTCTTAGTGTCGCTAAGGCGAAGAGCAGCGAGTGGAGTGCTTGGGGAAGGCGGATCTGACTAGCTTTCCTCGACTTCTTATCACTATTTACTGCGTTCAACTTGTTAAAGTTTGTTAAGTTGAACCAGCGGTAATTTTTCTTGCCTGGTGTCTGCTAACGCCCAATTTACCGTCACTGGGGGCTACTCTATGTAACGGCAGTGTACATTTCCTCGCCTTGCCGCTGCTGTCCGCTAAGGCGTTTAGTTTTAACAGCTTTCTTGATTGTAGGCCGGTTGGTAACCCTTCTACTCTGGTGGTAGTGGTTTCTTTCTCGTTCCGGGCGCTGTAAACACGGTATTCTAGGGAGGTAGTGCAGAGCGCCGGTTCCGGCTTTGGCGTATTGTTCCATCGTTGCATTTGCTTTATCGGACGTCAGGTAGCTTCAGCAAGATTATCATTAATCATTCGCTAGACCGCCACTAGTATGAGTTACCGTCTTGTGAAGTGAATGCAACTCTTTGCTGCCTATCTCATCGCTCTCGAAAGTGATTGTTACCGGACCTTCTCAGAGGTCGACTTCTGGAGCACCGTCTGTGGCCCCTTGGTTCTTGTAAGAAATGTGTGTTCTAAAAGGTGGTCTGATGGCCAGTATTTCAGTGTAACGCTCCTTCAGCCGTGATTCTGGTCATTTGCAATTCTAATTTGATATTTGTATTTTAGCAGTAAGCCTTAAAACCTTATTTACTGCTATTCCTGGCGTATGATGCCTTCTGCTGTGTTTGTGGGACTTGCCTTTAATATTTCAATACCGGTAATCTGTAAGTTGCAGCTAGTTTTATTCAATTCTTAATTTATTGTCATTTCTGGCGTGTAAGATCTTCTGTCCAGATCACAGTGGCTTGCTTTTAAAACATTATCTGCTGTACCTGTATTTAATGGTGATTTGCTAAATTGTAACTCACTGAAAACACTATTATTTACACAGTTGTTTATTCCTTCATAAATAACGTGTGTTAATTTTATTTGTTGTTGAGTCTGGAATTACTGGTTTAAAATAAATTGTGTGTAACTGTAAAAGGAACCAATAGTAACTGATCACGGCCCCGTCCACCATCGTAACCGAATGCTGCCTTCCCTTGACTACCACCAGGTTTCAAGGATTATATACGGTATGGTGCATGCTTCTGAGTGACTAAAAGTAAAAAAAAAAAAAAAAAAAAAAAAAAAAAAAAAAAAAAAGAAATTAACAATTTATTACGTGAGTAACAGACTTTTCAAACTTTATAAACCATTCCTGAAAATTTGCATTTTCTGTTGAATTTTTCCTTAAATCTCAGAAACCACTTCTAGTAGAGTGTTCAAATATTCAGGGACTAATAACACACATATCCTGAGTCTACTGAATTAAAAGAAGAATATATATAAATTCCAAATTGAGATTTTTACTCTGCAGCGGTTTGTGCGCTGATATGAAACTTCCTGGCAGATTGAAACTATGTGCCGGACCGAGACTCGAACTCGGGACTTTTGACTTTCTACTAGAGCACTTTCCTGCGAATGGCAAAGTTCTCGAGTTCGAGTCTCGGTCCGACACATAGTTTTAATCAGCCAGAAAGTTTTCTTTAGGATAATTTACAAAAAAGTACACAAAATTTTAACTGTGTAATTAAAAAATTTTATTTCCGAAAGCAGTGGAAGAAATGCAATTATTGTAGTTCAGTAGACTGAGAACATACAGTTTAATCACCTGTCAAAGTTTCATGTCAATGGCTAAAGTGGTTCCTGAAATACAGGGAAGACAGGTCACTAAATTTAACGTTGTCGGGATAGGGTGATCCAACTCCCCTTAAGCCACGTTGCCAATCCTTATAACACTTTGAAATCTAATCAAGATCTACTGAATTTTATGCAGCTTTAGATAAGACCTCGTCTAGAAATGTATGAGATTACTGTCAGTTTTTCCTGCAAGTTCATTACTATGCAACATGAACAACAAGGGCCCCAACACATATGACTCTGTATCCTAAATAATAGTCCACATCTTCCCTACCAAGAAAAACTGAATCCAGTCGCAAATATGGCTTGATATCCCTTATCATCGTTCTTTCGATAATAAGTGTGATATCCCCCCCCCCCCCCCCGAAAAAAAACTGTATCTAACATGTATTTGTACAACATTTCACTGTAACAGTATTTTAACGCTCTGACTATGATTGCTAATGAGTTTTCCAAATCTACTGTGAAGAGATTTTACTGATCTGACGTTAAGTGAATGAGCGAATGATGAAGCCGATCAAGCCATTTTACAAACGTGGGATCAAGATAAACAAATTATTGAAAACCAAGCTCGCGTACTCCACATACTTCATCATCTCAAGTCCTACAAATTCTACTTGATTGCCATGACTCATAGCTTTCAGAGAGACTTTTGAGAACGTATACGTCAGTTTCGATGTTCGTGTTAGTGTCTCGTGCGAAGCGTTCATTAACCTCTACATCGACGGCGCCGACAAGAAATGCAAAACGTAGTTGTTTTGCACAACAGGCGTGCCAGAAACCTATATTTGCTTTGGTGGTTGACACTTTGTCGCGATGCGCTGCGACAATGGCATGCGCCAGCGGCGGCGGCGCTGGCGCCATTCACAGGCGGGTGAGCAGCGGACGTGCGGCGCGGCACGTCACTGGCGCGCCAGCGGCGTGGACGCGCGAGACAATGGCGGGCGCAGTGGCGCGTGCGGCCGGAAGCCGGCCGGCCTTCCGAGGGCCGGCGGCCGCTCCCACGCCGCTGCTGGCGGCTGGTGGCTGGCGACAGCCGGTGTCGCGTTGCTGCCGCGCCAGCGGATGCGGGGCGCGCACCACTTGCAGCGTGACATCGGGACCGGCGCCGCCGGTGTCGGATTTCGCCCTCTCGCGGAGCGACCTCCTGTTTGTAGACTGGCGGTGCGTGCAAGCGTAGAGCTAAATGATGGAGGCTCTGTTCGCAGGGTAAACGATCTCTGTACCTGAAACCAATCATTCTAACTTGCACGGCACGGGTAGTAAATGGAAACGTTACGTCTGTGCGCGTTTCGTGACATTAACTGAGTGTAGTGCGGTAATTTTTCTTTACTACCATACCGTGTACGGCGGAGCGTGCTTTGTGTAAAAGTATAACTTCGTCCTTTTCTTTTCGCTCTAAGAACGATTGTTGGTACCGCTGTGTGGTCTCGGAACAAATTTTGTCTTCTTGCTCTTTTCGCGAGATATAAGTAGGTGTAAGAAATCTCGTGTACTGGCTAACTCTTATAGGAACTTTGAACCACTCCGGGATGGAAAACGGCTCTCATTCACCGTTTTCCACTGAAACTGGCTGAGCATTTCTGTGACGCTTTCGCCCTTACTAAATGAATTTGTAGTAAAATGTACTGTTCTTCTTCGGATCTTCTTTAGTTCCTCTGTCTTACCTGTTGCGGATCCCAGATCCACGAGCAGAGTACAAGTGTTGGTCGAACGAGTGTTGTGTAAACTACTGAGGATTTTCCGCTCAATCTGCCCTAACCTCTGTTAATTTTATATGACAGTTCCCCTCCAAATCGGTCTAAGAATTCGCCTAGATACTTTATGGAAGTAACTGCTTCTAGTGATTGTTCTGAAATAGTGCAATTATACAATAAAGAGGCTTTCTGTCTTTGTATTCCCAATATGTTTCACTTGTTTATGTTGAGGGTCTCAAATGTTCAAATGTGTGCGAAATCTTATGAAATCTCATGGGACTTAACTGCTAAGGTCATCAGTCCCTAAGCTTACACACTACTGTGCCCTGTGCGAACTGCGACGCCGTGAGACGGGAGACCGACGCGCCTTCCTGCGTCCGTGAAGCGGCTGGTAGCGGACGGTTCGGGAGAAGTTAAGTGATTCGTGATATGTTGTTTCAGTTACCTGTTAAATTCTACCTGTTTTCTTGGTCAGTCTCTCGTCCCCAGCTTGCTCGTGTGTCTCCCGTCCGCTTTTCTTAGGCAGTTCGTGTCTGTCTGTCCGTCTGTCGGTCTGCCGTATGTTAATAGCGGCCTCTGTCATGTTTGTCGGATCCGGTGTTAACGAATTTAGTGCTTGAAGTGTAACGGCCGATTCCTGAAATATGTTTTTATCTTGCCTATTATCTTGAGAGGCGGTATATGTGTAATGTAGAGCATGTTTGTATATCTCATGTAAGACTGCATTTCATGGGTTTTTAATTAAATGGTCATTTTAGTATACAAAGTTGCCACCCTTCCACTGTAAGGGATTTTTTTTTTTAAATCAAGTTGCACCCTCGGTGGCAAGTTAATTTTTTTTAATGTTAGTGTTTTGTACCATTTCCATCCCTCTTACGGGATGCATAGTCTATGTGCTTGTGTGAGTTGTTAAAATTTTTAGTTTAAAGTAATCTGGTGTGTTGCAGATTTGCACCAGTGTAGTCTTTCAGAGGTTGTTGTGAGCGGTCGTGACTACGGCCGTGTCAAAAGGCAGCGGCAAGGTTCTCAGCCCGAAAGCTCATACTGTCAATATTTGTTCTTTCTGCCTCTGAATAAAATTGTTAGTTGAAATTTTGAGGGTGCTTTCTGATTATAATTTTAAATCTGTTTAAAAAAAGGGGGGCTTTTAGGAATAAAATTTCCATTTGATGAAAGAAATTTGTTTTCATCAGTTACCCACTGGCAACTGCTTCCACGCTCACATAGTGTGATTGAATATGTTAATGTTCTTGATGAATCGCTAGCAAATAAAGTAAATTCTTAGTAAAAGGTTTTGAAAGTAAAATCAAGTTTCAGCCAACAGTTGTGTAGAGGTGTCCTCTTGAGGCATTAACCATTTCCTGTGCAAAGTTTTGTCTGTGCACCGACGTTCACATGACAAAAGATAATACGTCGCCAGGTTGTGTGTCACCTTTGTCGGAACATTGCTGGTGTAATTTGAAAGAAAGTTTGTCGCAGTGCATCTTTGAGCTGGTCAGTTGTATCGCAACGGTTTAGTGGACTCTGTCAATCATAAACTTCCATAAAAGGGGAATATTAGATGTGGTGAGGTCAGTTCTTCGTGGACAGGTTCTTTGCTTGAATCTTCCTCAGAAATCTGCTGGTGCCCCTGGATGTTCAGCCATCCAGGGACAATGAGTGGAACCATGAAGTACCCAACAGTGGGAATGAAACGTCGAGCTCTGAGAGGTATAACGTAACCAGACTCATACAACCAAGGAAGTCTGCAGACATGTGAAAATAGTAGGCTTTAACAAAATCTTTTATTTTTTTGATGGTGGGAGGTGCGGTAACTACTACTCCTTGGATCCACGACTGAGCACCTCAGCATACTCTGATGGAAAAAATTGCAAAGCCGTTAAGGACTTGTGCTACACAAACGAATGTTGGTAGGCAAATTTTCGCACCGGTCCAATAAGAATGGCGCTGGTAGCGCCACTATGAGAAAGTAAATCTTGTTTGTTTTAAATACTCGCTGTAACGGTCCTGAATGTTAGTTACCTTTGAGATTGGTCGTGGTGATCTGTTGATTGTCAAGAACGCCTCTAAGGGAAAAAGGACGTAACTATCAAAACCTCACTGAGTTTAAACGAGGCCGTGTAGTAGTGTTACTAGAAGCAATAGAACTTGGCAGGAAAGTAGGCACTGTACACTATTGTTGGTAGTAGTGGTCGCCGGAATTTACGGTGGCAAGAAGACCGGGCCCCCAGACAGTCTCGTGGCACTACCGGCAGGGAAGGACATTGTGTTCGGTATATGGCTCTGGTGCATCCTACTACTTTTGCATCAGCAATGTGAGCAGCATTTAGCATCACAATGACGGAATGAACTGTTACAAATCGGTTACCCCGAGGACAGCTACGAGCCAGATGTCCTGCAGCAGGCATTCCACTGAAACTACACCACCTCCATTTGCGGCTTCAATGGCGTCAAGGGAGAGGTCATTGAACGGTAGGCTGAAGGTCTTTTGTTTCCTATGATGAAAGCTGTATTAAAAGGAGGCATGCTGAGGGCCTGATTGCATGCCTGTATGCTAGACACACTGGACCTACATCTGGAGTTATGGTCTAGGAAGCGATTTTGTATGACAGCAGGAGCACTCTCTTGGTTATCCCACGCATCTGGACCGCAATTTTGTACCTCAGTCTAGTGATTCGACCTAATGTTCAAATTTAATGATTATCAAGATTCCGCCTCGATTGAAAATTGAAACCGAATGTTGACCTAGGTTTCGGCGCCTTCTTCGGAACACACTAAAACTACACACTGCCTAAAGAGGCATGGTCCAACATTAATACAGAACGCCCAAAAGTCTTTTGCCCTTTTGGGCGTTCTGTATTAGTGTTGGACCATGCCTCTTTAGGCAGTTTGTAGTTTTAGTGTGTTCCGAAGAAGGCGTGGTTTTCCGTGCCGAAACCTAGGTCAACATCCGGTTTCAGTTTGCAATCGAGGCGGAATCTTTATAATCATTAAATTATTCACGATTGCTGACGCGCTGCAACATTAAAAGTTCTCAAATTGTTCAAATGGTTGAAATGGCTCTGAGCACTGTGGGACTTAACATCAGAGGTCATCAGATCCTAGAACCTAGAAGTACTTAAACCTAACTAACCTAAGGACATCACACACACCCATGCGTGAGGCAGGATTCGAAACTGCGACCGTAGCGGTTGCAAGGTTCCAGACTGAAGCGCCTAGAAGCGCTCAGCCACAGCGGCAGGCTCAACCAATTGTGCTGCCATTCACGAACAGTATTCCCCAGGCTGTTTTCTCACAAGGTAACCCTCACCCACATTCTGTATAACATACTCTACAGAATGTAGAAGTCAGCCACAAACGGTATCAATCGTTCCTGTAATAACTGTCCAAGTGTATTAGGCTTCGAATTCCATCCCACAAACTAGCATCCGGCACATGTACATCAAAATGCAGGCAGATTTGTATACCTCTTACATCTGTTATTTTACACCTGTTATTAGTGTACCAACATTTAACATTTGAAAAAGGACACTCTCGACCTTACATTAGCCTGTGCTCTTGCAATGTTAATCATTTAAATATACTACCTAGGCAAATGTGTTCCTGAAATTGCATTACTCTGCCATAATTACTTTTTGGTGCTGCGATATTTTCCCCGTCGGTGCAGTTGACTGGGATTTCCACACTTTCGAGGTGTCAATTATCACCTCCACGCTGTAATTATCATCATTTCATCGCTGCAGCCAGGGCCGGAACCCCTTCCTCCGTGCCGAGTGAAAACGTCAATCAAAGTTTAATGAGGTATCTGCCGCTTCTACGGACGACTTCCTCGTCTCGCCTCAGGAAATCCGTGTCGCACCATTTGTTCCAGAGCCCCTCAGAGGGTCCAGCCCGCCGTGTCAAGCGGCGACAAGTGACACGGCGAGGCGAAGCGTGGCGCGTCTGCTCAGCAGCCATCCATAATGCAAGACCGCAGGAAATTGCCACCTCAATGTTGCATGCGATCCGCGCGCCCGCGTGACTTATGGATCACTGGCAGCTGGGCTACAGGTGAGGCATAGCGGGCCGGGGCCGGCCTGCGCCGCTGACTCAGGCTGCGGCAGCGACCAGCGGACCGACTCCGGAAGCGCTGGCTCTCTACCTCCGAAAACCTGCTCTCTTCTCTACGCCATCGTACGCACCACATACGCTGGTTGAGCCGAAACACCACGACCACCGCGAAACTGAGTGCCATCCGATGCTGTTGTGGATGCAACTTGCGCTAAGGAAGATACGAGGGTGTTTCGGAAAGTAAAGATACACCGTACGCCAGAGGAACAGAAGAGTTTTGGCGAGCAAGTTGGCAACACTGGTTTTAACATTGAACCGTTAGCTTTCTCCTCGCGGTCGTTCGGCAGTTGAACGTTGCTTCTGGTTGGAGTAGGTCGTGTTTAAAATGGCTACGCCGATTCAGAATCCTGCCAAATGCGAAGTGCGCTCCGTCATACGTTTTCTTCATGCAAAAGGTCAGCGACCAATGGATATTCACGAAGAAATTGTTTCTGTTAATGGGAACATTATGAATCGACAAAATGTAACGAAATGGTGTCTTCATTTCTCTGAAGGTAGGACCAATGTTCATGACGAACAAAGACCAGGTCGGTCATCTATGATCTCTGATGCCCTTCTTCGGAGAACGGAAGAAGCAATTCGTGCGAATAGATGTCTCACATTGAAGAAAAAAAATGGTTAAAATGGCTCTGAGCACTATGGGACTTAACTTCTGAGGTCATGAGTCCCGTAGAACTTATAACTTATTAAACCTGGCTAACCTAAGGACACCACACACATCCATGCCCAAAGCAGGATTCGAACCTGCGACCGTAGCAGTCGCGCGGTTCCAGACTGTAACGCCTAGAACCGCTCGGCCACACTGGCCGGCTTACATTGAAAGAATTGCTTCAGATGATACCGGACGTGTCAATGACATCTCTTTATGACATTGTGATTTGTCAAGTTATGGTACAGGAAATCGTGTGTGCGCTGGATTCGAAAACTGTTAACGGAAGAACACAAAAAGAAAAGGATGGGCTTTGCACTCGACTTCCTCACATGCTATTATGCTGAAGCAGGTGATGAGTTCTTTGATCGCATTGTGACAGGTGATGAGACGTGGGTTTATCACCATACATCTGAATCCAAGCAACAATCAATGCAATGGCGCCATTCGAATTCACCAAAAGCCAAGAAGTGCAAAACGTTGATTTCAGCGAAGAAAATCATGGCTTCTGTTTTTTGGGACAGACAGGGCAATCTTCTGTTGGAATTTATGCCTCCTGGAACGACAATTAATGCTGCTGCATATTGCCTGACTTCGAAACGTCTTAGAAGGGCAATTCAAACAAACGCAGGGGAATGCAGACAAGTGGAGCGCGCTTGCTTCATGACAACGCTCGGCCTCACACAGAGCTCGTAACCAAAGCATTACTCAAACAATTCAAATGGGACGTATTCGACCATCCGCCATACAGCACGCACCTTGCGCCCACCGACTTCCATGTGTTCCATTTCCTAAAGTCATATCTTGGTGGAAAATCATTCCGCGACGATGAAGAGATCACAGATTAAGTACAAATGTGGTTCCGACAACAGGCGGCAACCTTCTATGTCTGTGAGATACAAAAGCTTGGGCACCGACTTAACAAATGTTTGGATAACGGGGGTGAGTATGTCGAAAAATAACAAATAATCCAGTTAATAAGATGTAACTGACGTTTTCTAAATACATGTTCTATTTAAGGACTGCGAGCCATTGTATCTTTACTTTTCGAAATGCCCTCGTATATAAACGGAGCAGAGACAAATGGGGGATCATTACCTTAGCAGCGATGGGAAAATCCGCTGATACGTCATTATTTTGGTGAAGGGCTGATTTTTATGGTCCTGCTCCTGTGGAAAAACATCATGGAACCAGCGAAACTGGTCTACTAACTGTCTTTCTTGATCGTATATTAGGTTACGTTGTACTTCTCTCAAAGCTCGTCTTTTGAAACTTTCCGCTGGGTATTTCCTGATTTCCCTTACGTACATGAATTTATGAACATCCAGGGACACCAGCAGAAGATTCCAACAGAGAGTCGGTCCACAAATCCAAGATCTCACAGCACCTAGTATTCGTTCTGGTGTTACTTTCGTGAACATGGCAAGTTGTGGACGGTGAAACCACGGGCAGGACGGTTACGGCTCATCACCAGAACGTCGATAGTAGGGTAGGTGGCGGTCTGTGGCCAGAACTGACAACACAGTACGATTCTGGTGTAGGCACAAGTGTTTACGAGCACGTAGTTCAGCGCGGATTTCGAACACGTGGCTACGCCGCAAAGACCCCCACGAGTTCCCTTGCTAACGTAACGATTGCAGAGAGCATGGGACAATAAGCACTGGAGCATCAGTCAATGGAGTCACGCAGTCGAACGAATCAGGTTTCCATTTACGCCAGATCGATGGCTGTGTCCGGATACGCCGTCATTTCGGTGAACGGCAGGTGGAAATATGTTAGGTGCCACGGGACATAACGTGTAGTACAGTTTCATGTACCTGCTAGGCTGCCATCGACAACGTGGGAGCTGCTGAACACGTGGTCATTGCTGTGGACTTCGAATGTAGAAAATACCAGGTTGTTGACGGCGTCTTGCAGCACACACTGCTTGCGTCTTGTAGCAGTTATGGCAGCAACTGCCGGCCGCGGTGGCCGAGCGGTTCTAGGCGCTTCAGTCCGGAACCACGTAGCTGCTGCGGTCGAAGGTTCTAATCCTGCCTCAGGCATGGATGTGTGTGATATCCTTAGGTCAGTTAGGTGGACCTCAGATGTTAAGTCTCATAGTGCCTAGAGCCACATCTGAAGATGTTAAATAGGTGTGTTTTGATCAAATATTGTGGAACTTGCCCAATGTTATCCAGTGGAAAATCCGAGACGTGGACCAATGGAAGTGTTTTGAATGGAATCAACAGCCTAATGAGTTCAGAATATGTATTCAGAATAAAGGTAAGAAACACGAAAATATTGATTGGCATAAATAAGACTAGCGATAAACTTCGCATCGAAATTGGGGACCACGAAATAGGCGAAGTGAAGGAAATCTGCTACCTTACGAACAAAGTAATGCACGACCAGGCGAGGCAAATAGGATGTAAAAGCAGACTATCAAGCGCAAAAAGAAGTTTCCTCTTCATTGGATATGTAGTAGTATCAAATATCAGTTATAATTTAGAAAATAAATTTCTGAGAATTAATGTGTGGCGCACAGCAGTGTATAGAGGTATAACAGGGACTGCTGGAAAACTGGAAAAGAAGAGAATCAAAGCGTTAGAGATGTAATGCTGCTGGAGTTATGCGCTACCAGTTCCATGATTCTGTGCTTTTGCTACACTATAGTAGGATTACTGATAGTATTGGCAACATTCGCAAGGAAAGATACATAAGTGAATGTCTAAGAGAGAAACTGGAGGCTGGCTTCTTTCAGTTTTCAACTGCACATCATTCGGTGTTAGTCCATTGTGTACTTTATGTCATGACAGAATATCAACTGTATTTTCTAATAAAAATTAGTTTATCTCGTAATATCTGGGCTGTAATGTAACCAAAGCAACTACTTTTAATTTGAGCACAATTAACAAGTAAAAACATAAAAATATATAGAATTATTGTTTCGTCAATAGAACGTCCTTCATCATGATCAAAGAAGAATTTCTTGTTATTATTGATAAGTGCGGAAGTTGATTCTGAATAACAGAACGTGTTTATGTAAGTATTGAAGCGATCATTGATAAATTTTTGTTTCCACTTTTATTATTTTTCCATTTTTACGAAATTGCGTATCCAGCGCTATTGGTAAATATGTATTTTTTCCATATTTTTACAACAACCCCTACCTTAAGCGTTAAAAATCAACAGTTTTCGAATAAAGCTGGATTAAACGTTGAAAATTTCCGTTTTTCAGTAAATATTGTTTACTTTTAAGTAACAGGCTGGAGGACAGCTATATAGAACACAAATATTCCGCATATTACGTGTCGGTTTCCATACGGATCACTGCATTTATAGGGAAATCTAGTAAGATACTTATAGCATACGAAAAGAAAACGCTGGTTATGAGGTAATGCCCATGAGGTACGCAATATAACGTTTTTTTTTTTTTTTTGAGTCATCAGTCTTCTGACTGGTTTACGCAGCCCGCTACGAATTCCTGTCCTGTGCCTATCTAACAGATTTCTTAACCAACGTCCTATCATTCTCTCCCTTCTCCTTGTCAGTGTTTTCCACATCTTGTTTACCTGTCAGATTCTGCGCAGATTCTCCTCATTCCTTACTTTATCAGTCCACAAAATTTTCAACTTTCTTCTGTAACACCACATCTCAAGTGCAACGATTCCCTTGTGCTCCGGTTTACGCACAGTCCATGTTACACTACCATACAGTGCTTACTACTGACATACATTCTCAGAAATTTCCTCCTGAAATTAAGGCCTATGTTTGATACTAGTAGGCTTCTCTTGGCCAGGAACGCCCTACCTCCCGATGCTAGTCATTGGTCATTTTGCTGCCTAGGTAGCAAAATTCCTTAACTCCATCTACTTCGTTAGCATCAATCCTGATGTTTAATTACTCGCTGTTCTCATTTCTGCTACGAGTACTTGTCACTACTTTCGTGTTTCTTCGAGTTACCCTCAAGTGAAGTTCTGTACTCATTAGATGGTTCATTCCATTCAGCTGATCACACAATTCTTGTTCATCATTTCCATTAAGGATAGAAATGTCATCAGCGAACCGTATCACTGACATCCTTGCAACTAGAATTTTAATTCCACTCTTGAACATTTCTTTTGTTTCTATCATTGCTTCTTCGATGTACAGATTGAAGATTACGGGTGACAGACTATATTCCTGTCTTATACCATTTTTAATCCAACCACTTCGTTCTTGGTCATCCGCTCTTATTAGTTCCTCTTGGGTCTTGCACATAATATATATTATGTATGTATCCCTACAGCTTAGCCCTATTTCACTCAGAATTTCGAACGTCTTGCACCATTGGACATTGTCGAAAGCTTTTTACTGGTCGACAGACCCTGTGACCGTGTCTTTAATTTTCATTATCCTTGATTCAATTATCAAAGTCAGAATTAAGTCTCTGGCGCCTTTGCTTTTCCTAAAACCAAACCAATCGTCGTATAAACATCCTCAATTTTCTTTTCCATTCTTCTATATATTATTCTTGTCAGTAGCTCGGATGCATTAGCTGTTAAGCAATAATTCTCGCTATTGTGACCTCCTGCAGTCTTCGGAACTGTGTGGATACTATTTTTCCGCCAGACTCATACATTCTACACACCAATGCGAACAGTAGTTTTGCTGCGCTTCCCTAATGATTTTAGAAATTGGAATGTTATCGATCAGTTCTGCCTTATTTGATATAAGTCCTCCAAAGGTCTCTTAAATTCTGATTCTAATATTGGATCCCCTATCTCTGTAAATCGACTCCTACTTCTTTTTCCATCACATCAGGCAAATCTTCTCCCTCGCAGAGGCGTTCAGTGTACTCTTTCCACCTATCTGCTCTCTCTCCTCCGCATTTAATAGTGGAATTCCCACTGCAGTCTCAATGTTAACACCCTCTCTTTTAATTTCACCAAAGGCTGTTTTGACTTTTCTATATGCTGAGTCAGTCCTTCGAACGAACATTTCTTTTTCGATTTCTTCATATTTTTCATGCAGCCATTTCATCTTTGCTTCCCTGCACTTCCTATTTATCTTACTTCTCAGCGACTTGTGTTCCGCCGTAACGGAAAGCGCCGGCACGACGATGAAGAACAGAAGAGCAGAGAGGGCTGTGAGACAACGTCAGCCAATAGTACGCTGACTGGGACGACACCAAGACAGAAGTGGCATCTAGGCCAAGAGATTATAAGCGTCGCGCCGCCTAGCCGTCACATAAACGCTACAGCAGTGACTTATCAACTGTTTTCTTTTGCTTGTGTTGAAATTGTATATACCGAAGGACATTGATTATTTGCATGTCGAAATTTGCTTACGACTCACCGTTGTGAATACGCATAGTTAAGTATTTGTCAATTAAACTTTCTCTAATACGATTTGCATCAATTGTTGTATATGCACCCGAGAAAACAGCTTCCTACGCACCTTACATTAGACGAACGGGCAGAATATAACAACTTGTATTTCTGTATTCCTGAATTTCTCTAAACATTTTTGTACTTCTTTCTTTCGTCGATCAGCTGAAGCATTTCTTCTATAACACATCGTTTCTTCGCAGTTACTTTCTATGTAGGTATGTTTTTCTTTCCAACGTCCGTGATTGCCCTTTTTAGATATGTTCATTCCTCTTCAACTGTGCTGCCTACTGAGCTATTCCTTATTGCTACACCTATAGAGCCTTAGAGAAACTAAGCGTTTCTCGTAATTCGTACCTAACGGACAGGTAGTGCAGGTATGACTTCAAAGTACCAAAGCTACTAGGAAAACTGGTCTGCACTTACTTATATTTCACGGTAGACTTTAGTAGTTTTACAAGTGCAAGTTCTATTGAAATATGTTGAGAATTAGGTGACTGACTGGATACGAAATGAAATTCTCCGCAGAATCGTCGTGGATACGAACAAAGTGGGAATCACTGATTGCATGGTAGCGCGTGTATTACGATATGAGGGAATAACAGTCGTGAAACTAGAGGGAGCTACAGAAGACACAAAACCGTAGGGGAAGACAGAGATTGGAACAAATACAAGAAGTAATTGAGGGTGTAGAGTGCAAATGCTGCTCTGAGATAAAGAATTTTCTTCATGAGAAGAATTCGTGACGCGGAAAAGTGAGAGAGGGATAAAGAGAGGAGAGGTAGGGGGATAGAGGAAGGGGGAGTGATAATTCAAATGTTGTTCGTAGCAGACTGATGGAACGTAATTTTGAAACGATTTTAGTTCATTTTCTTTTTTAATGGACCATTTTCCTGAATATGGGCTGTAGTTTAAAACGTCTGATAAAAATGTCGCGTCCTCATGAGACAGATACTTGAATTCGTTATTTGATACACATCACATTAACAGCGTCTGTGGGTTCACAGTCGTTGAAGTAATGGAAAGGCATTTCCAGACATGACCACAGAATCAATATACGACGAGGCGCATATCTACAGGACAGTGGAGAAATACTCGCAGTCTCACTCAAAAGTTGACGCTATTTGAAATGTGGCTTCCTGTATATTTGTGTCTGAAAGAAAGAAATGCTGTATGGCATTCCTTCTTCGCTGTCCAAGTACATTTTGTCATGAGAAATAACGCAATACCTGCGTCGGTTTCCCTTTCCATTTCCGCCGGAAGCAGTCTGTCCAGTAGATAAAGGATGCCAACTCGATTCCACCTGTGCCGAGAGAAATGTCATATATCTTAAATAACGCGCCAAGGCAATATCGCCGTGATTAAGAAGCCGAGATCGGCGCGCTCTGGAGATTCCAGTGGGCTGGCGTGGTGTGGGTGAGACACAGCAATATCGCGGCGGAGGCGGAGGCGGTTTGCCTGAGATATGCCATTTTAATGAACGCAATATCGGCTGCGTGAGGCGCCGGGCGGCACCACCGGCAGATGGGCAAATTCTGGCGGCCGTAATATGGCCGCTGCCGGCAGCCTCGCTATCAGAAACAGATGAGACGAGCGACGACGGTCGCAGTGTGGGAGACTCTCTGATGAAACTAAAAATCTGGGACCAGCAGAGAGCTGTAGAAAGGCACGTATTTCCATCGTGTGTTTAATCATCTCCTGCCTGGCAAAATATAGGGATACAAAATGAAGTAGTTTGAAAAAGGCAAAGTGGCGTGTGTGAATGATGCTGAGATAAGGATCGTAATGAGAACGCTGTTGGTTCCACCGTTGAAGCCTATACGTATACTGCATTTAAAATGTCTGTTGTAAAGCCTTATACACAAAATGAACCAAAAGTGAAACAACTGGAAAATGAAATCTGATTTACTTCAAATCATACATCTGCAACTACACCCACACTCGCCTCACGGTGTATAGCAGAGTAACTTCGTTTATCCATGTCACTTCACTTGTTATATGTTCCAGTCGCAAATCGTTTCGCGGGATACACACAAGAGTAAGTAATATACTGAACGACCCTCCTTCCACCATACACACTCGAAATTTCAACAGTAAAACAAAACCATGATGCAGAACGTCTTTCTTTCAACATCTGCTACTGCAGTAGTCTGAGCATCACTGGGACACTTTCGTGCTTGCTACATGAACCTACAATGTACTGCTCTTTGTAATCTACCTAATATACAGAGACTTAATGAAAACTTCGATTCCCTGCCATCGTGTAGTACGATACCTCACTTTAAAATTATTGGTATTGTGGTGATTCGTGAATTTCATAAAAATGACACTAAATTGGAGACTAATTAGCAGACACTAATACAAAATAAAACAAAAGACGATGTATTTTGGCAAACTGTGGCATTCATTGTAGTAATGGGAAAGACTGGAATTAGTGAAAATTGTAGGAATAAAACATATGGCATCAATCACCAGCTGTAATTATTCAAATAATTGGACTTTTACGAATGTAGTTTACTCATTAAAGAAGTTATTCTGTCGCTTGCAAATGAAGGCACATATTGTACAACGTAAATTTAGGATGAAAGCTGTAAAGAACATTCCGTCTTAATGACTTTATTAATTAAACTCGTATTGTTGTAAACCGATATACGCCTCATTATAAAATTCTAGGCATCTGTTACAAATTCTGTTAATCAAAACCTGTTTCGTTTTACCCTCTTGGCTTCAGTTATTGTTAGGAATGTGAGTCGTTGTGTAGTTAGCGTGCATTAATTAATTTTGTGAAGTTCATTATTGTACTCATATTTAGATGGAATTTTCACATTTAAAAACATTTTTACATTGTAGATTTCATATATTATTCAATTCTGTGATTTTAGAAGTATTATTCTGTGTAATCAGAACATCTTAGCTGTGGAACTTTTAATTGTAAATACGATTAAAATATGTTGTCATTATTAAGGAATAAAGGTCCAGGTGGCCATCCATTATTTAGAATATATAAATAGCGAAGCAGCGAGGCTGCTGGGGCGGCCAGTTTAAGCTGATATCTCGAAGTGTAACCTGTGTTAGTTACTTGAATATTATTTCACTAAGATTTAAAGTTGTGAAAAAGTATGTTTCTTGATTTGTGAACCAGTCTGTTGTTTTACGAAGACACACTGTACAACTCGGCCTCTTTGCAATGTGTCATGACGGATTTGATCAGCTGTTACGAACGGAAGAATAAATGTTTAAAAACTGGGACCGATCACTTTCACTGTAAACCACACACTTCATGAAGATTCAGGCAATCTACGAGTATTTCAGTTATGTGGAGAAAAATTTCGTTTTTACCTTCTACTTATGATTCTAGATAACATCAGATGACATGCACGTTTGATAAGTCAGTGCATCTGTCTTCGAAGTTTAGAGGATTACCTAACCGACGAGTAGATAATATTTGAGTAGAAGTGTTAAATCTTCCGAGGATGTTTATTTCCTCCACCAACTAATATCAACCCTATACAGTCGAGCAAACATTGTTCGAAAGATGGCTTCACTTACCGAGGATTCTTCCAAAGAACTCCAGTTTTACATTTGCTTTACCTACTGTTATATTTTACGTATGTGTTGATGACAGCTTACAACAGAAATCCTGGGACCGAGTTTTGCTTAGGGAAAGGAACTGTATTGGAGTAGAGCGCCTTGGACACAGCACTGCGACCTAGCCACTGACTATTGGTGAACATGCCCCTAGTCATACAGCAGCTCAGTGGAAGCAACTGCTTCAGCCTGCCAATGACCTACGTCAGCAAAAAGCTTCTGCACTTTGTCCCATTGCCACATGACAACAGACCAACTATGGTCACCGACCCTGTTCCAGACATTCCAGCTGTGGCACAGAAATACAGCACTTTCCGCGAAGTCAGCGCTGAGCCGCTACATTTAAAACCTGGCCCTGAAGAGCGATATCATCGGCACATGAGACCACGCACGGCGCCTCTCGTGTAGCAGTCATCGCGAGCTCTACCGGATGCAGCCTTGGAGGACGCCGAAAGAATGATGCCGTTTCCAATGCTGCCCCAGGGCTCAGAACCAATCTCTCTGATGGTCCAAGCCTCTGGAGACATCAAGCTGCTGCCGGTGTCTGCCTGCTATACGCCACTGCCCTTCAGCTTTCAGCGTTATTATAGCGTAATCGTGTATTAGTGGCTCTTACTGCCTGCTTATGTGCAATATGTTACATTTATTTACGCTGAGATTCAGCTGACAATCCTTGCGCCTAATGTCGGCTCTTTGGAGGTCTTCCTGAACTTTGATACAATTTTCCAGCTACGTGATTTTTCTGTAAATGACAGCATGAATTGCGAAGTGCCTCATGGCACTTCAGACGTTATGCACTAGGCCGTTAGTGTAAAGTTAAAAGTAATAGGTTAATGACACTCCCTAGGTGTACACCCAAAGTTACTATCATATGTGAAGAGTTCTCTCGACTGAGAATGACATGCTGTACTCTGTGGCTAACAATTATTCATTCCTATTACGTATCTAGTCTGATATTGAGATTGTCATGTTGGTTTTACAAAATTTATGCTAGTCGGGGATAGTGACGAACCTGGATGTCACCACTCGGGGATATGATCTCCATTTGTGACAATGGATAATACTTTTATAAAAATACAGTTTTTAAGACGCATCGTAATAAGAGACTTTACTTTTGTCAATTGTTCGTAAGGATGGCTAATTAATATCATGCTCTTTAGCGGGTTTATAAAGGTGAATAAAGGTGAGAACTAAAAGGAAAATGAAATGACCGATACCGAGGAAATTATACGTTTAACACTTGGTTCCGACTTTTTGTAATTGTTCAAGATCAGTTAGCAAGTGGCATAATCGAAATTGTACTTAGAGTGTGAGATATCATTCCATATCTTTTTCACCATGCTCACCAACGGCATGAAATATTATCTGTAACTTTGATTGAAAGAAGTGCATAGAACATTCGACGTTTCGTAATTTTATCACAATTATTAATGAATATAAATTTTAGTGCTGCCACAAAACCTCTGCTAGGATTGACCGATTAACAATCCATACTGATTTAACAACAAAGCCACAAGCTGTGGACGATGTAGCTTATGTAATAGGGGCAGGTATGAAGCTGATCTTCTACAGTTCTGCGAATCTTCGTCATACAGGACCAAGTCCCATCTTGAAGAAAAACCAGCAGTATAATATTAAACTAACAGCGGTTTAAAGTGCGAATTGCTCCAACATACCACATTTTACATTACAAATTCTCAATAATGATCAGTTACACAGTTTAAATCGGTAGTACTAGTGTTCGTTAGTGTCTGCAGGATGTTTCAGGTGAAACACTGAATATTTTAGGAGTAAATCATTAGAAATGAAACATTCTATGTAACAGATACCCCGATTTTATTGGTTACAAGGACACAGATAGTTAAGGAAATAAGTTTTCGTTTCATGTGTTGGTTCTACAATCGCTATGGGTTTACTTATCCGACGAAAGCCAATATTATTTTGTGGAGACACATTTCTATGAACGCTTCTCTCTAATTTATAAGCAATCACTTGGTTTGTCCTGAAGAAATCCATTATATAGATTTCCACTAGAATTAAACACTAAATAAATATAAAGAAAACAAACCAGAATAACATTCTACACTAAACTCGAAGAAGCATTGGTTACTTATAAATATAATTGCTCAAAATAAAAACTAAAATTTGTTATTGAAACAGAGACTTGACACATAGGTAGGCTGAACATGAACAGTGATGGTGTTTTCAAAATTACAACTGCACATTTGCTGAGAATGAACTGTGTGACGGCCACAGCTACTCGCCATCCACTCCATTTGGAAACGAAGGCCAAAGACTTAATCGGTTGGAAGCCCTGGAACTCCACAAACATATGGCTCACATTCATGATTTAATATTAATTAGTACCTCCCCCGTTCTAAACTGCTCTTAATCCTAACAGCTTTCCAATGCTTCCCACACTGTCTAACCAATTCTATTCATTTTATCAGTATTTATGTATTTTATTGTGCTTGTCTATGTACTCCACATATTGTGTTACTACAATTGTCCGTTCTATATTTTTACTCTGCTTTTCCACCGCTTTCCATTTGTAATACCTCTTCAAGCTATTGATCAGTACACTTATGTAAAAAATTTTATTACTGGGATTGTTAATGTAATTTAATTTTTATATGAGGGCTGTTTTTTCAAGTTGTGTGTTAATGTTTTTCCGGTTTGTTCTCTTTATATGGGTGTCGTGTTTAATTTTAATATTTTTGTTGCATTACCACTGCAATGACAAAGATGACATTAACTCTGTGTTCATCCTCATTTTTGATGTGTAACATCATTTTCAGTGTTACTCACATATATTGTACCTTTTTTGGCAAATACCTAGTCTTGTGATGGTCTTGTAAACCGAAAAGTGGTTAACAAATTAAAGTAATGCTGTATAATACAAATGATATTGTGCCTTCCATTTGTAGTTAGAAGTTATTCTACCAAGAAGCGACGGAAGAATCAGTTAACGTAAAGAAAAAGACTTACCTAAGCCATCTGCTTTACGTAGTTCGAAATTTGTATCGGTCTGAGTTTCTATAGATAGGCGTTATTATTCAATCGTCCTAGCATTGAAAGCAAGACTACGGCCTCGTATAGCTGTACCCGTGAATACCAGATGTTTCGCGTTTAAATAGTACAGCCTACTTATAACTGTATCTTGCTCGTCTGACTCCGCTGAATTCTATCTCAGAGAATGTGGAAGACGCAAGTAGCATTCAGCAAAAGTTTAAAACGCACACTAACAAACTTCTAGGTACGTGCTGCAACAGAATGACGGACGTTCTCATGTGTACCTACTGAGTGTAAGTAACTGTTCAATCGTTGCTTTTGCCTGTGAACAGGATGGTTTATTTACAAAGAATCACTGTTTGCTGGTAGCTGAAGCAGCGATTGAACGGTAACTTACACTCAGTGGGTACACATGCGAACGTCCGTTATTCTCTTGCAGCACATAAGTAGAAGTTTGGCGAGAAATGCGATAGCGATTTTCGACTCTCGCTCATCCTTTCAGGTGAATATTCTTTCACTGAACGTGCCTGAACTCTATACGTAGTGATACCTAAGCAACCACTACTTATGCTTCGATGACTTTCAAATAAATCGTGCGAGGGTAGATTCTGCGGGAACATATCCATGTCCTCGTGCTTTGAGAGTCTCTGACAGCACAGCACACAGGCTGTACTCTCATTGTTTATAAACAGAAATCTAATCCATGTATGAACTGCACAGTACATAATTTTAACGTTTACATCACTCACATGTCCATTTAGTAATACTGCAGTTGTTCGACATATCACAGTCTATTCTTTTACTTGTAACTTCGGTATGTTTTCTTACTATTTGTGTATGGGTGTTCAGATACGTCGAACGTATTAGAATATTTCTGGCCGTTAAAGGTTATAAACTTCCTAGTTTATTTATGGTCTTCAAAAATGTTGATGTGAACTCTATATTCTCATTCGATGTGTTATACTTTATATTTGTACTCTGGACATTATTCAACCAATAGTCTTCAGTAGTCGATATGTTACGCCACAAAGGTTCTGAATACAAGTCATATGATGTTTGGTTGTCAGTAGCATTGTCGTTGCCTGTAGCATTCTGTGAGAAGTAACTGAGTGAGTCAGGTGTTGGTTGCGCTACTAAGGGGTCTGGAAATGGCTTACAGAGCACAGAGATAAAGAGGGGATGTCGAATTTTGGAAATATTATTTGGTAATTTTAGAGGTGAAGATTTTCAGCTAATGTTACTGCATTCCTTGCCTGTATGTAATTTATGATTTGCGTGAATAACGGATTTCTCTTTATGGGCCCAGGTTAGTTAGTTCGATTACTGAGACGTGATAAGTAAAGACATCTGGTCGCATGGCTTGCACACATAAGTTACAGACTTATAATTTCTCTACTGTTTAAATAATTAACTTTTTTGCAGAATCATATTTGTAATGAGAAATAACTTTTGTAAAGATGGTTGTAATTGTTTAGGAAGGTGTCAGAGCTTCAGTACAGTTTTTGAATGCTAGTCTCTTTATATTTTCCAGCAAATATCGTACCCTCGACCGTATCCTCACGTTTTGGAAAAACATTTTATTGCATGTGTCGCCGCATTGCACTGCGTAGAGCGCAGGTGCACAAAAGTAAAGCTTAACGTGCTTACCGTTGTTGCCTGTCCTTCAATTGCACCTCACAATGATTTTCTTTTAGTTATCCGGTTTGCTGCTGTGCTTTATTTTTCACGTTCAGCACTTCGAGAAAGACTGAATTTCTGTTGCGACAGATAAGTCACATTAACTTGTTATGGGTGCCTTAAAATTACAACCAGACCACAGTTGAATCACTCACTGCCATGTGTTAAATTTAAAAATAGTTATCAGGTTCAATTTAGGTAAAATTCAGTTTAGCTTTCATTTCTTATGCAGACAGACTTACTCTTACAGTCCAGTGTTATATTCGCGTGTGTATCACCTAGTGTTTGGGGTTTTATGTAGTCAGTTTATTTGCGTAATATCGCAGGGCATCTTTTGGGAAGTATGTTTGCTTGGTAATTCTTTAAAAATTCGTTTTGTAATTCCATGAAGCACTATTATTATGCTATTTTTTATGCGTTTAAATCTTTGTCACGTGCTGTGATGTCACGTGTTGTATCACTATCCACTGAACTTCACAATATACACTCCTGGAAATTGAAATAAGAACACCGTGAATTCATTGTCCCAGGAAGGGGAAACTTTATTGACACATTCCTGGGGTCAGATACATCACATGATCACACTGACAGAACCACAGGCACATAGACACAGGCAACAGAGCATGCACAATGTCGGCACTAGTACAGTGTATATCCACCTTTCGCAGCAATGCAGGCTGCTATTCTCCCATGGAGACGATCGTAGAGATGCTGGATGTAGTCCTGTGGAACGGCTTGCCATGCCATTTCCACCTGGCGCCTCAGTTGGACCAGCGTTCGTGCTGGACGTGCAGACCGCGTGAGACGACGCTTCATCCAGTCCCCAACATGCTCAATGGGGGACAGATCCGGAGATCTTGCTGGCCAGGGTAGTTGACTTACACCTTCTAGAGCACGTTGGGTGGCACGGGAAACATGCGGACGTGCATTGTCCTGTTGGAACAGCAAGTTCCCTTGCCGGTCTAGGAATGGTAGAACGATGGGTTCGATGACGGTTTGGATGTACCGTGCACTATTCAGTGTCCCCTCGACGATCACCAGTGGTGTACGGCCAGTGTAGGAGATCGCTCCCCACACCATGATGCTGGGTGTTGGCCCTGTGTGCCTCGGTCGTATGCAGTTCTGATTGTGGCGCTCACCTGCACGGCGCCAAACACGCATACGACCATCATTGGCACCAAGGCAGAAGCGACTCTCATCGCTGAAGACGACATGTCTCCATTCGTCCCTCCATTCACGCCTGTCGCGACACCACTGGAGGCGGGCTGCACGATGTTGGGGTGAGCGGAAGACGGCCTAACGGTGTGCGGGACCGTAGCCCAGCTTCATGGAGACGGTTGCGAATGGTCCTCGCCGATACCCCAGGAGCAACAGTGTCCCTAATTTGCTGGGAAGTGGAGGTGCGGTCCCCTACGGCAATGCGTAGGATCCTACGGTCTTGGCGTGCATCCGTGCGTCGCTGCGGTCCGGTCCCAGGTAGACGGGCACGTGCACCTTCCGCCGACCACTGGCGACAAGATCGATGTACTGTGGAGACCTCACGCCCCACGTGTTGAGCAATTCGGCGGTACATCCACCCGGCCTCCCGCATGCCCACTATACGCCCTCGCTCAAAGTCCGTCAACTGCACATACGGTTCACGTCCACGCTGTCGCGGCATGCTACCAGTGTTAAAGACTGCGATGGAGCTCCGTATGCCACGGCAAACTGGCTGACACTGACGGCGGCGGTGCACAAATGCTGCGCAGCTAGCGCCATTCGACGGCCAACACCGCGGTTCCTGGTGTGTCCGCTGTGCCGTGCGTGTGATCATTGCTTGTACAGCCCTCTCGCAGTGTCCGGAGCAAGTATGGTGGGTCTGACACACCGGTGTCAATGTGTTCTTTTTTCCATTTCCAGGAGTGTAGTTTCACAGGACAGCTTCTTTAACATACAGCTTTTACGTTTTCTAATTAAGCTGATAAATGTTGATTCAGTTAAAGGTATGTGGTCTGAGATACTTTTGGCGACTCAGTCTTTCCATATAGCGTCGCATTACAATACTGACACACAGGAAGTTAAAGAAAGGCAACCTGCTCAGTCCGGTACTGTTACAGTGGACAACATTCAATTCATTATTTATTTTCATTCAAAAATGTTACAGTGTGAAAACACCAGGAAGGATAACGAGTAACTAAACATTTTTGCGTACGTTGTAGGTGGAAGAATACATAGTCAAATTTGTATATGGTGGTATTCTGGATGCGAGACTAAGTACACAGAGATACTGCATCTGACACCGACGATGTTATTAACCGAAATGGGCTTGGTTGACATATGTGGATACGTTATCCACGTTGCTTCAAACCTACGCAAGGTTTCATCAATCGTAGTGGGTGATGAGTGGGGCGGGTCTGTCTCTCACCAACCGATGACCTCATGTTTTCAGTTGGCCAGAGAAATGGTGGACGTGCTACACATACCAACAGTTCAACACCTATATATCGACTCAGGCCAGGGCAGCACGGGAACTATGCGTTCTTGCGTTATCTTCTTGAAAAATATCAATGAGATCTCGGAAATACGGCACATATATCAGCGATCATATATCAGAAACGTCATAGTTACTGTCCAAAATTAGCTGCTATGAGAACCGGAGGTGATAGTGCTGTGTGCCCAACGAATCCCATCAATCTGATGCCGGGGGGCTTTCTGATAACGAGAAATAAAACCTGGCAACATTAATTTTCCTCAAATCACCCTCGAGCGATCATGTCCATCGTGAAACAGTATGCGCTATGTAGAACCAGGACTCGTCAGTAAATGACATGTGGTACCAGTCATGTGTCCAATGTTGTCGGTGGGTGCACCATTTTCAACGCGCCTCTCTTCACTACCGCCTTCAGTGTAGCAGCAAGAATGGCTCCATGCTCCATATGTCACACCTTGTCAGTGTAGATAATTATGTTTCTGCAGAAATGTGCATTTCCTGACTTAATGAACATAACATGAGTATACGATCCTCCAAGGCTGGGCAAAAAAGGTGTCTGAAATATTGGCGTGCGCCTTTGCGATTCTACATGGCGTTCAGTGTAACGCTCCTGAACCCTTCGATTCGATAGTTCCATCAAAGTCGTTGGATCCTGAATAACATCACCAACAATATCGCTCAATCTCTACAAGCCAAAATCCTGCTGCTGGCGAATTCCTTAATAATCGGCGGGCATAACACGATCGTCTGCCACACACCATAATTTCTAATGTGATTACTGTGTGAAAAACACGCTGCTTAATGTTTTCCTGAATGCAAAATGGTGATAGAGCTTCTAGTCCCTGCTATACATTTTTGCTTTAAAAATTCCTATACAAGTCCGACAATACTTCTTTCAGCAAATGGTCAAAGCGTCTCCACGTCTCTAGTACAGTGTTCCACTTTGTTTGGGGAGAAATATAGTTGGTTAAAAAAATTCGTAAAACGACAAAAATTTCGTTTAACACATGCAGTTTTCATGAGAGCACCTGTCTTTCTCAAATACATGTTTCTCACGCATCATGTAAGGAAGAAAGTAAACGGAAGATATAGAAGAAAGGAAGATAACTGTTTTAAGTCCCGACAAGTCATTAGAGTAGCAGCACAAATTCAGATTGGGAATAATGAGAGATGAAATCGGCAGTGGCTTTTCCTAATCATTTATCTTAACTAATTCAGAGGAATGAAGCAACCGTAATCTGGATGGCAGCTGCTGGGCACCTGTAAACAAGTCCACTGGCTTAGTGCTGCTCCAGCTCATTCGGTAGCAGGTAGACTGTGTGGCCATTCGCAGAAATACGGCGTCACATGCTGACGGATGTTCACCGCCCGGGCTAAAACCGCGAAGTATTTAACCAGTAATACACGATGCCGGTTTAAGATTATCGACTGGTTATATAGCGAAAGTAATCCTGGCAACTCACTAATCTAGCTTAATGATGGGTATATAACCGATACGTTGTGATCCAATAATTGTCTATTGGAGTAGATGTATTGGGGCTCTACCTCACCGATTGTGCCACGTAGAGTTTGTAACTGTTAGTCTGTCGGCGTCCTTTCTCTTCCTCCTCGCCCCGAGTAAACACATTTACCCAGTCCTACTGCGATGTATTTTTGGCACTTAACGTCAGCAAAATTACAAAAAATGTATGAGACAAGCCTCCCCCTTGACTCATGTCTTGAGACTGTTTTGATGCGGCCTGACACGAATTCTCTCCTGTGCCAACCTCTTCATCTCGGAGTAGCACTTCCTGCCAGCATCCTAAAATACCAGTTGAATATTTGGATATATTCTGCTCTCTGTTACCACGTATAATTTTTACCATCGAGAGCACTCTCAAGTACCTTTAGTTGCCATACGTCCTACAATCTTGTCACTTCTCATTGTCATCAATATTTTCTCCATGTTCCACTCCTCGCCGATTGTTCGAGAATCTCCTCATTTCCTATCTCATCAGTTCACCTAACGCTCAACATCCTGCTATAACACCACAAATCAGACTATCCGATTCTCTTCCTTCCTGGTTTCTGATAGTTATTCACTTCCATATAATGTTATGCTGCAGACGTACATTCTCAAAACATTCTTCCTCAAATTAAGGATGATGTGTGATACTAGTAGATACATTCTGGTCAGGAGTGTCCACATAGCACGTGCAAGTCTGTATTTAAGTCCTGCTAGCTCTATGCGTCATGTGTTATTATCCTTCTTAGGAATCAGATTCCTTAGCGTCCTCCTCTTCGTCGTCTTTAATTTATCACTAATTCCATTTCTGCTACTCCTCCTGATTATTTATTTGTTTTAGTCTGAGTCCATGGCGTGTGCTCATTAGACTTTTTTTCCACTTAACAAAACATGTAGTTCTTCCTCAATTTCACTGGGGTAGCAAATTTGTCAGCGATGATGCAGGTCCAACAACAAGGACGAAATACTAGAAGCTTGTCTTATCTCATTTCTCATTCAATCACTTCGTTCTTGTACTTACATTATTAATGTTCTCATTTGGTTCTCGTACATATTGTCTATTAGCCACTTTCCATATAATTTACTTCCTTTCGTTGTTGACTGTTTTTTCTGTGTTGATAAATCCTATGAACGATTATTGATTTTTCTTGAGCGTTCTTTCCATTATCAGTCGCAACGTCACACTCTACCCTCTGGTACCTTTCCGAAAACCAAACTGATCGTCACCTAACTACAAGTTTTTTTTCACTCTGTTGCATATTTTTCTCGTCAGCAGCTAGGTTACATGAGGAGTTAGTAAGTAGCAAATACAAGGAGCGATAGGCTATTTACAATTTGTACAGAAACCAGATGGCAGTTATAGGAGACGAGGGACATAAAAGGGAAGCAGTGGTTGGGAAGGGAGTGAGACGGGGTTGTAGCCTATCCCCGATGTTACTCAATCTGTATATTGAGCAAGCAGTAAAGGAAACAAAAGAAAAATTTGGAGTAGGAATTAAAATCCATGGAGAAGCAATAAAAATTTGGGGTTCGCCGATGACATTGTAATTCTGTCAGAGACAGCAAAGGGCTTGGAAGAGCAGTTGAACGGAATGGACAGTGTCTTGAAAAGAGGGTATAAGATAAACATCAACAAAAGCAAAACGAGGATAGTGGAATGTAGACGAATTAAGTAGGGTGAAGCTGAAGGAATTAGATTAGGAAATGAGTCAAAAAAATCGTTCAAATGGCTCTGAGCACTATGGGACTCAACTGCTGTGGTCATAAGTCCCCTAGAACTTAGAACTACTTAAACCTAACTAACCTAAGGACAGCACACAACACCCAGCCATCACGAGGCAGAGAAAATCCCTGACCCCGCCGGGAATCGAACTCGGGAACCCGGGCGTGGGAAGCGAGAACGCTACCGCACGACCACGAGATGCGGGCAGGAAATGAGACATTTAAATTAGTAAAGGAGTTATGCTATTTGGGGAGCAAAATAATTGATGATGGTTGAAGTAGAGAGGATATAAAATGTAGACTGGCAATATCAAGGAAAGCATTTCTGAAGAAGAGAAATTTGTTAACATCGAGTATAGATTTAAGTGTCAGGAGGTCGTTTCTGAAAGTATTTGTATGGAGTGTAGCCATGTATGGAAGTGAAACGTGGACGATAAATAGTTTGGACAAGAAGAGAATAGAAGCTTTCGAAATGTGGTGCTACAGAAGAATGCTGAAGATTAGATGGGTAGATCATATAACTAATGAGGAAGTATTGAATACGATTGGGGAGAAGAGAAGTTTGTGGCACACTTGGACTAGAAGAAGGGATCGGTTGGTAGGACATGTTCTGAGGCATCAAGGGATCACCAATTTAGTATTGGGGGGCAGCGTGGAGGGTAAAAATCGTAGAGGGAGACCACGAGATGAATACACTAAGCAAATTCAGAAGGATGTAGGTTGCGGTAGGTACTGGGAGATGAAAATGCTTGCACAGGATAGAGTAGCCTGAAGAGCTGCATCAAACCAGTCTCAGGACTGAAGACAACAACAACAACGACAAGAAGGAATATTATAGCCAAGCGTTTCGTCCATGACGACGTAGGTGGAAACAATGCTCCAGTTCGAATTCAGAAGCAATAGTGACAATAGTGAAGAAGATCTTTCCGAGGAAACCAACTGGGTTTTTTTCCTTGAAAGATTTAGTGGAAGAGGGAAAAGGTGGTATTGGATCGATGAACGGGCCATGGTTCTTCCAAAAAGCGCCGCAGTACCATGGGGGTGAGAATGTGCCACCTCACTCGATTGCATGTCAGTGCTAAACACGTTTGAAGTTGATGAATACTCAGTATTGTAGAACACTCAGTGTAATGTCGTTTATTGAAACTGAACTAAACTTCTCGAGCAATCACTGTATACACACAAAGAAAAAAATAACATTTAGATGACTATTCATCAAGAGCGGCGGTGTGGTCCGTAGGAGCTGGTCCTAGCTCGGCAAGGAACTGGCTATACTGCTGCTGCGCTGGACTTATAAAGCCGGCGGAGTACTCCAATTTTTTCTGTGTCTGTGAGGCGACCTCTGCAGAAAAAGGTTCGCATTATTCTTCAGCAAGTTCTGTTTATTTTGAAGAATTGTTTTCCTCTTGGTTGCGCCTGCAAGGGCTTGTGTATGTTATATGGTACACAGCGAAGTATTGAGTGTAGTCTGCGTGGCAGGGGCCGTCTGTGGCAGACGTAACAGAAGCAGCTGTGTAACCTTCTTCAAGTACCACGGATGTCTTGCAGAAGCTGTTTATAGTAATCGAAGACGCCAGAGATTCATTGGGGGAATCCTTAGGAAGTGCAATCTATTCAGAAAGGAAGTAATTTTTTTGATAATTTGGGGTACGTTCCTATGGTACCAAACCACTGAGGTCATCGTCCCTAAGCTTACACACTACTTAATCTAACTGAAACACACCCACCCATGCGCGAGAGAGGATTCGAACGACCAACTGGGTGAAGCCGCGCGAACCGTGCAAGGCTCCTGAGACCACGCGGCAGAAAGGAAGTAGCTTACAAAATGCTTGTTAGACGAAAATTTGAATATTGATCGTCAGTTTTATCCGTACGAGATAAGACTGATGAGTGAAGTGGAAGAGAAGCAAAGACGACCAGCACGTTTCGCTACAGGCTCATTCAAATACTCACGAAAGTGCCACGGACTGGCTCCGTCAAATCTAATGGCAAACGCTATGACACATGCGTTTTCCTTCACAGTGAGGTTCCCTTAGGAAGTTCTGAAAGCGTTCGTTCCCAGAAGTGCCACTCTATGTATTTCTCACTCCCCCCGCATCTTTCATTAAAGATGTGAAGGTAAAATCAGAGATTCGAGTTACAGCCGGCTTTCCAACAATTTTTCTTTATATTTATTTGAATTGCGGAGAACCGCAGAGAAATGCCCACATTTTTATAAGGAGGTAAACAACACCACTTTGACTGTAGATTTTTTTTTTACCAAAACCACGACCGTTTCACGCCAGTTTAGGCACATCTTTAGGTGATCTCAGTAGGCAGTAAAAGGGAAGTGCTTAACTCTTCCCGTTTGACACAGGCCTAATAACAATTGTTGAATGGAGTAGAATAATCCCGTAGATTAGGTAGTCACCTAAATTATCTACTACTTTGTTTTATGCTGTTCTGGACCTTCTCCCCGTCTTTCACGTCAATAATAAATTAAAGACCTATAGAGTTATTTGTCAAATTGATAAAAGAGAAGGATGTCGATAGCCGGCCGCGGTGGCCGTGCGGTTCTGGCGCTGCAGTCCGGAATCGCGGGACCGCTACGGTCTCAGGTTCGAATCCTGCCTCGTGCATGGGTGTGTGTGATGTCCTTAGGTTAGTTAGGTTTAAGTAGTTCTAAGTTCTAGGGGACTTATGACCTAAGATGTTGAGTCCCATAGTGCTCAGAGCCATTTGAACCATTTGAAGGATGTCGATAAAATAAACTGAAACGAGTATTTGGTGTGGGGAGAATAAAATAAGCCCTGGAAAGCGTTAGAAAATGTATAAGCACCAATAAAACGTACCATACTGTCAGCTGTAGACGATGCGGAGGTGGGCCGTAAGGAACACTGAACTACCCAAACCCCGATGCAAGCATTGGTCGTGGGACCCAAAAACTCCGTGAAATGGCGCTAGAGAAATTGGGGCTAGTTCATCAATCACCGAAGCGTTAAAGTACATAAAAATAAATTGCAATTTAAGTCAGCAAGTGATATAAAATACAATTATTTTATTTTGTTTTAGAGACACCAAACTTTCATTAAGGGGATAAACGCTTCTAGCTGGTTTTAATTCACCAGTGACGTGAAGGAGGGGCGAGACGTCACGATAGCGTAAAATAACGTTTTAGGCCAAATTTATCCAAGTTCTAATGTACAGGATTCTTCTACTCCATGCAAAAATATTTTGTAAGTCAGTGTAAAACGACAAACTATAAAATACTTCCTTTATAATCCCTGTTCACATCATCTGTGAATGCACCTAAATTGGCTTGAAACCGGTCGTGATTTTAATTGACTTTTCCAGAGCCAAAGCTGTGTTTAGTGCCATCTTATCAAAACCGTTCTTGATGGGGACCACTCGCGACTGGAACACTAAAGGACCCAAGTGCATTGGTACATAATGTACCCACCGCTTGCGCAGTAGTTTAAGTAGCTCAATGAAGCAGTTGCGTACCTCTCTTGCTGTCCAGGTATGGGAACACGAGTGCTATCAATGCTCCTGTGAAATTTTTTATTAGTTTTAGTACCAACACATAGGCATAACACCTTCATAACCAGGATCGGCTGACAAACAATAATCTTTCTAACATACTTTCATTGTAATTGGCATCTGCGACACCAGAAAAATCTGTGACTGTGAGCAATTTGTCAAAATATCCAAAATCGGTCCAGAGTACGTCTGCAGGCGTCTAGAACCACAAGCAGACTGCAATTTTCTGAATCTGTAAAACAGTATTTCCCAAAGGGGCACATAGAAACGTAGGAAACGAGAAGTTACCGAGCAACCAGCAAGTGTTTAAGGAAGATGCGCACTGTAGATAGATCCGCCCCGCCCCCCATTGCCGCCTGCCTGACATTATCCCCTGATACTGGAGGCGTTGTCCAATCAGGCTAAAACAGCAGAGCCGCCGGTGTTTGCAGCCGCCTGCGCCAATTAATACTACATCAGAGTGATTAGTGCGGCGGAGATCAGCAGCGCTGGCTGCGACGTGCGACAGATAAGGCCGCGCCAGCTGCTTGATCGCTGCCTGTAGTACGACGCCGGCGCGCACGCGAAGTCGCCCTCCGGTATGTGTCGTGTGTACCTGCCGCGTCCTGCAGTGCCTCGCCCAGGGATCAGCTATCTCGCCGTGGTATCAGCGGTCGGTACTACTGTTTCCAAGAAATTTGCCGCTAATCACGTTATACTTAGGGCACAGGCTGGCACGAAACTGAACATTATCGCAGGAGTAAACGAGTGAGCAACAATCGTCCACAATATCGACGCCACTAATACAGCAATACCTTTTTTGTTTCGGTTTTTTTTATCATGCCTTGAACGAATGTTCTGGTGAACTTGTTTAAATGATCATATTTTTATTTCTCACACTGAACGTGTTTAGGTCCAAAAACTATTTTAAATGGTGGTTCTTCCCAAGTGAAATGAAATCACAATGTCGAAATAAACACAATAAAAGGTTTATGCGGGGTAATTCAGCTGCCCCTAATGCTCTCGTTTTATGAACACCCACATGACAGAACAATATTGCTCACCAATTCGCTCTGGAGAGGTGAAGCACATTGTCAAAATGTCTCAGAGTAAATGGTAAAGTATACGAAGACATCTTGGACCTGTTATACATATTTTGTTTACGAAACTACTTTAGTTCATTAAAGTGGTGAGTCATGTATCAGTCTTTCCTTTGGGTTATATTCCAGAATATTCTTACTTCCATGCTTCTCATTTTGGTATCTAATGTTAATTTCGTTATTTCCGATGGTGAAACACACTTTATAAGGCAACGTTTGTGATACATCTACGAAAGGTTAAATACTTTGAACGGAATAATGTTACAGAGATACCCGAAAACTGTGTGACTGCCTCACTAATTAGATGTAGGAAAACTTGACACTTTTGGATAATTATCTTCGTCAAAAAGTACTGTTTGCCTCGTGTCCAATTTTCACATGTATTTTTTACGGAACGATTCCGTTTCCTAACAGTCGCCCAAAGATCTCAGAAAGAATTACTATCGATTATGTGACTGTCACCTGCCCGGAAGATGTTCCTAGTACAAACGTAGTGCGGGTTGCATGAGAAACCATCGGTAGAGTAATCTGAATCAGCCTGTGTAGATACAATAATTAAGAATGTCAGTCCAGAAAGATCTCACAATGGAGCCTTTCACTACTTAGTGTCCTACTTGCTGCTGATTCTTTTGGGTAGTATGGCCGTCGTCCATGGAACTTTTCTTTTCTAGCTCTTCGTCCAGAGCTGCGCTGGACATGTTCAGAGGTTTTCCTTGTTTTGCTGAGTATTGCCGACTGTTCGGATCTCGGAGAGCGACATAAATACTGTGGATAAGAAGGCGTGGTCGTGTGAAAACGTGATCGGCATAATTAAAACTTAAATATCGCTTGTCGTTTGTCGAAGATAATACTTGTATATCTATTCTGCAGATCCACGATACCTACATCACTCAGCAGAACCAGGAACGCCTCTGAGGATATGCCGCGCAGCTCCAGAAGAAGAGCTACCAACCGAAAAGTTTCACGGGCCATGGCCATACAACCTGGAAGGCTCTGTAACAGCTAATCCTGAATTACTTTTCATCTTCAGCGGAGTCTGAGTTTGCTTCAAATTTGCTGGCAGATTTAAGCTATGTACCTGATAGGGAACCCAACCCGCATTGAAGTAGACGAGGTACTGCCCGAATTAAAGCTATGAGAATTGGTCGTAACTCGCTCTTGGGAAGCTTCATCATTACAGCATCAATGGCGGAAATTTCACGTGAAAAAAGTTATGAAACGAGAATCCTACAGAGTGATTTTTATACCCTAAGCGTTGTAGATGACCCTGAGATACGTAATTTAAGAAACATGAGATCGCAAATGTCGGGAAATACGCCAAAAGTGCCCAGAGTCGATCGCGGTCCTCTGGTTTGGAGCCGTGTGGAGGGTCTAAACCAGAGGCTCAGACGACTCTGCGACTATAATGGTTGCAAATTCATCGACCTCCGTTATTGGGTGGAGAACTGTAGGGCCCCCCTAGACAGGTCAGGCGTGCACTACACACCGGAAGCAGCTACTAGGGTAGCAGAGTACGTGTGGCGTGCACACGGGGGTTTTTTAGGTTAGAGGGACCCCCCCTTGGGCGAAACGATAAAATACCTGACGGCTTACCAGAGAGGACATTATCATCGATGATAAAGAACGTCCGTCCTCAGAGACCAAAAACAGGAAAAGTCAACGTAATATTGGTAAACTGCAGGAGTATCCAGGGCAAGGTTCCTGAATTAGTATCTCTTATTGAAGGAAATAGTGCGCATATAGTATTAGGAACGGAAAGTTGGTTAAAACCGGAAGTGAACAGTAACGAAATCCTAGACACAGAATGGAATATATACCGCAAGGATAGGATAAACGCCAATGGTGGAGGAGTATTTATAGCAGTAAAGAATTCAATAATATCCAGTGAAGTTATTAGCGAATGCGAATGTGAAATAATCTGGGTTAAGTTAAGTATCAAAGGTGGGTCAGATATGATAGTCGGATGCTTCTATAGACCACCTGCATCAGCAACCGTAGTAGTTGAGCGCCTCAGAGAGAACCTGCAGAACGTCGTGAAGAAGTTTCGTGATCATACTATTGTAATAGGGGGAGACTTCAATCTACCAGGTATAGAATGGGATAGTCACACAATCAGAACTGGAGCCAGGGACAGAGACTCTTGTGACATTATCCTGACTGCCTTGTCCGAGAATTACTTCGAGCAGATAGTTAGAGAACCAACTCGTGAAGCTAACGTTTTAGACCTCATAGCAACAAATAGACCGGAACTTTTCGACTCCGTGAATGTAGAAGAGGGTATCAGTGATCATAAGTCAGTGGTTGCATCAATGACTACAAGTGTAATAAGAAATGCCAAGAAAGGAAGGAAAATATATTTGCTTAACAAGAGTGATAGGGCACAAATCGCAGAATATCTGAGTGACCACCATCAAACGTTCATTTCTGAGGAAGAGGATGTGGAACAAAAATGGAAAAAAATTCAGAAACATCGTCCAGTACGCCTTAGATAAGTTCGTACCGACTAAGGTCCAAAGCGAGGGGAAAGATCCACCGTGGTATAACAATCATGTACGAAAGGTACTACGGAAACAAAGAAAGCTTCATCATAGGTTTAAGAGTAGTCGAATCATAGCTGATAAGGAAAAGCTGAACGAAGCGAAAAAGAGCGTAAAGAGAGCAATGAGAGAAGCATTCAACGAATTCGAACATAAAACATTGGCAAACAATCTAAACAAGAACCCTAAAAAGTTTTGGTCATATGTAAAATCGGTAAGCGGATCTAAATCCCCTATTCAGTCACTCGTTGACCACGATGGCACCGAAACAGAGGACGACCGAAGAAAGGCAGAAATACTGAATTCAGTGTTCCGAAACTGTTTCACTGCGGAAAATCGTAACACGGTCCCTGACTTCAGCCGTCGCACGGACGCCAAAATGGAAAATATTGAAATAAACGATATCGGAATTGAAAATCAACTGCTATCACTTAGTAGCGGAAAAGCATCCGGACCAGACGAGATACCCTTAAGATTCTACAGTGATTATGCTAAAGAACTTGCCCCCTTTCTATCAGCAATTTATCGTAGATCGCTGGAAGAACGTAAAGTACCTAGCGACTGGAAGAAAGCGCAGGTCGTTCCCATTTTCAAGAAGGGTCATAAATCAGATGCGAATAATTATAGGCCTATTTCGCTTACGTCAATCTGTTGTAGAATAATGGAACATGTTTTGTGTTCTCGTATTATGACGTTCTTAGATAATACAAATCTCCTTCATCATAACCAACATGGATTCCGCAAACAGAGATCATGTGAAACTCAGCTCGCCCTATTTGTCCAAGAAATTCACAGTGCCGTAGACACTGGCGAGCAGATTGATGCCGTATTCCTGGACTTCAGGAAGGCATTTGATACGGTTCCGCACTTACGTTTAGTGAAAAAAATACGAGCTTACGGAATATCGGACCAGGTTTGTGATTGGATTCAGGATTTCCTAGAAGATAGAACACAACATGTCATTCTTAACGGTTCAAAATCTGCAGATGTAGAGGTAATTTCGGGAGTACCGCAGGGAAGCGTGATAGGACCTTTATTGTTTACAATATACATAAATGACTTAGTTGACAACATCGGTAGCTCCGTGAGGCTATTTGCAGATGACACGGTTGTCTACAAGAAAGTAGCAACATCAGAAGACTCGTACGTACTCCAGGAGGACCTGCAGAGGATTAATGCATGGTGCGACAGCTGGCAGCTTTCCCTAAACGTAGATAAATGTAATATAATGCGCATACATAGGGGCAGAAATCCATTCCAGTACGATTATGCCATAGGTGGTAAATCATTGGAAGCGGTAACGACCGTAAAATACTTAGGAGTTACTATCCGGAGCGATCTGAAGTGGAATGATCACATAAAACAAATAGTGGGAAAAGCAGGCGCCAGGTTGAGATTCATAGGAAGAATTCTAAGAAAATGTGACTCATCGACGAAAGAAGTAGCTTACAAAACGCTTGTTCGTCCGATTCTTGAGTATTGCTCATCAGTATGGGACCCTTACCAGGTTGGATTAATAGAAGAGATAGACATGATCCAGCGAAAAGCAGCGCGATTCGTCATGGGGACATTTAGTCAGCGCGAGAGCGTTACGGAGATGCTGAACAAGCTCCAGTGGCGGACACTTCAAGAAAGGCGTTACGCAATACGGAGAGGTTTATTATCGAAATTACGAGATAGCACATTCCGGGAAGAGATGGGCAACATATTACTACCGCCCACATATATCTCGCGTAATGATCACAACGAAAAGATCCGAGAAATTAGAGCAAATACGGAGACTTACAAGCAGTCGTTCTTCCCACGCACAATTCGTGAATGGAACAGGGAAGGGGGGATCAGATAGTGGTACAATAAGTACCCTCCGCCACACACCGTAAGGTGGCTCGCGGAGTATAGATGTAGATGTAGATGTAGAAGTAGATGAGAAATGTTGAACTTGTGACGTCACCAGATGACGCACCTTGTCGCGCGTGCAGCGGGTGAGCAAACGCTGCTACATTTGGACATCCTTTGTAAATGTGGTCTGCAGTAAAGGTAGAAGTTACATAATTATTTTCTCTGCAAGCAAGTAAAAGCTGTTCTTATTTTGCGTTTCTTTCATTTTTCCCCTTCTCTTTTGTGTACAGACATTATATGGTAAAGGAAATGTACGGCGTTTACTGTTAACGACGCGATTCGAAAAATTATAATCATTCATTTGTGACACAATATGGCAAGTTTTTGTTGTACTGTACTTCGCAATAAGCAGCGGTGTCTGCGAGACCGGTAAATAGAATAATGAAACATCAACGTAAACTCGTAATTGTCTCACGCAAGGGAAGGAATACTGCCTGAGACGCATTACTCCAAACCTGAGCGCAGAGTGCTTAACTCGCGCACTTACAAGCGGAGCCACATCGTCGTGAATTCTTTGTTGGGATCATCGGGTGCGACAGACCGATACGATGAACCGTTGAACGTGGGGCGAGGTACGTCACCTGAAGATGTCATCTGTTCAACATTTGTCATCTACTTTTGGGTATTTCCCAATATTTGCGACCCGATATGGCTCGTGCTAAATACCTTGCCTATCTTCTCCTACGTCGCTTCGGAAGTCTTTAAACATTAGTAAAAATCACTTTGTACACGAGTATAGTGATGTTATCTCGTAAATGCAAGATAGTACACTTCAGCCAAGTCTCTACACTGAACTCATCTTACTGTACCGATGTACACATATTCATCAGTACGCTGCCGCGACTTAGTAGATGACCATATTGCCTCTTGGTTGTATTTCTATACCAGATACAGCACTCCAAGGTCACCTGTGTACGTATTTAAACAGGTGATTAATATTTTGTCTGGTAGGCTTGCAAGAAAATACAAAACTACTACTGAGAGGTGACACCGTGGTTGGCACAAAGGATTCAGATTCGGCAAGACGACTGATTAATTCTCCGTTCCGCCAGATTTAGGTTTTCCCTAATTTTTCTAAATCGCTTAAGAAACTATCTGGATGGTTCCCTCCCTATGCTGAAAATGTGCTCTTATTGCCTCGTTGTCGACAAGACATTAAACTCTGCAAACAATGCCTCTACGTGACCGTAAGCCAGTAGCGATCTGTGAGATATTTATGTTTCCAGCGGACACTGAATGTAGACATCAGTAAATATAAGGACGTGACAGGGAGGAGCAACAGGTTTTGCTGTACCCACGCTCGTATGGTCTGTGATTCCGACAGTCATTGCTACAGACATTGAATGAAGGCTCTGCCCAGCATGTTAGCAAGGGATCATTGCAACAATAATAGGATGCGATGAACATTTGGAGTCGGTCACCTCACATTGGCAGATAAAGCAGACGACAGCAAATTTCATCATGTGCCTGCGCGGAGTGACCGAGCGGTTTGCGGCACCATGTCACGGACTGAGCGGCCCTTCCTGCTGGAGGTTCGAGTCCTCCCTCGGGCATGTGTGTGTGTGTGTGTGTGTGTGTGTGTGTGTGTGTGTGTGTGTGTTGTTCTTATCATAAGTGAAAGTTAGTTTAAGTAGTGTGTAAGTCTAGGCACCTATGACCTTAATAGTTTGGTCCCTTAGAAATTCACATACATTTTTCATCATGTGATTGGTTTTCTGAACACTACCACACCCTATTATACCTCAACTGGCTTGCAAAATTACCTGTCTTGAACCCCATAGATAACCGGTAGGGCAAGTTGGAACAAAGGCTAAAACATCAACAACACCAAACTCGCAATCTGGCGCCATCAAATGCCCAGCAAGGGGCCTAACCTTCACAACTTTGTGGATTCACTTCGTAACCGAATACAGGTTGTTATCAAGTGTAAGGTGCAGTTACCAGGTATTAAATGATACTTGTGATGATTTTGATACAGGTGACTCATTTTTTGTTGGGTGACCTTATTAAGACCAGGTAAAACAGCGATATTCTTATACTGTTCACAGGTACTATTTAAGTTGTAAAATCTAGCCTTTGTATCGTTTTACATCTTATAGGTGTCTTTATTTCACTATGACAGGATGACTGCTGAAAATCGACTTTCGATAGAAAAATATCTAGTATGAGAAATAAATGTTAATTGTGATGGCATAAGTGCCAGGATATGGTGTCGTTTAAACAATTTCTATTGGCTGTAAGGCATGTATCCCATAAAATGAATCCAGTGAACGATACTATGTACCAAAGATATTAGTAACGCACATTGATCAAAGGGTGATTATCCCTCACTGAAGGTGAATATACACTCCTGGAAATGGAAAAAAGAACACATTGACACCGGTGTGTCAGACCCACCATACTTGCTCCGGACACTGCGAGAGGGCTGTACAAGCAATGATCACACGCACGGCACAGCGGACACACCAGGAACCGCGATGTTGGTCGTCGAATGGCGCTAGCTGCGCAGCATTTGTGTACCGCCGCCGTCAGTGTCAGCCAGTTTGCCGTGGCATACGGAGCTCCATCGCAGTCTTTAACACTGGTAGCATGCCGCGACAGCGTGGACGTGAACCGTATGTGCAGTTGACGGACTTTGAGCGAGGGCGTATAGTGGGCATGCGGGAGGCCGGGTGGACGTACCGCCGAATTGCTCAACACGAGGGGCGTGAGGTCTCCACAGTACATCGATGTTGTCGCCAGTGGTCGGCGGAAGGTGCACGTGCCCGTCGACCTGGGACCGGACCGCACCGACGCACGGATGCACGCCAAGACCGTAGGATCCTACGCAGTGCCGTAGGGGACCGCACCGCCACTTCCCAGCAAATTAGGGACACTGTTGCTCCTGGGGTATCGGCGAGGACCATTCGCAACCGTCTCCATGAAGCTGGGCTACGGTCCCGCACACCGTTAGGCCGTCTTCCGCTCACGCCCCAACATCGTGCAGCCCGCCTCCAGTGGTGTCGCGACAGGCGTGAATGGAGGGACGAATGGAAACGTGTCGTCTTCAGCGATGAGAGTCGCTTCTGCCTTGGTGCCAATGATGGTAGTATGCGAGTTTGGCGCCGTGCAGGTGAGCGCCACAATCAGAACTGCATACGACCGAGGCACACAGGGCCAACACCCGGCGTCATGGTGTGGGGAGCGATCTCCTACACTGGCCGTACACCACTGGTGATCGTCGAGGGGACACTGAATAGTGCACGGTACATCCAAACCGTCATCGAACCCATCGTTCTACCATTCCTAGACCGGCAAGGGAACTTGCTGTTCCAACAGGACAATGCACGTCCGCATGTATCCCGTGCCACCCAACGTGCTCTAGAAGGTGTAAGTCAACTACCCTGGCCAGCAAGATCTCCGGATCTGTCCCCCATTGAGCATGTTTGGGACTGGATGAAGCGTCGTCTCACGCGGTCTGCACGTCCAGCACGAACGCTGGTCCAACTGAGGCGCCAGGTGGAAATGGCATGGCAAGCCGTTCCACAGGACTACATCCAGCATCTCTACGATCGTCTCCATGGGAGAATAGCAGCCTGCATTGCTGCGAAAGGTGGATATACACTGTACTAGTGCCGACATTGTGCATGCTCTGTTGCCTGTATCTATGTGCCTGTGGTTCTGTCAGTGTGATCATGTGATGTATCTGACCCCAGGAATGTGTCAATAAAGTTTCCCCTTCCTGGGACAATGAATTCACGGTGTTCTTATTTCAATTTCCAGGAGTGTAGTTCTCATGCGGAAAACTACACTGCTGCTCCAAAGAAATTTGTATAGGCATCCGTATTCAGATATACAAATATGTAAATAGGGAGAATAAGGCGCTGCTGTCGGCAGCGCCTATAGAAGACAACAAGCGTCTGGCGCAGTTGTTGGGTCGGGTACTGCTACTACAATGGCGGGTTATTAAGATTTAAATGTGTTTTCACGTGATGTTATAGTCGGCTACAAGCTTTGGGACACAGCGTCTCCAAGGTACCGATGAAGTGCTTTTTTTCCCATACGACTATTTTACGAGTGTACCGTTAATATCAGGAATCCTGTAAGACATCAAATCTCCGTCATCACTGTGACTGAAAAAAGATCCTGCATGAATGAGACCAATGACGATTGAAGAGAATCGTTGATGGTGACAGAAGTGCAACCGTTCCGCAATTGCTGCAGATTTCAATGCTGGACCCTCAACAGGTGTCAGCGTGCGAAACATTCAACGAAACATCGTCGATATGGGCTTTCAGAGCCAAAGGCCAACTCATGTGCGTTTGATGACTGCACGACACGAAGGTTTACGCCTTACCTGGGTCTGTCAACAGCGCCATTGGACAGTTGATCACTGGAAACATGTTGCTGGGTCCGACGATTCTCATTTCAAATTAAATCTAGCGGATGGATGTGTACTTATATGGAGACCACCTCATGAATCTATGGACCTTGCATGCAAGCAGAGAACTATTCCAGCTGACGGACCTATTCCAGCTGACGGAGGCTCTGTAATGATGTGGGGCGTCTGCAGTTGGAGTGATATGGGAGCCCTGATGCGTCTAGATACGACTGTGACAGATGGCACGTAGGTAAGCATCCTATTTGATCACCTGCATCCTTTCATGTCCATTGTGGATTGCGATGGACTTGGGCAATTCCAGCAGGACAATGCGACATCCCACACGTCCAGAATATGCTACAGAGTGACTGCAGCAACAGTCTTCTGAGTTTAAACACTCCTGCTGGCCACCGAACTCGCCAGACCAGAACATTATTGAGCACGTATGCAATGACTTGCAACGTGCTGTTCGGAGGAGACCTCAACCCCCTCGTACTCTTATGTGTTTTTGGACAGCGCTGCAGGGTTCATAGTGTCAATTCCCTCCGGCAATACTTCAGACATTAGTCGAGTCCATGCCACGTCCTGCTGCTGCACTTTTGCGTGCTCGAGGGGCCGCTACGCAATATTAGGCACGTGTACCAGTTTCTTTGGCTCTTCAGTGTGTAAGTATATAAGACTCATCTAGACTGTTGTAAAGGTGCCAGAGTCAATAATTAAATGAAATATCAATTTGGACGAGATAAGGGATCTTTCATAGACTCTCAAGGAATTAGGGAGCGAGACACTGTTGATGATCCGTCTGACGCTAGGACATGACATTTAGCTTAGCTGACGGAGAGTATTATGGGTGAGAAACTGACTATGCAGTGACGCTGTATCTCACACAATCTCTCTTTCCTATAATCCTCACCCAATGATATCGTTATGCTCTGTCATTACACTCTGATACACGATACAGTACACATATGAATATGATACGTCGATCACGAAAGCCACATTTATCGAGTCCAGGGGAAAGCAGTGAGCCATATGGAAGGTATGTTCAATCTCTGTCAATAAACAGCTCCAAGAGTAACTTATTTACATCTTATTCTTTTACCAGTTAACCGAGTTTCTTGTTGTTGTATTCCTCTTGCTGAAACTAAGCACACGTGCAGATCTCATTCTCAGTTTCAGTAGTATGTGTACCGAGCACATTTTCTATTGAAATGGCTGTCATCCGAATAAACGATAGATGATTGCTTTATATAAAGATGCCTTCTATTTGTTTGTTTGCAAATGACACGGTTTAATTTGTAGCTACATTTTGTTTCACAGGTCGCAATGTCTCACCATGTCGAAATCTATTGAGTATGCCTCTGCTTGCTGTAGAGGTATAATGCGTAAAACGAAACTCAGATCCTTTTCTCGAAAGGGCACTTTGCTTAACGACAAACCACCGATAGAGAAAAGTTTGCTTTACAGTTGCAGCTTGTGTTGGTATCCAACGTCTCAAGAGTGAAATTATGTTGCGTTTCAGTCACATTTGATTTTAACGGTGGATTGAAAGAGTTGGAAATATATTTTACTTAGCAATAATATTGAATTTATTCAAGTAGCCCATTTCTCCATGACGTATGTAATGTGTACATTACATCAGTCGCTATTGAGGTTTGGAACCACCCACCAAACACAAAAGGGGATGGAAAAATAAAAATTTAAGTCAAGTAGTATAAGATGAAGGAAACCTGTGGCAGCACCGACTTGGATATCAGACGGTATTTTAAAATCGAAAGTGGGTCACGTTACATCGTGAGATAATCGAACGATTATTCATTTCAGCATAGATTCTTTCATTCTCTAGTTACGACTAATGTTTTCTTTTTACGCTTGACAAGAACGCTGATGGTGTTAACACGAGCCGAACGCATTGAGATCATCCTAATGTCTGGATAGAGGAGATCGCAGAGGTTTTCAACCAACCTCACCCACACAGACCATCCATTATTCATAGTGCGATGGTGAAACTTATCGCGAAATCCATGAAACTACCTCTTTCGGAGTCAAGTCGAAAGCTGGACGTCTGCGGGTG